>NC_137105.1:41825392-42468725 GCF_949357685.1 Gobio gobio | reverse complement strand
CCCCACACACCAGCTTATTGGTGAAGAGGACCAGGACAGATTGAATCATCTGTTTGTATATGATTGAGTTATGATGTAATAACAGGGCAACACAAACACCAATATGGGACATGAAACATCCGTTAGAAATTCAGGCTACAATTTAAGTGCTCCATGTAAACTTTTATGATTTAGAAATCCTAGTATTTTAGTTTGTTTTTAGGTTTTGTTTGGAGTACACATCTTGTATAAATGTTAATAACAAATAGCTTTCTGAACCCTCTACATGACCCAACATTCCTCTTGTCTTTTTAATTACAGTTTTATGTTATTGTAGACCAAAACTATGTAAGAGAATCACATATAAGCAAAGATGCTTTTTATGTTTGCAAACAACATTAAAAGATGTTACTGGTAAATTTTGCCTTCCAAAAACACCACACAAGAGAGCAAATATAACCCTTTATTAGTGTGTGTGTTAAATGTGCTATATGTTGAATTCAGAAACCCTTGGGGGGCTATTTTAACGATCTAAGCACATGGTCTGAAGCACACGGCGCAGGTGCACTTAGGAATACACTTTTGCTAATTTGACGATGGGAAAAATGGTCGGGCGCCCGGCGCATGGTCTAAAAGGGTTGTCCCTATTCTCTTAATGAGTAATGGGTGTGTTTTGGGCATAACGTGCAATAAACCAATCAGAGTCTCATCTCCCATTCCCTTTGAAAGCCAGTTGCGCTTGCACCATGGCAGATTTGCTATTTACATGGCGGAATATAGACACCCTAAACCTGAGGAGTCCGTTTAAATACATGTGTGTATTGCCACGATTGGTTAAATAAGTGTCATGTTTGTGTGCTGCTGCGCGTCCCTGTGTGTGTAATAAGCAGAGTGTACGCGCGTTGTGCACCCGCCTATAGGCACATATTACCAACGCGCCTTTTAAATACTGCGCTATTGACTTCAGACTAGGTTTCAGTTGGTCAATGGCGCAGTCATTTTTAATTGCTTCAAAATAGCAACACGCCAACAATGCGCCTGAACACACCTCGTTTTTAGACCATGGACGCACAAATGGGCGCAAATGCATTTGCTTTTTAAACAGCGTGGCACTGAACGTGAAAATGATAACTGCGTCGGGCTGAAACGAACAAAAAACACTTGCCGCACTGGCACCGGGTGTATGATAGGGCCCTTGTTGTTAGCGGCACCAGTGGCCGTTAAGTGAACTGCAGCCAGCAACTGAATGTGATTCAATGCTTCGATGTATATACTCACGTCGAAGGTGTTTTTCATTCTTAGCTTAGAAGTAAAAAGAAGTTGTAAATACCTTTGCAGCGATATAACCTACTGTTAACGAAGATCCAGATGATCCAGAATATATAAATGCATGCACACTTTCTGCACACTTTCTTTCCTCTTAATAACAAAATGAACACACAACAAAAATGACAGCGATGAGAGAACAGCAGTTAAGAAAGCATCTGGGCATAGCGATGTTGTCATACTCAGATTCTAGTCAGATACTGCTCCGTTGGGCTGTGATTATGGGGCGTGTTTAAATCGAACCAGGAAAGACCTCAATTGGATAGACTTACAACCAATCAGAGCAACTGAGCGACGCATAACGTTAGTTGTCAAATGTCAACAGAACTCAACTGTTTTTCCATGTCTGCGGGTTGAAGCGAAATTGTATGTGATATTTAGACCCAGGAATGTGAATTTTAGCAGGCAAAAACAAAACAAAACATATTTTATCCTCCAATCGCCATTTTTTCCGGAGAACAAGTTCTCCGTTTAGGATTAGAACGAATTCAACCCAAGTGCTCTTTGGTGACATGCATGATTACGTAACTGTTTATCATCTGTCCATCATCGTATAAAGCCCACCCTGACAATTTCATTGGTCCGAACAGCTCCTGTTCGGGCATAGTTGCTCCACAACGGACCAATTCCAGACCGATCTGCCCGACCTCAAATGTTGTGGGCGGGGCTAAGTTCGGCTAGCATCCAGGCTGACGATTAATACATGACAATTCTTACATTTAGCCAGCCCCTTTCAAAAATGTAAATTCTTTCATTATTTAATCACCCTCATACCATTAAAAAAACTGCAGAACACAAAAGAAGAAATAACTTTTACGTTGGTACCCAAACTGTTGCCAAAACTGAAAATATCTTCATGTTCCACTGACCAAACAAAGACATGCAGACAGTTTTGTAAAGATATGAGTTAAATGATAGAATTTTCTTGTAGGTGAACTTCTCTTAATCAAACCAGTCAAAGAGATACAGGCATACCCACAAACCACTTTATATCTTTTTGGTGTGCACTACTTGATATGTAGAGTAACAAGACATGAGAAATACAACCCTCTGTGATTTTATTTGTGTAATTGGTTATAGTGTCACAGAGTGTCTTATCCAGTTGGCACTTTTAATTTGGACAATAATATTCAAGGCTATACAGTACATTCAAATACAAGCGTTATCATATACAAGCTTCTCTCCTCTCAATTTCTGTCCTGAAAAAAACAACAACAACAGGCGTTTGATGCCACATTCCTGATGTCAAACATGCATCTTCTTACCCCATGCAGGGGATATATCCCTGTTGGAGGGGCGTTGTGTCCCCATGCTGGTTCTTCCTATGGAAGCCCATAAGTTAGGAGTCCTTATTGTTCATAAAATGTACTCACTGGCGTGTAATCTAGATCATGCCTGCGAGCCAGGGTGGGAGAAAGAGCCCGATTGTGCCCAGCAAACACACTATGATGAACATCCATAGGAAGATTCTGTCTATTACCATAGCAACATACTTCCAGTCCTCTTTTACCTGTGTGAAGAGAGAAGACAAATGAGTGGATTATTATAGCAGTAACACAACATGTAACTAGAAAAGAAAAGTTTGACTTGACAAATTCTTTCTTGAACATTTGAAATAGGTAATGGGTCTGTGCCAAGTTTGATAGATCTACTGTAGCATGAAAGCTATAGGAAAAAAATAAATCAACAAATATTTAATAAGCAACACCTAATGTTAACTCGCTAGCTGGCCAGCAATACAGTCATGTAACTCAAGTGTTACAACAGCGGATTCACAAACCTGTAACACTTGTCCGCGTTTCGTCTGACGCTAAATCTCTCTCTGGCCGGTGAGGTTTAGTGTTCCTTTTAAAAAATGTCGTTATGTCCATGTTAGCCGGTTAACTACGACGCCGGTGAAATACAAAAGCCCGCCAATCCCTGAGGACAACGACGAAGAAGAAGATGTATATTCATCTTCGTTGGTTTTTATTGGCATTTGGCATTGATTGGCAAAAAAGCTGAGTGATGTGCGATGCATTGCCGACCGCCACCACACACGGTAATAGAGCTTTTGTTTCATTTTTTGCCGCTCCAGGGAGGAAATGAAACAACGTTTAAGTATTATTATTATTTTTTTTTAAACTAAAAGATTCGGGGCTTTTGACAAAACATTCGGGGCTTAAGCCCAATTAGCCACCCCCCCCCCCCGCTCCGCCCCTGGTCTGAGGTCAACTTATGACGTTCACATGGTTTTTACATTCAGAAACATCATAATGAATAAGTAATAGGCTACTTTCTGCCTTGGTTTTGAGGCTCTCTGAAAAACGATCGGGTTTGATGGGCATGCCGCACTGAAGACTTGGAAGTAAGCGCCCACGGCTAGGATTGGATAAGATTTGCATATTTAATGAGCTTCTGCTCCCCTGTCAGTGACAGCGTGTGACAAACGGCAACCGGAATGAATCACCCAGCCCACAGCCAGGGCTCGCAAAATGTCTTTATCAAACAAACACAATGATTCAGCTCTCATCCACCCGCGATTGATTGGAATGTTATTTCTGTATCATCCTCATTCTGTATCTCGATCATCAGTGAATATAACCGCGAACCGTACACACACACACACACACGAGCGCGCGCGAGCCCGTCTGAAAAGCACATGGCCCCGGGACTTTGGGCTTTGCAAGCTGGCGTTACAAGTCGGAGTCTGATCACGAATGAACCAATAACACCTTCTCCAGCCTGTGACCGCGTGCTAAGGTATGTCATCAATAGATATCAAACACTCTGTAACAATGCAATACTAACACATATAAAATAAAAACATGTTTTACTCACACAAGTGTGTTGCACCGTTCCTGTCAGATCCAATATAGAAGGCACAGCATTGTGTTTTAATCTCAATATGTCTGCAAATCCAGTCTCGACCTCTATCTTGTTTACAATCGATTCCGCATCGTTTAGCTTCACGAGTGCTGCGTCCTACTACGTCAGTGGTCGACATATTCTGAAATCTCTCGTTTTCTGGGCCTGGTGTCTATAAAAGCTTTTCTTTGACTAACAAGAACGTTTTCAGCTCTGAAACTTGCAGGATATTCTTATATCACGATTAACTTTTATATACCAAAGGCTCAAAGGAAAGTTGATTTCTCAATTCATCACCCCTTTAATATAATGCCATAGATCTAAATATAATGCCACGATCTTAATACAAGGCCATAGATCTTAATATAATGCCATAGATCTAAATGTAATGCAACACTTTGTAATTGTAAAAACGAGCTAAAGGAGAGAGTAATACTATTTCAAATGCAAAGACGTTAGCCAATCACAGCAGTGGGCGTTTACACTGAACTCTCACAGCGGACACGCCCCTTAAAACAGAGCGTTCAGATCAGAAGGCTAAAATAAGGGTAGGAAAAACGCCTTTTATTTATAAATTATGACAATTTTTGATGTAAAAAGCATTCTAACATTATAAGTGCACCTCAGTAAACATCATAAAACAATAAAAAAATGTAGTTCATGACCCCTTTAAACACTTTGTTTGGCAGTTTTACATTGTGACCTCATGCTGAGGACAGGTTAAATTACATGTGTTTCCAAGTATAAAGTGTGCTTTTAAAGTAATGCTAAATAAATTATTTAAAAGATTAAGCAATAAATGTCCTGAGTATACAAATTTCCCTTAGATGTAACTTTTTAAGTATTTTTATTGTGTTGATATTCTTACTTAAAGAAACTTACACTAAAGTCAGCATCTTCTGCTCTCAGGTGGTCTGCTATGTAGAGGACCCCCTCCAGAGCTTGCAGGACACTGGGGGAGAGAGGAAACCCTGGCTTGTCTGGTATCAGGTTGTCAGGCCGCTTCGTGACATTAGCTCTTCCACTGGGCTGCCTGGAAGCCATTCCCATCTCCAGTCTTGGGGAGGGACCGAATTTCTGTAGAGGAGGTGGAGTTGAGCCAAGAGGGCAGGGCGAAGCAGTTTGGAGTGAAAGCGAGATCGCAGAGGACAGTGTTCCCAGTTCTAAATCCTTATAACAGAAGCGTCTGCGGGGCTCCTCCCCGGACTGCTCCCCTCTGAACCAGCTAGTAGATGTACTGAGGGTTGTGTTTACCGGTCCAAGCACCCGTGATGTCATTCCTTGGCCCTGCCGCTGGAGGAGGAGCTTCTGCCTGCGACGGCTGTCCGGTGCAGGTCTGCGCATAAACAGCCACCGTGGGATCAAATCCAAGAAGACAGAGTGAACCCAATGGGGCATCTTATGAGTGCTGGGCGAGCGGTGGTGGACGTTAAGCACGAAGACGGTGATAACGATGGACAGGGTGACGAAGATCATAGTGAAGAGCAGATATTCGCCAATGAGCGGGATCACGAGCGAGGTGGACGGGATGATTTCTGTGATGAGCAGCAGGAAGACAGTGAGCGAGAGGAGGACTGAGATACACAGTGTGATCTTCTCGCCGCAGTCTGACGGGAGGTAGAAAACCAGCACGGTTAGGCAGGAGATGAGCAGGCAGGGGATGATGAGGTTGATGGTGTAGAAGAGCGGAAGACGGCGAATGATGAAGAAGTAGGTGATGTCTGGGTAGATCTCATGGCAGCAGTCATACTTCTTGGTGTTGTAGGTGCCCACAGCATTGATGATGGCCCACTCCCCGCTCTCCCAGTAATCTTTCAAGTCCACCGTGTTCTCGATGCGCTCCAGGTCGATCTTGGCTTTGTCGTAAGTCCACGAGCCGAATTTCATCTTGCAGTTCTGCTGGTCAAAGGGGAAGAAGGTGACATCGATGCTGCATGAGCTCTTGTAGATGGCAGGTGGAACCCAGCGCACTTTACCTGTGTGGAAGAGGTGGGCTTTGGTCATGTGGGTCACCGCAAATTCCCCGTCTGCACTGAAGAGGACAACAACATTTATTACAGCAGTTGCCAGGAAAAGCAGTAAAATGGTTTCATTCTAGAGATGCACCGATGTATCGGCCAATAATCGGTATCGGCCGTTAAAAGCTATTATCATCACTATTGGCCATCGGTACTATGTGATGTTCACCCAAAATAGTACTGTGCACGACTTTCCAGTTCCCTCTGGATTTTGTCCTCCACATATAAGCTAAATAAAGCTTGAACCTCGCCATCGGTCCATCTGTATTTTTTAAACTCCATTGTTGATTCGAATAGCAAACAACTCCTACTGCACACAACGCAACAGACTTTTAAAAATGGTGGTTGAAATAAAATGCAGCGTAGAGTCAGCCATTCAAAATGCTGCGTGAACTAAATTATATTAAGCCCCGATCAGACAGAACTGCACTGACTTTTTTTGGCTGATGTTTTTTCATTTAGAAAAGCAGTTTTTTTTTATGTTGCTAGGCAACCCCCGAATCAGCTGTCCTGTCAGTGTAATCAAGGTACCCATCCGTCACCACAACAGAGGGCCCGCCTCTCCATTCATTCGATTGGACAATGGAAAAAAACACAAATGACGTTGGACGCTTTTCTGCTCGGAGTTGATTTTTCTTCATCTTCATGCGCTTAGATCACTACTACAAAAACGTGAGTCGGCTAAAGCGCGAAGCACATAAACAGCGTGCAAACTGCTCACTGCCAATAGAAAACAGTTTTAAAAAGGCGCCTCTCACTTAAAGTTCTACATAATTAAGGGCGTGGCCACTTGAGTGGCAGGTGGATTGCCACTATGGTCGAGCTAGGCGGGCGTGGTTTCAGCAACCAGGCACCTCAGCTCCATCCAGGTCCCGCCTCTTTGCCCATTTTCAGTTATCCGAGAGTGACGCGACGGTCGGCTCAGCCCACTTTAGGCTTAAAAAAATGCTCTTCAGAAACCTATGGGTGACATCACAGACACTACGTCCATATTTTTTTTTACAGTCTATGGTCGAAACACAACAAGTACCACCCCAAAGTCCCTAGTTCCTGGGGTAATTTGTATCGCCTCCCATCCAATAATCACAAAGAGCTTTGTGCTTTGTTACTTCTGATAAGAAACAAAGTCTCAGTTTTTCAAATTCTGTCCATTTTATCACAAAATTCGGAAGTTTTGACGCTTTTAAATGTGACGAAACAGAGTTCAAGCACCTCAGTTCAAGCGGCAGCGCGAGTCTTTTCTTCCACATTAATACAAGTTATATCTCGAAAAACACGCATGGCATGAAAATCGAAAGATACAGTACAACTTACCGGTATGTATCATCTCTCATGTAATCACTTAATGGGCCCTATTTTAACGATCTGAAACGCAAGTGTCAAAGCGCGAAGCGCGTAACTTTGTGGGCGGGTCTCGGCGCTGTTGCTATTTTCCCGGCGGGATAAATGGCTCTTGCGCCCGGCGCAAATCTAAAATGGGTTGGTCTGAAGTAGCTTCATTATTCATAGGTGTGGTTTGGGCGTAACGTGAATAAACCAATCAGAGCGTCATCCAACGTTCCCTGTAAAAGCAGGTGCGCAAGTTCCATTATGGATTGCTATTATTATGGCGTATTTACCAGGCGCACGCCAGGAGCGGTTCACAGCCGAGGAGACTGATGTTCTTGTAAGAGCAGTGAAAGACAGAGAAGTGAAGTTGTAATGTTGTACATTATGGTAAAGGTGATTTCACAGTCTTTTTTTTTTTCAGTCTTTAAGTTTTTTCAGTTTTTCAGTCGATTTTTTTTCCTGGTTCTTGACGGACAAACCAATTTGTCAGATGTCCTTATATACATATATGTCTTGCCACTATTGGGCAAACAGGTCTTATCCTTAATTATTACAATTAGCCTGAATCATTTGTAAGCTAGATTTATGCCTATTTTTTCACATCTTCGTGGCACACCACAATGATTTCCGTCATCTCATGTGTTAATATTTTTTTAGTGTAACAATTTATGATTGGCAAAAATAACTGTTGCATCTGTGTAGATTACATGAGCAAAGTGTATGCGCGTTGTGCACGCTATACATTATGGTCAAGCATGCGCCCTTAAAATAGCATAATGAACAACGCGCAACGCGCCACTGACTTTAGACTAGGTTTTTTCTGGTCAGTGGCGCAATTGTTTAATGGAACAGCAAAATAGCACCAGGGTTTGTTTGCGCCGGAACACGCCTCCTTTTTTGCGCTGAACCGCCCAGGGAGCGCAAGTTCATTCACTAGTTTAGCGACGTGCTTCTGTGGAGGGAAAAGCGCGCTTTGCGCGGGTGCAAAATAGGAATGACACATGCGTCGGTGTACAAAGTCAATTGCGCTGGGTGCAAGATAGGGCCCAATATGTGTTTCAACCACGGAAAGATGGCAGTAAAACAACTAGTGAACAATATGTCACATAACATCACATTTACCTCAAGAATGTTTTCCAATGTTCACAGTTCCTAGTTAGCTATAAAAAACACTAGAGAGGAGCTTATTTACTGTTAATTATAGGTTTGAATAAATTTGCCATGAAGACAAGTGCTTATGAAATCTACCTTATGTGCAGTGAGTTTTATACAAGATTTCAGTTTTTATTTATTATTATATCTGAACATAAATATCAGCTGAACATAAGAGCTTTGTTATTAATTGTAACCTCGAATATGTACCAAATGAGATGGTTCCCTGTACTGTTTACAGCATTATTTGGGAGAGATTTTTTTTCCTTTTGAAAAATCAAATTATCTCTATCGGCATCGGCCGATATCATTATGAATAATCGGATTCGGTATCGGCAGAGAAATTTAGTATCGGTGCATCTCTATCACGCATCATACAATTCAGCAAGATTAATTTGGCACATTGTAATATTTGATTTGAAGAAATTCAAACTTTCATGCTTGCAGTTAAGTATGACTGTAACAATGGATAAGATGTTTTATTACTATTTTTATTATTATTTTCCAAACTGTTTTAACATGTTCACAGTTTGGTTGTAGGACTTTTTAGAATTTTAACTGATTAATGAAGCATTATAAAAATAAACCAAAACAATATAAGTTAATTCATTAATTAATAAATGTCATATTATGTATAGGCTAACTACAGGTGGTGTACAAGATGAAGGGAACAAGATGCATTTTAGCCTCATTTTCAGTAAAAATAGCTGACATTTTTAATACGTTTTCCACCACTTTGGTTATTTTGTTCTCTTATATCACATGGACCTATATAAAAGATAACTAACTGGATTAATAATGCTTTAAATAAAGAAATAATTTGAAAAACAATATAGTCAAGCAATATTCATATTATTTTGTAAGCTGTTATGTCATAAATGATGCCTTTCACATGTCACAGTTCCTTGACTATTTGAAATCTTTTTCAGACAGGACAGATTTGTTACCATATTTTAATAACGATAAAGCAGTAAACAGTGTATGAACTGCCTCTGTGCATTACCACACTCAAACAGTAGGTGGTAGTCTAAAGAAGCGTGTGAGTTCATTTCAGTTTAACTCCAATGGCATTGCATTACATACACCTTATAGATCATGTCACTGCTTGTACGCTTCTGAGAACCGACTCTGCATTTAAAACAGTCTACACAGCATTACACAGTAAACATTTTTCGCTCTGCATTGATTTCTTCGCATCAGCGTGGTTAAGCTTAGATAAATTGTTACTCACTTGTTGTACAAGACTATATCCGGGACCCAGATAAGTTCAGACGGAACCCTGATAGAAGTCACATTGTCGAAGTCTGAAGGCTTCCAGCGTAGTTTGTAGTCATTCCACTCCTGAGAGAGAGGCCACGGATATTTAACAATCATTTCATTAATGAACCAACTTTCTCTTATTTATGGTGCCATTTCTTTTTCTCCGTTCCTCGTATTAACGTTCCTGCTGCACATACCTGCTTTAGCCAGACATTTGTTGTCATCATCTGATTCTTCTCGTCCTGTGGAGGAGAGAAAGAAGGAAGGACAGTGGGAATTAGATGAGTCAGGATTCTGGGTATGCTCCAGCAGAAAGCTTTTGGTTCAGAGGTCACAAACACCTTATTTTAATCTTCTGATGGACTTGGAGCCTTCAAGGACCATGTACCCTACTTCATCAAGATTCTAAGGTTTCAGGGCCCTTAATATTGCAATTTACTGTAGGAGGCTGTGTTATTGCCTCTATTAAATGAATATTTCACTGCATCTGTAAGCAAAACAAAAAACAACTGGCATTTCGATATTTATTGTTATTCTAAGTACACTAAGCTTTAGATGCCTTGGGACAAAATAGACTGTTGTTCTTCAATATGGATCAAGGATGCACTTTAAGTGTATGCTACAACTGGTTCATTTTTTTAAAGGTTTGAAATGAATGGAAGTCTGAAGTTGTGTAAGCTAATAGAGATATTTGTCTTTGAACTCTTCTCAGAGTTTTTTCTCAAAGTAGTAGTTGTATAATAGAAATAGCATAAAAACGGTAGTTTACTACAGTGCCTTTCAAAAGTTTGAGGTCAGTAAGATTAAAAAAAATATATATAATAATACTTTTATTCAGCAAGGATTCGTTAAATTGATCAAAAGTGACGGTAAAGACATTCATAATGTTATAAAAGAATTCTATTTCAAATAAATGCTGTTCTTTTGGACGTTATAGTCAAAGAATCCTTAAACAATGTATCAGTTTCCACTAAAATATTAATGTTTTCAACACTGATATTAAGAAATGCTTCTTGAGAGCATTTTAGAATGATTTCCGAAGGATCATGTGACAATGAAGACTGGAGTAATACTGTTGAAAATTCAGCTTTGGCATCAGGAATAAATTACATTTTAAAATATATAATAAAATAAAAAGTTATTTTCAATTGTACATAATTTATTTATTTATTTGATTAAGAATACAGTACAAACAATAATATTGTGAAATATTATTGTTTGTACTGTATTCTTAATCAAATAAATGCAACTTTGGTGAGCATAAGAGACTTCTTTCATAAAGACACATGAGCATACACCGATCAGGCATAACATTATGACCACTGATGGGGTGAAGTGAATAACACTGATTATATCTTCATCACGTCACCTGTTAGTGGGTGGGATATATTAGGCAGCAAGTGAACATTTTGTACTCAAAGTTGATGTGTTAGAAGCAGGAAAAATGGGCAAGCGTAAGGATTTGAGCGAGTTTGACAAGGGCCAAATTGTGATGGCTAGACGACTGGGTCAGAGCATTTCCAAAACTGCAGCTCTTGTGGGGTGTTACCGGTCTGCTGTGGTCAAGGCTCATTGATGCACATGGGGAGAGAAGTCTGGCCTGTGTGGTCCGATTAAACAGGCGAGCTACCTTTCATGGAAACGGTATTCCCTGGTGAATGTGGCCTCTTTCAGCAGGATAATGTGCCCTGCCACACAGCAAAAATTGCTCAGGAATGGCTTGGGGAGCACAACAATGAGTTTGAGGTGTTGACTTGGCCTTCAAATTCCCCAGATCTCAATCCAATCGACCATCTGTGGTATGTGCTGAACAAACAAGTCCGATCCATGGAGGCCCCACCTCGCAACTTACAGAACTTAAAGGATCTGCTGCTAACATCTCGGTGCCAGATACCACAGCACACCTTCAGGGGTCTAGTGGAGTCCATGCCTCGACGGGTCAGGGCTGATTTGGCAGCAAAAGGGGGACCAACACAATATTGGAAGGTGGTCATAATAGTATGCCAGATCGGTGTATAAAGTTGTTCATCGTGTTCATTTTAAACTGTACAGTTAGACGGAATTTTCTGGGGTTAACATGTTGAAATCATGATAATTTGGATGCCACTGACCCAAACATACTCTTTAATAGTGTTTTCAAGATATAGCCTGTAGTACCTTACCACATCAATCAGCTGGGCGATAGATAAACCGAACTTGACGATGACAACATCAGAGGTGTTTGGTACAGGCCTTGACCACTTGTTGTAGCCATCAAAGAGCTTTTTGAAGAGTTCATCTTCAGCATGTGAGTGAGTCTTCTCACAACAAGAAACTGCCAATGGAAAAGACATTAAACTTTTAAAAACATTCAAAGCTATTTATATTAGAATTGTCAAATAAAATATAATAATATATAAGATTAGTACGATTTTTGATAATCTATTATGCTACTGTTTGGTGAACAATGACAACAGCAAAACATTTTATATGTTTAGACATGGAATGAGAATTTTGCATAACTCATCTAGCCTGTGTTAATGTGACTCCTGGTTCACACACACACAATCACGAGAAAAGTGGAGACAATTCATATTGTTTTATTGCCCTATATCCACAGCTTGTCATCATAAAATATCCGTCATGCAAACATTTAAACTAAATTCCATCATCTGATCTGTTGTGAACTTCAAACATCCCGAGAGGTTTCACACACTTGGATTTTGAAAGTTTTCTTGTAGATTTGAAAATCAAAATGCAAGTGTGTGAATTCAGCAAGCTAGACTTTAAATATTTAATGAACTAATGGGACAGAGAGTCTATTAATTTATCTAGGGCTCACTGACCGCACTATTTGCATGTTAAATAAGTAAAACTTATAGTAAAGCGCTTTATCAGGGGATTAACTCTCATTCATTTCTTTAATCATATATAATTACACGCACCATCACTTCTTATCCGTCGACTGTCAGTAATGGATTTGCTCAAAAATGTTTCCAGGCGAATTATTCCACATGCATAATCTTAAGCAATATTCCACGAGCAAGAGTGCTGTGCTTCCGAAAATCAAGGTACAGTATCTGCCGAGTGCCGCGGCTAATCCCAGCTGAAAACAGCATGATTTGCCAGTAGGGTTGTTAAAAGTACAGGCACTTCGGTACCAAGTCTGTTTGAAAAAGTTTGAAAATGTGACGATACCAGCATTTCTGCAGTAGGCCTACCGGTAGTAGGGGAGAGTGGGGTAAGATGAGCCATGTTTTAACTTATGTGGTCCTCAAGATATAAGAAAATTAGACAGATGTACAATGCATGAATGCATGAACTTCATCTTTAGAGTCGCTCTGAGAGTAACTTCACGAGTGCTTTACCGTTTCATTAGAGAAAACTATCGTCATATCATACACACACAGAAAAGGTCTTCACGGCAAAGTCATTTCTGGATGTTTCCTATCATTATAAATGATCAGAATGCATCTATGACAAAGGGGTCTTTTGTATAAAAAGAAGTGTTCATGTGGCCCAATTTACCCCAGGTCAGGTAAGTTCTAACAGAATCTGAATCAAACCCATTTAAAATTTTAAAGGTAATTTAATAATCAAATTTCCTTTTATAAATAGTCACATTTCTTTTACTTAAAAATAATTTAACATAAAACCAAAACCAAATGAAGTTGAATTTTCAATAAGTTGTAACATTCCCAAAAACAGTTCTAGCAAGCCTAGCTAGCTCACCAATTGAGGCTAATATTTAGCTAAACGATTTGCATAGTTTTATACATTGCTAAATCACCAATATGGATCATATATATTTTTAGACCTGTACAAATATGCTTTGATGTAACTGAAAAAAAGGATGGCTACTAGTAGCTTTCCCAATGTGAATTTGCCGGTTGATAACAGACCCACTACAGAGCGTCCGGTGAGAGACGTTTAACACAGAAGATCAGGTATACGGGAATAACCCATTTATTGTCACCACAACTCAGTACACTGAATAAATCTTCTTTGCATGTGTGTGTGGTTTTCTACAATTAAAAGATAAAAGAGAAATAAGTACAAAATAACAAATAACTGTAGTCACAATAAATATAAGCACAGTAATCTCCACAAGGAATATTTAACTACAATGATTAATACAGTAAATATGAAGAACAAATGTGCCATTATATAGGGAAAATGCATCGCTACAAATTACTAATATGGTGCAGTTGAAATTAGGGATGCACCGAATCCAGGGTTCGGGTTCGGATTCGGCCGAATATTGGGCTTTTTGACTGGGTTCGGTTTCTGCCGAACCTCAGAATTTTTTTCCACCGAACCCGAACACTAGGCTTGCACTATGCGCGCCCCGCTGGTCGAACGTAATGACGCCGCTGTTGAAAGTGAAAATGGAACTCATGAACAGAAAACGTGGCAGTATACTTTAAGTCAAAAGAAGGCGATTCAAGTTGAGCTACGCGTTCAATTTGCAATCCCGATTTGTCTCGTGATGACAAGGACCCTAAACAACAGCCGCTGTTATAACATTTGCATATGAAACATCCGAGAGAATACGAGTTGTGCATGAAGGAATCTACAGACAGCAGCCAAAATGTATTTTATTTTACCTTGCAAACAGCCTATAGATCTATAGATCAGATAAAATATAAATAAAATTAATAAAATAGGCCTACACTAAATATTTTTCACTTAAATAATTACCAAATTAAGATGACAAAACGAAAATACACTGAATCCGTAAGCTTGAAGAACCGGAATTAGGTAAATAGGTAGATAATATAGGCTACTATATATCTTTACATATACTATTCTCTTAAAACCATCATTTCGTTATTTTTACTAACCCAAATAATGATTCATCCGCTAGGTTGCACGGGAGGGGGAAAAATAGGTTCCTTCCACTTAAGAGTTGAGCTCTTTTTATTAATATATCTCTTAACATAAATACTATTTTCTACTTTAAAAAAATAACTTCGTTATTTTACTAACCCAGTGTTTTGTATGTGAATGCTGTTTCACGTGAATAATACCACAGGAGTGAAACACAAAGCTTTGTTTAGCATAGAAAGGAAATAATGGTCAGAGAGCTCTTTTTAATTCTGTTTTGCGATCTGTATCTGGTCAATCGATTTTCCGTGAATTTGAACAATAGGCCTAGTCCATTTTATCCCAATCGACATGGACATCTCGTTTCTTTTCCCAAATCTTCACTTGCGTCGCACCCATGTTCGCAGGGGATTATAAACGTTTCTTCCTTTCGTTTGCTTATAATTAAGTCTATTATAACTTCACATCCTTTACTGTGGGAAAGTATAAAAAACACTGTAAGACGAATAGCCTTTTACTTCAAATTTTATTTAACACAGTTTGTTCTTGTTATTAAACTTGGTAAGGCGCGTCAAGTTTGGTTTATTTGAATAGCGCATTTCACACACACACGCCGGTGATTTTAGTTTCGTTTTCTCTGGCAGTGAATAATCAAACATTGTCTAAATGTCTTGACCCTGTGGAAAATAAAATCCACTCTTCAGACCTTTTACAACAAGTGTTGCTTTGCAACATCAGTAGAACATATGATGACAAAGATATTCAAGAAGGTGTCTATTCAGTGTCCCATTCCTCTCAAAGCGCAGAGCGGTATATGACACATCTTTGCGGGGAAATAGTATGAATCAAATATTTTTCTAACTAATATTTAATTTTCATATATTCTTGAGGTTACCATTATTTACTGATAATCGTTTAGATGTTTTATAGGCTGTAGTGTGTTGTTTCACTGACGGAAGTGCTAAAATAAACACGCATGCTTATGGATGTTTCAGCCTCAAATGATTTCAAAATGTAGGCTATATATCTGGCATAGACTACAGTATTTAAAATAGCATATATGCATTAGTTACATTCTCAATTTAATTTACAGAGCAATCCCTGCTAAGTTTTTAGTTTAACTAATACGCTGTCAGACTCGCAACGGGGGCGTGGCATCATCACGATGGTGGCGCTCCATCTTGATGTCGGCACAACCCTAGCGCGCGCCTCCTGCGCTCTCCGTTGGGTTGTTCTTTGAAACAACAGAGGACGACTCGGGGTAATTTTTCTATAAACCATCATGAAATAGCGTCGAGAAGAACATACACGACAATGTTTACTTTAGTAAACTTGACCAAAACAGTTAATGGCATCCCTACACTGCTGTGGACGTTGTTAACTTCATTAATGTGTTTACTTTGATAATGGACTGCGGATGGGAGTAGGATTCGGTATTCGGTTTCGGATTCGGCCGAATCTTGACCAGTGGATTCGGTATTCGGCCGAACCCCAAAAATCTGGATTCGGTGCATCCCTAGTTGAAATACGACACCTTTCAGCGCTGAATACAGAGACGGAGCCGCTCTGTCTAGCACAGTAGTGCGCATGCGCTTAACGAGTGCTTTAACTCTTAGAAATTAGCGATATATACCCATTAAATAAACCATATGATGTGTAAATGGCACATAGATTATGTCTTTGATGCATGACAGTGATATATATGAGGAAACTGGTATGTAAATATACCCACGAACATCTTTACAAGTTCGTTCGCGTTTGTCACTTGCAGACATTAACTTCTACACACTTGAAGCAATTAAACGGTTCATAAACAAAGTAGAGAACAATATATGTAAAGACTGCTACTCACTTTGCAGGCACGCACACAACTTTAGCAAAGATAAATCGCTACAGTACAGCTCGCATCCCTTTGCAATACCGATTGATCTGACTGAACTTAGTGGGCGGGTGCGCTGATCTGCACGTTCTACCCCGAGTGCTGATTGGCTTGCTGGTCGGATGCTGCGACAGATGATGTGATTTCGGGCATATAGAAAAGGTGAACTAATATACATGATTATAACCTTAATGGTGGCCTTTTTAACAGTAACAGCAATTACATCTGTTCATCAGCTCATAAACCCCACCCCTCCATGTATTACAATGGACGCCAAACAAACTAAACAATCAAATTACACTTCAAATAACTTTCCTAAAGATGGTTTCTGTCATTTTAGGCAGTTTTTATCACAATGATTTCATTTCAAGTGTTCGTTTTTTAAATAAGTTTAGTTTTAGTGAGTTATTTGATGCTATAAAAACGGGGGGTGTCACTGTGACGTCATGATTGACAGCTGAGATTGACGGCTTCTCTGAGTGAAGTTGTCACTGAGGCACTAATGGACTTTTTTCTGGATTTTTGGGAGGAGATTGTAGCTTTAGCTTTAATTTCTACATTTACATAACTGTTTATTTCACACCAACATAATGAATTGTTCTGCATCTGTGAGAGTGTGGGCGGGCTTTTGATAATCGCGCCTCTACTTCCTGCTCTCTACTGCGCCGGTCCCTAGATCACTACTGCACAGACTCAGTCCCAAATCTGCGCAAGATATCAGCGCCGTGTGCGGGCCTCCGAAAGCTTCAACTCTCTTCAGCGTAAGTCAATGAAGTCGCGTCATCCATATTTTTTTACGGTCTATGGGAAATAAGTACACGGCTGCCAAGATAAAGGGGGTGGGTCCACTTACCCACTGGCTCATCTTACCTCACTCTCACCTACCGAGTACCACCAGGCATTTTCGGTATACCCACTAATAGGCAGCTGGTTTCAGTCGCTTCTGTGTTTATCTTAGCGCTTTTTCTACTAGATGCACTGTAGACGACTAGTGTCTGTAAATATTAAACATGTTGTACAGTAGATTTAGCTACGTCTCATTGTAATAATAATATTACAATATCATTTTTTATAAACAATGTTTACTTTTAAACAGCATGTAGCCTTCAAATGTTTAAATTGATTATTTACTTATAATGATAACCATCATAAATAAAATAAAAAACTCATTGAATTTAATTACTTTAAAAAAAAAAAAAAATAGTTCCAACAGATTTTGCTGTGGTACAGAAATTGGTACCGAGAACCATAAAAATTTAATGGTATTGGTATCGACTACTGGAATTTTGGTATTGTGACCTATTCGCCAGTGTAATATTACCTATAAACAACAGTAATTAAGAAATTAATATTTTAGGCAACAATATGGCCAGTTAGTTTGTTGTTGATCCGACAACGGAAATACTTCCAAACAAAGATCCCGTGCGCGTCTCCGAGCAACACAAAACACAGCAGGTGTTTCGTTCCTGAATGAATCAGTGTGTTTTAACAAAACAGTTGAGTAAATGATTCAATGACCCGCTCGAATCACACTCATATCACAGGCCTACATCTCTTATATAGCCCAAATTTAAAGTCGGAATGAAATGGAAGTTTTGATAGTCTTTTCTTCCCTATTGTGATGTATTTCCGAGTGAAACGGCTTTGCAAACAAAAAGAAATGTAGGGCAGGACTTGATTTTTGTCATGCGGTTTTAATTTTAGTAACTGCTAGAGGGCCAGAAATGACATAGTGTAGCGTTAAAAGTAGTTCAATTTCTAAAAAAAACCCCTGTGTCTAATCTTGTTTGTGTTTTTTTGTATATTTACTGAGAAAAAATGCTATCTGAAACATAAACCGAACTATCTCAAGAACATTGCGCTTCAAACACCTGATATGCAAAAAAGCCAACAGTTTTTAATGATATGTGGGCCAGTGTGGCTAACTGAATGATGATTTATTCTCTTCTTTTTTTCCGGGAGGAGATGTCCTGTAATCTCTGCACCTTTGGTTGACACCTATGCTGGACAGAGCCTAGACACCATTAAGCCGGCCAACTCTGAGATGAGGAGGCATTAACACAGAACCCCGAGGACAGTGTTTGCACATAGTATGTGTCAGGCCTGCTATTTGAGTGCCGTAGCGTGGCTGGAGTTGCTCTCTGGGCGCAGTCATTTGCTGTATGGTGAAGTGAGCTCCCTTGGGTCATGCTGGCACAATGAGTCACACTCTGGGCGAATGACAACATGCCATTAATGAGTCAGATTTAGGGTCTGCACCACAGGGCATTAGCACAGTGGGACATGATGTGAAACCCAAGCACTGCTAACGAATACAGCCAGTGGCCTGCAGATGGGGAGGAAAATATTTTGTCACCTCTGGCACATTTCTAGCTTTTTTTAAGCATATTATGGACAGACCATGCGGTTCAAAGCTATTATTACTCTGAGGCTGGGGAATATTTTTTTTTTTTTTAAGAAAACAGCCTATCTAACCCAAATGATTAAATTATAGGCTACCTTAAAATAAAAGAGGTGTTCATAACCAACCAGCAATATGGTTTAATGTGCAGATGTTTTTAACATTATTTTTTAACCATAGTAAATAAAACAGGTAAACTATGGTAACTTCTTATTACTCATCATTGTCAATACATCCCTCTTGTTAAAATCGTTCCTGTCATCTCGTAGTTTTTAATGCTCCCAATAATTGTCTTAAAGTAACCACTGCAGACATAATATTGGCAGCACACAATTTATTCACAATTTGTATTTATTAAAAAAATAAAAATAAATACTATATACTTTATATATATATATTTTTTGCAGCATCTTTGATAAGTTAATGAGATATTTTTATTCACAAATCAACTTTGTCTACTGTAACAAATTTACTGTAAATTGAGAAAATTTCAATGTTGCCAAATGGCAACGCTGTACCAGTAAGGAAAAATAGTTATGCTGTACCACAGTGAAATTGCAGTAATGTATTTCCCCAATGGGATTTTTTATACATATTATTTATTTATTTATGTGTTTATTGTAGTATAGTTGTGTTTATGTATAAGTGACAAAATTGTTTCTTCTTTTCAGAAAACTAATACAGCAATATTTTACGGAAAGAGCAATAGGAAGAGTGCAGAGTTAGCTCTCATGACAAAAAAAGTCTCGTAATCATAAGGGAACCTTTTTTAGTGCTATATAGCACCAATTTTGGTGCTTCAGTGGTTCTTCAGAGGTGCTATATAGCACCTTAGTCAAAGAACCGGTGAAGAACCTCTGAAGAACCGCTGAAGAACCACTGAAGCACCAAAAATGGTGCTATATAGTACTAAAAAAGGTTCCCCTACACTCTAAAAAAAAAGGCTCGTAATCATAGGGGAACCTTTTTTAGTGCTATATAGCACCAATTTTGGTGCTTCAGTGGTTCTTCAGCGGTTCTTCAGAGGTGCTATATAGCACCTTAGTCAAAGAACCGGTGAAGAACCTCTGAAGAACCGCTGAAGAACCGCTGAAGAACCACTGAAGAACCACTGAAGAACCACTGAAGCACCAAAATTGGTGCTATATAGCACTAAAAAAGGTTCCCCTATGATTACGAGCCAAGAACCATTTTTGGTGCAATATAGAACCTTTTTTTTTTTTAGAGTGTATGATTACGAGCCAAGAACTATTTTTGGTGCCATATAGAACCTTTTTTTTTTTAGAGTGTAGTGAAAGGGGAGGTTCTTTTTTTTTTTTTTTCAAAAAGTGGACCTTTTTCACATCATATTTACTACAATGTTGTCAAATTACTAACCAAGATCATGTACCACCTTTTTCAGTCTAAACACACACTGTTATTTAGTATGGATAATCAAAAAAGTTTTGAAGAAGTCATGTACATTTGTAGGATCACTAACGTATAATTGGTCAGAAAACAAAGGTGCTTTAATTATTTGGCCTATACTTTGCTGCACACACACACACACACCCTAGGTAGTTAGGGGGGTTCGTGGGTATGCTCCCCCGAGAAAATTTTGATTTCTCTGACATATGTGCATTTTAAGACGTTTGAAGGACAAAACAATTATGAAAAATAGCTTTAAAACTAAGTCAGTGGGCAGTCAATTATTTGCCAATTCCTGCTCTCTCCTCATCTCTATCACTCTTTCTTTTTCTCTCATTCTCCTTATCTTGCCCTCTCTTCCCCTCCTAAAGCAGTCAACAAAACAAAGGGTCAATTTATATTTAGAATATTTTTTGATGTGTAACAAATTTTTGGTTTCCATGAGTCCCAAGTATATACATCTATCTAAATATATTTAAATAGAAACATTTTTTTTTATGGTTGCAGCTATTTCATGTAATAAAAACTTATTTGAAAAAATAAATATTTCATGGTTAGAACAAAGCGTCACATAGATAGAGGGTTATGCATGAGTTATGTTAAGCGTCAGTTATGCAGCCTCTCAAACAGCGCGTCTGTTCTCAGTCACAGCAGGTGGACGGATTTGACTACAGTCTACTAGGCTGAAAATCAAAGCCTCGGACCTGAAAGTGGATGGCAACCTGCTTCTTTGTGTAGCCTATCTCCTTTCAACTCTGGAAACTTTCCAGAGCTCGGGATGTTCTTAAGCAAATCCGATGCAAATAGCGGCGGTAAAGTGCATCCAGCTGCAGCCCGAGCGCACGCGGGAGGTGTCAGATGCCCGCAGTGATATTCATTCATCAGGAGTCCAGCGGATGCTGACAGCGAGCGGCCACATAAACGAAGAGACGCTCGTGGAGAGTGCGCGCGTAAACGCAGAGTGATGAGCAAGCCCAATAAATCTGCCTTGATTTAAGCGCGGCGGAGACCTGGCCGTGGAGAGGACGTTTCATTTTACTGGCAATCGTGCGTGCCATTCTAATGCATATACAACAACAAATAGCCTACACTGTACTCCTGTGTATACCCCTTCTGATGATTTGCTGGTCTTCCAGTCTAACCAGCTTAAAAACAGCTTTTTTTTTAAAAAAAAAGCAGAGAAAGCAAATAAATCAAATTGATCAAAGTCACGTTAGTAATGCCTAAAACACACATAAAGCAAACAAATATGAACTTTGTGTCTTAAGGCTCCAATAAGATGAACTTTGTGTTTCTGGTCTAAGCTGGTTTAAACTGACAGACCAAAGACCAGCAAACAAAGATCTACCACCTGAGTAGGCTACCAGACTCAGGTGATAAGTAGCCTATTTTGGGCAAATGCCAACTGTTTGACCAGCCAAAACCAGTTTGGACAGTTAGGCCTATTTAAAAAAGTAATGTTTGTGAAAAAACAGAAGTGAAACTTACTTGACTCACATAGGATAGTGCAGAGAAGAGTAATCCGCAGGAAGAACTGCTGCTTCTCAAAGCGCTCCATCTTACAGCCGATTAGTTTCTGTACATTTCTATTTTTTCCAGCTGTATTCCACGCGACAGTTTCCAAACAATTCAGTTTTTTTTCATGGAATCTGTGTTTTCTCTTCTGGTGTCATACTAGTGGGGCTGGTGATGCTGGTAAGATGTTCTCCTCACATAGCCTACAAGTTTATTTTTATCACGTGTAGCCTATTTTAAGTGCTGGAATCAGCGTTTTTCACAAATAAGTTTCTATTTAAGTTGCATAAATCCTGTGTTTATCCATATCTCTCCCAAATCGAAGTTTCCTGCTCTTTACGCGAAAAGGAACGATGAAGTTTTGCGCACCTGTTCAGCTGAAGATCAGGAACACAGATGCCGTGCAACAGAGTTATTTATTTCCATATGCATCCAAAAATAAGGATTTTTAGAAGCAGATATATCCCAGAATAACTCCATTTGTGTCAAAAAGTACATAGACGCACTCATGACCTAGCTCCTGCTGTTTCCAGGGTTTACTCCAGACTGAGCATCTCTCTCTCAGTCCGCCCATCCACTTTCATGTCAGGCAGAAAGGGGAGGGAGGGACCTCATCACAAGTTCACGAGCTTGACCCGATTTCCAATTCAATTAGCAACCAATCTAAATGTCATTTTTTTCTTGCATAGCCTATAAACAGTATAATGAACACACATTTAATGGATAGTGCGCGAACTCATATGGTAACAACAAACCTTGGGAGGGGGGAGACCATTCCGGGCCAAACATATTAGATTTAAAGTGAATAAATTGTTATTGCATCTTATGACCGATAGAGGTCAGGGTAGCAAAATAAATGCTGAAGGCTATGCGAGAACTCAGGCTGATACGCAGGTTTTTTTTGTTTGTTTTTGAGACAGAGACTCTATTAGAATCAATTCATAATAACGTTTATGCTGATTAATCGCACATGACCGGAATACTGAACAATTCTGTGAACCGATCATGGAGGAATAGTCTATAGGCTGTCAGCACGCAAGAAAAAAGATGAGGGGATCCTCAAAACAATCTTTATTAAAATTCATCCAAGAATAGCCTACGAAGGAGATCGCAGGAATAATAGTAAAAAAATTACGGAACAGAATGTCAAAATAAGAGCAAACAGAACGGAACATAACCGTGACAATATAATTATATAATTTAACTGGCCTACATTTTGATGTATAGGTCTACTGTATAATTATTTGTTTTGCCTTATTTTAGACATAGCCTACAAGTTGGCAGTAATGTGTCTTATTGCCATTTTTACATAAACGTTAATACAAGCAGCCTAATTATTACAATTCCGTATTGTAAAGTACATTTCAGGGATCTCACTGTCACACCTTCTGACAAATGGCTTTTCAGTGACTTTTACAGTCGTTTGTGATATCTGGATTTTATTCTTAACCCATTTTAAAGAGTTCACACAAACAAAGAGCAATTCACAGCTGAAGAATTAGCCTACTTGAAATACACACTCAAAAATGATTGTGATTTTAACGGTATTTTACTGTAAAAATGCTACGGTGAAAAACAGTTAATTGTTTAACAGAAAGTTTCCGTATACGGTGAATAACTGTAATAGATCTAACCTTACATTTCATTTAATTTTACAGTAAAATACCGTTAAATTGACAGTTTTTGGAAGTGAAAGAGAACAAGTAATTCTGTAATTTACAGTGAAAACCCTTAAATTGACATTCCCAGAATTCCCTGCGTGACACTTCGCATTTGATGCATTTTCATTGCAATAACTAGGTTTCTTCTTTGTTTTTTCTAATCAGTTATGTACATTAGGGTTTTATGTTACATCTGATGTTGTTAAATGAATGTTTATTGCATTTTTTTAATTTCATGTGTTTTACCATCATGGTATTTAGTGTTTGTGTAAATGACACTGAGCACCTTATATATTAGTATTGTCCTCTTGAAATCTGCTTGTGATGAGCTTTGATTCATCACTTGATTCTCATCACCACTGTTATTGGTGGTTGTCCGTATATATCAAAGGTACATATGTAACGAAGCCATAGCTGGAGTCGGATCAGAATCCATGTTGCAGAGGTAATTTATTGGGAAGGAACAATCAAATGATCAAACAGTGCAAGACGACAGGCAAAAGGCGTAGTCAAAGTCCAGGCAAGGTTCAGCAACAATACTGGGCAGGCAGACAGCAAACAAATTCCAAACGATAGGCAGAGAGAAGATCCAGTAAACAGGCAAGAGGGTCAGAACATAACAAAGACAATAGCAATAGTAAACGCTTGGTAAGGCAGAAAACGTCTCGGTTACGTATGTAACCCTCGTTCCCTGAGGAGGGAACGGAGACGTACGTTAGTGACTAACGAATGGGGGTTTCGCTTAGAAGCCAATCATCTTCGAGTATTCAACAGCGCCCAATGGCAGTGGCAATGCCATGGGCATGCGGAATTTGCATGCGTAACTCCGCCCCACCTCGTGGGTATATAAGGAAGTACGCTGGCAACATCGCATTATGTTACTGCTGCAGGAGCCAAGACTGAACTCCGCGTTCCAGGCAGCACAGCTGACGTGGCAAAGGAAACGTACGTTTCCGTTCCCTCCTCAGGGAACGAGGGTTACATACGTAACCGAGACGTTCCCCTTCGTTCAGTCACTACGACGTACGTTAGTGACTAACAAATGGGGGTTCCAATACAACAACGCCACTCAGCTGTCATCCAGTGCCCTGCGTAAGTGTGAGTACCCTGTCGTAAGACTAGTACGGACGAAGGACTCCCACTTATCACAGGATTACCAAGGTACACTGGGAAGCATATCCCAGTGAGGGAATGCCAAGATGCCTACCCGTGGGGAGGACTTAGAGAATACACATATGACCCGCTAAGGGCTGCATATGGAAGATCTCTAGGGTACCAGCCGAAGGTGGATTTTTAACCCTAGGGGCGGCAGGGACTTGCCAAGGGAAAGACACCTGCTCGCTGAGGAGGCTTACGGTGGAAATACTCGTGTGGGGGTCGCCGGAGGGGAACCATGCACACGGAGCACCTGGCCGGACATGAGGGTCTGGGCTCGAAAGGGCAGACTGAACTGATGTCGGCGTAAGCAGTGCTGGAGGAGCTCAGGGCTCTCGGGGAGCTCACCTGAGGGAAAATATCGCACGTATCCAGTCCTTGGAGTGGAATGGCGAGCAAGCGAAGACACCTGAGCCTGGCCCATTACCGGCCACCCGTAGGGGCGAGTACATAGTCGGACACTGGCTCCACTCGGAGATTGTAGAATCTGGCGAATGTGTTGGGTGTCGCCCAGCCTGCAGCTCTGCAGATATCTGTTAGCGAGGCGCCATGCGCTAGAGCCCAAAAGGAGGCCACACTCCGGGTGGAGTGTGCCCTCACACCAAGGGGACATGGTCGACCTTGCTGCTGGTAAGCCAAAACAATGGTGTCCACTATCCAGTGAGACAACCTCTGCTTTGAGAGAGCACTTCCCTTCCGCTCTCCACCATAACAGACAAAGAGCTGGTCTGAGGTCCTGAAACATCGCGTACTGTCTACATAGGCGCGGAGAGCGCGTACTGGACAGAGCAATGCCAAGGCTGGGTCTGCCTCCTCCAAAGGCAGCGCTTGCAGGTTCACCACCTGATCTCGGAACGGAGTGGTAGGAACCTTGGGCACATATCCAGGTCTCAGGATCACGTGAGAGTTAGCCGGCCCGAACTCAAGGCACGCTTCGTCAACCGAAAATGCTTGCAGGTCCCCGACCCTCTTAAGCGAGGCCAATGCGGTCAGCAGAGCCGTCTTCATAGACAAGAACTTAATCTCAGCCGACCGCAAAGGCTCAAAGGGAGGCCTCTGCAGAGCACTTAAGACTACTGAGAGGTCCCAAGAGGGAACGAGAGGAGAGCGAGCCGTCCAGAAGCCACACATGGAGCTTCCAGAGCGCTGGACGCGGGTGCCAAAAGGTGCCCCGTCTCTGAGTGAGGAGGTCCGGTCTCAGAGGAATAGGCCAGGGAGGGGCTGTCGCAAGGAGTAGAAGTTCTGGGAACCAGGTCTGGCCGTGCCAATACGGGGCGACCAACATGACCTGCTCCTTGTCCTCCCTGATCTTGGACAGTACCCGTGCAAGAAGGCTCACTGGGGGAAACGCATACTTGCGTAGCCCTGACGGCCAGCTGTGCGCCAGTGCATCCGTGCCAAGGGTGCCCTAGGTCAGGGAATAATACAGGGAGCAATGGGAAGAGTCCTGGGAGGCAAACAGATCTACCTGTGCGTCGCCGAACCGTTCCCATATCAACTGGACCGCCTGGGGGTGGAGTCTCTACTCTACGGGGAGAGGCTGAATCCGTGAGAGCTCGTCGGCTGCACAGTTCAGGTCTCCGGGGATGTGGACAGCACGAAGGGACCTCAGGTGCTTCTGACTCCACAAAACGAGATGGCGGGCGAGTTGAGACATACGGCGGGAGCGTAGACCGCCCTGGTGGTTGATGTACGGTACTACGGCCGTGTTGTCTGTCCTGACTAGTACATGTTGACCCCTCAGCAACGCTCGGAAGCGGTGCAGGGCGAACCGTACTGCCAGTAACTCGAGGCAATTGACATGCAGAAGGCGCTGGGGTCCTATCCAGGAGCCCGCGGCTGCTTGTCCATTGCACATGGCACCCCAGCCCGTGGATGATGCATCTGTTGTTACAACAACATGCCTGGAAACTCGTTCTAAGGACACTCCGGTCCGTAGAAAGCTGAGGTTCGACCACGGGGTGAGTGTCTGTAAGCAGGCCCGAGTCACTTGTACCCGGAGCGTGCCAGACCGCCATGCCCATCTCGGGACTCGATCGCGTAGCCAGTGCTGAAGCGGTCTCATATGAAGCAATCCGAGCGGCGTCACCGCGGCTGCAGATGCCATATGCCCCAGGAGCCTCTGAAATAGTTTCAGTGGAACCGCACTCTTGCCCTCGATTTGACGAAGGGAAGTCAGCAGAGACTGCGCGCGCTCGCTCGAAAGCTGCGCGCACATGGCGACCGAGTCGATATCCATACCGAGAAAAGAGATCCTCTGCGCGGGGCAAAGTTTGCTCTTCTCCCAGTTGACCTGAAGGCCCAGACGGGCTAGGTGATGGAGCACCAAATCTCTGTGTCCGCAAACCTGCTCTCGAGAGTGACCCAGTATGAGCCAGTCGTCAAGGTAATTCAGGATGCGAACCCCGTGCTGCCGAAGGGGCGCAAGGGCTGCCTCGGCAATCTTCGTAAAGACGCGAGGGGACAGAGATAGCCCGAATGGTAGAACTGCGTACTGATATGCCCGCCCCTCGAAAGCAAACCGTAGGAACGGTCTGTGTCGAGGTAGAATGGAGACATGGAAGTAGGCGTCCTTCAGGTCGATCGCTGCAAACCAATCGTCCGGATGAACGCATTCGAAAAGGCGTTTCGCTGTCAACATCTTGAATGGAAACCGGTGAAGGTAACGGTTCAAGACACGCAGGTCCAGGATTGGTCGTAGCCCACCGGTCTTTTTGGGTACAATGAAGTACGGGCTGTAAAACCCGTAATTCATCTCGGCTGGAGGGACAGGTTCGAGCGCACCCTTCGCCAGTAGGGTGGCAATCTCCGCTCGCATGACGGGGGCGTTGGCCCCGATCATAGTGGAACGGACTGCCCGGAAGCAGGGAGGAACCTGCGCGAACTGAATCGCGTAGCCGCGCCTGACGGTCCGCGCGACCCAGCGGGACAGCCCTGGAAGCTGAAGCCAGACATCCAGAAACTGCACCAGCGGGGTCATACGGAGTACAGACGTACCCGGTGTGGGCTTGCAGTGATGCAGCGTCACCGGCCCGGACATGGGAGGCTGAGGGGCGGTCCGGTGCGGGGGCACGGTTGACTGCTGCGTCCCGACAGAGGAGACCAGGGAAGGACGCACGTTCCACTGGAGTCTGCTCTGCCAGGAGGCTGGCGACAGAGTGGGATGCGAGTGGCGGGACCCGTGGGTGGCGCGCACCGTCATCACCGGACTCTGTGGGCTCAGGGATGGGAGTGTTAATTCTTTCTTTGACCAACATAGGGTGCTGCTGACCCGGGGGCCAGCAGCTGAACAAAGGATTCTCCCCCGGCCCTCCACCGGGGGAAGGAGTGGTCCTGCTACCATCTCCTCGAAAGAATTTCCCATTCCTGAGCCGTCCGTCTCAGGAGCGCCGCATGGCCTGGCGTTAGCGGGGCGCGGGGCGGCCTGAGGGGACTTGGACACCTTCCTACGGCTTCCTCCGCGACCCGGCCCGGGTGAAGGCTGCTGCTTGGACCGGGTGGGAGGGGCGGGAGCCTTAGGAGGGCGTCCTCGGCGTGGAGCAGACTGAGGCGACTGTGCCGGCGGCTGGGTGGAGGCAGCACCTGGCCGCCGGGGCAGTACGTGTTTGATAGCCTCAGTCTGCTTCTGGGCGATTGAGAACTGTTGGGCAAAGTCCTCAACCGCCCCGCCGAAGAGGCCGGCCTGGGATATGGGGGCATCGAGGAACCGGGTCCGCTCGGTGTCCCGCATATCGGCCAGGTTCAGCCACATGTGACGCTCCTGGACCACATTTGTGGACATCACTTGACCCAGGGAGCGTGCGGTCACCTTCGTCGCCCGGAGAGCGAGGTTGGTGGCGGCACGCAGCTCATTTAAGAGCCCCGGATCAACTCCACCCTCGTGCATGTCCTTGAGGATCCTGGCCTGGTAGAACCTGAAGGATCGCCATGGCATGCAACGAAGCGGCAGCCTGCCCCGTGGCTCTGTGCGATTTCGCCACCAAGGTTGATGTGAATCGACAGGCTTTGGAGGGGTGCTTAGGATCACCTCGCCAGGTTGAAGCGCTCTGAGGACACAGTTGCATCGCAACAGAACGTTCAACTGGGGGGACCCCAGTGTACCCTTTAGCTGCCGCCCCATCGAGGACGAGAAGGCGGAGGAAGTCGCCGAACGGTCACGGGAAGACAACGGGGACTTCCAGGACCGCGCGAGTTCCTCATGAAGCTCGGGAAAGAAAGGTATTGGGGGCGGGGACTGACGGTTGTGAGCGCGCGCTCCCAAAAACCAAGCATCGAGCCTTGAGCGTTCGGGACAGGGCGGAGGGTTCCACTCTATCCCTAAGCTTGCGGCTGCCCAAGACAACATGGCTGTCAGCTCCGGGTCCGACTCGGGCAATGCTGGCGCGCCTGACGGCGGCAGCACAGCCGAGTCATCATCCTCGGAGGACTCGAGCCCACCTTGTGATGCGGTGACCGACATCGCATCTTCCTCCGGAGCGCCAAACGAGATGCGCGGGGGGGCAGGAGCCGGCCCCGCGATCTGCGTCTGAACACTCGCGGGTTGCAGTGTGCAAGACGGGGGTGTGGCCCGAGGCATGAGCGTCAGGGCTTTGTTCCACACCGTAACCGTCAGGTCACCCTGACCACCAGCCGAAGTACTGGGCCTCTGGGACTCAGTAGATCGGGGTGTGGTAGAGGGGACTCTCACTTCAGTACGAAGGTCATGGAGTCTTGACCGCAACACCGCGATGGTCATGTTCCCGCAGTGGGAACATGACTCATCCACAAACGCTGTCTGAGCATGCTGAAAGCCCAAACATATCAGACAGTGTTTGTGCCCATCAGAGGGAGATAACGACCGGCCACAACCAGAAGTACACGGACGAGACATCCTGAAAAGGACGCGTCACGTGTAAGCTCTTTTAGGAGAGGAAGCTTCGCAGAGAACGCCGAAGCGCCCAGGGACCACACACCAGCTGTCTAGCGGACCACTGCGCAGATCAGCAGGCAGGCAGTATGATGATCACTGGAACGCGCCGTAACACCAACGCCTCTGGAAAGCTGTTCGTCTCGAAAAGCTGTCGAAGACTCAGATCAGGCTTGAAGGAGTGAAGAGATCCTCTTGGCTCCAAAGCAGAAACATAATGCGATGTTGCCAGCGTACTTCCTTATATACCCACGAGGTGGGGCGGAGTTACGCATGCAAATTCCGCATGCCCATGGCATTGGCACTGCCATTGGGCGCTGTTGAATACTCGAAGATGATTGGCTTCTAAGCGAAACCCCCATTCGTTAGTCACTAACGTACGTCGTAGTGACTGAACGAAGGGGAACTGGCAATACTTCGCAATGTGTTCATAGAGGCACATGGCTTATAAAGCTACAAACAGGAAGTGAGACTACAAACAGGAAGTGTCACTAAAACTCAGGTGATGGCTCCCTCTGGTGGAGGGATGAACTGTTCCTGGGCTGAAGTGTTACAACATAACATATATTAGTATTTCAATAGGTTGGTAATTTAACATTATTTCAGTTAATGAAATTTGTTTTTTTTACCGTAAATTATTTACAGAGTAAACATAATCATTACAATATAAACCTTTAAATTATACAGTTTTGAACTGTAAAATATATATATATTTTTTTACCGTATTTATTACATTATAAACCTTTAAATTATATGGTTTTGAACTGTAAAATAATTTTTTTAACCGTAATTATTACATTATAAACCTTTAAATTATATGGTGCTGTCCCTAAAAACCTAAAACGTTACTGCCATATTTTTTACGGTAAAGTTCTGGCAACCACAGCTGCCGTTTTTTTACCGTAAATTTTACAGGGATTTTTTTTACAGTGTATATATATATTGACAATAGAAGTTTCCATGACCTTTTAAAAAATTCTAAAGGCAGGTTATTAGGCTATTTCGGAGAGGCTAGCAATAGCAAGCTAGCTTCGAAAGCATGCAATCGCACCCTCCCTTCAAAACGCTCCCCAACCCCACGCCTCCTTCAAAACACATGAACACGAACAAGCAGAGTCTGCAAAGCGTCACAAGAGGAGGGACTGCGTTAAATGACCTCATGTCTCAAAAACACATAACATTACAATAATAATCAACGTAAACAACTTATAGAGCTCTTACTTGTTCCACCTGACTGCTGCAGGTTCAATTCGGCATTGATAGTGTTGATATAAACGCACAAACGCGAGTCTGAGGACGTGAACAGCTCTGGATAGAATGTCACGGGTTGTCATCTCGTAATTATGGAACTTATAAATGCAGCATAAGTTCCTTTATTAACTGTCTCTGTCTATAATTCTGTGATGTGTGCGAGCAGCGGGAGCCTGGGGGTATGGAAATAGGCAGGTATATTGTATTATCGCATTCAGACCGTATGCAATGATTGGATGGAAATTGTTTTGGTCCTGAAACTTCCACAGAAGATGTATGTAGGCTACATGTTTTAATATTTATGCTGCCTTCACGGGCTATTGGAAATTTCATAATTCCCACTTGAATTCAAGTGCTTTGTTGTCGGAATGAAGGAATCATGGAGGACACCATGTTTATTCTTGCCTATTTATTGGGAAAATCTTATTAAAACCAACTTTATGTGTAGTGTCACATCATGCACTGACAACCATATAAACATTTACGATGCAATCCCGCTTTTTACTGATTCTGTAATTTCAGTCAAATGCAGCCTTTTTTCGCTGTGTATAAAACATACAATACGCTTGAAAAGATTACTCGTACATGTAAATATGCACTACATTAATGACAAGACAAGATCAAGCTGTTTTGGGGAAAAAAACTAATAAATCATACCTGTCAGAGCAGTAGTTCTCCCCGCCACCATGTTTAAAGTTTATGGCACGCCCTCGGGAATTTGGATATCAAAATTTCAGAACTTCCCAGTGGTAAACACAACATCAGAGGGCGTTCATGTGCAATTTTTACCTAGGAAACTCGTATTTAGAAGACCACTTCTATGATTGATTGACAGGATGTAAATTGAGTTTCAACCAGTATAACAAAAAGTTTTTATATCAAAAAATGCCTACCATACCTTTAATTCCATGATATGTCTAGGTTTTCCAGGACTGCGGCAATCCGATATTCTTTTACACAAAGTTGAATTTATGTGAATAGCATATTCAACAATACCAGCATCAATAGTATAAAACGCTCAATAGTTTTTATATATTTCATGTTACTGTTCATTCTGTATCTATGAACATACACATACTAGCATACACTCAGAATTGCATCAAAATACACATACAGCAAAAGTGACCACAACTGACTAAAGTAATACACTGAAAATGAACATTCTTCGGTCGCAAAGATTTTCTTCATCTGTTTCTTTAGATTCTGGCTCCAAGCTGCCAAGTCACGTTCTCATTTATCCCTCATTGACATCACTGTCATATCTTTTTTTTTGCTCTTTTTCTTTCTCCCCCTTTCTTTCTCTTTCCAATGTATATGAGTTCATGCCTGTTGATTTCCAGACCCTCATACAGTCTTTTCACCATCTGCTCCCTAGCGCCAAGACAGCCAGACCATAGCTGCGGGGTTGTCTGTATACTTGGAAAGAGAATATTCTTTTAAGATGTCACCTCACTGCCAAGACCATTTTTTCAATTTCCTTGTACACAAAGCCATTATGTTTTCATTATGGCTCACAAATGAACATTGGACAAGAGCGGAAAATATAGTTTGAGTTTGTCCTCTTACAATACTGTTGTTTCACCAAAAACAATGCAAGGACGGGAGATAACACATATAGACTGTTTAAAGTGATGACATGGTATCACTGTTATTAAAACACTGTGAATAAATATAGAACTGACACTTTATCTATTTTTCCCGGCTGGACGGCTTCCCACTGAGTCATTTCGTTTAGCGTGGCTGTCTCATGTTCTTTCTCAGCCGTTCGATCATCTCCACATGCAGGGCTCTTGAAGAACTCTCCAGTCGAGTGGCGATGTCTGATGCGGTACGCAGCATTTCTTCAAAGGAAAGGGACTCCTGTTTTATTCTTAGATAAAGACATAAAGCAAACACAACATCAGAAATAATCCAAGACAACAACAAGAGAGAGAGAGAGAGAGAGAGAGCAGGATGGAGGAGAAGGAGGAAATGAACAGGGGCCTCCTTAGGGCCTCAGTTTGGTTTTTCTTAAACCAGGGGCCTCAAAGGGGCTGAAATTCACATTCCTTCCAACTGTCCAGGCTGGTGATGGAAAACCCAGAGACCAGAATCAAAGCAGCATCATTGTGGCTAGTCTGAGGTTCTTTGTTTCAATGTAACTCATCACTCTGTTTATATGAATATATTTCTTGTTAAGGATCTTTTTAACAGTTTTAAATGGTTGTAACGTGTTTATTATCTTTTACTTTGAAAGTGTTTATGTATGCAGCCTTGCAACTTGTTCACTTTAAAATGAAAATTACCCAATGATTTACCCTCAAGCCATCCTAGGTACACATGACTTTCTACTTTCTGATGAACACAATCGGAGTTATATTAAAAAATATCCTGCCGCTTCCAATCTTTATAATGGCAGTGATGGGGACCATTGAGTTTGAAGCTCAAAAAAGCACATCCATCCATAATAAACGTACTCCACAATCCACATGGCTCCGGGGGGTTAATAAATCTATGGTTGCCTGGCTCCGCCCTCCTACGTACTTAAGCTCAATTTTCATTTTCCTTAAGTACTCCGTCTGGAATTGCGGTATATTCTCTGGTTTTCTCCGGTCAAATTTTAACCGGTCCAATCAGCGAACAGATGTTGATGTTGTGCGCTAGTTTGAGATGACATACGTCACGACCAAACATTAGCGATTGGTTATGGCAGATCCAATAGTTTTAAACTTCAACAGAGTACCTGCCTTCAAGGAAGTTAACGCTCATCAATGTAGAGTGGCCAGACTCTCTGTACAAATGAAATGTATGAGAGTCTGGTAGGACCAGGCTAAATCGATGGGGTTTTGTAAGAAAAATGTCCATATTTAAAACTTTATACAGTAAAATATCTAGCTTCCCCCAGACCGTTTTCTGTATTCAACTTACGAAAAAAAGCGTAATTGGCGCGAATGTGAATGTGTAAAGCCGGGTGCACACTGTGTAATCGTGTAATCGCCGGGTGCGATTTTGGCCACGATTTGGCCGTCTGAGACAAATTTCGCAAATCCTAAAAAATTCCTCTGATCCTAGGCTAAAATCTGAAGTCTCTGATCGTTAGTTTGTCATGTTCACCGGCAGCCGATTAATGACCGCTGCGATCAAATTTGACCTCCAACGAATTTCTGCCAGTGTCAGAAGATTTGGCGCACAATCCTGCACTGTGACTTCTACGACGACCATCAAATTATCTTTGTTTGTAAAGACAAACCATGACCAAAATGAGCGCTAGAGATTTCTTTGTAGCCACCATTTCAATCCCGCATGTATGCAGCTCACTGTCACCGAACGTGTCACTGATTGATGATATAAAACTCTGGAAGAGTTTTCTTGCGTGCATTCGTTTTTAGCGCGCCTTGACTATCGCACAGTCTGACATTATTGACAACTTAGATCTTACAGTGTGACATGGCTTACAGCAGGGATCATGTTCGTACAGTCTGACAAAGAACAATCGTAAAGGACTATTATAAATCGCACAGTGTGTGCACCCGTCTTAAGTTGAATAGCTAAGGCCCCGGAGCCGTGTGGAGTACGTTTATTATGAATGGATGTGCTTTGTTTAAGCTTCAAACTCAATGGTCCCTGCCATTATAAAGATTGGAAGCGTCAGGATATTTTTTAATATAACTCCGATTGTGTTCATCTGAAAGAAGAAAGTCATATATACACCTAGGATGACTTGAGGGTGAGTAAATCATGGGGTAATTTTAATTTTAAAGTGAACTAATCCATTAAGCTGCAATATTTAGTGATTGGTCAAGAAATTAACTCTTTACACAATTTTGATTATAAATTCTTACATTGATCAAAAGTGACATTAAAGATTTCAATTTCACTTTTGAACGTTCTATTCATCAAAGAATCCTGAAAAAAAGTATCCAGAAAAAAACCTTTTCAACATTGATAATAAAAGTTTCTTGAGCAGCAAATCAGCATATTAGAATGATTTCTGATCATGTGACAGTATATTTTTATATTTAGATCAATTAGAGATTTTCATATTTACCATTTTATTACTGGTGCATCCACAAAATCTAAATTAAATAATTCTTAAAATACAAAAATAAAATAATGACCTCTGATCTTCCATCACCATTTCTTCTCTGTGAGAACCAAATCATAAAATTTTGACTCAAAAGTTTCTCTCCCACGTATGAAATATTCCCCCGATTTAGGTTTGTTGCCTTTAAGCATCTTAAATATTTAAAAGCCTTGGAGTTTTGCCTCGGAGATAAGAGGCTGTCTTATTAGGATTCAACTCATCTCACTTCTGAATTCCAGCCGAAGTGTCTTGTTGGTCTCCCTTCAGCTGACTCTCCATCTCCTCTGCTGCTTTTGTCACCACACTCTCACAGCTCTCGTGATCCTCCCTGATTCCAACAATGTTTTCTTGGATCACCTCCTCATAGGGTTGATCTCCCATTTCTGCTCCAACAAACTGGACCAGATTCTCCATCACTGCCTGGTTCCCATGTTGAAGGGCCTTTAGATAAGCAACTTCCTCTCTGAAAGCTCGTAACCGCCTTGACGTAACTTGGCTGGTGTGGAAGTTGACATAACAGTCTCCGCCTTCGGTCTCTGGCAGAGTTTGAAAAAGTGGCCTGGTTCTGTCTGGCTCATCTCCGGCTGCATGGAAGACTGGAGCAGAGAAGTTGCCCGTGACCACAGCCCCGGAGACGTCACCTGATCCCAACTCTCCATCATCACCACTCTGGCAGTAGACTGGCATCACTAGGAGTGTGAAGAGCCAAGTGCCCAGTGTTGAGTACAGCCTCATCATGACCCGGAAGTGGGAATAACCTGTATGACCTGGGACTTGACGGAGTGATGGATGAGAACCCAAGCGATGAGAAATGTGAGGTCCCTCTTGAGCCTCTCAAAGCCGGACAGAGCTTTTCCAGACAATCACCACTATTGCAAAGCTATGACCTCATCTGTGAAGAAATAAACAGAAACTCAAATAATGTTTTGTTTTGAGAACAGACTAAAAATCTGATTCTTAAATCTCCTCAAGTCATTACTGTTCAAAAGAGTCAGTAACATTTTAAGGCTCCATTTATTTGATTGGAAACACAGTAAAAACTGTAAAATTGTGTAATATTTTTTACAATTGAAAATAACTGTTTTTTATTTTAATATATTTAACATGTTTTTATTCCTGTGATTGCAAAGGGGAATTTACAACATCATTACTCCAGTCTTCAGTGTCACGTAATCCTTCAGAAATTATTCTAATATATTTTCATTTTTCATCAATCTGGTACAGGATTCTTGGATGAATGTAAAGCAAAATTGCATTTATTCGAACAAAGTAATATTGAATGTACACTCAAAAAAAAAAAGGTGCTATATGGCACTAAAAGTGGTTCTTGGTCGTAATCATAGGGGAACCACTTTTGGTGCTATATAGCATTATATCTTAATATGTTCTGTATATGGTAGCGGTGCTATATAGCACCTCAGCCAAAGAACTAGTGAAGAACCACTGAAGCACCAAGATTGGTGCTATACAGCACTTAAAGTGGTTCCCCTATGATTACGAGCCAAGAACCACTTTTAGTGCCATATGGTACCAATTTTTTGAGTGTAACAATCTAAAAGTCTTGACTGTCACTTTTAATTAATTTAATGCATTCCTTGCTGGATAAAAACTATTTATAAGAAAAAAAAACTATAAGGCGTGTGTGTGTGTGTGTGTGTGTGTGTGATTTGTTTTAAACATTAATGATAGACATTCATCATTACATTATAATTGAAAGCTATCGATTTCACCATTTATTAGGATTTAAAAAAATAACAACTTTTAATTTAAAGGGCTAGTTCACCCAAAAATGAAAATTACCCCATGATTTACTCACCCTCAAGCCATCCTAGGTGTATATGACATTCTTCTTTCAGACGAATATAATCTGAGTTATATTGAAAAATGTCCTGGCTAATCCAAGCTTTATAATGGCAGTGAATAGGAGCCCAAAATTTGAAGCCCAAAAAAGTGCATCCATCCATTATAAAAGTAATCAACACGGCTCAGTTGATGCCTTCTGAAGCGAATCGATGGGTTTGTGTAAGAAAAATATCCATATTTAAAACTTTATAAAGTTAAATATCTAGCTTCTGCCAGACCGCCTTCCGTATTCAACTTCTGAAGAAAGTGTAATGCCTCTCGCGGCTCAAAACGCTTACGCCACGTCTGACATCATACGTTTTGCCAGTAACTCCTTTTCTTTAAGTTGATTACAGAAGGTGTGCTGCCGTTTTTGCGGTCACACCATTTTTGGGTGAACTATCCCTTTAAGTGAACTTAAAACAATCTTCATATAAACCCATTATAATAAATCTCATATTTACCTTTGGCCTTCCTACTGGTTAGACATATACAGAAATTGAATAAAGTTATCAAATACCTTTCTTAACTGCATACATTATTAATTAAATATAGAATAATCCTTATTAAAGCTGCAATTTTCTCTGTTACCTTTGTTCATTGATTAACATAAATGACAGACATCACAGCAACTGTTTTATTAGGCTCCTGACACTTTAAGATCTGCCGCTGCCGAACATGACGTGGATCTTATTTGAACTCTTAAATCTAAATTCAACTCTTTCTCACAGCTTTTCAAAGTTCATTTAAGATGTTTTTTAACTCATTTAAGACTGCTCTTATGAGAATACTCAAGGGGCATTTTGGCATAATTCTGTGTTATTGTTCCTTCAAGCGCGTGTCTTTCTGTGCGTCGTGTGTGTCACATAGACAGGCCATTCACAGACAGCGCGTTCTCTTTTGTCTTGACGAGCTTGAATGGTTTATAGTATTTCCATAAATAAGAGAGTAATTATGTAACGCAAGCCAAAGGATGATAGAAAAACAGATGCTGCGTTAATTGCGCTTTAACATGTTAAACTGAAAAAATGTATCACATGCGTTAACACACTAATTTTGACAGCACTAACTGTATTATATTATTATATACTGTAGGTACCAAACAGCCTAAAAAGAAAAATACACATATCTTCCAATAATTGCCTGTAACATGTTAAAACATGACCGATAATTAGAGGTCTGGAGATGAAAGAAGTTGCTTTATTTGTGAAATTATACTGTCTGCCAACTGTAATGTGAAAGCTAAATGAAGCAGTCACTTTTACAGGGTTTTCCGGAGCATGTGGTGGGGGGCTTCCTGCTGGTATGTGTAGTGAGCACATTCATTTATGTCAGGGCCCTGAGGTGTAGCACATGACCCTCTGACAGGAAGGCTGTTTGTTTAGTCTTGGATGTACAAGGATGAGTGCTCTCTACCTCTCTCGCTCTCTCATTCTTCACTCTTTCAAAGAAAAAGTGTGAGTCCCATTTTAGATAATACTGTACAATCACACAGGCTCTTGATAATCTTGGTTCTCTTTCCTTTTCATAGATTCTACAACGCATAGTGGTCACCGCTATGTCACCAAAAAGTCTTTGCTCAATGGTTTTATAAACCATATAAAAAGGAATAAATAAATAAAATGTTGACTGTTGTTTTTGGGAGCATTTTGGAGAAGCAAAACTGAAGAAACTTAAAAAGAACATATCAAATGAAGATTATTTTTCATGTTTAAAACATAACATTTAGAGATGAATTTTTTTTTTTTACAATAAAAATATATAATGGGCTACATTCTCTTCTTATTCTAGTCTTATAATCTTAAAAATTGCACCTTAAAGCGATAATTCACTCAAAAAGGAAAATTAGCCCATAATTTACTCACCCTCAAGTCATCGTGTATATGACATTCTTTTTTCAGACGAATAAAATCTGAGGTATATTACAAAAGTCCAGGCTAATCCAAGCATTTGAACTGGAGTCATAGTTGCTCTGTTTTTGAAGTTCATAAATAGTGCATCTGTCCATCAAATAACTGCTCCACGCGGCTCTGGGGTGTTATTAAAGGCCTTCTGAAGCGAATCGACGCAATTGTGTAAGAAAAATATCCATATTTAAAACTTTATCAAGTCGAGTTGGACCTGGTCGCGTTAGTCTTTCGATCGGCAGGGGAACTTTCAACAATTTTTCCAAAAATTGAACAGGGAAGGCGTCAGCCGAAAGTTTACTTGATAAAGTTTTAAATATGGATATTTTTCTTACACAAACGCATCGATTCACTTCAGAAGGCCTTTATTAACACCCCAGAGCCGCGTGGAGCACGTTATTTGATGGGCAGATGCATTTTTATGGACTTCAAAAGCAGAGCAACTGAATCCAGTTCAAATGCTTGGATTAGTCTGGACTTTTGTAATATACCTTAGATTGTATTCGTCTGAAAGAAGAATGTCATATATACCTAGGATGACTTGAGGGTGAGTAAATTATGGGCTAATTTTCATTTTTGGGTGAACTATCCCTTTAAGTTAACCTTGTATTAAAGGGATAGTTCACCCAAAAATGAAAATTCTGCCATCAATTACTCACCTTCAAGTTGTTCCAAACATGTATGAATGTCTTTCTTCTGCTGAACACAAAAGATGATATTTTGAAGAATGTCGGTAACCAAACAGTTGATGGTTTTATAGTATTCCCCACACTATGGAAATCAATGGGTGTTTCGTTCCCCACCAATCATCTTTTGTGTTCAGCAGAAGAAAGAAATTCATACATGTTTGGAACAACTTGAAGGTGAGTAAATGATGACAGAATTTTCATTTGTATCCCTTTATGGATGTTTAGTTATTTATGCAGCAAATCAAGACAAAAATGCTATATGAGAAAAATAATTTAGCAGTGAAGTTATTATAGCTCCTGCTCTCTGATGCAGAGAGGACTCATCACCTCATCCCTCATGTCTCCAGATGTGACTGAACTGAACACAGTTTCTTTCAGTGTCCTGTCTACTCCAGGGCGTCCCAACACTCCTCTCAACATCTGGAAACATGTGAAATGCGATATCTGTCTTCAAGGGTAGACAGCAGCTCTTTTCCACAGAGTGAGCACTTTGGGATCTGCGGTAGAACAAAGTTCAGCTCACTTTGCCTCAAAAAAACAAAACAAAAAATCTTCCCGTGCATGTTCTGTGCGGCATTAAAATTTTACTTTCTGCTCATGTGTATAATATATAGGTTCCCGGGTCAACATTTTTGGTTGATCCTGAAACATTCCTGTCCGAAAATGTAATCATAACCATATCCCTACCCCTAAACCTAACCATACCCATAAATGATGCCCAAAATCAGATGGAAATGATAAGTGAATAACACATGTAGAAGCATCTAACCCTGGTTGCAAGCCTAAATTTAATATAAACTGTAAACTTGTCCCTCAAATCCTATTTGGTTGAACAAGGATGTTGATCCAGGAACATGTTGCACTTGATGAAATCAGGTTCTGCTGCATTCAGACAAATAAAACTTTAACAAGTCACTGGTTACCTATCCTATTAAATCTATTAGCATTTTTTACATTTAAAAGACACTATCAATGTTTATCAAGCTCTTTTAGTAAAGAACCGTTTAAATGAGTATCATCAAGACCATCTTTGCCTCTCCACAGAAGTAATTTGCTGCTCATGCTTGCTGATTGACATTTGTGCTCCATGGAGGAAGGATAATATCTGTAACTCAGCAGACCAACACAGCCTTTAATGAACTTCTGCTCTGCTGTGCACACAATGATGTATTTCTCATTTAGTCCTCAAGCACTTTGAGAAAATGAATGAATCTCTTTCATTATTTTTCCCTGTGAAAATTAAATACTGAAATGTTTTTGCAGTTTTTTTTTACTTAAGTCTGAATGTGCCAAATGTATTGAGATGAGAAATATGAAACAGTTTTTCTTAAACCACATAATTTTTTTGATTTACTGATCAACATTGTGAATGAACAATGGCACAAATGCCTTGATTTGATTAGCTGCTCCATTTTTATTCCACACTGCCAATCCAGAGCTCGTAATTTTTTACAACGGAGAAAACAATTAAACATTTTAGACATTTAAATGATACTATTGGAACCATAAAAGCCCATTTAAACAGTGCTTTTGACCTTTACGTTTCCTTCAGGCACCTTTATTAGTAGCATTATGTCATTCCTAAAAATGAATGCCAAACCCTTTCAAAGCTGAGGAAATGCAGTATCTTTTTTATGATAACAAAGCCTGATGCTCAGTCCAAATAAAAAGGGCACAGTTAATCTTCAGTATTAATGCCAAGTGTCTGGAAGTTTTCATGTTCACCCTTGCGCAGAGCAGATAAAACATTTGCAATTTTTGAAGACTACGCAAATGTCATAAGTCTCTTTGAATGGAAAGTACAAAGTCTCTTTTCTAGTTTTTGGCGTCATTTAGTCTTAAGAAATAAAAAATAATGTTTGTAATTACCCATAACAACTCCTCATGTGCGCCGAAAGATGTGTGTTAAAGATGTGTGTGTCTTACTCCTTTCATTGTCACTGCGCATATGTAGGTGAATTGAAAGGTGATATTCCTGGATATATTTACACAAATCACTAAAGCAATGAATCATGCACTCGATCAGTGGTCAGCTTCAATTTTTTAGACCATGAATGAATAAACTGTAATGCTGCCATATTCATCAAGACATATGTTTCTCGAGGTAGAAACGTGAATAAAATCAAACAGAACTCACCAGAATCTCCTGCCATATCACAAGTTAGAGCCATGTGACTGGTCAAATGTTCAAAGCTCCGTTCTTTGCATTGCCATTCAAAGGCTGAGAAGTGGAGCACATAATCAGCCTGCCTTTACCCTCTTCCAACAAAGTTTGGGAAACTAAAAGTATGTGCCCCCTATTTGGAGACTACTGGAAGGGGAGGGAGTGTTTATAAAAAGGGAGAAACTCAATGATTTCTTTCTTTTGTGGTCAGGAGAGTGAGGGAGAGAGAGTGCAGGAGAAAAATATTAGGGGGGAGCGTGGGGTAATCTAGTTCACATCTGTACCCTGATGTCTGATAAAGTATGAGAGTTTCGCAGAAACAGGGAAAAGTCTTTTTATGACCATACCGGACTTTCACTCAGCCATTCGTTTTAATAGTGAGAACTTTGAGATATGAATGAATGAAGGGACTGAAAGCTGCTAAAAACACAAAAAGCTCTTTCCAAGGCTCTGGACTTCACAAGGGTGAAAACCAGTTATAAAAACTTCTCAAACACAAAGTGTATCCACCATTACCTGTCAAAAGATAAGAATATACAGTAAAGCTCTCTTTGCAACAAAACCACACTGAAGGAATTTAACGCTTTTCTGTCAGCCAATGTCAGTCGGATATAATACCACTCTGAATTTTTTTTTTTTACTGCTTGTTCAAATTGCTTATAAAGCAACACAATTGCTATACATTTTGTCCTAACTTAATTTGAATGTGTTCAATCCACTTAAATATAAGTCAAATTGAAGTTTACTTAATCCGTTTGTGTTGAGATTACATGAATGATTTGTGTTGCATTAACTGAAACTTGTCGGGCTTGTTAGTTCCCACCATACTTTGCATATGGCTAAATCAAGAGAGAGTAAATGTTGTTATTTTATATGTAAAAGTGTTATTTTATGTATTTTTGAGCAATATGAGAAAGGGAACCTGATTGTGTTTAATATGCAATTAGAACACTTTAAATTACAGTGGGTTGCCATTGTGGAGAAGAGTGGATCATTTGCTTAGGCTGTGGACTAAAACAGCTAATGTCAAAACAGCTTTACTGAAGGAGCTTTTAATGCTTAGCATTTAAGATGCTAATGTGTACTGTTACTAGCTAAAAGTTAGTCAACTAGCTAGTGCAGTATTATAATTCAATTGTGTACCACTAAAACATATGAATTTGAAGTGGATGAATGAATCATGTCAGGAAGCCATATAAAATTCACTTTGAGACTACTTAATTGTGTCACTTAAAATGTATTCATTGTATGATGTTGAAGTTACATGAACAAATTATGTTTGTTTAACTTAATTGATTCATGTGGGACCGATGTACACAATTAAATCATGTAAATCCAACACACTTTTTTTCCCAGTGCACTCTGAAATGAAATGCACTCAAACTTACAAACCCACGTCAATTACTTTGTTTGTATATTTACTCATACATTATTTATGGCACATGGTCCTTCTTTTCTCCTTGACATGATGCTAATTTCTAAGTATAGTTCTCATAAACTGTCTGCAGTTTCCCAGCTTGTATTTGATTCCTCTGCTCTCATTGCTTGGACTAGACACAGGACTCATACAAAGAGCTTATTCATGAAAAACAAGAAAATGGACTGGAGGAAATACTTCAGAGGATGAAAAGTGATGTAATGTTATTCCTGCATATCAATAGAGCTGTTCAGTCATGAGTCTTTTTTTATTTTTAGAACAAATGTTTTATATATGGAGGATAATATTAGGAGGAATAATATTACATATATATATTGTTTTAAGTAAATGCTGTTCTTTTATTAATCCAATTATCCTGAAAAAATATTATGGTTTCGCCAAATATGTTAAGCACAAAAATGTTTTCAACACTGATAATAAGAAATGTTTTTTGAGCAGCAAATCAACATATAATGTTTTCTGAAGGATCATGTGACACTGAAGACTGGAGTAATGTTGCTGAAAGATCAGCTTCAATGTTAAAATAGAACAGCTTTTAAAAAAATGGTTTTAATAATATTTCACAATATTACTGTCTTGTAATTTTGATCGAATAATTGCAGACTTTGTGGGAATTTGAGACTTCTTTGAAAAACAAAGGACCACAACAATTTGTCAAACACATAAACTCATCCTTGTGTTAGTTTTTGTCCTTACAGTATGTAGCAATTTATTATCAAATTCAGTTGAGGTATGACAGTGTTCAATTTATCTTCTAGAACCAGTCATGAAAGTCTCTTAAAGTAATGTTAATCACAGATTTATTTCACTCCTAAATTGAAAACCGCTATTTTAAAAAGACATTCAAAATTCCCAAGTGCAGGTCTACTGCCAAAAACAATGACGGACATCCCAAATCTATCTGGAAACACATATATTGTACAGTTCATACAGAGACCAAAAAAAATCAAAGTCTATAATTTTTTTTAATTTCTTCTGATTAACTAGCTCCCTGGGTCCATGCAGGATGGAAACAGGATAGAATCGTGTTCCTTTCTACTCATGGTTTATATTTTGTCATCCCTTTGATTGCAAAGTTGTTCTGGCAGTTTCAGAAAGATACTGTTTATTCATTGTGTAAACTTGCCAATGTGCTTTAGATTTTGGATGAGCAATGCACATGAATGCCATTAAATACTGTAATGTTCTCAGGACAGATCATTAAACAAATGAAACAATATTCTATAAACTACATTCTTTTAAAACAGTTAATGTAGGTCAAAAACAGGACGCCTGTTAGATGAATGAGAACATGCTTTTTGCCAACCCACACTTTGACTTTGACTGTAAACTGTAACTTTGTTTGTAAACTGTAACAATTGAAGAGATGAAGCAATAACAATGGATAAAAGTTGAAACTAGAGTCATGCTTCAACAAGAAACAATAAAAATTGCTTGAAAAAAACTAAATATTGGACACTTGGCAGATGCTTTTTTTGCTGACTTTCAAACCGCTTTACACGTTTCTGTATTTTGTGAGTTTAACTGGTGGAGTTCAACTGTCTCTGTTTACTGGTGTAACCTGGAAGGATACAAGAATACACTTTTTTTTAAAAAATCAATATAAGATGAATTAGTCAGTGTCTTCCACAAACGTGGACCACTGGTCATCTCTGGAGAGCAAATAAAAAAGTGACCTGGTCTCATAAGATGAGGTTAGATAAATTGTATGCCTAAACATGAATATTCCCTGCGAAACAAGTTCCCTATCTGTCAGTCACATTCGACATCATGTCGATGACTGACAAATGGGGAGTCACTTGGGAGCATCAACTACCTTTTATAAAAACAGCCAATGGAATTGGCTAGTAGAACCTGTATGCCAAGCCACTCCCCCGTACATACGAGGAATAAGATGGCGGTTCGCAAACCACTCGTTCAGAAATTTTCTTCGGAGCAATCACTCTTTCCAATTTATCCTTGTAAAAGAGTTGCAGTGTGGAGATCTCTCTTGACTGGTGAAGAGGGCGCACTCAGCGGTGTTTCACCAATGTGTTGCAGTGCACGGATAAGTGCAGCGATTCTCCTTTCAAAAAAGTAAAAAAAGAGCAGTTTATCCCTAAAAGAGCAAATCGGACCACGAGCATCTTTTTAAAGATGTTTCTCCGTCCATGTGTTTCTGGTTGTGGCCCTTTTCCTGTCTTCGTCTGACAGCCACGATCACGGTCTCACAGGCCTGGGCCGAGAGCATGCTGAGAAAGTGTTTGTGGATGGTTCATGTCCTCATTGTAAGAATATGACCATGTTGACCTTCCTTGTGAAGGAACGAGTCACTTCTGCTGTTACCCAGCACGCTGCCTCTGCACAATGCAGAGCCACGGGCAAGGATAACACTCTGGGAGACCTGAGGCTTACAGTGGGAATGCTTCCACCGAGCCAGTCTCCGTGGACCTCCCACTCCTCTGCAGTGCCATGTGCCATCGAGCTGCCAGGTGATGGCACGGGTCCTTCTCATGGAGGACCCAGCGTGTCATTAGGTGCTCTGGGTGAAGACCAGATGTTGACAGCTGCATCAGAGAGAGTTGATGGACATGCATCGGGCTTAAGTGGAACGCTCCACCTTCCCCTGAACGCTTGTGGTTGGATGATTGGTTCCTGGGTGCGGCGCACGGTTCACAGCCGCATTCTGCCCCAGTGTCTTTCTTCCCAGAAGTGCATGAGGAGGTTCAGGAGTCGTAGAAGCCACCTTTTAATGCCTGAGGTTCGCTTCGTAGCCTCCTCCATTCTTACTACCCTTGATGGCGGGGCCGCCAGGGGGTACGTGGACACTCCACATTCCCGCAAAGGAATTGTCAGAGTCTCCCATCCAAGGCATGTAAGACGGCGACAGCTCTGGCTGTTAAGGTTTTGCAATGCCGCTGGACAGGCGGCCTCTGTGGCAGGCAAAGATGCCCCTGTCCTGCGTGTGGGGGTTGTGAGCCTGCAGGCAAAGGGCGCAATAGAGCAGGGATGGGCAAACTCAGGCTTGGAGGGCCACTGTCTTACAGAGTTTAACTCCAACCCTAATAAAACTCACCTGCCTGTAGCCTTCTAGTAATCCTGAAGGCATTGATTAGCTGGTTCAGGTGTTTTTGATTAGGGTTGGAGCTAATCTCTGCAGGACAGCAGCCCTCCAGGACCGAGTTTGCCCATGCCTGCAATAGAGCCTGTCCCTTCAGCAGAGATGAGGTTGGGTTTTTTACAGCACTTCCTTCATCGTATCCAAGAAAGATGGAGGGTTACGGCCAATCTTAAAACCAGGCCCTTCACAAACTTCCATTCAAGATGCTAACAGAGGAATGCCTTCTCACCTGCATTTGTCCCCAAGATTGGTTTGCAGCAGTCAACCTGCAGGACGTGTACATTCATGTCTTGATTCTGCCTCGACACACACCGTTTCTGTGATTTGTCTTTGAGGGTTGGGCGCACCATTACCCTTGTCTTTACCAAAGTCATGGAGGCTGCCCTTGCCCCGCTTCTTGACGACTGGCTCATTCTAGCTCACTTTCGAGATCTCTCAGCTATCTGGGGCTTCGGATCACCTGGGAAAAGAGCAAGCTCTCCCCCGTGTATCTCTTTTCTCAATATGGAGTTGGATTCAGTCAATATGATCGATGGTCTGTGCTGAAGTGCCTAAATACGTTCAGGGAGAAAACAGCAGTTCCACTGAAATATTTTTAGAGGCTCCTGGTCACGATTGACTGTAATTCACGACCTGGTCATCAGGTTCCTGAGAGGTGCCAAGAGGCTAAATCCTCAGAGGCCACGGTTCCTGGGATCTCTCTGTGGTCCTCACTGGACTGCAGAGAGCTCCCTTTGAGCCGCTGGAATCAGTTGAGCTTAAAATTTTGTCTCTAAGGACAGTGCTCCTGACCACACTCACTTCCTGCAAGGAAAGGTACCTAGGACTGTCTCCATGGTAAGCCTTGTCCTTTCCACCCAGTTTGTTGGAAGACTATCACTGAGAGCATATGTGGGGCTCTGGGTTGGCTACGATTTAAAAAGAGCATTTGGCAAAAGGGCACATCAGCTTGCCAACAGCTGTCGGGTGCCGCCCCCAAAAACTAATCGCGCAACCACGAGCGCTCGCGACAGGGCGGAGTTCCACACCAGCGCGAGGCTCGCGGCTGCCCGAGATAACATGGCTGTCAACTTTAGGTCGGATCAGGCAGCGCTGACACACCCGGAGGCGGAGCAAAACCTAATCGTCATCCCCAAAGGACTCCAGCCCACCTTGGGACGCGGCGATCGAGATCTAACTGCTATCTGGAGTGTGAACGAAACGAACGAGGCGTCAGAGACGGGCCGCTGTTTCAGTCCAACACTCAGGTCACCCTGGCCACCAGCCAAAGTACCATCTCACTCGGGGACGGTAGATTGGGGTGTGGCAGAGGGGACTCTCTTTCCTCACGGAGATCATTGAGTCTCGACCGCGACATCGCGATGGTCACGTTCGCGCAATGAGAACATGCCACATCCACAAACACTGCCCGAACGTGCTGAAGCCCAAACACGTCGAAGCAGTGAATGTGCCCATTGACAGCAACGGAGATCGATCTTACCCGGAAGTGCACGGGCGAGCCGTCTTGAAAAAGATGTGCCACGCGCAAGCTCTTTTTGTGAGAGGAAGCCTCTCAGTCGATGCCGAAGCGCCCAGGGAAACACACACCAGCCGTCTAGCAGACCACTGCGCAGATCAGCAGGCAGGAAGTATGCGATCACTGGAACGCGCCGTCACACCAACACCGACTGGAAAGCCTCTCGTCTCGAAGAGGCTGACAGAGTCTCAGAAGGCTGTGAGAGGAGTGAAGAGGTAGGTACTCTTGGCTCCGAAAGCAGAAACATAATGCGATATTGCCATGTACTTCCTTTTATACTCACGCGGTGAGGCGGAGTTACGTATGCAAATTCCGCATGCCCCATGGCATTGGCACGCCATTGGGCGTTTTCTCTAAGCTCGAAGATGATAGGCTTCTAAGCGAAACCCCCATTCGTTAGTCACTAACGTTACGTCGTAGTGACTGAACAAAAGGGAACCCTTGTTCCCTGATGGAGGGAACGGAGACGTTATGTCCCTCCTGCTACAACCCTGAACCACCCCACTGAATGGCGGGACCACGTCTCAGCTCCTCAGCAAAATCTTGGATGCGAGCCGCCCTTATATATGCTTATATTATGTACGAGGCAGTGGCTTAGCATGCAAATTCCACTCGCCAATTATAAGAGGTGATTGGGGCTCCCAAGTAAGTCCACATTTGTCTGGGAACGAGGGTTACGACAGTAACCAAGATGTTGTTTTTAAATAAATGAATAACAAAAGACACAACAAAAAAACAAGCCTTGCCGGTTTCATTGTTATGGAGGGGTGTCTTTGACCTAAATTCTTCTAAAGACTGCTTAAAGTTTTTTTTAAAGCAAAACAAGACAACAAAAAAACTGATTAAGATAATTTTAGGACAAGTATATTTTATGCTTACATAAAAAGCTCACAATAATTATTACAGATGTACAGTACTTTAGTTTCTGCATCTCTAATATGAACAGCTCACTATTCTGATGTTCTGTATAAGGCAATGAATATTTAACTTGAATATATATCATTTTTGAATGGCTGTACTTTTATGGTAATTCTGTACCATTGGTCATTATATTTACTTTATTCAGATATACTCTATTTTAAATCCATCTGCAGTCAGTTGTATAAACTTAATTTTAAAACCGCTTGTAAATCAGATTTTATTGAATTTACTTGCCATTTGCCTCAGAGGGGTGCAACTAGGAAGCAGAATACACAAACCAGATGTTTTCCAATTTATAGATCTGTTGTAGGATGCATTACGTCTTAATTGTCATTATACATGTATTAAGCCAAATAGATGTACAAATCAGAGAAGTATTGTGATTCTAATTCTATTCATATATGTATCAATTTTTGATCTTTCTATAATACAGAGATAATTTTGAACAGAACAGTCATTTGGAACAGAAGGGTTTTGGAATTGGCTGAAAAAAAAAAAAAAAGGTAGATAAAAGGATTTAATTTAGTCTATCTCCAAATTCAATTTGAAAGCCACATATATTTCAATAGGGATCACTGTTCTCTGTCTGGGAAATAATAGTTTGGACCACTAAGCAGTTGAGCGTCCAGTGGAGAGCTATAATTGGGCTGGTGGTCCTGACTGCTCACAGGACTGTATGACTCATCATATCTTCTCTATCTAGAAACCATATCTTCGAATCTATAACAATTTCCTGTGTTTATTTCCTACTGAATTAAATGTCCATGATTTCCGTCTACCTAATATTTAAACCATCGCATGTGTGATGTGACTACACTGTGTGATGTGAAATGTTTCTCACCTTCAGTGTAGTGTTTTGCAGTGGCTAGAATAACTGTGCTGCATATAAAATAAATCATATTTAATAAAATAGAAAAAAATATTGATGTGAATTAAAATGAATGAACTTAAAATGTAGAATTGATATGTAGTTTGTAACGCGCTAAAGAGAACACACATGAAGTTTTGTCTTACAATGAATGTCTCATGCAACTGATGCCGTCAGGTGATGGCAACATGTCTTTTAAGTATATTATAAATAGACAGTTCACCCCAGAATAGTACATACTTCTGCCCTGGTGTGTAAAAAAATCCAGTGGGTCAGCATTGTTAAATGCACACATATGGGTGTCACATCCCCGGCTGTCAAAGTCAAAGGGCGTTCCAGTCAGCATCCTTTCCTCTAATGCTGAGGTCAGTGAACATTAAGGGGGTGGAACATAAGCCAGACAGGATCTAATAAAGTACAGCGTCAGATATGATTCACATTTGCCTTATGAAACTGAGACAGGTTGTTTTTTAAAAGTCACATGTTCACCATTCAGTTGTCCTTGCCTGCATGCACTCTAAACAAAGCATTGGTAAACGGTAATTCAAATTCTCCAGCGGTAAAGAAAACACAACCTTTGTCATTTCAAATAAAATGTAAATAATAATAATTAAAGGTGCACTATATAAAACATTTTCAGTAAAATATCCAAAAACCACTAGGCCAGTGTTATGTATTTTGTTCAGTTGAGTACTTACAATATCCTAAATGTTTCCAACTATTTGAAAATTGTGAGAAAATTGCTATTTTAACAAGGAACCGGGATGTGTGAAGGAGTCGCCTGTCAATTGCATCATATCTGCATTACCCTCGTTTTCTGGTTTTATTACGGAGTAACGTCATAACATCATTAACACACTCAGATGTATCTAATATGATAAACAGAGCTGCGCGTTACCTCATACTCATGACCGGAAAAGCGGAAATGGCGCCGACGACTGTGGCATAATAAAAGTCCCGCTGCTCGTGAGGCGTGTGGTGCATTCATCTTATTAACAATCGCTCCAGCGGCTTTGCTCAGCTCCACAACACTCGGTCCTGCTCTGCTTCATGCTACAGTAACGGTAATAATCGCATCCATGAACATGATTTCTGCCCGAGTTCTATCACGATTCTTTTCCACCGCTGTGAGGTGACCACATGTCCAAAAATGTTGCGCTCAAACTTGGCGTCATCAAACTACGCATTTGTTTTGAATAGGCGACCTCTAGTGGATGGAAAAGATACATAGTGCAGTTTTAAGCAAAACTGTTCATTGAATTTATTACATTAAAGGCACCCTCTAACAGCAAAAATTACATATTGTGCCTTTAAATGCTTTGATTAATTGATTGACAATTTGAGTTATGATTAATTATCCGATATGAATCACATACAGTTGCAAGAAAAAGTATGTGAACCGCTTGCAGAATCTGTGAAAATGTGAATAATTTTAACAACTCGAGAGGGATCATACAAAACGCGTTATTGTTTATTTAGTACTTTCCTGAATAAGATATTTTACATAATTTTCGTTTTTTTTTTATATTGTCAACAAGACAAAAAAATAGCTGAATTTATTCAAATGAACCATTGATTCTCAGTACTGTGTGTCGTTACTTGGATGATCCACAGCTTTTTTTTGTTTTGTTTTGTGATGGTGGTTCCCTTGTTTGTCCTGAGCAGTTAAACTGTCCAATGTTCTTCAGAAAAATCCTCCAGGTCCTGCAAATTATTCAGTTAACCAGCATCATTTGCATATTTTAACCCTCTCCAGCAGTGACTGTATGATTTTGAGATCCATCTTTTCACACTGAGTACAATTGAGGGACTCAAACACAACTATTAAAAAAGGTTAAAACATTCACTGATGCTCCATAAGGAAACACAATGCATCCTTTGAACAGGATGAAGAGGTCAACATTTTTCTTATTTTTGTTTAATTTGTAATACATTTAAAAATATATATATTTACAAAAAATTTTTTTTATGTAAAATATCTTATTCAGGACAGTACTAAATAAAAAATAACATGCATTGTGTAAGATCTCTCTTATTTAGTTAAAATTATTCACATTTTCACAGATTCTGCAAGCGGTTCACATACTTTTTCTTGCAACTGTATATAAATGTGATATAATACAAATATAAAGATAGTTCTATGACATTACGTTATGGCGGCATAGGTAAAACAATTGAACAGACATTAAAAAGTGCTTTGGTTTTATTTCTATTCCATTGAACATAAATCTGCGGTCCACAGAAATCCATCCATTTAATTAAATAACCATGTTATATTGACAGTCCTAAATCAAAAAGAGGTTCTCAAAAACAGCTAACAAGCAGCAGAAAATATGACCAAACCAAGCATGTACATTGATGTGACACACTGTTGAAGCAATTATGCTGCAAACCACCTCGCCAAATCCCTTAAAGCAAAGACTTGGCTGCTTAAATGCAGTGTAAGAGCTTCATATCTAATTGCTGGCATGCTAATTGTGTCCCACTTCATTGCGCAGTGCTAAAAACTCGCATGGCTCATAAAGCACAAGAGATTGAATGGGCTGATTGGCTTCTGTTCATGATTTTCATGGCCGCTCCTCTCTATCCATTAAGAATAATTTTATTTATTTATTTTCTTTTCAGTCTGTTTTTACGTGACTTTCCTCTCAAATCTCCCAGCCTGAAGAGGCCTACAGTCCCACTTCAACCTGAAATTCAGAACAATCGAGAACAATTGTGTTGTGGGCAAAATTGAATGGGAGCTTGATTGTGCAAACAGTTAATCGGATCTCATTTTGTAAACACAAATTAATTGCATTTACCCTTGGCCCCTCGCTGTTCAGGATCAAAGACGTTTAAAAGAGAAGAAAACCATTAAAAATTCCCAAGTGCTGTTGTAAGTAGTGCTCCAAGCTAAATCTTTTACTTGGAACATGATCTTTGGATCACTAAATGGCAAGTATCCTGAAGAGCGCCGCTGACAGGATACCATGATGAAACTGCTGCATATGGCAAAAAAAAAGAGGTTGAGTATCTCTGGAAAAGAAATAAAACTTATTAGCCAGTGATTTATATCCACCCTAAATCACAGCAAAAGGAGGAAGATGCTGTGCAACATTTGTATCATGAAAAAAGCAGTGAAATACAGGCTACCTCATGGCTCTTATAAACCACTAAACCGCTTTGCTTCTGTCAGTCTTCTCCTCAAGGACAACTAGTTGCCTTTGGCTAAGCTGTAAAACCTTTTGCTGAGATTGGAAACATTTTATGGCATATTCGATAACCAGGATTGGTCAACAGATTGGCCTAGCTGAACAGCTAATATATCTTTTGCACAGCAGAATACAGTAGCAAGAGCAAGAAAAATCACACATGAGATCTCTAATATCTCACGTGTCTCTTCAAGCATTTCTTAGATGTTGACAACGTCACATGTGGATGAATTTTATACAACAGTTAGCAATAAGTTAAAGGGATACTCCACCCAAAAATGTCTCATATGACTTTTTTTCTTTAGTGAAACCAACATTGATTTCTCATAGATGATGCTTCAATAACACAAAACAAACACGAGTGATCCATACAAACCCTTTGGATCACTAATTGACTTATTGGTGACTTTTTGACAGTGTTGGGAAGGTTATTTTGGAAATGTAATAGGTTACAGATTATAGGTTACCCTATTTAAAATGTAACATGTAGTGTAGCTATTTAAATCACTTTATTAACCTCTTAACTATCACCGTCCCGCTGGCGGGACACCTGGCACTCTTTTTTTGAATCGCCTTTTTTTCGTATCATATATTTTAGTAATTATCATAAATTAGGTATCATTCAAAAGCTTACAAACTCAAAATTCATCCTGTGAAAACAGTTTTGAAATTGGGCGTTGCGTTACCATGGAAATGCTACTTTAAATTCTTCTAGTGGGCTCCTCCCCCTAATGGGTGGTGTCATGTTTCGTATTACAACATTTATTTGAACTACTTTATAATCAAAATCTCTTCTAATCTTGACAAAACACATATCGTCGGAAAGGTCTGAGTCTCAAGGTTCCATATTTGGTGACTGTTTTGTGATGGAAGTGACATTTGGACAGAAATTTACAGGAAAATGCATCAAAAAAACAATGGAATTTCAATGACACCTGGGGGCAATTTTTGGTATGGCGCCTAAACAAAATCTCATGGGGACTTAAATTTTTGTGATATCAACTTCAAATTTGGAACACAACTTGGTTAGACATGTGGCTTTGATTTTATAGTAATTTTAGATTAAAACATTTTTTTTAAATATATATTTTATATAAAATAAAAAATATTTAGTACAGTATTTTTTATTTAAAGTAAATTTAAACTTCCATAACTTTTTCATAATTTCATATTTTGAAGTGCTTTCACTTCAGCAATAATCTACAGAGTGTCTGCTTTAAAACAATACCTTAGGTATATATTCAAAAGCACTCTTGAATTACAGCCCTTTAAGTTTGGATAGTGCATTTTCATGTGTATTCTCAAAAAGGGGGGTGACAGTTAAGGGGTTAAAGTAATGTAACTGATTACATTTGATTACTTTTCTAACAAATGTTTTCAACTAGATTTTCATTATAGATCATTATACTGATTACAGCCCGGAAAGTACTGCGTAAGTAAAGGCAATTTACAGCGTAACTTTCTGTAATTATAGTGTAACTATAAATGTGTAGATATAAGGGAATAATATGATATTTTTGCTGTATAAAGGGGTAACTATCAGGAAAATTAACAAATTATTTATACAGTAAGTATTTTTTTTAATTAAGGGGTAATTATCCATGTAATTACAGGTTCGTAGATTCATACTTACCCTGTAACTACATGAAACAAGAGGGGGACAAACACCACTTTAATTTACAGCCTGTAGATACATCCTTATCCTGTAACTACACGAAACAAAAGGGGAACAAGCACCACTTTAATTTACAGCCCATAGATTCATACTTACCCTGTAACTACACAAAATAAAAGGGGAACAAACACCACTTTAATTTACAGCCCGTAGATTCATACTTACCCTGTAACTACACAAAACAAAAGGGGAACAAGCACCACTTTAATTTACAGCCCATAGATTCCAGAGATGGGACCAAGTCACACATGTGCAAGTCTCAAGTAAATCTCAAGTCTGAACCTTCAAGTCTCAAGTAAGTCCCAAGTATTTTTTTTCTTGGGCAAGTCAAGTCAAGTCAAGTCAAGTCAAGTCACAGGCTATGTCAAGTCAAGTCAAGTCAAGTCCTGTAGTAGGTCAAGTCAAGTCCAAGTCAAGTCACCTTATTATTGTAATTTTACCTGCAGAATCTGATCTTAATAAAGTGAAAAGACAAGATATAAGTAACTGTCAGTAAATTACAATAATTTGGATTTGCATTGTAAATACTCATGTTCAGTAAAATACATCATGGAATCAAACTAAATTGTAACTTCATAAAAATATTTATTTTTCACTTCTGCCAACAGTGTTTTAAATTTAAATGTAAAATGTTTTAAATTTTCAACATTGAGTCCATAAAACAAATAACAGCAAGGGTCTCCAACCTTTTTTCATTTGAGAGCTACTTTTTAAAAATGAAAGTCACCGAGAGCTACTCATGTTATATAATACTTAAAACTCTTAAATAATGCATCATAATTCTCATATTAACAACTAGCCAAACTGTTTTACACCTGAAAGAGTGTAGTAGTAGTTCCAGTAGTCGGTACCAATACCATAAAAATGTTACGGTACTCTGTACCAATTTTGGTACCACAGCAAATTATTTGATTTAACTATTTTTTAAAAATCAATGTTTATTATTTATGATGATAATCATAAGTAAATAATACATAAACATGAAGGCTAAAGGCTGTATGCTGTTTAAAAGTAAACATTGTTTATAAATGAAAGATCAAGTGAAAAATAAGCAACCATTAATAATTATATAATTAGTATTATTTATTTCATAATTAGTATTACTAGTAGAGATGTATTATTATTACATAGAGACGTAGCTAAATTTACTGTAGGCTACAATCTGTAGTCAATTTCTTCACGTTAAACCGAACTTTTATTTTGACGGGTTGCCGTGAATTGAATACCTTTGAGTGTCTGTGTTCATGATATGACAGTCCCATTGACTTATGTCCTGATCAGTGCCCTGACTACTGAACCAGGAGCTGAATGAGACGCACACAGTTTTCTCAAATGAAACGGTAAATTCTTATGAAGTGACGGTTTATGCGTTCGTGTCGGCAGAGACTACACACGGCAGAGACTACAAGAGCGAGTGCGCGCGCGGCGCCCGTCATCCACACAGACGCAGAACATGCAGGAGTATTTTGCAGTTTAATATTTACAGACACTAGTATATACTCTGCTTCAGTCTGGAGCCCTGCGTTTAAATAAACACGGAAGCGACTGAACGCAGCTGCTATGGTGAGCTATTTTTAGAACAGACCAGCGGTCAACTCATATGTGGTCCTTGCGGGCGACCTGGTGCCAGCGGGCACCATGTTGGTGACCCCTGGGCTAGTGGCTACTTTAGCTATTATTACATTAGCTAACTACCAACTAACCAGATAACATTAACACATTGACAAGCACTTACTGGGCAGAATGGCTCTTCAAATGACGGACGAAATTGGAGGTTGTCGTCTGGACGTCTGTGATTTTAATGTTGCATGTCTTGCAACGCTGTTCGTCTTTTGCCATCTTGCGAATAATTGTTGAAGCCGAAAGCGGTGACCCTCGGTACCCCTCCGGCTGACATGTTGATGTGATATCTGATATAAGTGGGCGTGGTGTGCGTACGAGACGGCATGACTGATGATAGTGTCGTGATCCAGTCATGACAACGCTATTCTCAGCCTGCGCTCCAGCTGGGTCAAATTTATTTTTAAAAATAATTTATATATTTTATATTCAAACTGAAAACATGATTTGATTAACACTCGTGTCTCTTGTCTCAAGTCAAGTCAAGTCCCGAGTCTTTAACTTCCAAGTCCGAGTCAAGTCTCAAGTATTTTATTTTTTTGTCAAGTCAAGTCACAAGTCATAAAAATAGCGACTCGAGTCGACTCGAGTCCAAGTCACCAAGTCACAAGTCCCCATGTCTGGTAGATTCATACTAACCCTGTAACTACACGAAACAAGAGGGGAACAAACACCCCTTTAATTTACAGCCCGTAGATTCATACTTACCCTGTAACTACGTGAAACAAGAGGGGAACAAACACCCCTTTAATTTACAGCCCGTAGATTCATACTTACCCTGTAACAACGTGAAACAAGAGGGGAACAAACACCCCTTTAATTTACAGTCCGTAGATTCATTCTTACCCTGTAACTACATGAAACGAGGGAAACAAGCACAACTTTAATTTACAGCCCGTAGATTCATACTTACCATGTAACTACACGAAACAAAAGGTGAACAAGCACCACTTTAATTTACAGCTTGTAGAATCATACTAACCCTGTAACTACACAGATAATTACCCCTTAATTAAAAAATACTTTGTGAAAAAAAAATATTTGTTAATTTTTCTGATAGTTACTCCTTTATTCCCCAAATATTACATATTGTTCCCTTATACCTAAACGTACATACTTTATAATTACACTATAATTACAGCATGTTACGCTGTAAATGGATGTGGGTATCGGTCAGAGGAGACCGATCCAAATTCGATATTGTGAGTATAATATTCTGTTATTGTTAAGCCACTGGCAACCCAAACAGACGCGACCAGTGTAGCTGCCGTAACATGCATGGTATTGTTTTTTCGTTTTTTAAAAAAAAATTAAGTTATATTCCACCTAAAATATTGTATATACTCAATGACCAATCTTTGTGTAGTTAAATAGCTCTATTTTGCAAATCAAAATGGAAAAAACTAAGAGTTTGTTCACTCGGTGGTGCTTCAGGTTATCATTCATCATAGAAGATGCTTCCTCAGGTTCGACATAGTAACCTATGTCGATAACATTTTAATAGTTGCCAAACATATTTTGCACTGAACTGTTATATTTGCGCCCTTTTCTAATTCCTGGATGAAATTATTTTTCAAAATTTCCAGCACTGGAAAGCATTTTTATCACAACTCTCAGACAGGTTGTAGCCTAAACCTTTCAACAGAAATGTGGATTGATGTAATTGGCAGATGTGGTGCACTGCAAATTCAAACGAGAACCAATCAAAAGCTTCAGAATAGCATCGCTTTACTAAACGGCCTTTAAATGGCAGGAGGCATCGTGCACATCAAAAACAGGCAAAGCAACAAATTAATCTTATTCAACATATCCTAGATTTTTACCCCCTTTATAATCGTTAACATTTTCATAAGCAACTGTAATTTAATTACAATATTTTTTCTTAGTAAATGTAACGGATTACAGTAACATTTATTTTGTAATTAAATGATGTGCCTGCATGTAACTAGTTACTCCCCAACACTGCTTTTTGAAATGTTTTATTTTACACTGTTCTGGCCATGAGCTCTTCCTCTGTTTTATTTACATGATGAGCATCAATACTTTTGGAAGCATTTTGTTTAGAGTCAATTTTACGTTGTTATGTTATAATATTAGTATTATATTGTATATTAGTACGGCATAAAGTTACAGTGTTAAACACTATTGACATTATATTACTTTTTTTGTGTTAAACATTTGTTTAGTTTAAAAATACTTTACACAGCTCACACAGAGAACAGTTCATATACAGGGGATCCAAATGGATTCTTGATATTAATTGAATGTTAAAGTGCCATGGCAACTAGAGGAGCAGCTGCTCAGCCTGAACAGAATATCTTCATGGTTTCCTCTCAGCGGCTCAACACTATCATAAAACTATTTTCTAAGTCAGCAGGCCATGAGAATTCCCAGAAACAGAGACTGGCAAAATTCTCAATTGTTCTGTCTTGTGTCTGCTGTAATAAATTCTGGCTTACAGAGCTTATGCAAGTCCACTTCATCTCCGGTGTATTTTGTACAGCGCTGTCACAGCAATTTGGTGCCACAACAGACCTTGTCCTCTGCCTTCTATGTTTAGCATTTTGTCTGCACAGTGTCAATGGGGTAAATGTCCAGACAGTCTCCTTGTTCACCTTGAGATGTGTGGTCTGCTCAGCCATTATCAGACTGCACCTGCTCTTAAATTAAAGTGTCATAGGTTCAGAAGAGAACAATGCTGTCTATAGAAGCATCTCACATTACTATGCTTGAATTCTAAACTAGCTGATGGAAGGGATCTGCTCACAGTCAAACAACTATAGCCATATCATGTTTAATTCAACTGAAAGGATCAAATGCGGACATTTTTAATCTCCCTCGAAACACACTATATTGCCAAAAGTATTGGGACACCCCTCCAAATCATTGAATTAAGGTGTTCCAATCACTTCAATGGCCACAGGTGTATAAAATCAAGCACCTAGGCATGCAGACACTTCTACAAACATTTGTGAAAGAATGGGTCGCTCTCAGGAGCTCAGTGAATTCAAGCGTGGTACCGTGATTGGTTGAGACCTGTGCAGTAAATCCATTTGTGAACTTTCCTCACTATATATATTCCACGGTCAACTGTTAGTGGGGTTATAACAAAATGGAAACAATTGGGAACACAGCAACTCAGCGGTAGTGGTAGGCCTTGTAAAATCACAGAGCGGGGTCAGCGCATGCTGAGGCGCACAGTGCGCAGAAGTCGGCAACTTTCTGCAGAGTCAATAGCTACAGACCTCCAAACTTTGTGTGGCCCCTTAGATTAGCTCAAGCACAGTGCGTAGAGAGCTTTATGGAATGGGTGGACTCTAGAGCAGTGGAGATGTGTTCTCTGGAGTGACCAATCACGCTTCTCTGTCTGGCAATCTGGTAGACGAGTCTGGGTTTGGCAGTTGCCAGGAGAATGGTACTTGCCTGACTGCATTGTGCCATGTGTAAAGTTTGGTGGAGGGGGGATTATGTTTTTCAGGGGTTGGGCTTGGCCACTTAGTTCCAGTGAAAGAGACTCTTAATGCTTCAGCATACCAAGACATTTTGGACAATTTCATGCTTTCAACTTTGTGGGAACAGTTTGGGGATGTCCCCTTCCTGTTCCAACATGCCTACACACCAGTGCAAAAAGCAAGTGGAGGAACTTGACATTTTACATTCTGAACAAAATTGGAGCAAACATAGTGAACCTGCTTTTAGGACAGTAGACAGATCAATCATACAGACTGAAGGAGAACTCACCCTCACCTGTTTTTGTTATTGTGGAAACGTCTACAAAGAACACAATCTATTGATGATGATAAATTCTGGTCGTTCATGTTAATGACGAGTGTTTCACTTTGGGAGATTGCTGAGCTAATGCTTCAGTGAGAAGGCTTTGTGCGCTGGACACACTCAAGTACATTAGGCTGATTGCCGTTCTTCCGTTTATACTGGACGTTGGCAAAGGCATCAAAATGCAGGCACAAACATGAACGCTGAAAAAACGATAAATTTTATATTTGTGTCTGCCTTGGAGGAGCCATGCTATAACGTGTATTTTTGTTGTTTTTCTTTTCTTTTTATGACATTGTTGTGTCTAAAATATGTTGGAGTTGTTCAGTTGTTGGTGGTGATGGATGACCATGATTTGATTGACACAGCTGGGTTCAATCACTCAGTGCTATGGTTTATGAGAACGTCAATGCAATCAATCCAATGCAATCAATCCTCAAGTCATAGCCAATCTGTAACATGGCTGCATTAAAAAGTGTATATAATGCTGTATATCTCATTTGGTTTTATATTGATTTCCTTTGTATATCCTGAAGTATAAAGGATCAAAAGATTGTTTGTTCAATTTCCCCCTGAAACCCCTCTTAACATCAGACATATATGTGTCACTGGGGGTAAGTTTGAAATGTGTCACCATCTTATTGTGTGCTGTGGTAACCTTACAGAGCCCACAGGTTTAAAAAGCTTTAGATGGTTATCTGGGCATGTCAATTGGAAAGACAGACTACAAACAAGGCTTTATCACAGGGCCGTACTTTGTTTAAATCTGTGGCCATTTATTGAGTGGCACTAAGACTGATGGATAGGAGGGATCTTTTATGTTCAGACACACCTTTTTATTGCCAGACAATGAAGTCCAAGATTAATGGGGTAGGCAATCTGCTGCTCATGAGTGTTAGACCACTACCGTTGGCATCGGGCCATAAAAGAGAGGCATCACTTATGCAACAGGCAAACATGGCATCTTAATGTTAACAACTGAGGATATAAAGTATAAAATTGTTGTCAGGTAACCTAAAAATCTGCTTTATGTGGTGAAATCTAAATTAACTGGTTTTATTCAATTCCAAATTAGGGATGTACCAATATTACAATTATGGTTAATAATTTGTGTCACTGGTTGATAACTAATAAATGGCCATTATTAAAAATGTACACTTTCTAATTGCATTTCAAATCAAACACTAAAAACTCAAATGAATTTTGAGCATTAGATTATGATAATTTATATATAAAAAAAATGCACATCAAGAATTTGGATGAACTTGGCAGCATCCATATTCCCATCAATCCTGACCAATCGCCCATGGTATGGTGTGTTTTGGGTGGTGTGCTGTGTTTGCTTTTCGCCAAACAGAGTGCTGAAAGAAAGAAGCCTTTCCTGAAAAAGTGCCACACTCAGTCTCATTTGCGCTATGCAAAAACACACCTGGAAGACTCTGATGCCATCTGGCAGAAGGTGTTATGGTCTGATGAGACCAAAATTGACCCTTTTGAACTGAATTCCAAGCGCTATGTTTGGTGAAAAGCAAACAGCACACCACCCAAAACACACCATACCTGTGAAGCATGGTGGTGGCAGCATGATGATGTGGGGGTGTTTCTCTTCAGCGAGGACTGGGCGATTGGTCAGGATTGATTAGAATATGGATGCTGCCAAGTACATCCAAATTCTTGAGGAAAACCTGCATCCGTCTGATCTGTGGATGGACTTGAAGAAACCAGTCCATTGCCATTCACCATGGAATTTGCCTGAACTTGGGCAATTCTGCAAGGAAGAATTGGCAAATATTCAGGTGTGCAAGTATAGAAATATTGTATCCAGAACATTTAAAGGGGTGGTAAAACACATTCTTTCGAAGGCTTGATTGTGTTTGTGGGGTGCGATGTAACATGTGTTCATGCTTCGTTTTTTAAAAACTGCATTATTTTTCATATATTTTACCTTTATTCTACACTGCTCTGTCCCTCCTTGTAAAAACGGTCTGATGGTTTTCGGGTTCTATGAAGCCAGCCCCTCAAAAATACGCAATGGGCTCGGATTGGTTTGCTGGCCCAGTGTGTTATGATTCGCTAACCGCCTAGTGCACGTTTGTCGGAAACGTCACGCCCCTTACCTTTACCGGTAGACTGTGCTTTGGCAGTATTAGAAACAAAGGCGTCAATAAAACCACACCAATTTGAGCCCGAATCAGACCCAGACAATTTTAGTGAAGATGATCGAGCAGAACCTGTTCAGTCCTCAAGAGTAAACACTGCGGATATATAGGGATCGCTACTGAATGGCACTGTTACTTTTGTATTTTTAGAACAATTATAGCCAAATATCTGTCGCAAGAACTATTAACCCAAAATGAACACACATTGGCTTTACTAGTAGCCAAATCAAACACAGAACCATGTTAAGCATGGCTGTAGATAAACAATACATAAAAGCTCTAATCAAAGAATAATTTACACTAATGCCAAGTTCGCTGTTGAGATTGAAATATTTTTTTTGTAACGTTAGGTGTCTGTCGGATAACGTTAAGTATGAATGAGCATTTAACAAACTGGTTTGCAGAGTCGTTGTCATCTGTGTAATTTCTTGCTACAACGTACAGTTAACAATACGAACTATTACAGGAAAACACATCGAAGAAAAATAAATCATACTTACAGGTTGTGGCCCGTAAACAGCTTCTGTTTTTAAATCCATCTTTCAGGACAAGCCATTGTGCGAATCCTGCATTGAACTCGCGAAGATTGTGGAAGCTTTCCTCCGTGAAATGTGCAGCGGGAGCCGCGCACGCCCGTCGTGGATTCACACTGGCAGTGTTTGTCTTGCGCAGCTGAACCGCGGCTCTTGTATTGCAAATACAGACGAATATTGTCCATTATGTCACATTTTCCGGATTTCTCCTCCGACCCCTGTCTGTCTCGTGTTTTGATTTACGATGGGCATCATATTTCTGCTGCAAATGCGACCTGTTCCCCTCTGTCTCATACACACATGCATATAACATGTTGTATGTTAAACGCACTGCAACGCACCCCCGTCCCTAGGAAGGCTGAACAAAGTGGACCTGCAATCCAGATGAAAATAACAGCGTTTCGTCGGCATTGCGGCAACAACACTCCAGCCTACTATAACTATACCACAACAACGCTTCCCCACGGCGATACAAAATGGCCTCGCCCCCCCCCTATTTAATATTCTCGGAGGAGGGGTTTATGTAAATATTGGGGTTGGTGATGTCAGCAACCCTGGAGGAATGTCTGTAGTCGCCTACCGGCCGTTTGCTGTAGTCCTTAGTAATTGATTTCTTTAAAAGCAAATATCTCCCTTTGCTTTAAACTTTGAACGTTGTAACTTTGCAGATGTTGTTTATGCTCAAAAAGCAACATTACACTCTAGCTAAAGTTAGAAAAGTGAAATTGTGGTTTACCACCCCTTTAATGGCTGTAATTAAAGCAAAAGGTGGCTCTACAAAGCATTAAATCAGGGGACTGAAGATTTTCACAGGGTATGACTCTCTATAGGCACTATATACGTGTGTGTGTGTGTGTGTGTGTGTGTGTGTGTGTGTGTGTGTGTGTGTGTGTGTGTGTAACCAATTGTAACCAAGATAAAAGAAAATGTTAATGTTGTCAGAAAAATTTTAAAGAAAATATTAACGTTTTATGTGCTTTATGTGGTAACACAAAAGTAAAAAATAAAGATATTAAAATTCTAGCTAATAGTTAAAAAATTTAAGATATTGAAATTATAGCTTATATTTTCCTTGGTCGAACTAATAAATGGCACATTTTTAAAATTTATGCTATACTGTCTAAATAAATAAAAAAATAAAACACTAAAAACTAAAATGAATTATCTTATTAAATATGTTGTTTATGGAAATTATACTTTATATACTTTGTGTATGGAAAATGGATATTCATTTTGATATTTTAAATGAGTGTAAGATAGTGATAAACCAACGATAAACAAACAAACAAAAATAGATTTGGCTTTTTGCAGCGAGCATGTCCTAATGACTAAGGTTGTCAGGTTTTTATGATTGTCAGTTTGAGGGGTTCTGGGCTAAGGATATGGACCTGACCATGAAACTTTATGTTGATTTGTAAAGTTATACAGATGTATAATTTATCACCAAGCTATCTGTTTTTGATTTCTTGACATTATCAAACAGCACACACATTGTGAAGACAAACAGGCTGCTTTCAGTGCTGTACTGCAGATGTTGTCATTGTGTTGCAGGCTGGCTGATTGCTTCATGCTGTTAAGGTGCCATTGATTTCACACATTCAAGCATGCCTTTAATTCATCCTCATCAAGTAAGTGATAGAATTATGTTTTACTGTCCCTACGCAGGAAAATTAATGAGGAATCCAGGATGATTTATATTGACCTATCCGCTCCCTGATTGCATGTGACACGACTTTTACAACTGCAATTAAAGTAATCTTCACCTCTTCCAACAGTGACAGCCACAATACTCAATGCTCTCTGGTACCTCAATTTTCAAGGGCATCTTTAGAGTTGTCTATAATTTTAACTGTTCATCTAAGCGTCAGTACAGATACAAGGTTTTATAGAGTAATCTATCTAAGTTTGTGTCAGAATCAGGGTCGAAATCTTCAACAAAATCTAATGAGTAGTGTGTCAGGAAAGACATAAATCTCTTGTAATGAGATGTTGAGATGTGTCCTTCACTATGAAGAGAATGAAAGTGAATCAACACCAGTTTAATGGCAAAAGTCATTATTTTAACTTGCATGTTCTGTATATGTGTTTGCTTACACATGGGGATTCAATTGTTTCTCAATTCACTCATGTACTCCTGCAGCTTAACAGTTAGAGCTTGATGCTAAGAATTCAGATAATCATTTAGGTAGTGACACAAATCTCCTAGTTAAAATAATAACATTTTAATAATATAATTATATTTCTACTCCAAATCGTTGTTGAAAAGGCTCTCATAAACTTGCGCCTTTCTAGAGTTTGTTGTTCTTGCTAACTATCAAGCTATGGACATTGAATGGCTTCTCTGAGGTAAATGTAACAGGACTTTGTTTACAAGCTGTTATGTATACGTCCTTCTGTGGTTAAATCACTGATTGAGCGATTACACAAGACATGATGCATTTCGGTAGGTTGTACTGCATATAAATATACACTACTGTTGTTTTGTCGTAATTTATTCTATACTTCTTGAAAGGTAAATTAAGTGATTACTTTTAACGATTTTTTCCAAGGGGTTTGAAGACATTATTTCAAAGTTAATAAAGACACAGTGTTAAAGCAGTTGACGTTTATAAGCTTTCCACTAAAAACAATGACTTCTCTGTCTGCTTAATCAGGCTGTACCTAATGAAAGCGCTCTACCATAATGTGAGAAATGGCTCTATTAGGATCTAATTAAGTCCAGATTTAGGTGATTGGGCTGGGTGACAGAGTGAAGAATTGTCCCGTGTTAAAGGGACACAGGGGGTGTGCGAGGAATCATGTTGTCAGGATTTGAGTTGGTTTGATTGCTGACAGGCTCGTGGTGCGATGAAATTCACTCAAGAGCTCAGTGGGTGATGACAGAGATGGACAGAAGGAGTCAACAGGAGACAAATTTATTCTCATCGGAATAGGATTGATGGAATACTGGAAATTTGTTCTCTAGAACACTTGTTTTTAGTTCTTTATCTGTGATTTAAGGTTAAAGGAACACTCCACTTTTTTTTTGAAAATAAGCTCATTTTCCAACTCCCAACTCCCAACTTATTTTTACCAGCCTCATTACGCTGAATCTTTTCAGAATAAATTCCAGAAACGGGTTTGTTGATGGACATACACTTGTTAGTGCTGATGGTGAGGAATTACAGTTGCGACATCTCATAATGTACCTCAAAATGAGTAGCGTATCACTGAGAACTGTTCAAGTTGTATCACCTGTTCAAGTTGTCCTTGCGATGGAGGTTTGGGTTGAATAACTAGTTCTTCCAATGTTTCATCATCGGACTCTTGCTCGGATTGAAATGGTAAAATCAACGTTACATTACTGTCTTCACAGTGTGTACAATCGCTGAGGACTGAGGAAGCCTCCTGAGCTGAAATTCAGTTGGTAATGAGCGTTTAGCTTCTGACAAGCTGTACACGGAAGACCAATCACAACAGACTAGGCCATCTGGCCAATCAGAGCAGAGTAGCTCGTTGAAAGGAGGGATTTAAAGAGGCTGATTCATCCATCGAGTCGTTTGAGAATCATTTAAGAATGTGGTGATGTGCAGTGTATTATGATAAAATTTTACTTTTTGACCTTTGATGCATGTAAACCTGTTTGTCACGTAATGAAAGGGAAAAAATGGGAGCGAGGACTCATTTGCAGAAATAAAAGTGGGATTTATTATATACAAAAATAAACATAAACACAAAACAAAAACCCACGAGTGGGAAAATCAAACTTTAAATACAATAAACATCTGGAGCAGAAAATATAGCAAAACGGGGAAACGGATGACAAAAGACATACTCACGATAACGAACCAGCACAGGACTGAAGACACAATGAGAATATAAAGGGTGACAAACAAGGCAGGTAATGGGGAAGAACAGGTGGGGCAAATTAACCAATAATCAGATACAAAGAGGGGTGGGGTCAAGACAGAAGACTGGAACGCACATGACACAGGAATTACCCAACACACCACATGTGCCAAACAGACTGATCTCATGAAATGGCGTATGTATGACACGCCAATTCGTATGCCATTTTGGCGTGCTATCAAGACGCATAATCGGTTTTTAGCATGTTTATCAACGCCGTTTCATTCTATCCCCCTACACTGCCCCTACCCCTAAACCTACCCATCACACACACACACACTGCCCCTAAACCTACCCATCACAAGAAACATTCTGCATTTTTACATTTTCAAAAAAACATAATTTTGTATGTTTATAAATCCATTTACATTGTGGGGACACACATACACACACATAATGGTTCGTTTCGGCATAGACATACATGCAGAATCACACGGCGTAGACATACACGCGGAGATGATGGTTCATTTCGGCGTACACATACATGCGGATAGCTCAAAACGCATACAGATAACACGCCATTTGGCTTTAGAAAGTGGCGTGTCTGTTTACGCAAAGTCATGATGTCATGTGTGCCAAACAAGACAAGACAGACATGTGACACTGTTGTAGGAGACAAAATCAGGAGCCTTTACCATTGATGCCAATAAAGACCCTTTGTTTTTTAAATGTATAGTATATTTAATATCATATTTTTATATTATAACATTTTATTTTATATTTTTTTATATTTATTGGATGTAAATCTTCAGTTCAGGCACACACACACACACACACACACACACACACACACACACACACACACACACACACACACACACACACACACACACACACACACACACACACACACACACACACACACACACACACACACACACACACACACACACACACACACACACACACACACACACACACACACACACACACACACACACACACACACACACACACACACACACACACACACACACACACACACACACACACACACACACACACACACACACACACACTCTCTTTGTAAGCAATTAAGACTTTGCTCAGTACTTCCAAATTCTTCTCAAATTAAATCTTAACCTCTGGACATGAATTAATTTGAATAATGAAATTAAAATGCCACCCTGCTTATTACTAGGCTTTTTAGATCTGCTAAGCTTTTGAAGTCGAGGCTATCAATATCAAAATTCGCAAGTACAATGGAACCTCCATATGGCATTCAAAAACAGGTCTCTTGAGAACTTGACAATTTAGCTTCTTTTTAATGTTTGAATGTTGAGAGAATACTAATGTCAGAAATGACATTCTGGATCCACACTGTAAAATTTGTATCACTGATTGTTTAGAGATCAAAGCATCTTGGATTAGTCTGTGTATCGTGTAATGGGAGAGTATCTGTATTACATGTTTGGTCATTTTGGCTTTTGCAGGTTACAAAGTGCCATGATCAAGGAGAAAGATGAAAGGGGACATAAGCCTGTGCTCGGGGCAGTATTCTTTGGCTATCTACACTGTGTACCTCGGCCTTCATCACCCCCAGCACCTCATTACCTTGTCTGAGCAATGGATTTTCCTTCAAGTGTGCCTCTTCCAATGCCACATCTTTTCACACTCTCTAGCCTAATCACACTATAAAGCAACTGTAGGGATGCAGATGGCTTTTACATGTCTGGTTTTGACGCGTGCTTCTGACTTAAAATAAACACATGTCCATACCTTCTGGATAAAGTTGGATATGCCATGAAGTCGGATATCCATTTATTATCCATTTGGCTTTTTAAACAACAAAACAAAGAATATTCCAGTACTTAACTTTAACTTTCTACTAACAAAAATTTCATTAAAGACAAACCTTACGGGCACGAGCACAGTCCTGCACGACGTGGTCAAAAAGTTTGTTTGGCACCCTCTAGTGACAACCGAAAAAGTCAATGTAATGGCTCAAAAAGCAACTATAACATTAGCACCTGTTATGGGCAATTGCAAATGGATTGACAAGACAATGTACAACATGCACTTGATATCACTGACAACATTCAAAAGACTCTGAAAACTCATCTCTTCCGTGAGCACTTCATCTCATCTTAAAAAAAAAAAAAAGATTTTTTGTCTCTTCATGATGGATCGCTTCCTGTAGTCCTCAGTTGTAATGGTTAAAAGCGTATGCTAACTGATTAAATGTCTGCTAAATATCCTGGAAATATTCAGGCCAACGAGTGTGATAATGCTTTAATACAACAGTTCAATAAAAAAGAAGTTAATGCTGAATGACTTACACAGTTTTGCCAGCTACTTTGTCTTTATTTGTCTTTGTCTTAGTCCCCAGCACGCTTCCTGTGCAAGCAGGTTGCCACGTTATGGAAGTTAGCCTATTTTCAGGTGCTGTGTAATATTATTGCGTGCGCCTGCTGCACCCATTGTATGGCAGCAAAGTTCCTTGATTATTACGCAGGAATGAAACTTTTTATTTTTCGTCGGCCTTAGAGAGTCAAGTTTTAAATAGGAAAAATATCTCTTTAGAGAAACTCTTTGGTCATTTTTGAGTGAGTGGCAAACATTCTAATCAGATTCAATGATCTATGCTAAGCTATGCTAAAAGTGCTACCGCCAGACCCGGAGATCGGCTGAATGGATTTGAAAATGGTAAAACTCAACTGTTTAAAGAGGGGGGGGGGATTTCAGTCAATCTCATGTCATCTTGAGTGCCTGTAGAGTAGTATTTCATCCTTCATATCTCCGAAAAGTCTTTAGTTTTATTATATTTATAAAAGAAAGATATGCAGTACCGAGGCTTTTCCGGAAAAAAAAACAGAGTGGCTGGAGGCGAATCATGTGGGCAGAGCTAAAGAATCACGAGTGTGCGCAGCTATTGCGTTGAGAGCGTCAGAAAGCTGTGACATCCTTAAACGTGAAAAAAAAAAACATTATCCTAAATAAACCATTGAGATCAATCAGATTTAGCCATACATATATGATCCAGAATCAGATCTAGAGACTGAAATTGATCAGGAGAAGCAGCAATGACGACAGCAGGCCGTCTCAATGGTATATACTGTAACTGTAACTTATATACTTGCTTAGCGGCTTGTCATGCGTGAGTTTTGCAACATTTGTGTGGTCATGGTTTATGGGGACATAATTTGGTTTATGGACTGTATGCGATTTAATGTTAGCAGGAGAAATCGGAATGGTTTTGCACGTCAGACTAGAGCGTGTTTACATAGAAAAACAATGGAATAGTAGTGCATTTGAATGAACGAGTCGATAGCCAACAACACAAAGACATTTGAAGCAGTTTTACTCACCGCCTGCTTCCAACACACGACCGTGAACCTTAATCGCTGGGACCGCTCCATCTTTCAGCATTAGACGAGCTACAAATCCGGTGTTGAACTGGGGCTTGTTCATAAACCATCGTCGCCGAAATTCAGGGAACAAACAAAACACTTGCACAACTCCATTGCTGCTCCGGAAAAACAAACTCCATCCACTGTCCCATTAACGCTGGGTTCTTTGGGAAGCTGTGCAGGGTTGTCTTGCCCTGACAACCAAAAACACACTTCTTTGGTGACATTGTTAATTTCGTGAAGTCCTGTGACTGCAGCGCGCAGCCGATGACTTCCCTAAAGCCGAGCATTTGCTCTCTCGCTCTAGTCGTGCACGCGCCCTTCCAGGAGAAGAGCCCGTACGGCCCGTACAAGGACATTCCGCCCTTGTTGATGTCACTTTGGCCCACACTCGAAAAAAACTTTCCGGGACTTATGAGAAACCGGAAGGAGTGTTTTTGGCACAGAAATACTCAATCAAATGTCCAACTTAAAAAAAAAAAAACGTTGTCCATATTTAGGATGGGAATCCAAGTCTTTAACAGTGTAAAAAGCTCACTATGCATGAAACAGCATTTCACCCCCCTTTAACTCTAAGGGAGTTGGAAAATTTGAAAGTCTTCCTTTAACTGTACAAGATTCTAGGTTTCCAGCAGTTGAGTGGTGAAATGGCTGGAGTTTTTTCTTTTGTTACCAAAAATAACTAACTATTAATAAGCGCACAGAGTCTCCACCAGGGAATAATTATGCAAAATAGATTACTCTTACACTCTTCCCCAGAAATTCTAGATTAGTTAAATTAATTTGGTACCCAAACAAACAATAATCAATACTGCAATACCGTTTAAGAGACGAATGACAAAGATTTATGAATTTGTCACTATTATGAAACCCTTTTAAGGAAAAAAAAGATTACCAATAAACAGTCTTTGTGAAACAGAAAAAATGATTCACATCTTGGATGTGAAAGGCGGCACAAGATTTAAACTGTGAATGAATCTCCAGCCTTCAGTGGGCACATATGTCACAAGCTGGGGTCAAAACTTCCATCTTTTTTTGTAGATGATTGCTGACATGATATAAAGCTGCTTTATGTCCTACAGCTATTTTGGTATTTGAGACCATTATCAAACAGCTTATGTCCATCTGCCTGGTTTTGTTACAAGGGCCGTATTGATAGGAAAGTGAGATACGCTGGAAAATGTTCCTTTGTATATTGAACAAAAGATTAGAAAGACAGGGATACACAGCTAACCATGACTTCAAAACCAATTTCATTAACATTCCAATGCATCATTTATAGTGTCTATTTTACACAAACATCAATACGAAGTCATCACCCACACACCTCAGGTTAGAAACTCTCCAGTCGGCTTTATTGCTACTCAGATGAAATGTGCATATGCAATGCAGACCTCCCAGGCACACATAATTCACAAATTGAGAAATTAAATTGATGAATGACCAGAATGCAACTTCTAGAGAATGACTGATGCTAATATTGAAAAGTATGTTTAATAATGGAGTTCATGCTAGTTGCACTAAAAGTGACGCAGGCTAATACCATGCATGCCATGTGGTTTATTTATTCAATGCAAAACCAAGTTGATAAAAAAGTCATTATATAATAGAAATGGAGGGTGAATATAAATAATAGAATAAAAAAGGGTCTGTGCTGCTGACAGAATATAACGTGACATCAAAGCCGTGCCTTGAGCTAAGTAAATGGAGAAATGCACGATTCTCATTAGTTAGCATGCTTACGCAATGTTGACTGAATGAAAATAATAATAAAAGAAAAACAGATTAAATTTAATTATGAATAAGATAACCTTGAGCCTGCAATTGTCCTTCGTATTAGTTTCATATCTCATATTTGCAGCCGTGGCTCACTCTGCTGTTTCAATTGTGAACTTGCAATCCATCATAACTTTGCAATTATTTTATTCACAACACTGTTTAGAATTTGTTACTTTCAGTGTACTGAAATTACCATCTACATACAATCAGATTTGTTTATGAGAATGATGCATAAGTTGCTTTACTTTGGATTGAGAATAAATGTATACATGATATGAGCAAAACGAATAGTTTTGGAATACTTTTTACAAACATCTATTTTTGAATATCCACACTTTAAAAATGGGTTCTGTGTTCTGACCTTAAATCAGCCTAAACTGATTTAATCTGGTTTAAGCAGATGATGATAACCTAATCGATTAAAACCAGCAAACCATTTTGGGATGATTTTATGTTTTTCACTGACAATTACATTCACTTAAAGGGATAGTTCACCCAAAAATGAAACTTACCCCCATGATTTACACACCCTCAAGCTAGGTGTATATGACTTTCTTCTTTCAGACGAACACAATCGGAGTTATATTAAAAAATATCCTGGCTCTTCCAAGCTTTACAATGGGAGTGAGTGGCGGACTATAGAAGGCAAAAAAAGGGAATCCATCCATCATAAAAGTAAACTATACGATTTAAATTGTATAAACTAAAATAATTAGCCTCCGACAGACAGCCGTATGCATCGATTTAAGGGCGAAAGAGTTACCCTTGATCTTATGCATGATGTATTGACAAACGCAGAAGCGCAGAGGATAGAGCAAAACACTGATCACAAATTAGAATTCCAAAACGAGAATTTGTAAAGAGAAATGTCGGAGGAGCTTGAGTTTGTTGGCCAGCCCTATTTGTTTGAACAGCGAGAGGCGTCAAAGCTTACTCAAGGCAACTCCTACATCATAGATCACGTCAGGGGAAACTCTTTTGCCATAAATCGACTTGCTTTGGCCATCTGCTGGAAGCTAGTTATTTTAGTGTGTAATGTTTTGAATATGGATATTTTTCTTACAAAAAAACCATCGCTTTGCTTCAGAAGGCCTTTTTTAACCCCCAGATGTCGTATGGAGTACTTTTAAGATGGATACGCTTTTTTGGACTTCAAAATCAGGTCCGCTATTCACTACCATTGTAAAGCTTGGAAGAGCCAGGACATTTTTTTACATAACTCTGATTGTATTTGTCTGAAATAAGAAAGTCATGTACACCAAGGGTTTTGAGGTTGAGTAAATCATGTGGTAATTAAACATTTTGTGTGAACTATTCCTTTAAATCTTTCCCGCCAGCGTTTTGCTGTTGCTGTTGTTGTAAAGTTGCCAGCCATCGGCAGCGTTTTTGACCATTTTCACAAACATTTTATGGCCCCCAAAATATTTTGTTGTATGAATATCTGAACATGCAATATATCAATTATTCTAGCTTCATGCTATTTTTTGTTTCATAAAAAAGCAACATTTTGAGCAAAAAGCTGAGAAAATCACTACATCCAGATTGGATTCAGAACGATGATCAAAACAGATGGAGTAAATTGAGTCCATCAACTCCCCTAATGCTTGCACAGTCCTGTAGCTCATCCTGGGTCGACATTTAATTCATTAACATTAGGAAGTTTTGATTTATTTGCTGTCTAATGTTGATGATCGGGTTATTTTACATATGCATATGATTGCATATAAGATCGCTAGTTTCTGCAGCTTCTTCGCATGTGTTTTGATCAGGAGTAAATTCAGTATTCTTTCAGAAGATGTTTCATAGTAGCCTGGCTCCACCCTCCTACGTACGTCCGCTCAATTTTCATTTTCCTTCAGTACTCCGTCTGGGACTTCTGTATATGCTTAGGTTTTCTCCGAACAATTTTTTACCGGTCCAATCAGCGAACAGAGAGAGTGGCTGAGAACGATGACGCTGATGTCGTGCACTAGTTTGAGTTGTAGTTCAGTAATGGCGACGGAGAAAGATGCGAGTGAAGCCATTCATTCCTGGCACCGCTGCCGAATATCCAGAAGTTAAAGCCAGAGCAAGAACAATCTTTCAGATCAGATCGTGACTCTGAGCAGATCCAATAGTTTTAAACTTCAACAAAGTTCCCGCCTTCAAGGAAGTAAACGCTTGTCAATGGAGAGTGGGCAGACTCTCTGTACAAATGAAATGTACGAGAGTCTGGTAAGTGTCATAGCGCCCCTAGCGCATAACAGTGAAAACACGGAAACCCGGAAAATTCTGTGTTTGGCGGGGAAAGAGTTAACAATCCTTTTGACTTCCTAATTCTTGCATCCATTCTTTTTGAATCTGCTCCAACAGTTTTTCAGATTCACTTTGAGTTCTCCTGAGTTTGGAACTATTTTCATTGGCGGAGCAAAAACATTTAAAGTGTAATATTCTGACTATCATGTAAATTATTCAAAAATGAACTTCTTGTTTATTGAACCGTTGTACAACATCACACTCACAACCGTTCTGCTGGTCTGAATATGGATTGTGTGATATTAAGATTTAACTTGGCCTTGGATTGACTATTTGGTTTCCGTCCAAGTTTTATTTACTTAAGTTAATGAAACATTCATTCCTCAAGAGATCCGAACATAAAGTATGACTGAAGACACGCATGCCGCAGAATCTTAACTGACTCTTTCGTCTATATTATTGACATTAAAAAGCATGTCTTGGATTGATATTTAGAAAATGACCACCACGGCCTCTCTACTCAGCTCAAGCTATTTATTACTTATGGCTGTCAGTAAGACTTTTGGTGGAATTGGCTGGCAGCAGAGGAAGGAATCATCTGGTAAAAAGAGTAAAGGTGAGATTCAGTGGTTGTAAATCATCTCGTAAATCTTTTGATTTAAGGTAAAAGAAAATAAGATGAGCTCCAAGGGCTGTTTATCAGGCCGAGGCCACATGGCATAGCTTTCAGGTGCTGTTCACAATTTCTACTCAATGTCAATACCACTGCGACATCTTTAACTGGTCTTGTGTATAAAAGTAAACAGGAACGGTCAGCAATATGTGTGTTTTAAAACTCAAGTCCGTCGGTTGCCTCGCATAATTAATTTTCTTTTCTGGCGGGACACATGATTAGAAGCACTCCAATGGAAACCTGTCGGTTGCCTGGACTTGAGGCCGCTCGTGTGTCCTCTGTTTTGACAGGGTCCTGACATCGAAACCGCTGTGATTACAATTAGATGTAATTGAGATTTTTAAGTAGATGCGGGGTGCAGCAGTATTGATTAGCATGTGTTTCATCTCGGGGCACATCCCAGCAGTCAACGAGACAGATGGTGGCGTGGATTGAATCCACACTGTGCTGTGAAGGATGTTAGAAACATTTCCCTGCTGAGGACACTTTGGCAAAGGTGAAATGTGAGCTGTCAGATACGCAGATGACAGGAGGAAATGGAGTTCTTGTAGGTACATTCATAGACAGTAATCCTAACATTTTTTGACATGTTCTTTTCCCCTCTGCACTTAAAATACTTTTCAGATTAACACATTTGTAAGATGTTTATTTTCGTTTCTGTAGTGTGTACGAACTAGAATTTCATTTTGCGAAGTAGTTCATGGTGAATTTCTTGGTGATTGTTGTCATGGCACACAGAAGGAATATATAAGCTTTTTTCTTTGTTCATGGTTCTTGATGAACAATCTTCACAGCAATCACACAGTTATAAATCAATTTCCAGTTCTATAACAGGCTTTGTATGTGGTGGAGTTTGTTAACTCAAGGCTCTTAAGGCTGGCTGTCATACAAAGACAATATATGAACACATGCAAAAACAAGGAAGAACCAACAAAATATTAATAACTTATGGGTGTAGTCAGCTTTTTATTTTCCATGCATTTTTTTTTCATAGTAAAAAAAAAACCTTAGTAGATGTAGTTTTTAATTTTTTTTGCCAAATCATTTAGTCAGATAAATTCCTTAACCAGGTTTAGTGTTTTGTTTTTCTTTCAGATTTAAAATATATACAAAATATTTTCCTTATATTTTGACTGTTTAATCTAAACAAATATCCCCCGGACATCACTTTTTACCACTACTGTGACTATTTTATTAGATGGTGATTTTGACGTACAAAACATAAAATTCTAGAAAGAATCAAGCAGATCATATGAATGAGATCATATGATTTCATAAAAATTAGCCACTAGTTCACTTAAACATAGTTACAAATTGCCATGAGATTGTGTTCAATATGACATTTTGTCTTTACCTGGGACACACACTTACACTATGCAACATAAACAAATAACAAATTAATTTGAAATCAACTAGAATTAATCATTTGAACATGCACAAAGCCACAGATGTGAATAGGGGTTGATCGAATTTAGAAATATCCCATTTGAACGGGAAATTGTCACGATCTCTGGTTGCAGCACAAAGGAAAGTTGGCAGGATCTAGATGCAGCTACTTTTATTAAACTTATTAAACAAACTCAAATCTTTACAAAACACTGAAGAGTCACTGGAACAGAACAACCAACATGGTACGGACGAGCACAGTGAACTTAAAGAAACACAGGGCTTAAATACAAGAGCAAACAAAGGAGCCAATGAGATAATTAATGAGGTAATTAATTGAAAGATAAGGGTGACAGGAACACAACAATCAGACACACTGGGTCAAATGAACATGTATACAGGCAAACATGAAACTGAACAAAATTAAAACTAAATCAAAACGGAGCCCAGCCATGACATAACTCCCCCCTACCGGAAGGCACAACCTTGCGCCAAAAGTCCAACTGGGGAGGGAGGATGGGTGTCCTGGAGTCATGGCAGGTAACCAGGGTGGTGCCAGCAGGCTAGGATGCCTCCAGGGGGACACCAGGAGTGGAGGGAGCCGTCGGTAGTTCAGGGTGCCAGGGAGGTACTGGTAGAGTGGGTAGCCAATGAGGTGCTGGCAGTGCAAGGAGCCAGGGAGGAGCAGCCAGTTCAGGGAGCGAGGGAGGTGCCAATAGGTGTAGGCAGTGCAGGGAGCCAGGGAGTATTGGCCTCTGTGGCCTTGACCATGGAGCTTGGCCCGGCCACTATGGCTGGGACGTATAAGACAAGAGCGGGCTCGGGATTGAACTCAGCGGCTAGAGCCATCACTGGACTCTGGTCAGGGGCTGGAGCCATCACTGGACTATGGACAGGGGCTGGAGCCATCACTGGACTCTGGACAGGGGCTGGAGCCATCACTGGACTATGGTCAGGGGCTGGAGTCATCACTGGACTCTGGAAAGGGGCTGGGCCATCAATGGACTCTGGTCAGGGGCTAGAGCCATCACTGGACTATGGACAGGGGCTGGAGGCATCACTGGACTCTGGACAGGGGCTGGAGCCATCACTGGACTATGGAAAGGGGCTGGGCCATCAATGGACTCTGGTCAGGGGCTGGAGCCATCACTGGACTCTGGTCAAGGGCTGGAGCCATCACTGGACTCTGGTCAAGGGCTGGAGCCATCACTGGACTCTGGTCAGGGGCTGGAGCCATCACTGGACTCTGGTCAGGGGCTGGAGTCATCACTGGACTCTGGTCAGGGGCTGGAGCCATCACTGGACTCTGGTCAGGGGCTGGAGCCATCACTGGACTCTGGTCAGGGGCTGGAGACATCACTGGACTCTGGACAGGGGCTGGAGCCATCACTGGACTCTGGTCAGGGGCTGGAGCCATCACTGGACTCTGGTCAGGGACAGAAGCCATCACTGGACTCTGGTCAGGGGCTAGAGTCATCATTGGACTATGGTCAGGGGTTGACTCACTGACTTCCTCCTCACTCTCCACAATGGTAAAGGGCGATTCATTGTGGACAAGCACCCACTCCACACAGTCCTGGAAGCTTCCCCGAGACTCGTCTCCAGGCAGGCATGCTCTGGTCTCTGCGTTGAGACCTGAAAACCCACTGGTGTCATCATAATGGACGAAAGGAACCAGATCCAAATAGGTCAGTGTGTGGGCCTCGAGGGACCAATCCCCCTGGGAGAGATGGAGAATCTTCATCACCCATGTTAGGTCACGATCGTTTGTTGCAGCACAAAGGAAAGTTGGCAGGATCTAGTTGCAGCAGCTACTTTTTTTAAACAAACTCAAAAACTGGAACAGAACAACCAACATGCTGAAACTGGCTCAAATGAACGGGTACACAGGTAAACATGAAACTGAACTAAATGAAATCAAAACAGAGCCTAACCATGAAATAAATGTTGATACTGGTTTTTAGCTTTCTTTCCTATAACCCCTTACAAAAATGTACCCTGCTAATCACAGGTTTTACTAAAATTCCAGAAAGAATCTAATATGGTTTGGATTTAGGGGTTTGATGGTAAGCTAAGTAACAATAAGTGCAGTAGTTTTCCAGAAACTATGGTAAAATAGAGCCCATAGAAATAAAACCCCTACATTGGCCTTCTAAATCAAATCTGCATTATCACATGAAGACGTTTTGTCCAGCTGAACTCTTTCCATTACCATTTCATATTAATTATATGAATCCAAGCTTGATTGAGACAATGTGGAAAAATCGATTATCCATTAGGTAATGTGTGGCTAGCTCTAGCGGAAACACTGATGACCTTTTTATCAAGCGAAAGTCATTTGTGACATTGTGCAATTAGCACAACGATGAACTTGATTAGTGTTTCTGCAAGACAATAATCAATGATAAGAAAGAAAGACGGCATCTGTTCTGGGACAGGTTTTATTTTGCATACACGCCCACTCTTTGGCGTCCAGAGTAATGACCCAGATCATTTCCCAGGCCAGTAATGTCATCATTGTAAAGCAGTTAAACTTTTCGTCCTTTGACCATCTGCTGGAGTTTGTGTTTTCTTGTTGTTTCTGTTTAAAGCTGTCTTTTCATTCATTGTGACTTTACTAATAGTCAAAGACCAGGCCTGAGGGATATTGGCAACCATCACTGGATTGCTTTATAGCTTCATTCATATTCTCAACTGGCTTTTCACTGGATTCACACCAGATCTAATTGAATATATAGAGAGCCAAGCAGCTGTAACCTTGCCAAAGGCAAAATACTTATTAACCTAAGAAGCCGCTTCTTTAGATCCGTCTTATACAACAATCAGAGGAAGCATGAGGATTTTTATTTTCAGCATGCATTTCAAATAAAAGTTAAATAGAAGGAAGATTTTAAGCATTTGTTTCTCTCCCTAAAGTCAAACGTTGTGTAATTCGGTCACTGCCAAAGAGGCAGGACGTGGGTGGAGCTGAGGTGATGACTAACAGATAGCAGATAAACGGCAATCCACCTGTCACTCAAAGTGGCTACACCCTTAATTATGCAGAACTTAAAGGCATTATATAATGTAAACGAATTAGTTATTTTAAAAAATTAACCCGCCTCACAGTTGTCATGAAGGGCAAAATTAGATATATAGACCAAAATCACAATTGGGCATATTAACATGGGGCTCAATGAGATTCGGCTCCCTTTTGGAGCCTGTCTCTAGCGGCCAGTCGATGAATTGCAGTTTAAGTCACTTCTGTATTGGTTTCAAGAGAAACTGGGGGAGGTTGCCGCTTGGTACTATGTACTATTAGCCTAGAAATCTAGACGCACACTAGCGGCAGAAAATGTATTTTGCCGCGAGTGTAGTCTAGCAACTCTCGGTAGACCTGAGAGCTGGAAAAACCAAGCTCTGGTCAGGCCAATCACAGCGTGTGTAGAGTCGGTGGGCGGGCTTAACATAATGACGGCATGTCACGGCAGAGTTGCGGAGGTTCTGCGTGCTACTCGTAAACAAAGAAGCTGATGAACAGCGGTCTTTTGAATCGGCTTTGGCCGCGACTCTGGAAGACTTGGAGTTAAGCTTTTCTTTGAGAAAAGAACAAAGAACGGCACTGAAGTCATTCTTAAGAAAAGAAGATATGTTTGAAGTTTTGCCTACCGGATACGGCGAAAGTCTATCAACTAACGTTAGCTCGGCTTTACCTTCTTCTTTGTCCTGGTTGGTTGTGGCGCTCATGGAGCTATCCAATTGCGTGCAGAGGGAATTTGAAAGACCGTGTATCCCGCCCCTCGGTTTGAGCCCTGTCAATGGTGAGTTTCCAGACCCAACATATTGATGTGGGTCTGGCTTGTCAGGCTAATATACTATGACTTTAATACAGCTCTTCTATGAACATATTTTTCACAATATTTAATTTTAAATTCATGTGGTGCAAACAACATGCAGAAACTATAAAACAGGAAATTACATCATATAGGACTCCTGAAGACTCCTTGGCTGAATCCGAAATCGTCCCCTAAACCCTCAATCACTATTCCCTACATTAGTCCACTAATACAGTTCACTGGAAGGAGTGAATGAAAACGAGTGAGTGAATTCGGACAGCCATTGTGTGTACATCGGCTGTACATTCGTTATTGCAGTGCAATGTGGGATTGAATGAGTGCACTCAATAACGTCCACTATGGTTTCAGACACCACTATATATGAATATCCCCTCAAATAATGCCCTATTTGAGGGTATAGGGGGCGATTTCGGATTCAGCCCTTGACTGTGTGTCAAGGTCAGCAAAAATCTCTTATGTCATGACTCCACAAAAACGTGATGATATTTTTGAATATACACTTCCATTCAAAAGTCTGGGTTCAGTAAGATAGATAGATAGATAGATTGATTGATTGATTGATTGATTGATTGATTGATTGATTGATTGATTGATCATATGTGTCAGTAAATATTTTTTAAATGTGTTACCAAAAATTTCAATAAATGCTGTGTTTTTCATCAATATTCCACAAAATAATAAGCAACACAACTGTTTTCAACATTGATGATAAGAAATGTTTCTTGAGCAGCAAATCAGCATATTAGAATGATTTCTGAAGGATCATGTGACACTGAAACTGGAGTAATGGCTACTGAAAATTAAACTGCCTTCACAGTAATAGTCTACATTTTAAAGGGATCCCCTGGTGTTAAGACTTGTATAGATTAATATAACATAAATTATGTCTCTTAATGAAATATGAAGTAGAAAACCCATGAAAGATCCATGTTATTTTAAAAATCCATTATATATTTGGAAAATGGGTGGCGCCATTTTGTTTGCGTTCTAGGTCGATGACGTAGAATGGTTGCACTCTGCAATCAACTGGTGCTACCCGTAGCTATTTTTACCACAACACAACTCGAAAAATGTTTCAGATGTTACATGTTACATAAGAGGCTTCCTTCAAAATAGCTAAAAATTGTAATGACATTGTAATAAAGCATAACAGTAATTGATCTACAAAGGGTTTTTCAACCATTCATTTATATTGCTTCCCAGTCTAAACTCGTTACACTGAAGACGATAAGAGGCACTTGAAGTTTTGAAGTATTCGCTAGCATGAATAGTGAAGTATGAAACAGGTCTGATTTCATTTCTTGACATTATCTCTGTTTACACTTGAGAAAAAAGAAGTAGCTCGAAATGAACTGAGCATGAGGGATACTGTTGATGTAATTGCGATATGAAGAATATTATTGTGACAACAGCGTAATATCCAATCCATAGGGATTTGCTCTTTTCTCTATCAAAATTGGAGCATGATATGAAAAATACCTGCATTTATTTCCATAATGACAAAGATTTGATGCTGGCAAAATGAAGCAAAGCACATCTATCATGGAAGTTCTGCATTACTTCAAACAATCTTATCAGCAGCTGCCATCCACAAATCAGTGATTGTGTGTGAAATATGATTAGGTGGAGCTGCAAGTGACTACCTGACACTGATGATAATAGAGAACCTTTGAATATGATTTACATGTTATTGAATAACAATATCAGCTCATCATTTTCTCTATTCTTTCCCAGGAAATGTATCATTTACTCATTTGTTTAACTTTATGTCCTGAGCTTCCGGCATCTTTAAATAATGGTTTGCTTTGACATATTTAAGGCATTAGCCCTTTAAATCCATTTGTAACGTGTGAGCAGGGACGATGAGAGATGAGAATCCATATGCAAGCACAGTTTATATATAAAAAAAGGCACAAACACAGATAATCCAGTCCTGGAACAGGAATATAATCCATACAAGGGAAACAGGAACATAATCCAAGGAAGGAAGGAACAACAACCAAAAAACAACTGAAACTCAGGGGTATAAATACACTGGGAACACAGGGGCTAACCAAGGACTGGTGAATGATATAAGTAACTATGGTAACAAATTAAGGTAACTAGGGAGACTAACAAGGGGCAAATTCCAAATGGTGTTTTTGCTCTCTTGAAGGGCACTTCGGAAAGGGGACGCCATTTGTAGGGGTGTTCCAAACTAAATTTAACAACTGAATCCCTACACAAAGGGCCTTTCCACAAGTCTGTTAGCAAAGGTAACATGAAATGGTCACTACAAGGAAGGCCATGTGACCCAGGATGGAGAATCCTCACAAATCATTTTAAATCTAGATAAGGCGGGAGAGTTGGAGTTACTGTATAAACACAATAATTAAAGTTGTTTTGTTGTGATATAGTAGACACATTTTCATCATGCATTTCCTATTAAGTTTAAAAATAGGTAGGTAAGAAATGTGTTTAATGCTTTATTTTTAATGCTTAAGTGAGTAAGTGAGTAGGGCATAGGCATCGGCATTTGCCCAAGGTACACTGTAATCCCAAATTTGAGGTAATCAGTTACATAAATCATTTTAAGTTAAGAAATTAAAAGTTTAAGTAAGTCCACATTGCACCGCAATAACGAGTGTACAGCCGATGTATGTTCAAAGGCTGTCCGAATTCACTCACTCGTTTTCATTCACTCCTTCAAGTGAACTATATTAGTGGACTAACGTAGGGAATAGTGAATGAGGGTTTAGGGGGCGATTTCGGATTCAGCCCTTATAAAACCAGTCCCTCCAGAAAAACGCGATTATGCGATCGCGTGATTTAACGCATAATCAGCCAAAGTCCGCATATTCATGCGGGGGCCGCATTTTTTCAAATACGCCGCACTTTCGCCGCATAAATTGCCTATTTCCGCGTGCAAAATATGCGGGGCTATCATGATTTCATAATCCCCGCATTTTCGTTGCAAAAAAAGTCATATATATTTGCAGAAAGTTGAAAATTTTTCGTTTACTTCACACAAGAGCCGCCATTTCCGCCTATTGCCATGGGAACGTTTTGAAGTGACGTGATTACCCGACGCGAACGTCATCGAAAAGCTTCAAACCCCGTGGAGAAACCATAGATACCGGTGAAACCATGATGAAGCACAAACTCCCATTGGCCAACAAAAATAACAGCAAAAGAGCAAAGCAGTTTCCCTGTGTGCTGACTGATTTCAAAACACAGCATCATGAAGCTTTGAAGCGTTATGAATCAATGAGTCGATTCAGCGGTTTGAAGCGTTATGAATCAATGAGTTGATTCAGTGGTTTGAAGCGTTATGAATCAATGAGTCAATTCAGCGGGTTGGATCGCCAAAGTCACGTATTTCAGCAGTTTGACACGCGATCCGAATCATGAATTGACTCGATGATTCATAGCATCATGATGCTGTGTTTTGAAATCAGTCATCACTATATAAGTCGTTATTTAGTTTTTTTTGCACACAATAACTATTATCGTCGCTTCATAAAGTTATTGTAGAACCACTGTAGTGAGATGGACTTTGTAACAACGTCTTTAGTAGGCTACCTTTTATGGGTCTTGAGAGTGTACATTGTGCCAATGGAGGCCTTTCTGAGCCATCGGAATTCAACTAAAATATCTTAATTTGTGTCCAACAACATAAAGGGAAGTCATTAATGACAGAATTTTCATTTTTAGGTGAACTAACCCTTTAAGAGATTGCACTTTGTGCATTGGAAGCACTCAAATGTCTGTTTTGTATAGCGACATCTGTAAAACAGGAAGTTATTTATTAATTTTTTCAGAAGTTGTAGCATATTCCTTTTGTAAAGCTACAGAACTTGATTGACTAAATGTTTTGTAAATTTGAGCCATTATTAAGGTCTTCAATAAAACAAGATGAGAACTTAAATATTCCAGCACTTTCTGTGATGTAGTGCTTTTTTTCTCTTTCTCATCAAACCGCAGTTTTTGCAAGTTCCCGCAATTTTATCGCATAAAATTGCATAAATATCCCGCATTTTTCATCGCATTTTTTAAGAAAACGTGCCGCATAATCAAGGATTTTTGCCCGCAACAATCACAAAAAAAAGCCGCATTTTTCTGGAAGGACTGTAAAACACAACATAACAGAAACGAAACTTCTAAATTAACACAGCAAAACATTAAACACTAAATGCCCCACTTAAAGGTGCAGTGTGTAATATTTATGAGGATTTTTTGACAGAAATGTAATATAATATACTGTACATAACTATGTTTTCAGTGGTGTATAAAGACCTTAATTAATGAACCGTTATATTTTTATTACCTTAGAAAGAGCCATTTCTATCTACATACACCGCGGGTCCCCTTACAGTGAAGTCGCCATTTTGCGCTACCATGTTTCTACGGTAGCCCCAAACGGACAAACTACAGAGTGCTAGCTACTCTCTGCTGTCTCAGAGGACGACATCTTTGTCGGCCACTGTAGATTCTCTATGTGCTTCGAAAGGGAGGGGTGAGCAGTGGGCGGCTGCAATTCGCAACCTCACCACTAGATGCCGCTAAAATTTCCACAGTGCACCTTTAACATTAATCTTGCACAAAAAGCATTATATAATATAATTTTAGCATTTACTCTCCCGTATTTACTCTCCCTTTTGAGTCAAATGTTCTAAATACTCATGAAAGTGAACTATGTAAGATTTTTGCATTAAAATATCCAAAAACCACTAGGCCAGTGTTATATATTTTGTTCAGTTGAGTACTTAGAATATCCCAAATGTTTCCAACTATTTGTAAATCGTGAGAAATTACTATTTTAACCAAGGAACCGGGACGCATGAGCTATGCGTTTGAGGGAGTCGCCTGTCGATTGCGTCATATCTGCGTTACCCTCGGTTTCCGGTTTTATTTAGCAGAAACGCTTTACTCTCACTGCAGTGTGAACAAGTGTCATAGCAGCCGCTGAGTGAACGTCATAACTTCCTTTTCAACACACTCAGATATATCTAATACGATAAACAGAGTTGCGTTACCTCATACTCATGACTGGAAAAGAGGAAGTGGCGCCGGCGACCGTGTCATAATAAAAGTCCCGCCGGCGACTATGCCATAATAACAGCTCTTCAATCACTCCTGCGACCTTGCTTAGCACCACAACACTCGGTCCTGCTCTGCTTCATACTACAGTAACGTTAATAATCGCATCCATGAACATGATTTCTGCCCGAGTCCTATCCTGACTCTTTTCCACCGGCTGTGAGGTGAAGACTACTTGTCCCAAGATTCTGTGCTCAAACGTGGCATCTTCAAACTACGCCTTTGTTTTGAACAGGCGACCTCTAGTGGATGGAAAAGTAACATAGTGTAGCTTTAAACAAATTTGCTTAGCTTAATTTAAGTTTATCCTACTCAAACCAATTAATTACTTTGAGCATTAGGGTTCCAGTTGTGGCAATGAAACAAAGGAAACAGGAACTAAACACAGGAAATAAGAACACCAGCGAGAACACAACACTACAAAATAAAAGTCCTTAAACACAAGACGGGATTCCCTCTAATGGTACTAGTCCGCAGGCCTGGAAGAAATCGATGTGTTGCGAAACAGAAACTGCATTTGGGGAAGTAGGCTTGATCTGTATCGTATGGTACATTAACAAAACAGAAATACTGTCATTATTTAACTATGACAGTTATCACTGCATTCACCTCAGAACACTAAAGTGTTCATCAATTAAACACAACAAAAACATCTGCCGAGCGGGTTTAGAATCACCCTTCAACATGGCTTCCATGATTGTTTTCCCTTCTGTCCCCTTAGTATAATTATCTGTGCCATTTGAAACACTGTAAATTGAAAATGTCTGCTCAGCTCTGCTCATTCCATGCCATACGGTTAATGTGTTCAAGACAGATCGCGCTACTGTAAAGCCAGGCAAAATGCAAAATGCTTGCCTCACCAAGCTATCACAGCTCTTATTCCAAAACTGATTCATATTTTCATAGGTCAAAGAAATTGCACCTTAAAATTATCCCATTACATATCTCTGCCATTATGAGATTGCCTCTGGCACATTCACTGGAATCAGCCGTTATGCACAGAAAGCCAAAGACAGCAGAGAGTGCGTTTTTCATCAGGATTCATCAGAACGTCCATTGATTCTCCACCACCCTAATTTTAACAGTTCATTGTGCTTTGCACTTGTTTTAATTAGTCCGTAAACCCAAAAATGAGTGCTAAATGATTTTACCTTACTTGATGGCTCCATGTAACTATTATTTAACAAATTAAATGTGTTTTTTTGGACTATGCAGAGCTTAGTCAACACCTGTAGCTGACACCTTGATGTGTCTGAATTCATTTCTAATTAAGGGCACTTTCTAATGTGTTGACTTGAAAGGAACCTATTGTGTGACACATCTCATTTGATAAGCAATTTACTGGCTAATAGTTCACTGGCATGACCTGTGCTTATCAACACAATTCTTTTGCACCAACTTTTTCTATCTAGTGAAAATAGAGGATAGTAAATCAATCATAAACCTGCTCGTGATGATGTTGTCTCCTCACCGTATGTGACATTTATGTTAAACATGAAATACTTGACATTGATGGAAGGCCTTGTTGTGTTCCAAAGCTCATTCCTGATGTAATGCATTCAAGTGGACATAATCACAAGCTTACAGTTAGAGGCATGTCTGACTTTCTATTAGATGCAAGTGTTTTATTCTGCAATATATGGAATTTATAATAACTGAATAGGAATGTCATCTAAAAACAACTTTTCTCTGTCATCAGTTGGAAATTAGAGGCCAGAAAGCTTATGTTGAATTGTTTCTCTTTGAGATTGTGTATGCACATTGTAAAAGATGAAATTTTTGCATTATTTCAGCTCAGTCAACATATACTTAAATGTTCATCACTTTTAGCAGTGTTTTATGTAACTTCAAAGGGTTTCCTGTCAAATGAAACCAAAATTGTGTATTCAGACCACTGTATGTGGTTATGGGAAGCTTTTAAATTTGGGTAGGGCAAATCCAGGCGGAAATGGTCCCAGAGCAATTTAGTGTAAATAAGTTACTTTGTGTAAAACAAATGCCGAAGTGATGCATATCTCCAGAACGTAGACATTATAAGCTTCAAATGGTACCATATAAACAGACTCCTCCACAGACATTAACAATTAAAGTATATACTTGATGATGTCATCATTATCAGGGTCCTTCGAGTTTAAGGGGGGGGGGGGGCACTGATCTATATAGAGAACTGGATTGCTCATGACGTCATAAAAAGGGAAGCCGCCGCGCCGCCATATTGGTATTCCCTAGTAAGCTCACGCATTCTATTGAATGAATAGGACATAATATGATTTTACTGAGAAAACATTGCCTAAGGAGACACCGTTTTTATATCTGAAGTCTCCCTGTACATTCTTACAACACAAAATTTGCAAGTGTGTTTGTTTGTTCCCGGTCATGAGTCGAAACCGCAGGCGGTGAGTGAAACTGCATCAAATGTCTGTGTTTTGTTGGCAATCGGCGCGTACGTGCATATAATGAAAATAACACAAACATATAGTGAATCGAAAGTTATCCAGGGATAATGCCATGATGTATTGTGTGTGTGCTTGTGACTCTTTAGCTCTACGCCCACTGTACGCCTCCACAAGTTCGGATGTTTTTGGAAAGAATTGGTACAGCGTATCTGTCTTTTATAAATATGATAAAACTAAAGACACTTCTGAGATATGAAGGATGCAATACTACTCTATAGGTACTCAAGATTAACTGGCAGAAAATGTGTGTTACGTCCCCTTTAAGTCGAATAAGATCCATTAATGAAGATGTTGCCACATTAAGAATTTTTAGGGTAACATTTTTGGTCTTCAAATAGAAATTATTTTTGCATTTTTGCATTTTGAAGAATCTGAATTCGCTCTGAAGCCACAATTAATGGAATGAGAAGTGGTTTCATATTAATCTTAATCAAACTTGAAACGTACAAACAACATGCTCTCTACTAAACAAACAACATCCAGCACAATTTTTGCATCTCTGCCCTGGTTAGAATACTGAGGTTTAATTTGAGTCATCATTGCCTGAGCTGAGGACACCAGGAATAAATAAACATATTCAAGGTGACAACCAGGTGTCATCTCACTGAGTGCAGAGAGCGTGCATGGAATGAATTGTTGAGAGGAACAAATGAGATTGGTGATGGAGAAAAGGCAGAGCCTGTGATTGGATGACAGATGAGGATGGTTCAGTGGTTTCCTGTCTGGCTTTTGGACTGTGATGGATGGTAAAACCAGGTGTCACCTGGGATTGCCTTTTCCTTACCTCCACTCACGCCCTTCTGCAAATTTGCTCTGCCTCGCTCTCTTAATCTCACACAAACAACCCCCCCCCCCACTATCTGTCTCTTCTTTCACACAATCTCTTTTCCAACTTGTTTGTACCGCAATACAAAGAAATGCTAAAAAATGTAATATCGCACCAAATAAGAGAAAAGATATGGAGCCTGTCTAACAATTCCCTCCTCTAACCATATGAATGTGTTTCATTTCAAAGCATGAATCCTATTCTCCTGTGCTACAAAAACAAGTTTTAAGAAATATGGTGATGGTGACAATGTGGCCATGTTAACAAATGACAAAAATAATATGGACTTTAATTTTAATAGTTCATCATTCTATGTGTATATGTATAAGCAATGATGTCCAGATGTATTGTTTTTTCCCCCCATTTATTCTAGGGACTGTGAATCAGAATATTTTTTATTAAAAATTGAGTGTTTATCAGTGGTCCAAGACCTCAGGACTTTTGCCGCACTTGAACCACGAATACACAAAAAATAGACAAAAAAAAAAAAAAAAAAAAAAAAAAAAACATATCCTTCCCCCGCGGGTCAATTCGACCACCGTAGCTTCTCTATGTGCTTCAAAAGGGAGGGGTGAGCGTTGGGCGGTTGCAGTTCGCAACCTCACCACTAGATGCTACTAAAATGTATACAGTGCACCTTTAAATTCTTTAATCTTTCCCTGCCATTGGCTGAATTTTCTGGCTATCCATGTTTTCACAGTTATAGGGAAGATGGTGCTATAGCACATCTTTTGAAATAGTACGGAATCTCTGGATCAAAACACAGGTGAAGAAAAAGCAGAAACAAGTGTAAGGCCCTGTCCCAAATGGCATTGACCCGCGAGTGAAGGATTGTTTCAGGATGCGAGGGAAGGATTTGTTACATTATTAACTTCTTCAGCTGGCAAATGCTATCAATAAATGGTCTTTTTAAACTGGTGGAGAGGGATTTTTACATATTTGAACAGTAAATAAAAAAGGGTTGGTTAACAAAAATGGGTTTGGTTAACAATATATGCACACAGAGGTGAACAAGTGAATTATTTAGATGCTAAATCTAACATTGCATTGAAAAAGTCATTGGCACAAATCTGGCATTCCGTTGACCACAGTATTAGTCCACATGCTGCCATCCCATCCCATTTCATTTCAAAATGGATAAATATTTCAACATCACTTTGGGGTTCCATGACTGATATAGCTTTGAGAAAAGGCCATCGTTTGCCTTGTTTTCCAGGTCTGTGGTTGTATGGAATAATAATTGTTTGCCTAAAGCTTCTGATTTCTGGGACGGCAGATACATCTTTATAATGGTACAATATGATGTGATTGAGCTTTATTTTCCCAGAAATTCTTGGTGGACTAATACTGATCTACTCACTGTGAAAAATGAATATTGTCATATTGGTAATGACATCAATGATTTTGGTTCTCAGTTAATGTAATTGCAATTAGTATAATAGCTGGTTAGAGTAATTATTGTTTTCATTTATCAAGCATACCCAAGAATGGAAATAAATCCCATTTCAATTTTCTACAGGCCACAAACTATTAAAATTTCACACGTGAGCCTGTGAAATATATCAAAGACCTCAGAATAATATCTCAAAGCATTCTGAGTCAAAACAGGCCTTTGACAATGTCTGATGATAAAATGAATGCATGCTGTATTTCACAAGAATTTAAAAATGTGTGTAAAATATTATGAATAGGATGCCTCATTGCTGTTCCTTTCAGAATCTTTCCTTTTTATCTTCTCATAACCTTTCTTGTTCTTCTGGTGTGCCTTTAACCCTCAGAAATGATGGCGTTAGAAGAGAGATTGTGTTTGGTGTCTCTCTCAGATCATTTGTCTCATGTGTCAGCTTCAGTAGGAGTGTGTGGAGAGAGTGATATTCAGCCCAAACACGAGGCACTGGGCTTGTCACACTCTGTTAGGGCCGGCTGATGTGTTAAATGCCAGGTGATGTGCGCAGACTGGCAGCATCTCACACCCCCTCTACAATGATGACACTCTGACATCTGTTACGCTCAAAGTCATCTCATTTCTTTCATCTCACTCTCCCTCTCATCTCCACCTCTCCTCTTTGCTTTTTCTATTTGGCATTAAAATCCAGAAATATTGTCAATTGCACATAGCATATTGCACAACAAAACTTGATTGAATTTAATAATATTTTTGACATTGTGATAGTGACAGACACTGAAATTGCTAGAACTGAAGAAGAAAAAAAATGATTTGGGGATCATCAAATAGTTAAAAATATCCAAAATTTAAAATATATATATTAAAAAATATTAATTGATATTGTGCAATTGTGACTATATTTCTCACAATGTTATTTTGTATATCAGAACGGCTAGTTTTCATAATTGTAACAATTTTTATCTCGTAATTGTTCATTCATACATCACAATTGTAACTAATTTCTCATAATTTTGACTTCATATGTCACAGTTGCGACTTTGTCACAATGTGACTTTGTTGTTGACTGATCAGGCATAACATTCCTGATATTGTGTTGGTCCCCCTTTTGCTGCCAAATCTGCCCTGACCCGCCGAGGCATGGGCTCCACTAGACCCCTGAAGGTGTGCTGTGGTATCTGGCACCAAGATGTTAGCAGCAGATCCTGGTGCGAGGTGGTTTGTTTAGCACATCCCACAGATGCTCGATTGGATTGAGATCTGGGGAATTTGGAGGCCAAGTCAACACCTCAAACTTGTGCTCCTTAAACCATTCCTGAACCATTTTTGCTTTGTGGCAGGGTGCATTATCCTGCTGAAAGAGGCCACAGCCACCAGAGAAAACTGTTTCCATGAAAGGGTTTACACGGTCTGCAAAAATGCTTAGGTAGGTGGTACGTGTCAAAGTAACATCCACATGGATGGCAGGACCCAAGGTTTCCCAGCAGAACATTGCCCAAAGCATCACACTGCCTTCTTCCCAGAGTGCATCCTGGTGCCATGTGTTACCCAGGTAAGCGACACACACGCACCCAGCCATCCATATGATGTAAAGAAAACGTGATTCATCAAACCAGGCCACCTTCTTCCATTGCTCCGTGGTCCAGTTCTGATGTTCACATGCCCACTGTTGGAGCTTTCGGCGGTGGACAGGGGTCAGCTTGGGCACCCTGACTGGTCTGCGGCTATGCCGCCCCATACTCAACAAACTGCGATGCACTGTGTATTCTGACTCCTTTCTATCAGAACCAGCATTAACTTCTTGAGGAATTTGAGCTACAGTAGCTCGTCTGTTTGATCGGACCACACGGGCCAGCCTTCGCTCCCCTTGTGCATCAATGAGCCTTAGCCGCCCATGACTCTGTTGCCGGTTCACCACTGTTTCTTCCTTGGACAACTTTTGATAGATACTGACCACTGCAGACGGGAACACCCCACAACAGCTGCAGTTTTGGAGATGCTCTGATCCAGTCGTCTAGCCATCACAATTTGGCCCTTGTCAAACTCGCTCCTATCCTTATGCTTGCCCGTTTTTCCTGCCTCTAACACATCAACTTTGAGGACAAAAGGTTCGCTTGCTGCCTAATATATTCCACCCACTAACAGGTGACGTGATGAAGAGATAATCAGTGTTATTCACTTTACCTGTCAGCGGTCATAAAGTTATGCCTGATTGGTATATGGCTTAATGGCTAGTTACATTTTTCTTATAAAAAAGAAGTTTATTCAAATGTGCAATTAGTATACGTCTTTTAAACTAAAAATAAGAAAATATAATTTCCGTTTACTTTTTATGTACTTCTCAGAAATATACTTAAAATTAGACTTAAGTATTAGTGACTTATACTGACAGAAATGTCTGAGAATATTTGGCCTATACATGTACTACATAGGCTACTTAAAAGTATACTTGGCTTGTAGTTGCATTTACTCTTTTGACTGAGTATTAAATGATTTACTCTTTCCCTGCAATTGACTAAATTTCCATAAAACTAGATTCATGAAGCTGTATAAAATGTTTTTAAAATGAAAAGAGTTAAAGTACAGAACACTATATTTCAAGTATAAAAATGAATACCTAAACACAGTAGTATACTTAAAGTGCAAAAGTTATATAAGTAAACTATAAGTGTGATGTTGGGTTCACTTAAAGTAAACTTACAAGTATACTTGCAGTACAAAATTACTAAACTAGTAGTTTACTGAGAGTACACTTCAATAAAAAATGTGCTTCAAGTATTTGAGTAGTAAACTATCAGTAAGTTCACTTGTAGTTGCAGTACAACTGAAAAACTTATTTGTAAACTAGTTGTGTACTCAAAGTGTACTACTGTTATACTTGAAAGTACACTTTTGTACACTAAAAAGTGGGCCAATTTAGTCCCAAGTAGTATTGAAACAGTACACTTACAAGTATACTTCTAGTACATTGATAGTAGTATACTTACTACATAAAGTACTTTAAAATATACTTCAACTTAAGCATACTTCATAAAATTAACTTGAAGTATACTTGTTTTTTGTAAGACTAAGCCAAACATGAATGAGGGATGAATGCTGATGTTAATAGCACCATAAAATAGTGGTCAGTGAAATTGCAAAATACTAGCAAACAAATGTTTTTAACAGGAATTTATGTTACTACAGAAAATGTTAGATGTCAGTGTACTTTTTACTTTTTCAATTAATACATTTGATACTTTTAATACATTATTAATACATTTTGTTTTATTTAATAATTTAAAGAAGGTCATCTGAAATCTGACTTGATTTATGTTAATCCATTCATTCTTTAATTGTGCTCTTTATCCCCTCATAAGACCTGAGTCAATTCAAGCACTTATACCATGGGTACAGTTTTAAGAGGGTTTTTATTACTTCAGTTGAATTCTAGTATTGTTTTGAATGGTAGTTTATCTGTGACTAGTGTCTGTACACAACTGTGATGAGGCCAGATGCTCCTTTAACAAGCATCATTTGCCTCAGAAGCAGAGAGCTGGAGATGGGGAGGTAATTGCCATCTGGTGCGAATCATTCAGCAGTTTCATTTTTAAGACAGCAGCATACGCTTTTACCACTGCAAACTGTTTATGTGTCCAGTTGTGTGTTTGGTGTTTTAAATGGAGTTTAGTCACTGCTTTCATTCAGATGATCATTATACGCTTCCTATTCATTTGTCTTGAATGTGAATTGGCTCTTTTGGGACTCTAATAATTTATGGAAAACTACAGGAATAAGGGAGTGAACTTGACTATTTTGGTGCTGAATGTTTCCAGATTGATTGGGCTTATGGAGCTGTCCGGAAAACATTTTGTCTCGGTTTGTAATCCATTTAGACTCAGCATTCAGCCGTTCTGTTGCATTGTGCTGTCTCTAACTTTTAATGTGATTCAAACTTTTGGTTATATGTAGGGCTGAATGAGATAAGACTTAAAACTCATTGGGAATTTGTATGAATGATGACATTTGCATGACTTTGACAAAAAAAGATTCTTAGCATATTACCCACTATAGCTGTGCCTTTGGGGGTACATATTTTTTTTTATAAAACACATTTAGTTATTAGATTTAAGAACATCTAACATCACATATCATGCATATCTTTAACATAATTCTGTATTTAGTGTTGCTTTATAGGAATAATCCCTTTTGATTTATCATTCATTTGATGAAATTATATTCTACAAAGCAATTAATCTAGCAAAAACATGCTCTTTGATGTTTCAAATGTGTCATTAACACAATCATTGTGCAGTTCACAGACATAGTTATAAGACAAAGTCAGAATCCTAAAGGAAGATTATCATCATGTACTCACCCTCATGACGTTCCAAAGCTGTTTGACTGTTTCTTCTGTAAAACATAAAACATGGTGACATTTAGAAAAATGTCCTGGTCACTCATTTCCATGCAACTGCAATGAATGGGACTTCAGGCTTCAAAAAAGGATGCAGAGCACAACAGGTATAGTTCATATGACTTATGAAGCCATATGATGTGAGAAACAGACTGAAGTTTAGATTGCCATTCACTTTTAACCTTCCAGCAGTGAGCTGTTAACTGCTGAATTAGACATCTAATTTTTCTTTAAGACTGCCCTTAAGAAAAATAATTATACTTTAAGTTCATTTTTTGAAGTATACTTAAGTAAAGTTAAGGTGTATTTTTAAGTATATACCAATGTACTAGTAGTAAACTTGTAAGTGTACCATTTAATACTGCTTGGGACTAAATTGTCCCACTTTTCGGTATATAAAAGTATACGTTTAAGTGTACTATAAGTATAACAGTAGTAAACTTTAAGTGCACAACTACGTTTCTACAAGTTTACTATTAGTTAACCATTCTAATACTTGTAATACATTTTTTAAGTTTATAAAAGTACACTTTGAAGTAGGCTATACTTAGTAAATTACTAATAGTTATTATTATTAGTAGTTTTATAATGCAAACTTGTTTTCTTTAAGTGAACATATCATACTTAGTTTACTATTTATATATTAGTTTTTGCACTTTAAGGATACTACTATGTTCCTATTTAAGTATTAATTTTATATACTTGAAATACCTTTAATTGCACTTTATCTCTTTCTGTTTTAAAAACATTTTAATGTTTTTTTTTTTTTTATCAACACCGGATTGTGGGTAAGTTTAATTTTAAAAAAAAAGTCAAGTTCCTCCACACCAGACTCGCTCATCCATGTCTTTATGGGCCTTGCTTTGTGCACTGGTGCGCAGTCATGTTGGAACAGGAAGGGGACATCCCCAAACTGTTCCCACAAAATTGGGAGCATGAAACTGTCCAAAATGTCTTGGAATGTTGAAGCATTAAGAGCACCTTTCACTGGAACTAAGGGGTCAAGCCCAACCCCTGAAAAACAACCCCACACCATAATCCCCCCTCCACCAAACTTTACACTTGGCACAATGCAGTCAGGCGAGTACCGTTCTCCTGGCAACCCCCAAACCCAGACTCATCCATTGGATTGTCAGACAGAGAAGCGTGATTGGTCACTCCAGAGAACACGTCTCCACTGCTCTAGAGCCCAGTGGTGGCGTTTTTTACACCACTGCATCCGACGCTTTGCATTGCACTTGGTGATGTAAGGCTTGGATGCAGTCGCTCGGCCATGGAAACCCATTCCATGAAGCTCTCTATGCAGTGTTCTTGAGCTAATCTGAAGGCCACATGAAGTTTGGAGGAGCTATTGACAAAAATAAAAAAGTAGACTGAAAGTATACTTTCTTATTTTTGGTTTCAAAGAAATATGAACAATTAAACTGAATACCCCTTGACCAGTTGGACAGACTGGTTGGACTAAGTGGCTATGTGTTTATGCAACTGGCCACAGATCACATTGTCAAACCTTTTTTATGAAGTAGATCAAATGAGATTTAAGAAGATTCAACCCAAAATAGTTTTGTTAATTAATAGTGCATTGATTGCTCATTTTTTTTACATTTTATTTTGTCACATCTCCGTAAATGTAACAAATTAAAACTAGATATTGATTCTTAATTTTTTTTTAAATACATTAATAGTCAAAAAACACACCCACTACACATTTGAAAAATATACATGTAAATCAAATGCAGCCTAAGCAAATACGTTATTCTTGATGCATTGTCAGCTTCTATTAAACGCTTGACTTGATGTTAATGGATCTAGTGCATTTCTAGGCAAACAATGCCTTAACATTGGATTTTTAAAAAGCTTAACTCTTCAGAATCAAAAAGTGCTAGAGCCAGTGCTGGATCGATGATCAGAGGAGGTGTTCGCAAATTTGTCTTAGCTGACAGGAAGTCGATAGTTGTGCCTAACTAGTGGATTTACACAGAGGACACTGACATGACACACGGTGGCCCCAGGCCGACTCTGCTGCCAGTCACTGGGTCAGTGTGGTGCAGGCCCCGCACTGTCAAGAGCTACATGAGTAATGGGCTGTGAGGGGCTTTGGTGGGACTGTTTAATTAGCCGTGAATTATTGCTGTGGCAACTCCAGCGCCCAGCTGGGGAGGTCTCGGACTGGTCCAGCTAAATGAGGTGGCAGGAGCTGTCATGATGGTGGGCTTGTAAATCTGACACTTGGGTGACAATTCTATGTCCATTCTGCTTACCTTGCGGTCTGATGGGCCTAAATGGGGGAAGATGCTCCCTTAAGGACAAGGTATTTACTTGTAAGTCTGTTGACAGACAAAGCACTATTCCTATATATAAAAAAAAGATTCACCCAAAAATGAAAATTAGCCCATGATTTACTAACCCTCAAGTCATCCTAGGTGTATATGACATTCTTCTTTCAGACGAATACAATCTGAGTTATATTAAAAAAAATCCTGGCTTTTTCTGTTTTGAAGTCCATAAAAGTGCTCCACACGGCTCCAGGGGGTTAATAAAAGCCTTCTGAAGCAAAGCGATGCGTTTGTGTAAGAAACATATCCAGATTTAAAACTTTACAAACTGTAATCTCTAATTTCCGCTAACTGTTGTATGCGTGTTCACAAGAGACTGGTGTTCCAGCGTATGACGTAGGACGTAAGTTCCAGTGGCGAACGTGGAAGCGCAGAGGATAGAGCAAAACAAAACTTGGTTCTCGCCGAGAACTAGCATATTCTCACCAGAGCGTCCTAAGTCATACGATGGAATGCCATTCTCTCATGAACGCACGTATGACAGTTAGAGGAATTAGAGATTACAGTTTGTAAAGTTTTAAATATGGATTATTTTCCTTACACAAATGCATCAATTCGCTTCAGAAGGCCTCTATTAACCCCCCGGAGCCATGTGGAGCGGTTTTATGATGGATAGATGCACTTTTATGTACTTCTAAAACAAACAGCATTCACTGCCATTATAAAGCTTGAAAGAGCCAGGACATTTTTTTATATAACTCCGATTGTATTCGTCTGAAAGAAGAATGTCATATACACCTAGGATGGCTTGAGGGTGAGTAAATCATGGGCTAATTTTCATTTTTTGGGTGAACTATCCCTTTAATTGCCCATATTTTAATTGAAGATATAATATCAACACTATGAATTTGCTTAATGGCTTTAATTAATAGCAAAGATGTCTGAAATGTACATATATCTCATGGAATTATTGAATAATAACCCCATGAATTCTACGAAGTAATAAATTAATTAAAAAAAAGAAACAACAAAAAAACACTGGGCCTTCTGTTTAATTTCTGGTGGACAATCTTACTCCAACAGTCGAATTTTATCCTTTCACTTCAAAATAAAAACAATAGTTTTTACTCCACCAATCTCTTTGTGTCCAAAAATCCCTTGATAACAAGTAGCCTAGTTTACAAAAATAAACTAGTGTAATTTTCTTTTATATGCATTAAAACTAATTAATCTTTGTGGGCTGCATTTCCCAAAAGTAAATCATAGAACCGTTGCCACCAATGGTCTCAATGATCAACTTAGCACACAATGCTTTTAAGAAACGCAGACGTGGTCTTTAAAGGTCCCATGGCATGAAATTTTCATTTTATGAGGTATTTCAACATTAATATGAGTTCCCCTAGCCTGAATATTGTCCCCAAGTGGATAGAAATGTTGATCGGTGTAAAACCGAGTTCTGTCTGTCTTTCTCTGCCTTTGAGAAAATGACAGGCCAGACGAGCCAATCCTGAAGTCTCCTGGTTTGACGTCCAAGCAGGAACGGTTACCTCCCTTTCCTCCGCCCAGAGAATCTGGCACGCCCATGCAAACGCTCGAGAGATCATGGGTTGTGAACAAGTGAATGCTGGCAGTTTCTCAGTGTTTGGATGTACAAATGAAAACAGAAGTCTTTTTTCAGTTCCTTCTGATCTGTGATCAGTGATTTCTTTTGTGTAGCTAATTATTTATTATTCGTGCACACACTGCGACTTCTCTCTCTCCCGACAGAACATTGTTTTCGTGTTTTCTATCTTGTGAGTCAGTGTTTTTGTACGTCCTCGTCGCGTCTATCTGTTCTTAAATGTGCATACAGTCGGGAGTTTCTGCTTAACATCGGCAGAGCCACATCTTTAGAGATAAACCTCACGCACGCCGAAGCTCAGCCTTCAACATCCCCGACCCCCAGTACTGCATCTGGCCCACAGCGGAGGCACCAAACGCGGCGTGAGATTAAGCAGAAGGGGGGTAAGCGTGAGGGTATCCGGCTAGGCTAGCCAGCTTTCCCCACAATAAACTGGATTACATTCGATTACTGCTGTTGTGTCTTTGTTTGCGCTGTGTAAGTTACTTAATGCGCGTCACTGGCGCTTTTCATATGATTGGAACATATCTAGAAATAATGCTTTAATCAAACTTACTAACTCGTTCATCTCGCTGTAATGGTACATTGCATGTGTTACAAAGTTGGTAGAATAATGATGAAGACGGACTCAGCGTGACTGGGACTCGTGTTTATTCAGAACTCTCAGATACAAACACAATAAACTCGCGCTGACAGACAGCGCTCTCACAACTCAGTAGTTACTATAAATAACTTTGTTAGCAATCGCTCCGTCTCCGTGATGTCCGGTTCGCGAACGAATCATTCTTTTGAATCGGTTATTTTTAGTGAACCGAACCAGTTCACCAAATCGGACTGAATCGTTCTAAACGGTTCGCGTCTCGAGTCAGCGCTGATCCATAATTTACTAAAGTTACTAACTTTCTGACATGAGTGACAGCCCCTCCGACTAGAAATAAACTAATAACCTGAAGTATATGCTGTAACTACAACAGTTCACCCTGAACTGAGACATGCTGAGAGAACTGATGAGAAGTGAACTCAGGTCCATCCGTCTCTCTGGCAGCAGCTCGTGCGTCGTAGACCTCGTTAAACCACGCCCCCTCCGCTCATTTCAAATGCAAAGATGTCAGCCAATCACAACAGTGGGCGTTTTTACTGAAGTCTCACAGCAGACACGCCTCTTGAAACAGGGCAGTCAGCCACAGGGCAAACAGCAGTATAGACAAAATGCCTTTTATTTCTAAATTATGACATTTTATGATGTAAAAATCATACTAACAATATAAGTACACCTCAGGAAACACTATAAAATAATAGAAAAATGCCATGCCATGGGACCTTTAAGGTGCTCCTTGTCATTCATTCTCATTTTTTTTTTTGTGTGTCATGTATTGCTCTAGTTTACCGTTTTGTTCAGTTCATTATGTTCACCTCTCTCTTTTTTTATTATATCTTTAAAGCGGTCATGAACTGCATTGTTTTATTGTTTTGTAATGTTTCCTGTGGTGCACTTATAATGTTAGTATAATTTATCACATTAATCATCATGAATTGTCATAATTTAGAAATCAGAGGCATTTTTCCTACCCTGATTTTAACCCTCTGATTTGAACCCTCTGTTTGAAGGGGCGTGTCTGCTGTGAGACTTCAGTGTAAACTCCCAGTGCGGTGATTGGTTAACATCTTTGCATATGATATATACACACCGATCAGGCAAAACATTATGATGTGAAGTGAAGTGGTGAAGTGAATAACACTTACTATCTCTTCATCACAGCAATTTTGTCCTCAAAGTTGATGTGTTAGAAGCAGGAAAAACGGGCAGGCATAAGGATTTAAGCGAGTTTGACAAGGGCCAAATTGTGATGGCTAGACGACTGGGTCAGAGCATCTCCAAAACTGCAGCTCTTGTGTGGTGTTCCCGGTCTGCAGTGGTCAGTATCTGTCAAAAGTGGTCCAAGGAAGGAACAGTGGTGAACCGGCGACAGGTCATGGGCGGCAAGGCTCATTGATGCACGTGGGGAGCAAAGGCTGGCCCGTGTGGTCCGATCTAACAGACGAGCTACTGCAGCTCAACTTGCTGAAGAAGTTAATGCTGGTTCTGATAGAAAGGTGTCAGAATACACAGTGTATCACATTTTGTTGCGTATGGGGCTGAATAGCGGCAGATCAGTCAGGGTGCCCATACTGACCCCTGTCCACCGCCGAAAGCTCCAACGGTGGGCACGTGAGCATCAGAACTGGACCATGGAACAATTGAAAAAGGTGGTCTGGTCTGATGAATCACGTTTTCTTTTACATCATGTGGATGGCCGGGTGTGTGTGCACCACTTACCTGTGGAACACATGGCACCAGGATGCACTATGGGAAGAAGGCAAGCCAGCGGAGGCAGTGTGATGCTTTGGTCAATGTTCTGCTGGGAAACCTTGGGTCCTGCCATCCATGTGGATGTTACTTTGACACGTACCACCTACCTAAGCATTGTTGCAGACCATGTACACCCTTTCATGGAAACGGTATTCCCTGGTGGCTGTGGCTTCTTTCAGCAGGATAATGCACCCTGCCACAAAGCAAAAATGGTTCAGGAATGGTTTAAGGAGCACAACGAGTTTGAGGTGTTGACTTGGCCTCCAAATTCCCCAGATGTCATATATATATATACTGTATATGACTTGTGGGAAAGACGACTTTTAGTTAGCTGGCAAAATGCTGGAAATATATTCTCTGCTTATGTGCATTGGGGAATAATGACAGTAGTTGACTTGCTAAATTCTTCTTAGCAACATTTCTTACTCACTATGGAATGATGGCATCAAAAGAACAACTTATTCTTATTTGACAGTTTAGAATGAAACGCATTCCTTTAAAATTCACTGATAGTACAGTTTTCATTCCTCTAATGGAGACTTTGGATTGTTGGACTCACTCATGTGATTTTTTAATGCCTAAAAGTCCTCAAATTGCTTTCATCCACCTTCTCCTTTGACACATCCGTGACTGCCATTTTTATTTCAGTAGAGTATACTTGTTCATGGCTGAAGTCTTTCAAAGGCTCGCAGAGAGTAAGAGTCAAGGAAGGTTCACTTTGAGTCATAGTCAGACCTGGAGGATGAATTAAATAAAATGATGTGAATAGAGGGGACATGCCCTTTGTAAGTGCACATTAACAAGGTTCCCCAATGAGGCAGATTTGAAAGTGCAGTCTTTGTATCAGAGCTGAACGTTACTCTTCAGTACATACTGTACCCTATGAGGCCTATCCCACACCTCATTAGATATCAGCTTGAGCAATTTATTATGCCAGGCCAGGCAAAAAATGTGTCAAAAGAAGAAAAATGGACACAGTGCAGCACAGGCAACTTTGCAACTCATTTATCTATTGTTAAAGAGAGCCTGAATAGAACTGATATGTCTCCTTTCACATACATACACATATATCATACAAATACATGACAAGAAGCTCCCATCCATGCATTAGTTTTGCAGGAACACAGCCGCTGCATGGAATGAACAATTTAGCTTAGGTTATTAAATATAAAAGGGTCATTATTCGTGCATTTCAAAGTGCTAAGAGTCGATAAGATTCTCTATTAACAATACACTCAATTAACGCTCCGCAATTAAAATGTTAATGCATCCTGTTATCACCATTATCATATATATATATATGAAATGACCGAGCATACAGTTACTTAATTGTAAGTAACAAGGTTTATGATACCATTCATGTCATATTTTATTGCTGATTTGAAATATGAGTCTGGCAATACTTCTTGAGATTTGGGTATTTCTCCATTAAGTTATATATGAGATTTTTTAATTTGCGACTTGGCTGTTATTTACCCAGTGTGACTTTAAATATTTCTCTCTCACAATTAACAATCTCAAAGAGTGACCTTTTTTAATAAGTCAGAAGTGGAAATGGGTTTTCATAAATGCCATCATTGGGTAATTTAAATACTCATTGGAAAAACGTGCCTCTACCTAGATTTTTGCAAAAACGTACCAATACATACAGTTCACTGCAGTCTCCAGTAGGGGTGTAACGGTGCACAAAACTGGCGGTTCGGTACGTACCTCGGTTTTTAAGTCACGGTTCGGTACGGGTTCGGTACAGCACAAACTAAATATAAAGTTGCTTCTTTTTTTTTTTATTAAACAGTGGTTTACTGAACCAATTGTGTCTGTCCTTTAATTAATCCAATTGTAACTAAAAGTTTCTTAAAGACATTGAAAATGATCTCTGCTAATGCTGTAAACCAGTGGTTCCCAACCTTTTTTACTCGAAGGCCCCCTTCCTCTCAGAATCAATACTGCAAGGACCACCACCACCCACGACGCATGTGCGAGAATATGATGCAGAGCCGGCGTTCTGACACATGACCCGAAAGCGAGGAACTTTGTTTACAAGCAGAGGAAGGCGGCGTTTCTAAGCTGTTGAATTCTACATTGATCGTGCTTTAGGTCTTGGCGTAGTGCTCAAAATGGTGCTAAAGTGAGCATTTCCTGGATGCCTGAACGCCGGCTCTACGTCATATTCTCGCGCATGTGTCGTTGTGCTTCGTGAGTTCACGTCAGAGGCCCAGACGGAAGACAAGAACTTGTTGAATAAAGTCGTTATTTTGCGCACAAAAACTATTCTCGTCACTTCATAAAATTATCGAAGAACAACAACCACGTTGTTGACTTTTTAACAACGTCTTTAGTACCTATTATGGGTCTTGAGAGAGGAAATGTCATTGCTACTAATGGAGGCCTTTCGGAGCCATCGGATTTCAACAACATCATCTTAATTTGTGTTCCGAAGATGAACAAAGGTCTTACGGGTGTCCAACGACATGAGGGTAAGTAATTAATGACAGAATTTTCATTTTTGGGTGAACTAACCCTTTAAGTATATATAATGATATAGGCTAATATAGTGTATATATTTAGCAAAATAATTCATTTCTCTAGTGAACTAACCCGCTGTGGACACTAAATGACTAGCCTGAGGTAAATGTAATGCTACGTGACATTGTTTACAAGCTGTTTTATAGACGTCTTTCCCCCGTTGAAACACTGATTGAGCACGACATATGATACGTTTCAGTAAGTTGTAATGTATCCTCAACATGCCTTCAGATGTTAATTCATGTTTATTCTTTGACTAGGAAGAGATGATCGTGTCCACTCGCGCCCCGTGCTGCCACTTGAACTGAGGTGCCTATGCCATCAAAACGGCATTAATCGTTTGATTTCCGTGATAAAATGGACAGGATACTTAAAGGGTAACTAAACCCTAAACCAACTTTTTTTAGTTAATGATCTGTAATACTGGGGCTTTATTAAAGCTGTTCATTGATTCGAGTAAATGTTTTGACATTTGAGTATAAAGTGTTTTAATTCTATAAAATATGGTGTAAAACCGCCAAAGTGCTGCCCTCTTAAGGTTGAACGGTGGCTACTGCAGTTGAATTTTCCTATTGGACGTTGTGGTACATCGTGACGTAGGATGGTACCTCCAACGCCTCACTATCCGCGCCCCTAGCACGAGCTCCCCACGCCCTCAGAAATGTTTCCCCCAATCACACGATGAGAACGGCTTCACTCCAGTATGAACTGTCATGTTACATGAAGTAGAAACATTATGAATGAAACTGACTTGACACTTGCTTTAACATTGTATTGAAGAAAATACGGTTAAATAATGCAGTTGTCAGTACACGTCAGGCTTTTCTTGCGATATTATTGCAGCCCGTCATGTGTACTAGGGATGGGCAACAGTGGTCGAGTAATCGAGTACTCGAACGTGACAGCGATCATCGATCATGAGAACGATGATCGCCCTGAAAAAAAAAATATTTGTCTCTTTTTTATTGGTTATTGCGTCGTTTTGCGCGGTACCGGAGGTCTGATTGGCGTTATACAGCCTCCAGACCGCGGCGAAATAAAGTGAAACTGAGGCGTGCACTGCAGTGATGTCTGGAATCACTGATCATTAAATGGTTAGTGCAAGATGTGCAGCGCCAATCTGTCATAGCATTATAATGAGAACACGATGATGCTGTAAATGCTCTGTGCTTAGTTCCCCTAAGCACAGAGCATTTACAGCATACTATCAGCTGATCCACAGAGAAACTAGCGAGAACACTCAGACTAGCGCGTGAAGTTCATGTGCGCATTCGCGTCCTTTTCTGCAGATGCACGTTGTAAGATTACTTTTATGTTGTCTATCTGATTAATCTAATGTAAGAAGTGTTTGGTTGAGCTTAATAAACTAGCAAAGCGCTGCCGTTATACCGGCTGTTGTTCATTCTCTTCAGTTTCAGCTCAAACGCATTAATGCTCGAGCTCGACATGGTTTAGAGACAGATATTCTTTTTAGATAGGCTATTTCTTTCTCAGAATCATTGATATTAGTAATGCAGCAGTGCTATACTGTTCTCGTTTTTTTTTAACAGTAGATCTATTTTTTTTAAAGGTGTTTTTCGTTATGAGTTCGAAAACGCGCAGTGATGTCTGTAAACACTTCGATCATGAATAATAAAATTAAGTGCATGATGTGCAGAGTCAATCTGTCAAAGCATTATAATGAGAACACGATTTTAATAAAATGTTGTTTCTGTGTGCTTTCGTTGTCCGTGTATCAGCGTTGTTAAAGGGTTAAGGCCCATTTATACTTCTGCGTCGAGTGTACGCCGTAGTGTACGCCGTAGGCTACGCGCGTAGCCGACGCCGTCGTGAGCATTTATACTTCTGCGCTGTTGTCTGCGTCAATGTGCAATTCCACATGCAGACGCTAGGAGGCAGTGTCCTCGGGCATGTTGGTGTAATCAAGACAACAGTCGAAGAAGAAGCAGCTTGATGTGTAGAATCTGTACATTCATGTCGGAATATCAGCAGCAGTGAGAGAGCGGCTTTTCTTGCAGCTTGAGTTGTTGTATCTAATACAAATTTAGCATCTCTAGTTGATTAGTAAAGTTAAATAAGGCGATCTGGCGCTGGAATGCATTTGTGAAACTATGCGGAGCTCGTGGCCGCTGTTTTCAGCAGCGGTGGCTCAGCAAGCGATTGTTGTTGCGGAGACTTCATTCACGAAATATACCCTAATGTGTCCCTGTTCTTAATATACAATTACTGATTAACATCTTTGGTTTTAATGAGAAAATAAATAAACTATATTCAGCGGATCTATGTATTTATTTACTACCATAAAGAATCGCTGGACTGCAAAATAGTGTGTTATAGCAGACGTAAGGAACTATCATCCAATTTCTGGACACACACACACACACACTCCTATCGCAGATTTTTTATTTATTTATTGACCTGAGGGAAGGGTTCTGGCAGACCAATCACAGCGCTTGCGGTCCGCGTAGAATTGACGCGTTGTTACATTTTTGGAGAGGTGCGCGTCAGGCTACGGCGTAGGGTACGGCGTATCCAACGCGTCTATGCGTAGGGTACGCCGTACCCTCTGCGTGCACTCGACGCAGAAGTATAAATTGGCCTTTAGTTCACCCAAAAATGAAAATTCTGTCATTAATTACTCACCCTCATGTCGTTCGACACCCGTAAGACCTCCGTTCATATTCGGAACACAAATGAAGATATTTTTGTTGAAAGCTGATGGCTGAGAAAGGCTTCAGATAGGCCTCCATTGGCATTCAGTACACTTATACTCCCAAGACCGATAAAAGGCACTTAAAACATTGTTACAAAGTCCATCTCACCACAGTGACTCTACAATAATCTTACGATGCGACGACAATAGTTTTTGTGCGCAAAAAAAATCAAAATAACACCTTTATCCAACTTGTTACTGCCTCCCGTGTGTGCCTCCACGACGCATGCGCGAGAATATGACGCAGATCCGGCGTTCGGACAGATGACCCAGAAGCGATTTGTTTACAATCAGAGGAAGACGCGCGTGTCTAAGCTGTTGGATTCTACATTGATCGTGCTTTAGGTCTCGGCGTAGTTCTCAAAATGGGGCTTAAGTGTGCATTTCATGGATTCCCGAACGCCGGCGCTACGTCATATTCTCGCGCATGCGTCGTGGAGGCACACGCGGAAGGCAATAACAAGCTGGATAAAGGTGTTATTTTGATTTTTTTTTGCGCACAAAAACTATTGTCGTCGCATCGTAAGATTATTGTAGAGTCACTGTGGTGAGATGGACTTTGTAACGACATTTTAAGTGCCTTTTATCGGTCTTGGGAGTATAAGTGTACTGAATGCCAATGGAATTCAGTACACTTATACACTATATACTGACAGTTGGCGTCACTCCAGTCATTCTCCATCTTTGCGACTCGCGAGTCAGACAGCTGTCAATCAACCCGTCCCTGCGGGTCTCAGGTGCACGCCCTCTGCTCAGCCCCGCCCTCAGTTCGTCCCCTCTGTGTCCGCCGGGCTCTGCCCACTTTTCCAGCATTTTTTGAAAATTGCCAGTGGGTGGAGTTAAGCTCTGAGCAGGGGTTTAGTTACCCTTTAATATGTTTGTGTGGGAACTTGGATTTCAAGTATATTCCGCGAGTAAAACAAGTCTACTGTTAACTGTTAAAGATTGCATTCGGTACACGTGCACCGGTGATATTTTTCTGATGTAGTTAACTTGTTCTGATACAGCATGTACGAGTCCCATGAAACACGAGTTCAAAGAGCTCAAAAACTTGTAAAGTCAAGCTAAAAGGGCATGTTTCTTCAGCTAATGCATTTCTCTCATATTTGCTTTTGATAACAATATCGGTTAGGATTAGTTTGGGGTGGTACGTTCATTTCAAACACAACAGAGCATTGTTCTTTTAGAGCCACTCACTGGGTATTTAATTACCAAACTGCTGCAATACATAAAACAACCAATGTAATTAAACGTTACCAGATTCACATTCATTTTGCATAAGTGTGGCCACAAGCACATTTTTCCAATGAGCCTGGGTTGGATTTACCTGATGATGTATATGGAAGCCCATTTCCCCTTTAAGGAGTATCTATATTGGGAAAACTAATGACATCACTAATAAATTACTCATTTAAGTTGATTCAGAAATCTCATTTTACCTCAAAATATTCTGTCCTTGCGAATGAATATGCTTGATTTGTCAAAGGTCAAGGGAAACCATCCCTCGCAAATTGAAGATTGCCAATCCTGTCCTCATAAATATATTATTTTTTTCCCAGATGGCTGTGGAAGAAACGGTGCATAAATCGATATGCACTGTGAATTCAGTGTAGCAAAATGTTTAGCATCTGCTGTGAAGCAGTAAACTTCATTTAAATATGTCCATGCATGAAATACTAGAAGGCCAATGTAAAACTTGAGAAAAATAGACAAAAATTAGAAACATTTACACACAGCTTGCTATAGTTCTTGGAATGTATTATGAAATAAACATCTCTTATATTGTTATTCACGAATTTGAAAAAGAATGCCTTATAGGGCACAGTTTTTCCCATTATTATTGTCAGTATAAGCCTGGAATCCTATTACTGGCACAGCACATATTTCTGAGGCTCAGTGTTTGGAATCTGGTCCTGCCATACTTCCCATATATCTCAAGGGCAGAATCTGAAACAGCTCGTGCCCAGCAGATAAAGTGGAGAATAATGGTCCACTGGCTTTTGATCAAGAGCACTAGTGGAATCTGAGGAGTTTGGATCAGCTTGAAAATACTAAGCTGTGGACATTGAGGAATTAGTTGTTATTTTGACCAGTTTAACCCCATTTTGAGGGTCAGTGCTCTGATTTTGAAGCATTTAGCAGCTATGGCTTTGAATTGGAGATCCCTTCCTCTTATGCCACTACAAAGCTTTTACTAAACACTGGATGCTCTTCATGTGTTTCTAGGCTCTTACAGGTTGATACAGTTTCTTGCTTTTCTCAACGAAAAAGAAAAATCTAAATAGAGACCGAGGGCCTTATTTTAACGATCTGAAACGCAAGTGTCAAAGCGCGAACCGCAAGTAACTTTGTGGGCGGGTCTCGGCGCTGTTGCTATTTTCCCGGCGGGATAAATGGCTCTTGCGCCCGGCGCAAATCTAAAATGGGTTGGTCTGAAGTAGCTTCATTATTCATAGGTGTGGTTTGGGCGTAACGTGAATAAACCAATCCGAGCTTCATCCAACATTCCCTTTAAAAGCAGGTGCGCAAGTTCCATTATGGATTGCTATTATTATGGCGTATTTACCAGGCGCACGCCAGGAGCGGTTCACAGCCGAGGAGACTGATGTTCTTGTAAGAGCAGTGAAAGACAGAGAAGTGAAGTTGTAATGTTGTACATTATGGTAAAGGTGATTTCACAGTCTTTTTTTTTCAGTCTTTCAGTTTTTTCAGTTTTTCAGTCGATTTTTTTTCCTGGTTCTTGACGGACAAACCAATTTGTCAGATGTCCTTATATACATAGGCTATATGTCTTGCCACTATTGGGCAAACAGGTCTTATCCTTAATTATTACAATTAGCCTGAATCATTTGTAAGCTAGATTTATGCCTATTTTTTTCACATCTTCGTGGCACACCACAATGATTTCCGTCATCTCATGTGTTAATATTTTTTTAGTGTAACAATTTATGATTTGCAAAAATAACTGTTGCATCTGTGTAGATTACATGAGCAAAGTGCATGCGCGTTTTGCACGCTATACATTATGGTCAAGCATGCGCCCTTAAAATAGCATAATGAACAACGCGCCACTGACTTTAGACTAGGTTTTTTCTGGTCAGTGGCGCAATTGTTTAATGGAACAGCAAAATAGCACCAGGGATTGTTTGCGCCGGAAAACACGCCTCCTTTTTTGCGCTGAACCGCCCAGGGAGCGCAAGTTCATTCACTAGTTTAGCGACGTGCTTCTGTGGAGGGAAAAGCGCGCTTTGCGCGGGTGCAAAATAGGAATGACACATGCGTCGTGTACAAAGTCAATTGCGCTGGGTGCAAGATAGGGCCCCAAGTCTGGTGTGTTCTCCCTTTTTGACTATAAACAGTTCAGTGTCTTTGTCTCACCTTAAATGATAATATCCCATAAAGGAATTTCACAATTTAGTAGTGTTCATTCTGTTTATTTATTCTGAAAAGTTGCATTTTGCTTTATAAAGCTACATTTGAAATTAATGAATTACCATTAACCCAATTTCACTATTAAGCCCTGGCAATGCCAAAGGGCGAGTTTTGAAGAGTTTACTTATTATTAAAAAATCTGATTGTATTATTTGGAATAATAGTTTTGATATTTAGATAAAGGTGCAATTAGATTAAGGTTCAATGTCTTACATTGCATTGCAAGGCTGTAACCATTTCTTGAATATTGTGGGGGACCAAAGTTAAATCATTTAATTTCTTTAGGGAATAATGAAATAAGAACAGTAAAAGAAGTTCAATGTCTACTTATAGCCTATATAATTGATCAATTTAAACTCTTTGCAAATAATGTGTTTTTTTTTTAAATATGCACACACTCACTCTTGTCTGTATGTCTAATATGTCAAGAATGTAACTATTAAAATAAAAATGTCTTGTCTTGTCACATTCAGTTATGAATGACATCATTTAAATGATTGCATATTTTCAATTTAAAATGACAAATTTAAAATTCAATTTAGCTACTTATAGCTTACCAAACACAAACTCTTTCACTGTAAAATCCAAATGCGTTTGTGCTGGAATTCACACTCATCTTCAGCGAACATTAAGCCCCGCCTTCTTTGATCTGATTGGCCATAATTTTGACAATGACGAGCACTGTTAAAGGGTTAGTTCACCCAAAAATGAAAATTCATGAAAATGTCATTAATTACTTACCCTCATGTCGTTCGACACCCGTAAAACCTCCATTCATCTTCGGAACACGAATGAAGATATTTTAGTTGAAATCCGATGGCTCAGAAAGTCCTCCATTGGCACAATGCTCTGTTCACTCTCAAGACCTATAAAAGGTACTAAAGACGTCGTTACAAAGTCCATCTCACTACAGTGGTTCTACAATAACTTTATGAAGCGACGAGAATAGTTTTTGTGCACAAAAAAACCCCCTAAATAACGACTTATATAGTGATGACCGATTTCAAAACACGGCATCATGAAGCTTCGAAGCGTTATGAATCAGTCAGTCGATTCAGCGGTTTGGACCTCCAAAGTCACGTGATTTCAGCAATTTTTGATTTCAGCAAAAAAAAAATTGTTTTTGAAATCGGTCATCACTATATAAGTCGTTATTTAGGTTTTTTTGCGCACAAAAACTATTATCGTCGCTTTATAAAGTTATTGTAGAACCACTGTAGTGAGATGGACTTTGTAACGACGTCTTTAGTACCTTTTAAGGGTCTTGAGAGTCCACAGTGCATTGTGCCAATGGAGGCCTTTCTGAGCCATCGGATTTCAACTAAAATATCTTCATTTGTGTTCCGAAGATGAACGGAGATCTTACAGGTGCTGAACGACATGAGGGTAAGTAATTAATGACAGCATTTTCATTTTTGGGTGAACTAACTCTTTAAGGCCTGTTCCCACCGGGACGATTTTCGCACGCGTTTCTAGCCGACGCTTAACGCCTTGTGACTAAACAAAAGGCGCCAATGTGAGTGTGCACACTGACGCGCAAAACAGCAGGCATAAAAGCGTCATTTTTAAAAAAACACCTTGGGTTCGTTTTTTTTTTGGTGACGCAGCGCGTTAAAAACTGTCCGACCAATGAGATCAGCGCTTTTGTTCACATGCCTGGAGTTGCTGAAGTTACAGTAAAACACGACTTGGTGGCGCTCAAGCACAAAACGGTCTTGCCGAGCACACATTGATACGACGAAGAGGAAGTAAGTAGACAAAGAAGATGAACTACTAATGCTGCTTGCCAGTTAGCAAAAAGTGTGTGAATGGTTTTGGCAAGCACGTAAATACTTCTTCTGTGTGACAAGCAAGCGCAGCACCACCTTGTGTACCGGAGTGCCATCTACTGAATTTGCACGTTCACTCTGCGCATCGCCAGTGAAAATTGCTTGAGTGTGAACACAAAGACGCGCCGAAAAACGTCTCGAAAAACCTGCCGATAAGCACGCACTATAATCATCCCGGTGTGCACAGGCCTTTAGACTGCTCAGGCAGACCAGCCTAAAAATTTATATTTTTAAGCTGTCTGTAATCCTAAAAATAAACAGAGCGGTGCTTAATGGAGAGCAGCATTAAGACATATCAAATATTCCGAGGGGGGACTCGCCTATGGTGGTTACGGTCCTATTGCATTGCACATCTCGGATTCAAATCCAGTTCAAATCTCAAACCAAGCAATAAACAAAACGTTTTTTTAAATTTTGAAAACTGTAAAACAAAGAAACATTGACAAAATTAATCTACACTAATAATAGGCCAATGATTAAAGCACATTTTTGTTGCAATGATTGACACAAGATGTGCCAATGAAGCTCAAGATGCTCTTTAATGCTTGAGAACATGATCATAAGGTTTTACACAAATTTGTGGAGTTCATGCACATTGGCTGCTATGGTTAAAGCAAAAGAGGGACAAATCGAAGACATTCTGAAAGTCTTTTTTCTTTTCTTTTTGCTGTTTCCTTGCCTATGACCCAAGACGCTGGGATAGTCCTGCATCCCCACAACCCCGCAAAGGACACTACAGTTTGTAAAATGGATGGAGACCCATAGAGACCCATGCTGCAATTTTTTTCTGTTTCAGTCACAATCCAACTCACCTCGGCAGCGCTGTCAGGGTATAAATAAATGTCTCAAGAATCAGACAGATCTGTGTGGCATGACTTTGTCAGGCTCCCAGCCAGCTTCTGGATCAGGGTTATGCATGGTTGTTTCCGTGATGAAGGTGGTCATGGCCCTATTCACCAGCTGTTGCCAATCGCAGAGCCTGTGGCAGCTGTCTGGAGAGAGAAGAGAGGAAGGACATGAAAGGACTACCCTCGCTTTGGGCTGTTTGTCTGCTCATTTTAAACTGCTTAAGAAGCCAGCTTCATGCAGAGTCTGAATGTATGATATTTTGCCTTTTTATAATTGTTTAGATACATGTAACCCCTTTGGTTCTTTCACTTAGTTCTCCCCCAAAAGATCACAAAATACGGTAGATTGAGCTCATCTGCAGTGTGTTTACCTAAAATACACGAGAAAACACCAAATAGAAATCAAATGCTGCTCATCCGGTCACAAAACTCCCATTCACCTAGACATGAAACTCTATTAACAAGCAGCTTTTAAATGAAGCTCGGATTTCTTTCCTTTTATTAGAACATCCACAGAAGAAACATGCACCTCGAACAGTACATGATATCATACCTCAGAATACACAAGAAAACAATAAAAAAAAACTACAAGATTCTGCTCATCCGGGCACAAGTGTTTAGTATCATTGATATACTATTTAGAGTTTTTGTTCATATTTCGAATTATATTTTATTTTTATATTTCCTTTTAACTTTAATTTTAGTTAAAGTTTAAGAAATGTTGTTGCGCTGAAAAAAAAAAGAAAAAAAAAGAAGCATTGTGATAATTATAGCTTAAGGTCTTAACTTAAAATATAAACATATATATTCACCAAATATATTTAATTGTATAGCAGTCAGTCTATCAAGTCGAAGTGAAAGGGATACATTAGCTCACTACAAAATGAAAATTCTGTCATTAATGCTGCCTTCTCGTGCTATCGGAAATTTGATGATTCCGACTTCTGAATTCGTGATTACGAGCACATTGCATTCAAGTTTCAAAATGTGAGGGCTTTCATGTGCAATGTTTACCTAGGAAACTTGTATATTACGATAATTCCGAGAGCACGTGAAGGCAGCATAATTACTCACCCTCATGTCAAGACTTTCATTCTTCGGAACACAAATGACGATCTTTTTCGATGTCACTATATGAGGACATGAATGCATGAACTTCATCTCCAGAGTCACTTCATGTGCATTTTACCGTTTCATTGAGAAGGGGCTCGCTGCAGCCTGCGGTGGATGCACACAGAGAAATAGGGTGTCAAAATTGTACCTTTAGGGGTACAACAACTTGTCGCTGGGGCAGTACCCTTAAAAGGACATATTTGTACCTGTTTTACTCCTAAAAGGTGCATATTAGTACCTTAGAGTACAAATACGCACCTTAAGGTCCTAATATGAACCTTTTTGTGGTAAAAAAGGTACAAACGTGTCCTTTTAAGGGTACTGCCCCGGCGACAAGCTGTTGTACCCCTAAAGGTACAATTTTGACACCCTATTTCTCTGTGTGTGTCCAACCCGGCCCACATCCAAGTGTGACGTCAGAGGCCAGGCCAATGCCGCCCTGCAGACGATTTTTAAGATTTTATTGGTCATATCAATCACAGTAGAGACTGCCTCTACACCAAACACTGATCCCTAAACCTACCCGTCACTGTAACGAATTAAGTACTGATTGCCTATACCAAACTCTTTTCCCTAAACCTACCCGTCACTGTAACCAATTAAGTACTGATTGCCTATACCAAACTCTTTTCCCTAAACCTAACCGTCACTGTAACGAATTAAGTACTGATTGCCTACACCAAACTCTTTTCCCTAAACCTAACCGTCACTGTAACGAATTAAGATTGCCTACACCAAACTCTTATCCCTTAACCTACCCGTCGTCACTGTAACGAATTAAGTACTGATTGCCTACACCAAACACTGATCTCTAAACCTACCCGTAACTGTAACCAATGAAATTAGCTGCAGGGCGGGAGTTCTGACGTCACACTTGGATGTGGGCGGAGTTGGATATCCACCGCAGGCTGCAGCGAGCCCTACTTGGTTTCATTTGAGAAACTATCCTCATATCATAAATAAACCACATGGCATAAACTGTAGTCATAAACGCACAGAAAGTCAAACTGTTCACGGCAATCCGTCAAAATAAAAGTTCGTTTTAACTTGAAATTGTGACAGAAAAATTCTACTGTTGTAACTTACCGTATAATTTAGCTACGTCTCAATATAATACTAATACTACTACTACTAATAAATTATTTTATTTTTATATATTATTTTTTGTTTGACAAAAAAAACTTTAATTTAATTTAATTAATGTTTTATGATTTAATTTGATTGACAGACCAATTTAAATACACAACACAGAATTTCTGAAATATTTGTTCTTTTTTATGAATTCAATTAATTAGACATGCCTTTTGATTATTACAGAGGTGGACAAAGTACACAACTCTATTACTTGAGTAAAAGTACTATTGCTCAAATATTACTCCGTTACAAGTGAAAGTTCTAAAAACAGATTTTTACTTAAGTAAAAGAACAGAAGTATTTGTTTTTAAAAGTACTTAAGTATCAAAAGTACATTTTCTTTTCTATGTATGCATTATTTTATTATTGTTGCATTGTTGTATAAATGCACTCTATGCCATCATGGTGGTTTAAGCCAGTCAGTGATGCTCCATCCGACATGCTAGCATACGACCACCTTAAACTCATTTCACAGACATCCCAACCTGCGAAATGTCATTTGCCGAAATCAGGATGCTCTCTGTCTTACATGCGCTTCGAGGCACACACGCAAGGTCTCTCGCTCCCCCTCCCTCTCTAACGTGCGCATGTGCCCGCTCTAGACTCTGGGAGATTTTAACTAATTTGCGGGCATCAATTTGCGGGAGACTCCCAGAACTTCCGGGAGACTTGGGATGTCTGATTTCAATACTTGTATAAAAGTTACAACTCTCTTTATAAAGCTGCTGTCACTTTATGGCTGAATGCATGGATCATATACTCTGATATGCATCCGATATTCTCCCAACTGTTTACTCTTCTCTTTCTCCGAGACATTTACATTTTTTTTTTACATTTTATGAGACAAGTACATGCCAACTAAACTAATCTTCAATCTTTTGAGAAAACTGAAACACACTTTTGGCCATGAATGGCCATGAATGCACACACTGTGCCAAGGAACCGTCTTCTTCCATTTTGCTATAAACTGATCAGTGTTCAATTTTTTTTTAGGAAACTTCACATGACCCTCCATGAGTGATTACTGATAGGCTGTCTGCAAAAAAATGTATAAAAAATTAATAAAAACATTTTAAAGAAGAAAAAAATCATCCACTGACTTTCAAAGCTGCTACAGAAACGACTTTCGTCTTTGAGGACCTTGATATAAATGTAGTGGAGTAAAAAGTACGATATTTGTCTTTCAAATGAAGTGAAGTAAAAGTAAAAGTATCCCTAAAAAATAATACTCCAGTAAAGTACAGATACTCAAAAAGTGTACTTAAGTACAGTACTCAAGTAAATGTACTTAGTTACTGTCCACCTCTGGATTATTAAAATGTAGGCTAATTAAACCGTTAAAATGGAATCCAGAAAATGTAAAACAGAAAACACAGAATTTGGTAAAAATGAAACAGAATTTGAAAAAAGATCAAATTAAATGTATTTCATAGGGCCCAAAAAATATTTTAGGAATTTTTGTTAAACATTGAATAAAAAGCTGTTAAACTGTATACATTTCATGATTTCAATTGATTAGACATGCTTTTTGATTACTAAAATTTAATTTAACCATTCAAATAGTAAAAAAAAACAAAAACAGAATTTGGTAAAAAAAAATGGCCCTACATTTTGTATCCAGAAATAGATTTACCTGCTGTTTACCTTGACATTTGCCACCTCTGTTGTTGCCATCCGCCCTCATTTAGTTCCATCTTGTGTTGCAATATGAGAAATAGTCCATTGGCGATATATTGAACGTACACTCAAAATCAGAGTGCATTATGGGAAAAAAGAGGGAATGATGTAGGGAAGGATGTTGTTCACCACAACTACTCAGTATAGTGCACTATATGAAATAGGAAGCGGTTTCTCACAGAGCATATGAATGAGAAAAAGTTGGAATATGGCAGAATATGTACCGCCTTAATAAAAAAGCCAATCACCAGTTGATAAAGTCATTGCACAGTTTTTGAGATTTCAGGATTCCCCCATTCAAGTAGATAGAACTTGGTCTTGGATGCCCGAAATTGCTTCCCGGAGGCGTTGCAAATATGGCCGCAGTGTGAACAACATACTAATTAATTTCTCTGTTACATATAAAAATACATAGCTTTGATTCAGAGATAATTTCACATAAATCCGAGTTGCTATTTTGGATTAGAAGTCCATATTCGAATCAACCACTGGCATCACACAGCTCGGTGTGACTTATTTCGTTTTCCTTCTGAATGGAGGTTCATTGCATGTGTTGCACAGGGGACATGTTCAAAGGCACCCGTCCAAACTATCTCCCCGCATTACTCTCGCCATCGATTGCATTGATCCGCAAGACTGTTAAAATAGGTAGAGTGTTGCATCATTTATCAGTCACGGTCTAACTCAACCTGATTAACCTCTGAAAGTGTATGTTAAGATGAATTACACTCCACAGCACGCCAGTCCACAGCCACCATCAATGCACAGCCTTCTAGATACTAGAGGTCACACACCTTCCAAATTTCTCATGCATGTCAGCCATTTACAAGAGTCAGCTGTATGCAAAATTATAGCCAGGGTCTGAAAGCAAAATTTTTTGGCTCCTTTATATAAGTAGTGTTTGTATTTTTTGCAAAGCCACCATAAATTGGGTATACTAGCTATGTTATTAATTAATTGCGTGGATCCAACAGAGAGGAATTGATTGTCTTGAAGTTAAAAGCATACTTTAAGCTTTAAAACCTTTTTCTGGTCTTCACAGTTCACACTGACCTCCTGGAGAAGCAGAAAATGAGCTAGCTGTAAGGTGATTAATGGCTAGAAGAAAACCCTTCGTTTCGATCTCTGGATGAGTGTAAAGCAAACTTTATGTTGCATTAATTCACTCTTGATCAAGCTCAATATTCTGTGACGCATTCATTACATATTGCTAGTTTCGAGATTTCACACTGTACATTAGTAAACTCTGGGTTAGCATCTTATTTGCATATTTATGAGATCAATAACATTGATTGGACAAATACATCTTGTGACGGACACGCAATCTGTTTTAATAACTGCTTGCACATCTGTAAGCATGACAGAACATAAGTCTAAATCAAGTTAGTCTCTTTTCAATGCATTAAAACGTTTGCTGTTGTCGTGCAAAGTCCCATTGATTGAGGAAGGGGACATGATTGTGTGATGCATGTCACTGTTGTGATTTTCAGCAAAAAAAAAACACAACGTGAAAGTGTGAAAGTGTATAAAGATCATATATATTTAATGAGGAAAGCAAAGACAAATTTCATGATTTGTTGACTGTTAAAAGCTCCCTGTAAGATTCCAGTTCCACATGCTTGGCATCCACTCATTTTTTTATAGTGATCTATTTTTTATGACCTTACCACAGGGTTTAAATAACACAGGGTGAAAAGCTTGTGGCCTGGACGGCTTTTGTCTTTTTGTTTATACGGCACTGGACATACTTGTGGCCATTTTACAATCACCCATGCATGAATTTTGATTTCTCTTCACAGTAGATGTTATTAAGCTCAAGCTATTAAAATTCAATGTTGACCTGAGCCCTTCAGTTAACGACCGTCCTATTAGATTATTTCTGACTAGTACCATAATGATTTTTGTAACTAGATTTTTAATAAACAAATTAAGTCTGGATTCAGGGTATGCTAGACTTCTCAGCATGACTCATGGCAGCAGGGTAACTCATCCTGAGGTATAATTACACTTGCTGAGCCTTAGTGAGCTTTGATTTGATAACCATTACTTCAACAGCAGGACCGGCATTACGCAGACCCATGACGCATGGCTGTGTTTTTGTTTTATTATTGTTTCCAGAAGCTCATCAACAATGAATCGATTATTTGAACCACATACTGGTCGGTTAAAAGTGCAGTTAGTAACAAATCTGTTTTTCTGTCAGTGTTTTAGGGGGGGGGGGTGCATGAAAATGCTGTTTCATGCATACTGAGCTTTTTTACTCTGTTAAAGACTTGGATTCCCAGCCTAAACATAGACAAAGTAAAAAAAAAAAAAAAGGTTGGACGTTTGATGGAGTATTTCTGTGCCAAAAATACTCCTTCCGTTTTTTTCGAGTATGGGTCTATCTGACGTCAGATAGGGCGGAATGCCCTTGCAAACGCTTCTCCCAGAAGCCGCTGCGCGCTGCAGTCATTGGACTTCACGAAATCAACAATGTCACCAAAGAAGTGTGTTTTTGGTTGTCAGGGCAAGACAACCCTGCACAGCTTCCCAAAGAACCCAGCGCTAATGGGGCAGTGGATGGAGTTTGTTTTTCCGGAGCAGCAACAGAGTTGTGCAAGTGTTTTTCATTATCTCCTGTATTTCGGCGACAATGGTTTATAAACAATTAAGGTACAGTTCAACTCCGGATTTGTAGCTTGTCTAATGCTGAAAGATGGAGCAGTCCCAGCGATTAAGGTTCACAGTCGTATGTTGGAAGCAGGCGGTGAGTAAAACTGCTTCAAATGTCTTTGTGTTGTATATCGACTCGTTCATCCAAACGCGCTACTAATCCATTGTTTTTCTATGTAAACACACACTTCTGACGTGCAAAACCGTTCCGCTTGCTACTGCTAACATTAAATAGCATACAGTCCATAAACCAAATTAAGTCCTCATAAACCACGAGTAAACACACACAAATGTTGTAAAACTCGCGAGCATGACAAGCCGCTAAGCAACTATATAAGCTACAGTTACAGTACATACCATGGAGACATCCAGCTGTAGTCATTGCTGCTTCTCCTGTTCAATTTCAGTCTCTAGATCTGATTCTGGATCATATATGTATGGCTAAATCTGATTGATCTCAATAGTTTATTTAGGGTAAAAAAAAATTCTCCACGTTTAAGGATGTCAGAGCTTTCAGACGCTCTCAAAGCAATAGCTGTGCGCGCTCGTGACTCTTTAGCTCCGCCCACACAATACACCCCCAGCCGGTGCAGTGTATCTTTCTTTTATAAATATGATAAAACTAAAGACTTTTCAGAGATATGAAGGATTCACTACTACTCTATAGGTACTCAAGAAAGACATGAGATTGACTGAAACTGAGTGTTTCACCCCCCCTTTAAGTTTTTGCTAAATCTCAGATTTTTTTATGATGTGTGAATTATGAAAGTCTAGGGATGTCTAAGTCTATGTTCTATAAAATATAAAACATGGATGGACAAATTATTGAGAGAGAGATGATGAAACAGCTAGTTACAGCTAAGTAGTGGTGTAACGGATCACAAAACTCATGGTTCAGATCATTTATGGTTTTTGAGTCACAGATAGGAAAATTCTTAGACCAGCAAAATAAAGGCTCAATATGTAATTTTCACCGCCAGAGGTAGCTTATTCAAAACAAAGGAGTAGCTTGAGGACACCTTGATTTCGCGGAATCATGGTTGTTGTTGTGTTCACCTCAGCCGGTGGAAAAGAATCCGACGGGACTCGGGCAGAACTCTATTCATGGATGAGCTAATGTATTCAAGATTTATTAACGTTACTGTAGTATGAAGCAGGGTGGGGCTGAAAGCTGTTAGAGCTGAACGATGCCGCTGACCGATTGCTAATGAGAGGCAAGTGCGACATACAGCTCAAGAGCAGTGAGGCTTTTATTAAGCCACAGTCGGTTCTTCCGCTTCTTCCGCTCGTATGTGAGGTAACACAACGCTGTTTTATCATATTAGATACATTTGAGTGTGTTGAAAGTTATGTTATAATGCTACTCTGTGCGTTCGCTCAGCGGCTACTATGAGACACACTGCAGTAAGCTAGATCGATATTAGGCATGGTACTCACGGTAAATCAAGAAGAAAAAAAATTAACAATAAGATTAACTGTGTTGAGCTATAAAACAATGATTCGTTTTCTGTCGATGAGGGTATCCAAACAGTTGCTTACCTGTCTAATAAAACAAAATATTAAAGCGTCTTTGGTGTTTCCATGAAAATCAAGGGTAATGCGGAAATCAAGGGTAATGCGGATAGGATGTCATTGATAGGCGACGCACAGACACGGTCCGTGTCTTGGTTAAAATTGCTTATTTCTCTGGATTTAAACATTCTTGGAAACATTTGGGATAATGTAAGTAATATTTTTATACAGACTAGACTACATATTTTTATCACAACATAACCGAGAGAATACTTGCACGAGACAGGCATTTCGACATAATTTTGTATATGTACGTTTAAGCACAAGTAAGAGTAGAAAGAGGAATCAATTTCTAGCCTGGATGCCAGCCGAATTTAGCCCCGCCCACAACATTTGAGTTCGGGGAAATTCGGTCTGGACTTGATCCGTTGTGGAGCAACTATATTCGAACCAGAGCTGTTCGGATCAATGAAATTGTCAAAGCAGGCTTTATAAGATGATGGACAGATGATCAACAGTAACGTAAGCATTCACGTCACCAAAGAGCATTTGGGTTTAATTTTTTCTAATCCTAAACAGAGAACTTGTTCGTATATGCATATGCATTCACCTTTACTATTTCTCTCAGAAATGATGATTGTGTTGGTAAGTACACTCCATGTATCCTTAAATTCTTTTTACAACACTGGCAAAGATCGTTTACACTCATCTTCTTCTACTTCTTCCTGCGTTTGTGCAGTTGAGTTCTGTTCACAACTATATGCGTCACTCCGTTGCTCTGATTGGTTGTAGGTCTATCCAATTGAGGTCTTTCCTGGTTCGGTTGAAACCAAGCGGCATCCTCCCCCAATTTCTCTCGAAGCCAATGTGGAAGCGACTTAAACTGCAATTCATTGACTGGCCGCTAAGGACTGGTTCCAAAAGGGAGCAGAATCTCATTGAGCCCCATGTTAAAATGCCCAAATTTACAGCAGAAAAAAACATGTTTTCAGCCTAGTACAAATTGTGGTTTTGGTCTATCTAATTTTGCCCTTCATGACAACTGTGAGGGGGGTGAATTTTGTTATAACTCATTAGTTTACATTATATAAAGCCTTAAAGTTCTGCATAAATAAGGGCGTGGCCACTTTGAGTGACAGGTGGATAGCCGTTTGTCTGCTCTCTGTTAGTCATCACATCACCTCAGCTCCACCCACGTCCCGCCTGTTTGCCCATTTTCTGTTATCCGGGAATGACGCGCTGCCAAGTTGGCAACGGCCAGCTCGACCCTACTTTACGCTTCAAAACTGCTCTTCAGAATCTTATGGGACACGTCACTGACACTACATCCATTTTACTGTCTATGATTGAAACACAGCCCGATGAAGCACTGAGCAGTATCATATTCTGACTAGAACTGAGTATGACAATGTCAAGCTAATCAATTTCGGTATCGGCCTCAAAACACGTCTCTCTCTCTCTCTCTCTCTCTCTCTCTCTCTCTCTCTCTCTCTCTCTCTCTCTCTCTCTCTCTCTCTCTCTCTCTCTCTCTCTGTGTGCACGCACTTTGAGTGTGTGTGGCTGTGCGCACATTCTTGAATGAATAAACTGGCAAGACAAAACACGTTCAAGTTATAAACTTTCACTCAATGATGGTTAAATTTAGCAATTAATCCACAAGTCACATGCGTGACGAGCCGTGGGGCCTGGCCAGTCCATTTGCATCACAGATCAAACTGCAATCCGTTGCACCCCTAGTATCAAGCATATAAATGAATAACAGCCCTTTTCTTGTCACTTAGAATGTGGATTGCAGGCGTTTGCTATTAGTGCGCCTGAAATGCTCATTCAATTAACTTGAGGCATAATTTATAACTTCAAAAGTAATTTCAAGCGAGAATCTAAAAGAGACTGCTCAAATGTTAACGTCTGTGCAAGAGAGCCAATTGTGATGAGACTACTAATATTGTGCAAGTGTATCAGCAATAGCACAGGCTCATTTCATGTACACTTGTCTCTGCAAGTAGCCTATTCTAATGGCCTCTCTTTGTAAAGGATACAGAAAAAAAATATTGTTCATCTATGGGCATTTTACTTGCAAATAATGGTTTGAGGTTGCAAACCTCAGAAAAAGTGGTTGTCTCGCTTCTTTTCCACGTGATTTTTGTTTAGAATTAGAAGTATGCTTACTTTATTGTCACCCCAACAGGTAGCCATGACCCAGCCAACATGTCCATGTGGGCCCCACGTGGTTTTTATCTGGGCTATATGGGCGTCATCTGGGCATGGGCTCAGAGTGGGCACTTTGATGGGCTGAATGTGGGCCCCATCTTGGATAAAGTTGTGGGGCCCAGTTAGGTTGCCCATTATTGTTTATTTGAGGGTCCCATGTGGGCCACATTTGGGCTATATTTAGAATTGTAAAGTTTTATTGTTTGCAGTTGGTTTTGTTTTTTATACAATTATGGGTAACAGCCTAACCCTATTATATATATATATATATATATATATATATATATATATATATATATATATATATATATATATATATATATATATATATATATATATACACACACACACACACACATACACACATATATATACATACAAACACACTTCATTAAAATTCTTTTTTTAAATGATCTAAAATCACTTGCCTCGTGGAGGCATGGCTTTATCATAATCATGTATGCTTTTTAAGAGAGTGTTCTTGTTAATGTTTTGATAGTATTTTAAACTAATTGTGTCAGGGTTCTGCCCTGGCAGCCTTGTCTGTGTTGTCCTTGTTTAATGTTTCTATGTTTGTGTTGTGTCTGCCTTGTGTTCCTCTTGTCCCACCTCTTTGTTTCCTGTTACCACGCCCCCTTGTTTAGTCCTTGTCTAGTCCTCGTTTCACTAATTGTGCTCACCTGATCCTCATGTGCTTTTCCCTTTTATATTGAGTTCCTTTCCCTCTTGTCTTTGCTGATTCGTTGTATGTACGTATTCAGTGTTTGCTCGTTCATCTTGCCAAGTCAGTTAGAGATTTAGTGTCTCCTATATTTTTGGCTTTGAGTTTATTTATTTTCAGTTTTTTCCCTTTGTTCCTGAATTTTTAGTCAAGGTTCTATCTTTATTTTGCTCTAGTTTTCTCCAGGCTTTATTTTGGTTTCTCTTTTGTTTTCCCCTTTTTCTAGCTCCAGTTATATCTAGTTTATCGTTTGTTTTTAGTGTTCTAGTTTCGCCAGTTTTTATTTGCTTGGTTTTCTTTTGTTGTCTTGAGTGTTGTCTTGTGTTAGTTCCTGCCTCCTCCCTGGGATTCCCTGCCTGCTGGTTCCCTCTGCCTGGTAACTTGACTGGTTCTGAGTGTGTGAGCAGTAAGTACGGATCCCTGCTTCACTGTGTCCTGCCCTGTCTTCTCCACTACCATCTACCTGGCCTGGTCAGTCCTCAGAGGTTCTTCAACCAGCTGTATCTTGGAGCTGGTTCCAGCAGTCACACTCATCCGTTGTGTCATTGTTCTGCGTTGGCCCTGCTGTTTGGACTCACTCGTCCACTACCCTCTTGTGCCTTGTTGAACTGTCCTGTCAATAAATTATCTTTGTTCACTCTGCATCTGGGTCCTCCATTTCAGAAGTCCTGACAAATTGCCTTTTCTTTCATTACTGTTCTTTAGATATGAAACTGATGGGTCTGCCCAATCCCAGGAGTGATGGACTGAAGAATTTTCAATGCTCATGTCCTGTGTGATTTAACTTTTATTTTGTTTTTCTTATGGTCAATAAAAAGGTGATTTGCAAATTCTGAGTTGAAAGTCATTTTTTTTTTCACAGTAGAAATATTTTTTGCATGTAAATTATTAAGGTCAGGTACAGGTTTAGTAAAACCATAGATTAACTTAAAGTTGGCAGGGTTTGATAGTTTATTTTGCAAATCAGCACATTAATTTCACAGGAATAAAAAGAAATATAAATGGGGCCCAGTTCTCACCCACTGGGGTCCCACAAAAAACCCCATAGAGGGGCCATTTGTGGGCCCAGTGGTATCACCCATTTGGGCCCCATAAGGGTTCTGTATGTGGCCCACTTTGGCCCCATTTATTAGAACCCATATGGGACCCATATTGGCCCCTATAATGAATACACAAATGGGCCCCACTTAGAGCCCACTATGGACCCATCATGTGCCCCTATGGGCTAACACACATGGGGCTCATGTGGAGCCGATGGACAAAATTCTATGGGCCCCACTTGGGTTGCCCATGTAGGGCCCAAGTGACAGCCCATCAAAAACCCACATGGGGCCCACATGGCAATGTTGGCTGGGGATTTATGTCCACTCTGGATCTGTGCTTTTTAGGCGCTAGGACTCAAAGTGCAGCTCCCTGTCCATTGGCAGTCTCTGCGGGCTCCATTAATCTAAAGCCATTAAGATGGAAGCATTCCACTGCCTGATAACGGATAGTGGTTTGGACGGATTTCCTCACTGGACTATAAACACCGAGTGCAGTGTGCATCAACTGAAAAAGGTTTTGTGATGCTGTAACCAGCAAGATAGTTTATCACTATAAAGACCCACGATGCATTTTGGAGGTCCAGTCTTACAGTTCATCAGCTATGTTTTTTGTCTTTAGCTTTTACATTCAAACCAACATATTTTTGCTACATTTTCTTCAAATATTCAGCAATGTTTTCTTTGAGTGCTGTGATACAAGTCTTTTTAATGGAATGGCAATGAACAAAAGGTGCCGGTGGATAAAAGTATTTATTACTTGCATTAAACAAAAAAGAGTCACCTTTAAAACCTTTTATTAGCATGTTACAATAAACTAATAGTACCAGCATTAACTCATACTTGAAATTATGTGCTAGTGGCTAGCCATTTCTAATTAATGACATTTAAATTGTAGTTAAGGATTTCAACTTAATTAACTAATTAAAACTCACCCTTTAACATAACAGCATTCTGAATGAAATATCACAACGATCATATTATTTTAATACTTTAATTCACACAGACATAAAGTTAAATGCTTGCACACAAACTTTTGGTTACACATAACCTCTCTCTAAATATATAAAAAGTACACTATTGTTTAACACATATTGTCAGGATATACACAGTGGACAAGATTAGTGACGCACTTTATTTGGGAACACAGGGCGGAAAATGGGGTGTAGTAGATGCACTTGTATCATGGTGAGAGATGGTAGATGAATAACAGTCTTGATGGTTGTCTTACAGAGGAAGTATTGATATGGAGAAACGGATACCTCAGCAGCCGGGATGAAAGGTGCGTAATGAAAGCCAACACTCTGGGACGAAATCACAAGGAGACAGGAACACATTCTGGGAAAACCAAGGAGATCAGGTAAGTGAGTCTTTCCTAGTGCAAGGCCAGACAGTGACTGAAGGTGAGCCAGACGAGTTGTCCTGAATGGTAAGTAGGCGTCTCTCCGTCTACCGGAGATGATGAGGCTCATCCCATACCCTCTTGCTCTCCCGAAACCAGTGGTTGATGGTGGGCACCTCAGATGGTTCACCTGACCAGGGAAACAGAAGGGGTTGGAAACCAAGGATGCATTGGAAAGGAGTGAGACCGGTGGTAGATGCTGTAGTTCTGAATGAAGCAGCGGTAGAAATCTTTGAAGCTCCTTAACTGTAGCAGGAGTGGGCCATGAAGTGATAGCAGTCACCTTCCCCTCGTCCATTGTGACTCCTTGTCTACTCGCATTATACCCCAAGAACTGAATGGAACTCTGATGGAAACAATTTTTCTGCCTTTAGATACAGGGAGTGTTTGCGGAGTCGTTTGAGTACCTCTGAGACACGGTGATGTTCGGCCTGGTTCTGAGAGATGATGAGGATATCGTTTATATAGACAATTACGAACCTATTCAGGAAGTCCCAGAGTACCTCATTCATAAAATCTTGGAAAATTGTAATGTAATGTAAAATGTAATGCCGTTGACCAGGTCGTACGGCATTACAAGATACTCGTAGTGCCCTGATGGAGTAATAAAGGTGGTCTTCCATTCATCTCCGGCACGGATTCGGATCAGGTTGTATGTCTAATTTTGAGAAGATGGATGCTCCATGCAGTTGTTCCAGAGCCGCTGGAATGAGGGGAAGTAGATAACGTAATTTTGGTGATCTTGTTTAGAGCCCGGTAATCAATGCAAGGCCGCAAGCCTCCGTCCTTTTTTGCCACAAAGAAACTGGAAGCAGCAGGAGAAGTGGATGGACGAATGTAGCCTTGATTGAGAGCCTCCTCTATGTACTCTTCCATGTCCTTCTGTTTGAGGATGGAAAGTGGGTGCATGTCCACGGGGTACTGACTCACCAGGTTCCAGGTCAATGGCACAGTCCCATGGTCGGTGTGGTGGTAACCTTGAGGCTCGTTTTGGGCAGAAGACATCGGAGTAGGACTCATAACAGGCAGGAATCTTGATAGACTGCTTTTCTAGAGGGCTTTAAATAGAAGTAGTATTTACTGGAATTATCACAGGTTGTGGACGTGCAGGTCGAGGAAAAGAATGAAAGCAGTTGGGATCCCATCTTAAGACATCTCAGTTGTGCCATGAAACCTCTGGGTGATCCTAGAACCATGAAATTGCTGGCTGACCCTGAGTCGATAAGGGCAGTGACTGTAACAAAAAGTTCAGCAGCAACCAATGTTACAGTAGTGGACAGAGTAGAGGATTTAACTGCTTTATTCATTACTGAATTCACCAAGAGACGAGGACAAATGGAACAAGTGCCAATACAATGGCCGCTTGCTCCACAATATAAACAAAGGTTGTGGGTCAGCTGGCACGTTCTTTCTGCAGGACATAGGCGGGTGTTATCCATTTGCATGGCTTCTGGTTCTGGAGGCGGCGATCTCTATGGCTGGAGGGGATGGTTTGGAGGACTGCAACATGGGATTTTCTTCATAACAGCTTTGAGCTCTGCGTGCCACACGGATAGACTGTTGGATGAATTTCTCTAAACCAATATCATCATCGTAAATGGCCAGTTGAAGACGAAGCGCTGGATTTAAACCTTGGCAATTGGTGGTAATTAACGGTCTCTCATTCCATCCACTCGCAGCAGCAAGAGTCCAATTTTAGCGCATAATCTATAATCAAGCTAATACCTTGTCGGAGATGATAAAGCTGTTCTCTGATTGAAGAATCTCCTGCAGTATGGCCAAACACCTCCTTAAAATGCGCAATGAAACTTTGAAGAGACATTGCAGTCCTCCTCTAGACCAGAGAAGGGCACTGGCTTGACCAGGGGCAATACAGACAGCTGAAGTAGTGACTGTTGTGGAAGTGACACTAGTGCTCGGTGCTGCCCTGGGTTCCGCTAACTCTCTCCAGAGAGTTTCAGCTGGTTCCTGAAAAGGATCGCGGTGATCTGGATCCATATGCGGTTTAGGTCTGGCCTTCTGTCAGGATATACAGACTGCAAAAGATTGGTGAAGAACCAAACACACTTTATTTGGGAACACAGGGCAGAGAATGGGGTGTAGTAGATGCACTTGTATCATGGTGAGAGATGGTAGATGAATAACAGTCATGATGGTTGTCTTACACAGGAAGTATGGAGATGGAGAAACAGATACCTCAGTAGACGGGATGAAAGGTGAGTAACGAAAGCCAACACTCTGGGAAAACCAAGGAGATCAGGTAAGTGAGTCTTTCCTAGTGCAAGGCCAGACAGTGACTGCATCCGAAACCTGCAAAATGCTGCCTTCGGAGGACACATTTCAAGGCAGGAAGGCATCAAGGCACGTCCGAATCTAATGTTAGCTACACTTCCTGTCTCCTGAGATACCTTAATCTGATCGATTTTCGAAGGCAGCATTTATGTATCCTTCGCTGCCTTTGATATCCCACAATCCTGTGCTTTCCATTCTGTGACAGTTGAGCTGGGGAAAAAAAGATGGCGTCCGAAAGTTGCATTTGCTGGTCAGTTTGTGTGTAAATGTAAGTTTTTTACCAACATTTTCCACTTCTGATGTAATTTCTAGCGAGAAATTACTGATGTAGTAATTAAATATTTGTTTAGTTCTCACCAAAGCTCTTTCTATTTTGCTCATTAAACGGTTACACTGCCTAAGAAGTCTGTCCGAAATTAGTTTCTTGAGGTGCCTTTATGCACAAACGCTGCCTTACAAGCCATTCTCTGATAAGGCAACGAGTCAGCTGCCTAGGTTTTCGGACGCATCCAGTGACTGAAGGTGAGCTGTGTGAATATTTAGTGGGCTGCTGATTAGGTGATTGATGACAGGTGCGGGTGATCAGTATACTGGTGACAGGAATCGCTGTGTGGTGGAAGTGAGAGAGCCTGGCTGATCTGTGACACATATTGGCTAGTGTAGCTAGATAACTTTCCAAAACTAGCCCAGGATGATTTATCTTTGACCCATTTACGTTCCACACATGGAAGCAGAATAAGAGTAGCCTATTGAGTTCAGTGGTAGTGCTACGCCTGGCACTTTATTTAGAGGCTCTAAATCTACAGATGATAAATAATGTCCATTTAGAATCTGCCTTTAAAAACACATAAATCAGTCTGAACAATCTTGCCACCAGACACATTTATTCACATACGGCACATTGATGCCTCAATTTCTAATTTACAGTCCTTATGACTCAAAAGACATTAGTCAGGTTAGACGCCATATTGAATTTAACATAGATGACAACGAGGCTGTGAGAGATAGACACACACTGTATAAAGGTTCTCGATCATGTAATTTTCACAACGCACAACTTTTTAAACAGGTAATGGAGTATTTGCTTACTGCAAAAGCATTTTTTTTTTCCAGAAAGATGTTTCTCACTTGGTGTGTTGTTAAAGGGATAGTTCACCCAAAAACAAAATTTTTGTGTTTATCTGCTTACCCCCAGGGCATCCAAGATGTCGGTGTCTTTGTTTCTTCAGTAGAACACAAATGAAGATTTTTAACTCCAACCGTTGCAGTGTGATAGTAGTATAATGCATGTCAATGGGGATATTTTAGAGTATGAGAGCTATGAGAGTAAAAACACATAGAAATACGAATCCTTATTAAACCATGCGGCTCGTGGTGACACACTGATGTCTTAAGACACGAAACGAACGGTTTCTGCGAGAAACCGAACAGTATTTGTTATTTTTTTACCTCTTATCAGACAAATGTCATCTAGTATTCCCAGCGCCATAACTTCCGGCGAATAAGGTCAAAATAGCGCGATCAAAGATATATATATGTAGATGCCTCATTCGACCGATCCATGCAGGCACTAATGAGGAATCTATGTATATATCTATGATCGCGTCGGTATTTTGCATGTATTTTGACCTTATTCGCTGGAAGTGATGGCACGGGAACGGCTGATGCAGAGCCATAGAAAAAAATGAAATACATTTTTAAATATGGATATTTTTCTTACACAAACGCATCGATTCGCCTCAGAAGGCCTTTATTAACACCCCGAAGCCGCGTGGAGCACGTTATTTGACGGACAGATGCATTTTTTATGGACTTTAAAAACAGAGCAACTATTACTATTATAATGCTTGGATTAGCCAGAACATTTTTAATATAACTCAGAGTTTATTTATATTATTTAGTTTAAGAATAATGTCATATACAACTCGGATGACTTGAGGGTGAGTAAATCATGGGCTAATTTTCATTTTTGGGGGAACTATCTCTTTAAAGTGCCCTTTATGGTTTTTCTAATATTCCCTTGCATGCAGTGTTATAGCTGTTTGTGAATGTAAAGGTTCTACAAAGTTCTAAAGTCAAAAGTGCATGATAAATAAAGTTATTGTCTCCCACAGCGTTACGGTTCTCCGTGAACAACTTGCCTCGCCCTCAAACGTCATTTTACTGACGAGTTTAACACGAGATTTGCAAAACACTTGAAAGACGCTCTTGAAAGATGGGTCATTACCCAGTTTATTTGGCCCTCAGATGCAGAACCTGTAAGTATGAATAATTATATATATATATATATATATATATATGTATATATATATTCTGTATGTGTTGTTATTGACACAGTTCCTGCATGTGCACAGAAATAAATTAGAAATATACACATGGTTTGTTGATGGAAGTTCACTTGTTAATGCTGATGGTGAGGAATTACAGTTGCAACATCTCATAATGAGTAGCGTATCACTGAGAAACGTCCTGCTCAAGTCGTCCTTGCGATGGAGGTTCAGGTTGAATAACTAGTTCTTCCAATGTTTCATCATCGGACTTGCGCTCGGATTGATATAGTAAAATCAACGTCATCGTTACTGTCTTTACAGTGTGTACAATCGCTGAGCTTAAGAAATCCTCTGGAGCTGAAGTTCTGTTATGGTGATGGCCGTTTAGCTTCCGACACGCGCTGTAAGCAGTAGACCACCAATCACAACAGACTAGGCCATCTGGCCAATCAGAGCAGAGTAGCTCGCAGAAAAGAGGGATTTTAGAGACACTCATCCGACAAATGTGGTGATGTGCAATGTACATTATTAGAAAATGAAAGTGTTTTTTGACCTTTAATGCATGTAAAACTATTGTAGGAGACCTCCAAAACAAAAGTAGGAACCTTTAAAATAGCATAACATGGAGCATTAAAAAAAATTATATATGGCGCTACCCTGACTAAGGTCTACGACTTAAAAAAAATAAGAGGGTGAAGGTGGGTTTCCATTGCCTCAGGGCAGTCCTGTGCCTGCACTGCTCTGCCTTTCATGTAAGCTGCTGGAGTTCAGAAGACAGATTGTCTTTTAGAGATTTATCCATCAGATCTCCGTTCTGAGTCTCGGCTTCTCTCAGGGTTTCTGAATTTCACCTTATCCTTGGTAACTTTACAACCTGTCACATTATAAAGCCACGCTAAAACCTGTAACCAATTCATACTCAATAGGATGTGAGTGAACAGCTTGAGCTTATTGTTGCTAATTAACACTGAAGAAATGAGTTGAAAATGTGTGTAGACTTCGAGTTTCCTTTTATTTAAAAATACAGACTTTTTCATGAGCATGAATCTGTTTTATAGCTAATATTTTGTTATATCTACAAACAAAATTACAGTGTTCAACAAGTCGCAAACGTCTTTTTACCCCCTTGAAACTATAATGTAACTTCTACTTTTGGTGTTCAGTCACATTCATTACCATCTCCATTTACTGTCTGAATCTAAATATTCAGCCCATTTCGATGACAAATTAGATCTATGTTTCTTTCCCTCTATTAAGTTGCCACAGTTCATTTGCTGCAAGCGTTTGCAAACAAAGTGTAAACATGTTTTGCATGAACTTGTCACATTTCAGTCACAGCAATCACATTTGCAAATATGCTATATATATATTCTATGTATAAGTGTAAATAGCCCATATTAACTATTTGCGCTTGGAATTGGACTTGCATGACACATATCTTAGTCTGTATACTAGCTGTCATAAGGCACTAGCCTTACATATTACTTCATTTGCATTCCTCTTTTCATGCCTCTCATTTTCTCTGTCCATTTAACACATTTTGGCACTGGCAGTCATTAGGGGACCATTACACATTATTTTCAAAGCAGTGAACAGAAAGACAAATCCGTCCTCAAGAGCACTCTTAAACTCTTCAGCGTAGGGTGTAGCAGGGTATAGTAGCAGAGTGTAAGTTTTGTTTATATAACTAACATTTAGAAAACGGATTACTTTAATCACTGTGAGCCTATAAGTGAGCAGAGATGCTCTTTCACTCTACCTTGCATAAATGAAGGTCATTTGTACATGTGGCATTGCAGTAATCAAGGCCAAAGTCCTGCAGGACGGTTTCCGAGGCCATGACTGCATAATATCCATGACATTAATACATCTTTATTGAACTTTAAAGGGTTAGTTCACCCAAAAATGAAAATAATGTAATTTATTACTCACTCTCATGCCGTTCCACACCCGTAAGACCTCCGTTCATCTTCGGAACACAAATTAAGATATTTTTGTTGAAATCCGATGGCTCAGTGAGGCCTGCATAGCCAGCGATGACATTTCCTCTCTCAAGATCCATTAATGTACTAGAAACATATTTAAATCAGTTCATGTGATTACAGTGGTTCAATATTAATATTATAAAGCGACGAGAATATTTTTGGTACGCAAAAACAAAAACAAACGACTTATATAGTGATGGCCGATTTCAAAACACTGCTTCATGAAGATTCGAACCATTATGAATCAGTGTATCGAATCAGCGCGGTTCGGAGCGCCAAAGTCACGTGATTTCAACAGTTTGGTCATAGATATACATAATAAAGGCTTACGGGGGAGTCTCTAACGTCATCACGAGCGGCCATCTTGTCACAGGCAAGCTTTCTGGCGGGCTCTGTGGTACCTGATGTAAGGTGAGTGATATGCACGAACACAAATACTCTTATCTCGCTGAAATCTTGACGGATTTACAAATGGTTTGGTTTCTTATAAACGTTATTGGCGTGGCTATAATTCTGGGAGCTAGAATTTTTTTTGAATAATTATTCATAAGAATGCAGTGTCATATCTACATTACTGACGTTTATAACAAACCAAACAGTTTGAAAATCGGTAGAAAATTGAGTAAGTTATGGTTATTTAAAAAGTACATGCACCATTAAAACACAATGTTACGAGTGAGCGAGCTGACTGTGACAAGATGGCCGCCAGGTGCGGACGTCGACCTCCATTGGCCAGCAGCGCGGACGAGACATCTAGCCTTTATTATGTATAACTATGAGTTTGGTGGTTTGACACGCGATCCGAATCATGATTCGATACACTGATTCATAACTCTCCGAAGCTTCATGAAGCAGTGTTTTGAAATCGGTTATCACTATATAAGTCGTTATTTAGGTTTTTTTGGCACACCAAAAATATTCTTGTCGCTTTATAATATTAATATTGAACCACTGTACTCACATGAACTGATTTAAATATGTTTTTAGTACATTAATGGATCTTGAGAGAGGAAATGTCATTGCTGGCTATACAGGCCTCACTGAGCCATCGGATTTCAACTCAAATACCTTAATTTGTGTTCCGAAGGTGAAAGGAGGTCTTATGGATGTGGAACAGCATGAGGGTGAGTAATAAATTACATTATTTTCATTTTTGGGTGAACTAACCTGGTTGGTGTTTATATAAGCAGCATAAACAACCAAACAACCCCAGACAGAATATTGCATCACGCTGAGCTTTATAAATAACCTATATTCAGTTGTATTAGAGGAATTAATTTGATAAATTTGGCAAATACTGGCACCTTTTTATGTTAATGAGAGTGAGTGGGAGAGAAATGTCAAAAGTCGCTTTCTCATTAACAGCGTATTAAACTGAGCTTACTTTGGGATTGTAAATCTGAGGTTGATTAAATTTGTGAAAATCTATAACTAGAGATTAGTTACATTAACAATTTCTGTCTGAAAAGTGAAGAGCTATTATACACCCTGGTCTTATTTTTCTAATTTAATATATATATATATATATATATATATATATATATATATATATATATATATATATATATATATATATATATATATATATATATATATATATATATATATATATATATATATATATAATTTTTTTTTTTATTTTTTTTTTTTTTTTTTATAAATTGTACTATCAGTATAATAATTTAAATAAAATGTTCTGAATTTAACTGGAAAATTAACATGAATTTGAGAATGTCATAGTATTTGGTTTGTCCCGATTTTCCCTTAAAGACGCAGTGTGTACATTTTAGCGGCATCTAGTGGTGAGGTTGTGTTTTGCAATCACCCACTGCTCACCCCTCCGTTTCGGCGCTGAGAAGCTACGGTGGGCGACACAGGACAAAAATGTTGTCGTCGGAGAGAGCTAGAGTGCGGATCGGGCCGCATTTATCTGTCCGAGCCCGGCGCGCGTCCGACAGAGTAGTAACCGAACCCGACCCGAGCCCGACAGGCATTAAGATATTTATGTCCGAGCCCGACCCGAGCCTGGATATAGCGCACAGACTCTTCATAGATGTGAAATTGCTGTTTTGTTTTGCACCGACAGTGATAGGGTTAACAAAGGGAGTTCAGAGGGGCGGAAACAAATCCTGAAGACGGGTGCGCTTGAGTTAAGTGAGAGTGTGTTCATCTTCGTTCTGATTAAAAGTTCGGAAACCTCCCTTGTCTGTCATTCTTCAGACATTACACTATTTTTTTTCTCATACTAATGACGTCATGTACGTTTGTTCGTGTGGAAAGCCCGCTTTTATTAAGCAGCTGTAGGAAGGCAATCTGAAATGATTACAGATGAGCGCATCAGCGCGCACACGGGGAAACAAATACACACGTTAACACGGGGCCAAATCAAATAGCCAATTGTGAAACCAAAATTAAATGAACAAAGGTCTACCAAAATGGCCCAGCTAACAGAACAAAACATCAACGTAACACAAATCCAGCTTATTGAAGTGAAAATCACTCTTACCATTTTTCTCGAAAACTGTATGGCTACTAAACTGCAACATGGGATTTATTTACATAATCCATCCATCAAAGTTTAGGCTAATCCAGGTTATTATGCAGAAAAAGGATTGCATCAACTGTGGATGGCTTCAAGGCTGTTGGTCCTGCCAGCAGCGCTGAAGTTGCGCTGCCAGCCACATGTAGCCTAATAATATGCAATATGCACGCACGTGTTTCGAGCTGGTTGCGCGTTGTCACACCTACATAAACAAATTTCCGCGCACAGGAAGACGAATGTTAAGGTAATATTTTTTATTTATTTTAATCACAAAAACATCAAGTTAAAAAGGCCCATTGGCTACCTACATAAGCTGTTTTAAATTTCAGATGTTCAATGCCTTATTACGCTGACGTGACCGAGCCCGACCTGAACCCGAACATTATTTATAAATATCTGTCCAAACCCGGCGACGGGTCCCGTCGGGCTCGGGTCGGGTATCCATCCTCTAGAGAGAGCAGAGATTGACTAGCGGTCTGTAGAGAAGTTTGTCCGTTTAGGGCTACTGTAGAAGCATGATGGCGCAAAATGGCGATTTCACTGTTAGGGGACCCGCGGTGTATGTAAATAGAAATGGCTCATTCTAAGGTAATAAAGACTAAACGGTACATTATGTAAGGTCTTTATACACCACTGAAAACATAGTTAGATATATTATATTGAATTTCTGTCAATAGAGCATCATAAATACTACACACTGCACCTTTAAAGGCACACTAGTTTTTCGCCACTAAAGGTCGCCATTCAAAACAAAGGAGTAGCTTAATGACGCCGAGATTGAGCATGGAATCTTGTAGTCTTTACCTCACAGCCGGTGGAAAAGAATCGGGATGGGACTCGGGCAGAAACCATGTTCATGGATGAGATTATTAACGTTACAGTAGTATGAAGCAGAGCAGGCTGAGTGCTGTGGGAGCGCAACACACAGCTCGACAGCAGCGGAACCACAGTCGCCGCTTCCACTTCTTCCGCTCGTGCATATGTGGGGTAGCGCAGGGCTGTTTTTATCATATTAGATACATTTGAGTGTTTTGTTATAACATTACTCTGTGCGTTCGCTCAGTGGCTGCTATGAGACACTTGATGCACACTGCAGTAAGCTATTGATATTAGAATATCATATAAATGCTAGAGGGCTTGTGTTGCTAAATGGCAAGCAAATCATTTTAAACATATTGTATGATGGAGAAAATGCTGTATAACTGTACAATTGTTCGTTTTCTGTCTATAAATGTATCCAAACAGTTGTTCCCTTGTCTAATAAAACATATAAGCGTCTTTGGTGTTTCCATGGTTTCTACGGAAATCGACGTCACTAATTGCTTATCTCTCTTGATTTAAACATTCAACCCTATAATAGGGTACAAGCTCGGATGGCCAGGACATTTGCAATATTTGTAAAGCCAAATTTGGTGATGAAAATGATCGCAAGAAGACAAGAGGATTGGATCATGTGCATTATTTGCAAGGACTGGTTTTATGAGACGTGTGGCGAGGAGAATGGCATCATTGAAGACAGGGAGGCATTAATTTGCACTGGCTTTATTGACACGTACTAACCGTACAAAAAGCAGAAATTAAATTTAGCCTGTGTGAAATGAATTAGTCTATAAGAAGATATGTTCATGAAGGTTCCTCTTTTTTAAATATAAATTTATATGAAAAAATATTGTGGGCAGGCGAGAGGGAGGGGGTGAAACTGCTGTCCCTTAAAAAAAGTGATGTTTTTTATTGTTGTTTATATTGTTATAGTGTATTTAATACATTAGGCCTACACTTGAATAATCATTGAATGTGTTTGACTTGAGTGTCCCAGTTTGCCAATAAAGGTGTCCCAGTTTGACAGTAACGCTTGGAAAAATGTGGTTTGGTGGTCAATGTGTGTTTAAGGAAGAGTCACCCATCTTGTGTTTAATGTTTCTTTCTTTTTTATTCTGTATAGTATAGTAGAGATCTTAAACTATTTATCATATGAGGGGCTAAGACATTTGGATCATAATAACAATTATACAGAAGGTAAATTATCAGAAATTCACTTTTTTTGCCTACTTGTGAAAATAATTTAAAAATAATGTATATAATACTATAGGCTTTATGCAGTAAGCAGAACTGATTAAACGGAGGGGTCAAATATTCCTATTTCACTTTACTCAGTTTTTCTAAGGCAATCGGTTTGCATGTTTTTTAAGTCCTACTAATTATATAATACTATATGCATTATGCAGTAAGCAGAGCTGATTAAACTGAGGGGTCAAACTGTTCACAGTCTACAAAATGTGTTGCTGTTGCCACCAAGTGGCATACATTTGAAAAAGAGGTTACTTCATTTGAAATGGTTATTCTGTGCTATAACTTACAAACTTATATTTTAGTGCAAGCTTTCTTGAGGGCTTTGTGATTTGTTCATTATGAATTATTACATGTCTCCCTTGATTCTGATTGGTCAGTTTTCTGTACTGTATCCCAGGAAGCAGATTTACAGTGTCTTTCTACAGACACAACAGAAATGTTTCAAATCCACTTATTGGTATTTATTTAGTAAACAGGCATTTAATTATGCATAATAATGTTCACTTAATGACATTTTTTTCCATCTGGGAATAGCTGTGAAAATGCTTTTCTCCTTCCTTCAAAAATGTGTTCTATCATAATAATAATATATCAAATATGATCTTCTCTGTCCCTCTCTGGAAGCTCTTTGTGCTAATCAGATCTGACACCTTTTGACAGGAAATCTCCCTAATCCCAATCCCAAATGTTCCTGTTTCCTGCATTTTATTTTCCCCAGAGAAACCGGAAACATCTTGTCCAGACCTGCTGTCGTATAAGTCTCAACAAATCTCCTCCAGAAGTAGAAATTCCCACAAGGCCTGCAAAGCTTCAGCTGGAAAGTATTACCGAAAGTTCTTCACAAAGACATGCTCAAAGCTAAACTATAAATAAGAAACATTTGTAACTCAAGCATGAATACAAATAACAGGAATGCAACTAATTTCTTTTGTGCTGGCTTATAATGAATCGGGAGAGAATACAGAATGTAGAATAATACTTTTCCAGTTGTAAAAACCACCTAAAAAGATTCATTGTTTTAATTAAATATTGCTTTGCAATGGCAGTGATGCAGCTGAAATGGAGGGCGTCCAATCATCTATGGCTCACAGAGCTACTTACAGGCTGTGTGTTATATGGCGGCACTGCACTGCAGGCTGTCTACCTTAGGCAATAGAAATGGACTGCTGGGCTCTGTTTTATACCTCGTCATCATTAGCTGACTCTATGAGACTGATGTTTCCTGGAAATCAACTTTGATTATTGTTTGTGAGCTGAGCTGCACATTCAGTTATTTATGCGCGATGTTGGAATAAGTACAAAGTCTGGACTACTTGCATAAGCACATCCGTTCTCTTGAACAGAGACAAAGGAAAAATGGATACAAAAGCAGGACATATTATTTTGTATTGATTTTCGTACTGTCCTGCCATGTCTAGTATTGTTTTATGACTAGAATCATTTTGAGATTCAAATGAGTGATGCCGTAATCCAGCAAAGTACAGGACTAGCAATAAGACACAACTAAAAGCTAATCTCTTCTTTCCATTTCTTCAAAAGGCAATACATTTTCTAAAAGATATGGCACTGTTTTGCAACACTTCACCTGCATTTATATTCTGTGTGTGGTTTAAAGCTCGAAACCCTGAAATGTCAAACGTAATACACTTTGGTGCATATGCAGTCATTAGGGGTGTAACGGTACACAAAACTGACGGTTCGGTACGTACCTCGGTTTTGAAGTCACGGTTCGGTACAGCAGTTTTAAAAAAATTGCTTTTTTTTTTTTTTTTATTAAACAGTGGTTTACTGAAAAAAGTGTGTCTGCCCTTAAATGAATTAAATGATAACAAAGTTTCTTAAAGATAATGCTGTAAACTATATAGGGAGCCCTTACTTGCACATTATTCTTAGAATATTAAAGGTTAACAACAGAGCCTATGAGCCTATATTCAGCTGATATTCATGTTTAGATATAGGATAATCAACACTCAAATAACACATTGTGTGCAAACGTAAACTTCACATAAGGCAGTTTTTGCATTAACTCCTAAATCTAATTATAATTTTTTTTTTTCTCCAATTCGTTGTTGAAATAAAATCATTTACACAGTGACTGTCATTTTCATGACAGATTTATCTAAACATACATTAAGTATTCAGTCCATTTTATCACAAAATTCAAACAATAAATGCCATTTTGACGCTCTGTAATGTGACGACTGATAGATGCGGCGAAGCGAGTGAACGCGATCATCTCTTCCAGAAGAATAAACATGAATTAATATCTTAAGGTATGTCGAGGATAACACTTACTGAAACGTATATCTCGTGTAATCGCTCAATCAGTGTTTCAACTGCGGAAAGACCTCAAACAGCTTGTAAACAATGTCACGCAGCATCATAATTACCTCAGAGTCAGAAGTCATTCAGTGTTCACAGCTGTTAAATCACTAGAGAAATCAACTCTTTCACTAAATATATGCACTATAGTATTAATATATATATTAGGGATGCAACAATACAGTTAGTCCACGGTTCAATACATACCTCGGTTTTTAACTACGGTTTTCGGTTCGGTGGTTGTCGGATGGGTTGTCACTCTCTATACACTGTAAAAAAAAATTTTTTTTAGTTGGCCGAATTGAATTTCTGTGAATTAAATTGCATCAATTCACAGATATTCAATTTGGCCAACTAAAAAATTTAGATGTGATCAGTTACTAGAAAATTTTCAATTGGAGACCTGAATTTTTTTTACAGTGTAGGAGCAAAGAACTTTAGATTCCAACTTTCCATAAATCAGCACCGACTAGAAAAGTTCAAAATGTCAGCGCTGTCATTTCCATCACAATATTCTATAGAATGAAAAGAACATTCTAAAAATGATTTTAACGGTAAAAGACTGTAAAAATGCTATGGTGAAAAATAGTTCATTGGTTAATAGAAAGTTTCTGTACTATACAGTATATGGTGAATAACTGTAATAAATCTAACCTTGCATTTAATTTAATTTTACAGTAAAATACCATTAAATTTACAGTTTTAAGTATATGGTATATGGGACTGTTCCGTAAAACCTAAAACGTTACTGCCGCATTTTTTCAGGTAAAGTTCTGGCAACCACAGCTGCTGTTTTTTTACCGTAAATTTTACAGGGATTTTTTTTACAGTGTGGGTTGAGCCATATGGGTCATTTTTTGGGGTACTCAGATCCTGGGTCAGACATAACAACAGTTATTTATCGCGGCATCCTTGCCCTTGCATTAAGTGTTATGATTTTATTCAAAAAGATACAGAATATAAATACTGATGTTAAAATATGTTCTCAGAACTGTATACTGATTGTTTATGGAGCCAGTCACTGCATATTTCGGCTGCGAACGCAGGGAAATTTTTACTTCTAATATTTGTTAAACGAGCGTAAATGTAGGCAATATGTATTAAAATATGCAAACCAGTGGTTGTGTGGAGTATTTTAAAAAGGTTTAGAGGATTTAAGTTCATCTGTAAACATTAATTCTTGTATGAAGTAAAATGATAATATAGTATTATATACGAATCAACGAATCAACCCATTATGCTGGGTTAAATAATTCAATTTGCTGGGTAAAATTAACCCAACATGTGTTCTGTCCTACCCATGGGTTTTAAAACAACCCAAATAAGGTTGTTTTTAACCCAGTGATTTTTAGATGACAGTTTCTACTGTATATTCACCATTAGATAGGCTATAGTAAATCAATTAAACAAGTGAGAGTGTAAAACGTGTATTTTAAGAGATTTTGTCACCATAGGCTCCAGATTTCTCTCTATACACTGTAAAAAAAAAAAGTTTTTAGTTGGCCGAATTGAATTTCTGTGAATTAAATTGCATCAATTCACAGAAATTCAATTTGGCCAACTAAAAAATTTAGATGTGATCAGTTACTAGAAAATTTTCAATTGGAGACCTGAATTTTTTTTACAGAGTAGGAGCAGAGAACTTTAGATTCCAACTTTCCATAAATCAGCACCGACTTGTAAGCTGCTAAACTTGTACTAAACTCTCAGGCTGAGATGATAAAGGGCAAATCGAAGAGGAGTTCCACCAATGTCCCCATGAGCATTAAATCATCTCTGTCTGTCAGATCTCACTGATGACACTGCATATCAAGTTTAGCAACCATGGCCGGCTCATCAGAGAATGGACCCTTACTGGATCATCGCGCTCTCTCTCTCTTTTCTTTCATTCTCAGTATTCACAGTTTTTATTTTACATGCAAATCCAATAACGTACAACATTTTCTAAGGTTTGCAGCCAAAACGAGACGAAAATAAGCTTGTGCTAAAGCTATTGTGGAAGAGGAGGTTAGTTAACTGGAGTGCTGCTGTCGTCAGCTTGCCTGTCTGTTCTAGTTTGGTCAAGCATTTATCAGCAAAAGAGTCACCATGCTGGCAAAACACCTGAAGAGCACAGTGAAACAAACAACACTTTCTAATTTATGGCAAAAACTCAATTTTGTTGTTTTAAAAGAGTGGATTTTAAGGAATGGTTCATCCAAAAAGGCAAATACTGTCATCATTTACATAATCTCATCTGAACGTGTATGAGTTTCATTCTTCTGTGGAACAACAACAACAAGATAAGAAGAATAAGAAGATATTTTGAAGAATGTTTCAGGTCCATATTACGTGTATACATTTTTTTTTCTCCAGAAAGCTTATTTCATTTAATTTTGATAACATATTTTTGAATTTTTATTTACCTAATTGCTATATTTTATCAATAAATAATACATAAATAATAATTTAGCCACATTCTTTCAACTTAAATTCAAAATGACTCACAATTTCATGCATAACCCTTTTATTTCAGCTCAAAATATCTTACATTGGGTGTCTTTGCCGACTAGCCTGACAAGCCAGACCCACATCAAGATGTTGGGTCGGGGAACTCACTATTGGCAGGGCTCAATTCGAGGGGCGGGATAAACGGTTGTCTTTCAAATTCCCTCTGCATGCAATAGGATAGCGCTATGACCACCCAGAGCAACGAAGAAGGTGAAGAGGAGCTAGTTGATAGATTAAACTTTCGCCGGATCTGGTTGGCAAAACTCTGAATACATCTTCCTTTCTTAAGAATGACTTCAGTGCCGTTCTTTGTTCTTTTCTCAAAGAAAAGCTTAACTCAAAGTCTTCCAGAGTCACGGCCAAAGCCGATTCGAAAGACCGCTGTTCGCCAGCTTCTTTGTTTTCAACTAGCACGCGGGAACTGCGGCAACTCTGCCGTCATTATGTTAAGCCCGCCCACCGACTCTATACACGATGTGATTGGCCTGACCAGAGTTTGGCTTTTCCAGCTCGCAAGCCAACGGAGAGTTGCTAGACTACCCTGGCTGCAAACCTCCCCCAGTTTATCTTGAAGTCAATACGGAAGTGACTTAAACTGCAATTCATCTAATGGCCACTAGAGACAGGCTCCAAAAGGGAGCATAATCTCATTGAGCCCCATGTTAAAATGCCCAACTTTACAGCAGAAAAAACATGTTGAATACAAATTGTGGTTTTGGTCCATACGGCAAATTTTTCCCTTCATGACAACTGTGAGGGGGGTGAATTTTTTTGATTACTCGTTCGTTTACATTATATAAAGCCTTAAAATTCAGCATAAATAAGGACGTGTCCACTTTGAGTGAAAGGTGGATTGCCGTTTTGCCTGCTGTCTGTTAGTCATCACGTCACCTCAGCTCCACACACGTCCCGCCTCTTTGCCCATTTTCTGTTATCTGGGAGTGATGCGCTGCTAAGATGGCAACGGCCGACTTTGAGGCTTCAAAACTGCTCTTCAGAAAATAATTTTTTGGTAAAGTTTTAGCAGTTTTAGTTAGATTTTTTAGTTGAAATATCAGGACACAAATGTGTATAATGACATGGCTATGACATAGGTATTACAAAAAGAGGGTGAAATATGAGGACGTTACCCATGTCCTCACTTTTCAAAAGGCTTATAAATCATACAGAATGAGGTTTTTTTCACAGAAAGTAAACTGTGCCGTTTCCTGTGATGGGTAGGTTTAGGGGTAGGGGCAGTGTAGGGGGATAGAAATAACGGTTTGTACGGTATAAAAACCATTACGCCTATGGAATGTCCCCACATTTCACAAAAAAAAACCCTGTGTGTGTGTGGTTCGACAAAAGTAAGGTCTTGGACCACTCCGATGAACAATCTTCTTCTTTTTTTCTAAATGAGTTTCTGGTCAAAATGACCCGAGGGAAGGATGAGATTGCCATTACAAAATTGGTATGTCCAATTCTTTAACCTTGACATTTTTGGACCCCATAGACATTCATTGTGTGGATGAAAATATATATATTTTTCTATAGATGAAAGAACTACATGATAGTGTGTGAATGATGCTAACATAATATTTTGGTAAAAGTAAAAAAAAAAAAAAAAAAAACATTAACACTAACATCATCTCCAACCTCTTTAAGAAAGTTTGAGAGCTAAACTTAGTAGTTATTAGTGCAATTAAATATCTGATCATATTTTAGTTTTGTGCAAGCAAAGAAATCATGCTAATAGTGCTATTTAAGCACCCAAGACAATGCAATGTTTTCATTAAGTTTCATTAAGTGCACATATTTATCACCGGAGGATACACATAGTTATAGTTTGAAAAACCTGTGGGTAAAGTAGAGCTCCAACACAACTAAAACACAATGATGAAATTGAAATAATAAACATGTATTCATTTCACTTTGGCTCTCGGGACTACAACTTTTTCTATGATCTTGTAATTAAAATGACAGAAACACCTGCAGTTTTGCAAGAGTACAGTTTGCGGCTTATTCCCCAAACCTGCCTTTCTGAATTTAGGTACAACATCTGGTTGAATAAGATCCCCCAGGAAAAAAGAAATTGTAAGATCATTTTATAAAGGCCTAGTCTAAAAAACATGATGAATAAGTTGTCATTCAGGATGCTGTGCTGTCCATTAAGGACATAAGCTGCTACTTTTCTTCATTTATCTGTCATGATGTGAATGCCCTGCGGCAGGCTACTTTTAGACATGCATTTTACTCTTTTTAATTCACACATGCAACTCATTCAATACATGTAATGCGATACATTCAATGCAGCTGACAGGCTTTAGAAAGATTGATTTCAGGACCTCATACTGTCACTTATTTTAGGTTAATTTATCATACAAATGAGAGATCTTATTCATGACATGTTTTGTGCTCCTCTCACACTGGATGGACACATTTGTCACAGCTGATTCCAGGTTTCATCAGTCTTACACTTACATCTATACAACAAAACAGGCCCCAAAACATACACACATTCTATGACTATGTCAAAATGTATTTGATTATATCTTCTTTAATAGGGTTGCAAAATTCAGAGAATTTTCAAAGCTGGAAACTTTCCATGGAAAATGAACGATAATAAATTGGAATTTGCAAAATTGCAGGTTAGCCTATCACTCTAAAAAATGGTGCTATATGGCAGTAAAAATGGTTCTTGGCTCGTAATCATAGGATAAACACTTTCGGTGCTATATAGCACCATATCTTAACATGTTCTGTATATGGTAGTGGTGCTATATAGCACCTCAGCCAAAGAACTGGTGAAGAACCAGTGAAGAACCACTGAAGCACCACTGACGCACCAAGGTTGGTGCTATACAGCCCTTAATGTGGTTCCCCTATGAGCCAAGAACCACTTTTAGTGCCATATAGCACCATTTTTTTTTGTTGTTGTTTTTTTTTAAGAATAGTTTTTCTTTGTTTGCAGCATAATCTTGGTTAAAACAACCAGATTTAATGCAATTTCAGTTGAATTTCCACCCTGAACATTCCTCCATCACATGTACATTTGATCAAAAAAACGGGAAAAACTGTAATATTATGAAATATTACCATTTAAAATAATGTTTTTCTACTTTAATATACTTTTAAAATATAATGTGTAACAATATACACTACCGTTCAAAACTTTGGGGTCAGTAATTTCTTCTTTTTTTCTTGAAAGAAATTAATACTTTTATTCAGCAAGGATTAAATAAAAAAATTAAAAAAACAGACAAAATATATTTATATTTTGAATAAATGCTGTTCTTTCTAACGTTTTATTCATCAATGAATCCTGAAAAAAGTATCACAGGTTCCAAAAAATGTTTAAGCAGCACAAGTTTGCAACATTGATAATAATCATTAATGTTTCTTGAGCAGCAAATCATCATATTAGAATGATTTCGGAAGGATCACTGAAACAAATAACACATGCATAGCAATGGAATAAAATGCTGGAATAAAAATATATTTATTTTACATTTTTACTAAATTAGAAGTAATTAATTATAATAAATGTATCAAAATACAAAAAAAAAGAAGCAAAAAACCCGCTTATGACCAAACTAAATGTTTATATTCATGCTTGTATGATACAGTTTATATAAATTTCCCCAAATTTCCAATTAATTCCCATGAATTCCCGTAAATTCCTGTTAAGTTTCCCATTTGGAATATTTCCAAAATTCCCCAGATTAAATTCCCATGGAAAGTTTCCACCATAGTCTTTACCAAACAACTCTTACATGCTATAGGACATAACATGCTGTTGCAGACTCGTTTTAAAGGGATAGTTCACCCAAAAATGAAAATTAGCCCATGATTTACTCACCCTCAAGTCATCCTAGGTGTATATGACATTTTTCTTTCAGACGAATAAAATCGGAGTTATGTTAAAAAAAGTCCTGGCTCTTCCAAGCATTATAATGGCAGTGACTGTTGGGTCATTTTTGAAGTCCATAAAAGTGCATCTATCCGTCATATAACTGCTCCACACGGCTCCGGGCCATGTTTAAAGGCCTTCTGAAGCGAAGTGATGCGTTTGTGTAAGAAAAATATCCAGATTTAAAACTTTATAAAGTAAATGATCTAGCTTCTGGCGAATCGCCTTCCGAATCAAACTAGTGTGCAATGTCGTCAGACGTAGCCTATAAGCATTTTGAACTGTGCGAGGCTATGTTTAAAATCCTATGTAGGCTACTTCCGAAATGACCCAACAGTCACTGCCATTATAAAGCTTGGAAGAGCCAGGACATTTTTAATATAACTCTGATTGTATTCGTCTGAAAGAAGAATGTTATATACACCTATATGGCTTGAGGGTGAGTAAATCATGGGCTAATTTTCATTTTTAGGTGAACTAACCCTTTAATTGTGCAACTAATCATTATGTGCTTCTCGTAGAGGAAACCATATGTAACTAAAGCACAAAGAGAGCTAAACCAATATTGTCATGCCAAACCTGCAAGCACAATTATTCAGTAAACTACTGTGCATCGCTTAGAATGTTCATGAAATGAAAGGCTTTGTCTGGCCTTTTGTTTTTAAGTTTTGTTTTCTCAAAAATGTTCAAATGAAGCAAATGGATACAGACTTTCCTTTCATCGTTGCCTAACAAGCTTTTGATAATGCTTCATCTGGAACATTCCTGGACTCTGAACCATTCACTATCTATTGTCTGTTGGAGAATGAAGCGGTACAAAGCAGAGAATGCAAAATCCAAAAATTGTTATGCCTGACGAACAGAAAAATCAGAATGTTCCAGAAATATCAGGAAGGGCCAGCTGCCTATTTGACAATCCAAAGGCTTCTTCCTTCTGTCAACATGTGAGCTCTTATTATGCTAATATGCTTGAGCTCTTTAAGTTAAACATTACTTTTTATGCCAAGTCCTTTTATTCTGCTCAAATCCTTAGTCAGCGCAGGGGTCAGCATTTTTAAATAAGCTGCCCACATTTCATTTACTGTAGTAAAATGAAACAGACGAAAGGTCCATCAACAAGAAGCCATCAAGGTTTAATGAATTCTATTGATTCGTCTTCCCTAGTTAAAGACTCTGTACTGACTGGAATACTGTATAACCACAGACTGTCGCTTCAGAGGACTGCTGATTTGCATGTGCTGAAAGGAACAAAGCACATCTATTCATTTGTCATGTAGTGGCCAAATGAATAGTGAAAAATAAGTTTTTATATTTTTGAGGTTCACTTTTGTCAAAAGGAAATGGCATGTTTATGCGTGTTGTTTTTTGTAAAGTCCCTCTGTAGTCAATAATTTGATCAATTAAAGCTCATCCTTGATCACCATAATGACATATTTAAAAAAAAAATCCTGTGAAAAAAATTCTTCATGCCTGTAGCCAGTGTTGGGGATAACGCATTACAAGTAACTTGAGTTACGTAATCAGATTACTTTTTTTAAGTAACTAGTAAAGTAACGCATTACATTTAAATGTACAACAAATTTTTGTTTTGTTTTTTTTAACCGCCCAAACAAACAAGTAAGCCTACAAAAAATAACGCAAAAATAATGTAACACATTACTTTCCATAAAAAGTAACTAAGTAACGTAATTCGTTACTTTTTTAGGGAGTAACGCAATATTGTAACGCATTAAGGCCTGTTCACACCAGGATGATTTTCGCACGCTTTTATCACCGGCGTTTAACGTCTCATGACTAAACAAAGGGCACCAATGTGAGTGCGCACACCGACGCGCAAAACGGCAGGCGTAAAAGCGTCATTTTAAAAAAAACGCCTCGGGTGAAACATGACTTGGTGGCGCTCAAGCACAAAACGGTCTTGCCGAGCACACATTGATACGACGAAGAAGTAGTAAGTAGACAAAGAAGAAGATGAGCTGCTAATGCCGCTTGCCAGTAGTAAAAAGTTTGTGAATGGTTTTGGCCATAGACATAATATATCTATGGTTTTGGCAAGCACGTAAATACTGTCTCTCTTCTTCCTCTGTGTGACAAGCGAGTGTCAGAGGCGTAAAGTGCCGCAGCACCACCTTGTGTACCGGGAGCGCATCTACTGAATGTGCACGTTCACTCTGCGCATCGCCAGTGAAAATCGCTTGGGTGTGAACACTCAAGACGCGCCTAAAAAGTCACGAAAAACGCTGGCGATAAGCGCGCGATATTTGTCCCGGTGTGTACAGGCCTTTACTTTTAAAGTAACTTTCCCCAACACTGCCTATCCGGTTGTTAAGTCTGACGTCACGCGGCAGCGCTTCCGGGTCCAAACGCTCTCTCTCATTCCACAAGAAAAACAACAAACGGTGCAAATATACACACAATGTGGTGTAATACTACAAAAAAATATAATCATAACCTTTATCTCCATACCAAAATTCCAGATGGCCAGACATTGATTAATCTTTTTTCATGAGTTTGTGTGCCCATATAATCTTGGTAAAAGTGGTAAACGGATTTGGCGTGCTGTCTGCTATAGAGGGGCTCGGAGAGGATATTCTACCCGAGCTCCGATTGCCCCCCTATAACAGGAAAAAATTGTTCAAAAGGGAGGAGCCGGGGAGGAGGAGGGATGCTGCAAGAACTAACAATGGGAAGAGGTAAGCTGCTGGTTTTATACCTTGGAATTAATTGGAAGATTAGATGGGCGTACTTCCTCACGAAATTACGTTTAGTAACTTCACATAAATCATAAAATATTAATATCTGTGACGCTGTGAGCACAGAGGCTTGTGTAGAGTATTTAAATGTTTAACTTTTTAAAATGTTTGATGCTTAATATGAATAATATAGCGCTCATAAACGGCCGTCGATGGCATTTGGCAGAGTTGAGGCTTGGACCCAGAAACGGCGTTCCTTACGTCACGACTTAACAAGCGGATAGCTTGAATGTAACTATACACCCTTGCTTAATTTAATATTTTTGGATTCATGAATATGCTAATTAGCTCCACCTCCACTCACTCACACCAGCTCAGAGATTCATGCCGTCATCTTACTGAAGTAAATGCTGCACATTGGTATAGCTCTTTACAAAGTCAGACACATAACAGTAATTTATATGATTAGCCTTTTGCTTGACTATGTTATCAAACAGCTAATAATGTGTTGCTAATGTTACACAAACCATGTTCCAATTCGCCATCACAGAGTATCCTTAGAAATGCTTTGAACAACTCTGAACGTCAGTGGAGAAAGACATATAGTTCATCATAACATCGTATACACCATACACCCGCTATATTGCTAAATCTACCCAATTTTTCATATCAACAGAAAAATATATTGGGATGAATGCAGTTAATGATATGCTAAAGCCTGCCTGCACGTTGACGTAATTGGTTACAAGGTACTTTGTGACTTCACAAGAAACACCAGCGATTTCAAACCACGTTTTTGAGACTGTCTGTGTTTAGATCACTGCAGTTTTAAAGAGAAAATACTCAGCAATGGTGTTTGACTTATGAATTTGCACGGTTGTTTTAAAGCATATTAAAACCACCATGTAAACAACATTAAAACCACAGGGGGACTTTAAGTAATAATGTTAGGGACGACTGATCTTAAAATTCTGGCCGATATGGATAAGCCAATAGCCTAATTATTGATCAACCAATGAAAAGATTTAAACATTCAATACTTTCAATACATTTAAAAAGTATATCAATAAATACACTAAAATCAATCATTTAAATACCACAAGGTATTTTAGCATCACAACATTATAGAAAAGATGAGATTTTTCAGTGTCATTTCATTATTAGTGTTTTAAAATATTTACTTTAGATGACAGTCACGGTAATCTAAATGTAAAAAGAAGAAATGAGTCACAATTCAATAATCAATACCAATACTAATACATAAAAAAAATAAAATTCATATCAGCCAAGAACCAATATATATATATTGTACGTCCCTAAATATTGTTCACATCTAATCCTGTTTTAGGGCCATGAGATAATTTAGTCTGGTTCCTCCTCGTATATCCTATATGTGTGTGTGCCGACTGCATCAGGTCTGGCTGTGATGGATGAGGTGGATTTAACTCCCAGCGTTGGGCTTGGCTCGACTGAGCGAAAAATTGTGGGATCAGAAGAGTGGAGTATATTCTGCCAGGAGACGTTAGTCTTGATGGGAATCTTAGCTGACACAGAGACCTTGACAAAGCAAAATATAGAGTGGGCAACTAAAGTTACTCTCACTGCATATAAAGTGGGCAACTGTGATTGGCGAGAAGAGTAACACAGTCCTGGCCAGATGAAGAAAAAAAAGAGAGCTTGCTTAAAATGCCACTGGCATGGTCTTCTCTTTCGTTTAGCTAGAAGTTTCCTTTTATTCATTTCAAAGTCAACTGCACCACTGCACTGAGTACAATGAAAGTGCTTTGAAAAGACGGGGCTGCATTTGGAGGGATAACAACAAGCATAAAACAAGTCTGAAAAAATACAACACAGGAAGTCTGTGGGTAGTAGTGAGCTTGAGTCATGGTTTTCTGCTATTAAAGAGCCCATTACACTGCAATGCGAGTTTTCTGGCTTTTAGTTCATGTGTGTAAGCATTGAGCTCACTTCTAAACTTTGAAGAAGAAAAAAGTAGATCATTAAAATTCAGTCTTTTTCTTCTGGATAATCAATCCAAAAAGATTTTTGTCCAATCAAATGCTTTCTAGGACGAGAATGTCCCTCCCCCTAACATCAACTAACAAGTTGCAAATCATGTTTTTTTTATTAATCAAGAATGCATTTACATTGCGATAAAAAATATGCTCTAATAAATGCTGTTCTTTCTAACTTTTTTATTCATCAAAGAATCCTGAAAACATGCATCACAATTTCCACAAAGTACGAAGCCCCTCTGTTTTCAATATAATATATGATAATAATAACAGATGTTTCTTGAGCACCTAAAAGGTCAAATTGAGAACTAAAACAACATTTGGATCATGTTATAACAATGTCTGCACTGCCCCCATCTGGCGAAAAGATCCTAATATAACCAGGGCTCTTAGTTTAACTGCTATGCTCACGTAGCCTTTTACTACTGGCTGTGTGATGAATTTTAAAACCCAATTAAATTGCTTCCCATCAGCATTTTATGGCATCTTTTAGTGTTGCAGGTTACAGTGATTAATAAATGGTTTACCACATTTTGCCCTTTATTATTCTAGTTCAGTGTTCAAGTAATTTGTTTCTTCCTGTACAGAAGAACATCCTCATAAAAGAGCTGATACATGCATGAAATATACTTTCAGACAGATGTTTGATGACTATAACACTGTAGCTTTTATCTTTTAGTTTTCCACTTTACACAATCATTTTGAAAGCACATTGGGGTCATAAATTGGGATATATGTTTTTATAAAGTCTTTTTATATACCGTAGGCTTCACAGTGCATTCACACATCTTAAATACTTGCAATGGGTTTGGAACAAATAAACACAGCTATATTAATTATATGTCATTATAAAGGGAGACGTCTTTTCTTACAAAGTCTTTCCACAAGGAAATAGATCCAACCAAGTAAAGTTAATTTGGCTAGTAAAGCTGCTGTGGAATGGATTGAACTTTGTCTGAATGAGTGGAAACCCTTCATGTGGAGATATGGGCAACCAGAAATGACTGATAGTGTTTGTAAAGGTTGTTGTTATTATATTAAAGTGGCCCTATTATGTCCTTTTACAAAGCCTTGATTTTGTTTGTGGGGTGTATGCTTTCATGCTTGATTGTTAAAAAACACACATTGTTTTTCACATATTTTACAATATTACAGCTCCTCTCTCCCCAAGTATGTCCTGAACACGCTGTAACTTCTGGTTTCGATGAAGCCCCTCCTTCTAAAATACAAAATGTGCTGTGATTGGTTAGCTGCCCCAGTGTATTGTGATTGGCACCGCTTAGCACGTGTTCGGGAAATGTTACGCCCCTTACCATAACCACAAGCTCTACTCAGATGTAAATATTAAAGGTCCTATGACATGCTGCTTTTTGGATGCTTTTATACAGGCCTTAGTGGTCTCCTAATACTGTATTTGGAGTCTCTTTCCCGAAATTACAAAATAAAAGCCACTACGAGCCAGTCCCAAATGAGCTTTCCTTAGGACGTGCCATTTCTGTGTCAGTAGCTTTAAATGCTAATGAGGAGGAGAGAGGCAGAGCAAAGTGGAGGGTGGGGGTGTGTCCTTGACTAGCTTGCAGATAAGGTACCATTCGCTAATGTTTACAGTGGATGTATCGCAATGGTTCGTAGACACGCAGTCATTGGCTCTGTCCCAAATGGCACCCCAAAGCCTCGCGGTCTTCCTACGAGTCCGCACTTTCATGACGTAACGCCACTTTGACTGTCGGGAAGAAGTCTGCCAGAAGTGCGCATCGAGGGTGCGTATCGACCGCAAAGGGGGCACTCGCGAACACACTTCTGAGACCTACATTGACAAATGGGACACCCTATCGTCTCGTGGACTTAACGGACATGCATGCGCGTCAGCCATTGTAAGTCCACAAGACCGAAAGTGCATATGAAGTGTGCCATTTGGGACAGGGCCGTTCAAGCTTTCCAGTTTGACCCAGAATCTGATCCGGATGGAGAAGCACCTGAAGAAGTTGCAACTCAGCGGCTACAGCAGGACGTCTCCGAATGGTTAGTGTAAAATATTGTGTCTGGATACGGTACTTTATTTGGTTTGTTTATGTATGCTGTTACAGTTATTATCATGTAGCTAACGCTAGCCTACGTTGTTGGCTTTTCATGTTGCTCTGATTTGCTATCATTCTAAAGCTGTATAAGCATCTATATCAGTAATCTTTGTAGTTTAGAGAAGACTGTACTCTGGATCATTTTCTCTAGGCGGGCAAAGCAGAGAAAGGGGAGGTAACCTTTCCCCATATGATGACATATAGGGAAGATTCCAGATTGGATCATCTGAGCTTTCATTTCAATTCAAGCCTGATTCATACTTAAGAATGTTAACAAACTAGATGATCGTGCGGAAAAGGTTTCATGCACGGACTTTGCAAGCACTGATTTCACAGGATGTTTCAGAGTGGTATGTTTGTTTTTTGTCATTTTCAAATACATTTTAGATACAATGTTATATACCATTTAATCATGATATTTGTCGGAAAAGTATGGTAATACCTCTTAAGGGGCGGTGAACAGCCTTACAAAAGCGAGAGCTTACAAAATAGTTACAGTAAACACTATAGCCTACTGTTGACCAGCAGGCGAAAGGAGGCAAAGCTTTGCTCTTTGTTTACATCGTAGCAACAACATAAAACGTATAATTGGAATTGCTAATAGAAAATGCAACTACAAATAATAAGACATACTTACAAGTTGTGATCCACAAAAATGGATTGTCCCGACAAAGTTGGAACTGCCCCATTTCATTACAAACTATTGTGTGTAGCCTGCAATGTGGTTCTGGAAACTGTTCTCCGTAAAATGTGCAGCACACATATAAACGTTGGGGTTATAATGTTCAGGAACAGTGTTTAAAATAAATTTAAACCACTCTAAGTTCATCAGCCTTAGGAAGTTCAAACGGGGTGGACAAAACAGTGTCTCTTTGACATAGCGACAACACTGTCTCTCTCAACCAAGTCTCGTCCCCTTTTTTGCATATTCCATGGGCGGGATTATTAAAATGAGTAATTATGACTTCACAAAGCCTGGAAAAAACAGACTGTAGTCCAAAAGAGTTTGTTGTAGTTCTTGGAAAGTGAATTCTGTTAAATAAAATATCTCCCTAAGAGTAGACTTTGAGCTTTGTAACCTTGCAGATATTTTTTATGCTCAAACAGCAACTTTACACACTAACTAAAGCCAGGAGTAGGGATGTGTCATTCATGAACGATAATATGTCTCAGAGAGCGATTTTTTTCATTTTGTGTTGACCCCGCATGCACAAAATCCTGTATGTTCTGTACAGGAAACAGAATTGATTAGTTCACCTCTCGAGTCTTCGGGTTCGAGTCATTCGTTCATCAAGTTCCAGCCCCATAGGCAAGGCTATGCAGTGACCGGAAACAGAAATGATTAGTTCATCTCTCTAGTCTTTGGGTACAAGTCTCGTTCTTTTGTCACGTGACCATGACAGCTGTGTTGGATACAGAAATGTGTTAATTCACAACCTTCCTTACAAACAATTGCGTAGTTTTTGTTTGTTTGTTTAGTCAGTTTTTTAGCTAGTATAATAATTGATTTTCCTATGAAGGAAACATTGGGTTGGTCAGAATGGATAAACATTACATAGGCCTACATTTTTATTGCACATATCTTCTGATGATTTTATAATAATAAATATATTACAACCAAGCAGCAACCTCCCGCAGTTTCTCTTGAAGCCAATACGGAAGTGACATTTACTGCAATTCGTCGACTGGCCGCTAGGGACAGGCTCCAGAAGTGAGCAGAATCTCATTGAGCCCCATGTTAAAATGGCCAACTTTACAGCAGATTAAAACATGTTTACAGCCTGGTACAAATTGTGGTTTTGGTCTATACGGCTAATTTTGCCCTTCATGACAACTGTGAGGGGGGTGAATTTTTTTATAACTCATTCGTTTAAATTATATAAAGCATTAAGTTCTGCATAATTAAGGGCGTGGCCACTTCGAGTGACAGGTGGATAGCCATTTATCTGCTGTCTGTTAGTCATCGCGTCACTTCAGCGCCGCCCACGTCCCGTCTTTTTGCCCATTTTCTGTTATCCAGGAGTGACGCGCTGCCAAGATGGCAACGGCCATCTCGTCCATACTTTGCGCTTCAGAACGGCTCATTAGAATCCTATGGGTGACGTCACGGACACTACGTTTATATTTTTTTACAGTCTATGATTACAACTTGCAGTCAATAATACGACTGTAATGTTGTTCATGTTGCGAGACACTGAACCGGGAAGCGGTCACGTGACAAAAGAACGAGACTCGTACCCGAAGACTCGAGAGATGAACTAATCATTTCTGTTTTTGCATTCAGCCTAGGGGGACTTGAATGAACGCGAACCCGAAGACTCGAGAGGTGAACTAATCTTTTCTGTTTCCGGAATTCATGTATTGCAGATGAGGCTGTCACAACCCAGATCAGACATGATGACGGAACTAACGGCTCGAACCCGAAGACACGAGAGGTGAACTAATCTTTCCATGGAACAGACGTGATTAAATGTGAAGTGACAAAAGAAAGAACGATTTGGATCAGGACGTGAGGTGGACTAACAAACTGCATATATAGCCTGAAGCAAGCTAAGCAATTCATTAATCATTTCTTTCTCAAAGTTTGACCATGGCTGCATTAGCTTATTTTTTATTGCAAAAGTACTAAATGTGTTGGAAAATTTAACATGTAACATTTTAATTAGATTCTGCTGAAGTGAACGAAATGACTTGAAAAAAGATTTGTTAATTTTTCTGAACGAGATTCAAAGATCCGAGCCAGTAAAATTATCAGAACTTGCCACTACTACTAGGGAGGGCCCTCTGTGGTGAGTCTGAGTGGAACCAAGGGGACTTCCAACAGAGGTGAAGCCGTGAGAGCTGAAGAGCAGGTTGAGCCGAGGGGCCGAAGACACAGGCTGACACCGCAGGTCTGGAGGGCCAAGCCGGTGATGACGGCTCATGGGACAGAGGCGGAGACGGGGGCTCGGAAGACTCTGGTGGAGCCGAGCAACCCAGGCCAGCGGTGGAGCTGGAGGGAAGTCAGAGCTTGGTTGAGCCAAAGGGGTGGAGGTCTGAGGTGTAGCCTGAGGCCTGGAAGGGACGAGAGATGAGCCAGAGGGACCACAGTCCACGGTAGACACAAGGAACCATGGAGCCATGGTGGATCCAATGGGTCAACAGGCCAAAGTAGAGTCATGTGTTCTGAGGCCTGAGGTGGAGCCAGGGGGTCCTTACACCAAGATGGGGCTGGAGATTTGGAAGGGAGTTGAGGGGAAAAAAACACTCCGATGCCACATTTCTATTGCAGCATTCAAATATTCTTCGTTTTCTCTCCCTCATTTTTGTTACATGTTGGCGAAGGAAGATGAAGAAGCAGGGAGAGATGGATCTAAAGGCCTGTACACACCGGGACGAATATCGCGCGCGCTTATCGCCAGCGTTTTTCGTGCCGTTTTTCGGCGCGTCTTGAGTGTTCACACCCAAGCGATTTTCACTGGCGCTGCGCTGAGTGAACGTGCACATTCAGTCGATGCGCTCCCGGTACACAAGATGGTGCTGCGGCACTTTAAGCCTCTGACACTCGCTTGTCACACAGAAGGAGAAGAGAGACAGTATTTACGTGCTTGCCAAAACCATAGACATATTATGTAGATGGACAAAACCATTCACACACTTTTTGCTAACTGGCAAGCAGCATTAGCAGTTCATCTTCTTCTTTGTCTACTTACTACTTCTTCGTCGTATCAATGTGTGCTCGGCAAGACCGTTTTGTGCTCGAGCGCCAGCAAGTCGTGTTTTACTGTCACTTCAGCAGCTCCAGGCACGTGAACAAAAGCGCCGATCTCATTGGTCGGACAGTTTTTTACGCGCCGAGTCAAAATAAAAAAACGAACCTGAGGCGTTTTTTTAAAAATGACGCTTTTACGCCTGGCGTTTTGCGCGTCGGTGTGAACACTCACATTGGCGCCCATTGTTTAGTCCCGAGGCGTTAAACGTCGGCGATAAACGCGTGCGAAAATCGTCCCGGTGTGAACAGGCCTTTAGGGTGTTTTCACACTTGGTCCTTTTCAGGGGTCTGAGCGCAGTTTGCGTGATTTTTGGCCCATATGTGAACACTCCAAACAACCTCAGACCCTTTTAAAGCGAACCGAACTGAGACCATCTCAATCTTCTTCTGGCAAATCTCTACACATTATTTGTTCACAACTTACACTTGTTTAGTGCAATTTCAACTGCTTCCGAACTGTGTAAGAGAGACGCGTATGCGCGCCTTGCCAGTTTAAAATGGTGTTACGAGCACACACACCTAAAGCGCAAGCACAGAAGCCAGCTGTCACAGCACGTGTACTAAATGGAATCTTTAGCGTCTTATTGCATCTATTTTAAAGTGTCAAAAACACACAAGTTTCTAATAAACAGGTGATTCTGTCTTAAATATAAACATCTGCATTACTAGCCTAATCTAAGAATCAGCCGAGTACGTCATACAGTGACGAATATGCAGTTTTATTTTTTCATGTGATTATTCAATTTCTTACTTGAATGCTGTTTTTAAGCATACCTACATTACCTGGAAATTTTTACGCAGTTTATTTCATTTTCACCTTTTTATTATTTTATTGTACTGTTTATTTTTGTATGCTGATGTTATCATTGCCTTCTGCAATAAAATAAACATGATTCAACGAAAACAATTCAAAATAAATGTTATGTACAAAGGTGGATGTGTGGGTCCTTTTTCACTTAAAGGACACTTAAAGGAGTCAGAGTTTGGTTCTTTTAAAGAGGACCCAAGTGTGAAAACACCCTTAATATCAGCCATTTTAACAAATGAAACGTATAAAAAAGGAAACAGGAACAAAACATACGAAACAAGGAAAAGCAAACTAAAAGTTCATGAATACAAAACATAAACCTGAAAATTTTGTTCCAAACCTGTATGACCCCTTTATTTTGTGGAACACAAAATAAGGTCGATCATTAAATATTTTAAATATTTAATGACCAGAAATTTTTATATTTTCATGATGGGATCTTTCTTTCTTTTCTTTTTTTTTTTTTTACAAACTAAAATAGCGAAACAAATAACAAATGAACCTCCAGTGTTGCACATTACAGTCATACCAATTATTCATCGGAATCCCATTGGGAGGGCATTTTCCATTATCATAAAGGCAGATCCTGTAGAAATAGAATCAAATGTCTATTCACCACTGAGCAGGGCCGTGCAGAGAGTTCTTCAGGGGCAGGGGCTCAAATGTAAAAAAGGGGCAATATATATATAGCCTATATATATATATATATATATATATATATATATATATATATATATATATATATATATATATATATATATATATATATATATATATATATATATATGCTCATCAAGCCTGCATTTATTTAATAAAAAATACAGAAAAAAACAGTAGCCTACTATTGTGAAATATTATTACATTATGTTCTTTTTTACTTTGTATTAATCCAACAATCTTGAAAAGAGTATCACAGTTTCCAGCATTGACATTAAATCATCATATTAGAATGATTTCTGAAAGATCATGTGACACTGAAGAGTGGAGTAATGCTGAAAATCCAGCTGTGATCACAGGAATAAATTATATTTTAAATTATTTTCAAATAGAAAACCATTATTTTAATAATATTTCACAATATTGCTGTTTTTTATCAAATAAATGCAGGCTTGATGAACATAAGAGACTTCTTTCATAATGCTGCATAATATTCAAAAATGGTAACGTTAAATAAAGTCATTTCACATAACCATTTCGTCAGCCTACACTTCACATAATAGGCCTGTGGCACTTGGGTTTTGATAGTTTCATTAAATAGTAAAACGTGTATCAATATACATAAATACAAGTGAATTTAACACTACTTACCATTAATGCGACTTTAGCTGCTGCATGGTTTTGTACAGTGATTTGTTTGTTGTCATTTAAAATCCATTTTGTCAGTGAAATCGTTCCACAAACGTTAGTTCGTCTGTCCATGTCATTTTCTACCGATTTATGAATAAGAACAGAAAATTACCGTTTCACATGCCCAATGGAATTTGAACGTGCTTTGCCAGATCACGATTGGTTGGTGTATATACATGACAAACGGGCATTGGTGAATTGTGTAATACTTTAAAATATATAATATATAGATTTGTAATTAAATCAACACATTAGCTCTGATTATGGATGAAAAAAAAAATATTGGTTTACTTTTTTTCCCGCGAGGCCACACACTCTCTGAAAGGACCATATTTGGCTCGAGAGCCGTTTCCGAACAGTGGAAAATCAGCTGTCAATCAAAACGCACGCAACCCATAGCAACGCGTTACGGCAATGCCTCTACAGAAATTGTCCGACTTTTGTGCCGTCCGTTACTATTATATACATTGTCATGTTATAACAATCACATTTATTTCGTTTTATTGACCACGATATTATCCTTGATATTTGTCTGAGAGGGGCACTTTTGATTCATTTTGAAAAAGGGCAGGGGCTCGAGCACCCAAAGCCCCCCCCTCTGCACGTGCCTGCCACTGAGAGAGTGCAATTTCCTGTTAATGTCATAAATTCATATGGAATATGGACCTCCTGCCATACAGTAACAGCAAATAGCAAACCGCTGTTTACAACACTAATTTCATCAGGAAACCCATGGCGCAAATGTTTTTGATTTTAGAAGTGCAAACTGTAGAAGTGCTCTATTACTTTTTTTTTTCTTCAATAACAAAAACACCACTGTATGTCTTCTTCAGTCTGAAGAGAGGGAGGAATACAGCAATACTGTAACGTTAACAGTGTGGATTAGCCTGTCTGTTAATGGGTGGATTTAAGTGGCATAAATATGTCCAAAATCACATACATAGACCTCTTAATCTTAGCCTAATGATGGGAGGGTCAGCAGCATCATTCACATCAGGAGAGAGAGAGAGAGAGAGAGAGAGAGAGAGAGAGAGAGAGAGAGAGAGAGAGAGAGAGAGAGAGAGAGAGAGAGAGAGAGAGAGAGATGAGGGAGGGTCGTCATTTAGTGTTTGTTTTTTTTTCTCGTCGCGGTAGAGCTCTTCTATGAATCTTGGAAATTATGTTTTGAAAAGAGTAATAAATACTGTAAAAACGAATACCGAGGAAAACTATTCGACTCCTGACACTGATTCCTCTGTCGACTTAAGGTAGGCTATATCAAACATATTTGTAGCGCGAAAGACCACCATCAATGCATTCAGCACATTTGAAGGAATTAATAATAATTATTATTATTATTTTTGCCTACTGCATACTAGGAAAATGCATGTTTCTGCTCATTTTATGTTCTCTAAATCTGTATGAGAGCAGCGCGCCGTCATCACAGTAGGCTAAATACGACACATGTAGATAATTAGGCTACTCATAATGAACTATCAAATATTATTACATGCCAGGGGAAACTAACTGTACATCGCTGGATTTAAATTAGGAATCTATTCTGAATATAATGTATTGATCTCTTTATTAATTGGACCATAGGAAATGTTGAACTCGTCTTTGTTTACATCGTGTGCATATTGAGAGCGCTGAACTATTCTAGAAATTGGAAACGGGTCAATCTATTTTATATCCGATTCTGATATAACTCATTAATTATATGACGTGCCATGCTAAATTTCAAAAGCCAATTAAATAACTACAAGGGGGAAAAAGTGAATTCCTTACTTCCAGTATTATTTTAAATCACATTTAGGATTCACAACAAACAGGCTATTCTTTCTCTTCCACAGAATTAGTCCCGGATCTCCATGTTCGCCTGACCTGACACCTGACCAGCGGAAGGCTACTGATTTTTGCTACAAAATGACGGTGATATGGGTTGTTGATACTAAATGACATAACATGTATGGCTTGAAAGAAGATGGCAATGCCTCACGCAATGACCACCGTTTTTCCATTTGCAATTCGGGAGGTATTCTAATGGACCTAGAATCCAAGGCGGTGTAGCCGTAGATTTTTCTTTGACATCATGGGTTGTGGAGGCTCCAGGACAGATGTGTTGGAGCCGAGATATATGGAGAGCTGGACCAAAGAGACAGAGTCCACTTGGTTGACCAGCACAGACACAGACTTACCCCTGTCCTCCATCCAGAGCATCCCCTCAGAAAACTCTTCAGAGGTGGGCTTCCCATCAGAGAAAACGGCCAACCTTGGTGAGAATGGACCGAGATATTTCGAAGCTTTGGTCTCATTTTTAAAAGCGTTGAAATTACACAAATCTTCACATTTAAGTAGTTAAATTGGTCACCTTACCCATCAAAACCTTCATATGATATTTCCTTACCAAAAGGACAGGAAAGTGTTACAAGTCTGCTGTTGGTGTGCAATTGATTCAAGTAGGCCTCTTGTTGCCATGGCGATGGTTAAATCCCTTCAGTACAACAGTATGAGCAAGGATGAGCACAATAAGCACTCCTTACCTCTTTGTGCAGAATTGTTACACTTGGGGCAGCTACAGTGATTAAATTAGAATATTAAAAAAACTGATAGCAGATCATTAAAATAGATAACATTGCACTGACTATGACTACTGTCATTTTTAGGTCTTGTTTTGATTTTAGCCCTGTTAGTTAGACGTCCGTATATATATACACATTTATTTAAAATTATTTTATATATGTCGTTACTGCTGTTTTTTGATCAAATGATATAAGTATAATAATAAATGTTTCTTGAGCACCATTAGAATATTTTCTGAAGGATCATGTGACACTGACTGTAATGATGCTGAAAACTCAGCTTTGCATCAAAGGAATGAATTACATTCAATTTTAAAATATTTTAAAATAGAAAATATTTATTTTAAAGTCCCCCTGTGTATCCCTTAAAACTCATCTTTGATCACCAAAATGACATATTTAAATGTTTTTTTCCTGTGAAAAGAAAATGTCTTCATGACTTGCCTTAAAATAGCTTGAATGTAAATCTACATCTTTGCTTCACTTAGTATACATGGATCCATAAATATGCAAATGAGCCTCATCTCCACTCAATCACACGAGCTGATCCACTCGGTGAACTTTACTGTAGGAAACGCTGCACAAGGGCAAGGAAATACTGCTTTAATTCAGCCATATATGTTTGAACCAGAAACTGATTCAGAAGAAGTGGTGGAAGAGTGAATTATAGGGTCGTATCAGAATGGTAATGCGTTTATGTATCGCTCTTTACAACGTCAGACACATAACAGTAATTAATATGATTTGCCTTTTGCTTGACTACGTTATCCAACAGCGAATAATGTGTTGCTAATGTTAAACCATGTTCCCATTCGCCATCTCAGTCTGCCTTCTAAAAATCAGCATCCTTAGAAACGCTTTGAACAACTTAGAACATTACAAAGGCATACAGTTTATAACATCATAATATACATCATACACCCGCTATATTGCTAAATGTACCAGAGTTTTCATATCAACAGAGAAATATACTGGGATAACCTGGCTTCTCTTGAGACTCCCCAGCTTCAGAGAATAAAGCCCATTGATGCGATTGGTTACAAGGTAGTTTGTGACAAACACAGTCGATTTCAAACCATGGTTTTTGAGTCTTTTTTTCACTGCAGATTTAAGGAGAAAATACTCAGCAATTGTGTTTACTTATGACTTTGCACATGGTTTGTCTTAACCCTTAAATGCATAAATGTTTTACCAATCATTATTACATATTCGAGGTCTTTAGTGAGCCAAATCTATATTTAACACGGATGGATCTCTACCTGTTACGATAATATAAAACTGGCCTGATATTAGAGTACAATTACATAAGAATAAAGTAAAGCATATTGTGTTACCTTTTGGAACTTGGTTCGGTTTGAGCAGATGTTTGATACCATCATCAGAGCTCATTTCCCAGTACATTCAGCATCTGCCTTATATTCACCATCTCAAACATATTCTCAAAACTATCACTTTCAACATCTTCAAAACCAATATTTTGATCGCTGACAGCTTCTTCACCAGATCCACCAGCCGCTTTTCCATTACAGATTTTCACAAAAGGTTTGCGATATTTTCAAAATGTCGTTAAAAAAACTATTGCGAAATGACAGCGTTTCCATTAACCGATGTCATGCGACTAAAACGTTTTTTTTTTCCTCTCGCGATAAATCATTCCAAAAATTATGCAACGTATGTTGGGTTTATGTATATCCCAGCCACCGCACTGGCCATTATTATTAATGGAAGAAGACTTAGGCGTGTTGTCCAAGCATTAATGGCAAGAAAAGCCCCTTTGGGAGTGACACGTATGAGGTGTTTCTGAGTGTTCTCCCTCATATCTGCTTCAAGGTCTTCATGATCATTTGTGGCATTTCTTTGTTGTTTAGAATACAGTATTCCTGTAATCCTATTGTCTTTTATGAGTTTAATAAAGAACTCTGTCTCTGTACTGACCTGTAAATGCGAAAAAACTGCAGTTTTGCGAAAATTTCCTTTTTTCGAATTGCCTGAAAAACCACCTCATGCAAGCATAAAAACTTTTTACCGATATATGGGAGTTTATGCGAAATTGGCGCGTTTCGATTGGCAATATTTTCAATTTGCGCATTTTTAAGGGTAATGGAAACGCGCCTAGTGACACTATTATTTGATTGCTTTCAGTGCTTGATCTGCAGTAAATCGCGGAGACCATTTCAAGTTTTGCTGATGATACTTCCTATTCTTTTGTTTTTTGCCTGCGCTAACTATGAGTGAAACGTCACTTCATCATTGTGTATCAGACATTTTCACCTGGTAGAATAAAAGTGAATTGCACTTATTCAGTCATCAAAAAATCAATTATTGTTGTGCAGAAAATGAATTGTTTGAACAATAAGGTGCTTGATGTCTAACATTACGATGAGGAGGGTAATGTATGACTTCACGGGTCACTAAAGACCCGAGGTATGCGTTTATGGGTTAAAGCATATTAAAAACACCACATAGACATAAACAACATTAAAAACTTCCTTTTCACCACAGGAGGGTCATTCAATTATAAATTGTAAAATTGTAAGTAAGAAAGGAAGGATGGATGGATGTTTTATGGGCTAACCAGAATTTATATGTACCTCCTTCCATCTGATTGTGAAATATTCCTGAAATGACCATTACAGTGATTTTGTTAACAAAAGAATTAACAACTTCTATCTTTCTATCTCATTCATTAGATCTCTTTGATGATGATGGTCTGCCTGCTCCAGCTCAGGCATATCTGAAAGTGTGTTCTGCCATGTCTGAGGTTGGACTGAATGACATGAAAACTGGCACCACCCCCACAATACTCTCTTCTCAAGAGCAGGAAGTGCTGTCTTCTTCTGCTACCACAGTGCAGAGGAGAAGCGTGTTGCGAACTGAGGAAATTGTAAGTATTTTAATCCAAAATAATGGTTGTATTTAGTGCACGTAGCATGTGTGAACAAGACACTGTAATATAAATCAGTGTTTCAGAGCGTTTCAGTTTTATGTACCCCTTAATCTACACCACACCTAAAATTATGGTTCATTTTACTACGGTAATTCCAGTAATTCACTTTTAAACTAATAACAATTGATTAGCACAATTAAAAAATTGACTCAAAGCTTTCTTTCACATAAATGAGACATTTGAGCTTGTTTGGCTTTCACATTTTTTGACAGTTCAGGAGTACATTTAAGAGAAACTATCTCTGAAATAAAATATGTTTACACGGATCAGGCATAACATTATGAATATTGTGTTGGTCCGGACTTCTTAATTCAGCACATCCCACAGATGCTCGATTGGATTGAGATCTGGGGAATTTGGAGGCCAAGTCAACACCTCAAACTCATTGGTGTGCTCTTTAAACCATTCCTGAACCATTTTTGCTTTGTGGCATTTGTGGCATTCATGCTGATGGACATTATCCTGCTGAAAGAGGCCACAACCACCAGGGAATACCGTTTCCATGAAAGGGTGCACATGGTCTGCAAAAATGCTTTGGTAGGTGGTACGTGTCAAAGTAACATCCACATGGATGGCAGGACCCAAGGTTTCCCAGCAGAACATTGCCCAAAGCATCACACTGCCTCCCCTTGCTTGCCTTCTTCACATATGCATCCTGGTGCCATGTGTTCCCCAGGTAAGCGACGCACACGCATCCGGCCATCCACATGAATTAAAAGAAAACGTGATTCATCAGACCAGGCCACCTTCTTCCATTGCTCTGTGGTCCAGTTCTGATGCTCATGTGCCCACTGTTGGCGCTTTCGGCGATGGACAGGGGTCAGTATGGGCACCCTGACTGGTCTGCGGCTATGCAGCCCCATAAGCAACAAATTGCAATGCACTGTGTATTCTGACTCCTTTCTATCAGAACCTGCATTAACTTCTTGAGAAATTTTATCTACAGTTGCTCATCTGTTTGATCGGACCACACGGCCAGCCTTTGCTCCCAACATGCATAAATGAGCTTTGGCCGCCCATGACTCTGTTGCCAGTTCACCACTGTTGTCTTTTTTGGACCACTTTTGATAGATACTGACCACTGCAGACCGGGAACACCCCACAACAGCTGCAGTTTTGGAGATGCTCTGACCCAGTCGTCTAGCCATCACAATTTGGCCCTTGTCAAACTCGCTCAAATCCTTATGCTTGCCCATTTTTCCTGCTTCTAACACATCAACTTTGAGGACAAAATGTTCACTTGATGCCTAATACATCCCACCCACTAACAGGTGCCGTGATGAAGAGATAATCAGTGTTATTCACTTCACCTGTCATAATGTTATGCCTGATCGGTGTATATGACCTTTCTCATTTATCTGAGAAATATAATTGACATTCTTAATAAAAGGTTCTTTATTGGCTATATGGTTTCATAAAGAACCTTTAACATCAGTTGAACCTTTCCTTGGCACAAAGGGTTCTTTAGTCGAAATATTCTTCACACCAAGAAAAAGGTGGTTCTTTAAAGAACTGTTTACTGAAAGGTTTTTGGGGAGAGTGTAGGTTTACTTACAGTTGCTTACACAGGAAATGTGTAAGCAACCTAGGGAAAACTGTAATAAAAAGTTAAAAAGATTTGGTAACTGTCATGTCTGATAATCTTTCAATGTCACCTTCATTAGACCAAATGGCAGGACAACAGGATGTCCACCAAGCAAGTGACCATCACTGTGACTCAAAGTATACGGCAGGTGGACAAGAGCGGGAAGATCAAGGAGACATCGCAAACCACCTATGAGGTCATGAAACCGGTGGATGGTCTGATGGACTCAGCAGTTGACTCAGTGCCTAAATGAGGTGGATACACAAGACCTCGTGAAGATTGTGTTTTGGATTTCGTGAGAGCTTCGGTGAAGATGTCATGGACCAAAGAAGTAAAAAGCAGGGATGACCTAAATGAACAAGTTCATCAGTGCTTAATCAGAGATTAACGGGTTTCATTCAAGGGTCAATGAATTGTTTGTTTCATCATTCAGTTACATTCGACTCAATAATGTCTATTTTTATCTACATCTTTCCCCTGTAATGTCTTTGTCATAATGTTCTTTAATGTTGTTCATTTGATGCCAACAAAAAGAATCTTAGTAAAAGCATCTACTGTACATACACTGAAAGCACAGGATAGATCAGGAAGGGGAATCGAGAGGTGGACACTTGACTCAACCTACGAAATGATTTTGTGAGAAGTCTAACAAATATATATATATTTAAATTGTTTAAAAGCATAGGAACAACAAGTGTTTTATGAAGTCGATACATTGCTTCAGTGTTGATTTTGGATTTGAAAATCAGGGCTTTTTTGTACATCCCGTACACTTACTACCACACAATTGTTGCCTTTAAACAGTTACGCTTTTTTATTTTTCAGGTACAAGTGCAAACATTTGTTCAAAACCTAATTACAGTTACTGTAGCAAGCTATAGCACTACTGTAAAAAGAGTAGTGTACAAGAATAAGAAGCTTTGTTCCATTATTCCAATACTGTTTGATACATCACTGCTTTACTGACTGGAAGATGCTGTTGATTGAGTAAATAAATATTTATTGCAGTAATTTGTAAGAGCATAATCATTTATATTCTTACCTTTCTCTAGGTCCAGTCTCAGAATTAAGTTCTTAATACCGAATCCATTAACTAATGTTAAAGGGTTAGTTCACCCAAAAATGAAAATAAGGTAATTTATTACTCACCCTCATGCCGTTCCACACCCATAAGATTAAGCAAATTAAGATATTTATGTTGAAATCCGATGGCTCAGATGAGGCCTGCATAGCCAGCAATGACATTTCCTCTCTCAAGATCCATTAATGTACTAAAAACATATTTAAATCAGTTCATGTGAGTACAGTGGTTCAATATTAATATTATAAAGCGACAAGAATATTTTTGGTGCGCCTAAAAAACGAAATAACGACTTATATAGTGATGGCCGATTTCAAAACACTGCTTCATGAAGCTTCGGACCGTTATGAATCAGTGTATCGAATCAGCGATTCGGAGAGCCAAAGTCATGTGATTTCAGCAGTTTGGCGATCACGAATCATGATTCCATATACTGATTCGTAACGCTCCGAAGCTTCATGAAGCAGTGTTTTGAAATTGGCCATCACTATATAAGTCGTTATTTCGTTTTTTGGGCGCACCAAAAATATTCTCGTTGCTTTATAATATTAATATTGAACCACTGTACTCACATGAACTGATTTAAATATGTTTTTAGTACATTAATGGATCTTGAGGGATGTCATTGCTGGCTATGCAGGCCTCACTGAGCCATCGGATTTCAACAAAAATATCTTAATTTGCGTTCTGAAGATGAACGGAGGTCTTACGGGTGTGGAACGGCATGAGGGCGAGTAATAAATGACATTATTTTTATTTTTGGATGAACTAACCCTTTAATGAATTGAAACTTACTGTAAAGTATTCACAGTTAATCTATAAAATAATGTGGTTTTCAGTATATTTTTCATTTATTTTTGGGGTTAACATAAATAGGAATCTCATAAAGTAGAAATCAAAACCACACTGAACATTGAACAACCATTACAGAATTATGTAGCTCTTGTTCGGATTCAATCTTTTTTTTTTTTTAAAGGAATGTTTCAAAACCTTTCATTTATTTTATTGTTACCTGAAAGGTCCATATAATTAAGCTTAGAGTTTGCTACGCTAAGGACATTTATTGACTTTTACTGCAAAAGCTAGTACATATATTCATATACATGCATATATAAAACATAAATTAATATAATTTGGGCAAAAAGGTGAGGTACAGATATTTAGTAGTCACAGGAGAGTAACATCAAAAAATCAATTGCGGCAGAAACATTTGGTGAAAGTCATATTCATGTAGCGCTGCAGAAGTACCACCAGCCTAGTGATCATCAAGTGTCCTGGAGAGTATGAATGTGTCTCTCCTTATTATATACAGTAAGTCCTACCCTAAAACGTGGCTCATCCATCGCCATCTATTCATCTGCATTGAATTCTGGAAAGAAAAATGAAATCTCTCTCTTGGCTGATTCAATAGAATCTGAAAGAAAGAATATGATGCAATGCTGGATTATTAGTATTTAGAATGGTTAAGAAATTCGTCTTTATTTTATAAAACTGGAGATATGATTTTGAACAGGGATGGGCAGACCCTGTCCTGCAGAGTTTAGCTCCAAACCAAATCTGGATATCTAGAATGTTCCAGGACCAAGTTTGCCCATCCCTGCATTAGTGTATTCCAGCCTTTAGTTGATCTATACTAGTCTGTTCAGCCATTAACTGTTGAGTTTTGGAAATCTTCATCAAAACAGATTACTCTACCTGAACCATGAGTGGTGTTTCTGGTGTCAGTCAGCCCGTACTGGCCTCGAAGGGTGTCTGGTGAAGTGAAACGAGCTCTAAACACTTTTGTAGGACCCATCATCCCCCTCCAGTGAGTGATTGCGTCTTCCCTGGCTAGGATGTACGCTCTCATTGGGCCACTATTGTGGGAATAAGAGTCCATGTGAATAGCAGGATTACACAGAGAGCTGTGACAACATTGTCTTTCCCTAGATGGATAAATAGAATTGAATCCAAACAGAAAAGTGATCATATCTTCTATGACGTCAATAGCAGGCCTAGTCAATAAAGAGGAGTATTACTGACTTAGTGGCACTGCCGGCACACAAATGGAACTAAAATCGTAGGAATAATCAGTGGCTTATTTTTAAATTACCCTGACGTAGACTAAAATACGTGTGCTGCACTAATGTTTTATCTTCCGCAGACAAAGACATGTTCTGAGGGCAGGGTGCCATGGTAACATCGGTCTCATCTCACTGTCCAAACTGGATCAACCGCTACATTAACAACGAGCATTGATGTCCCTCTCCACAGATCATATATCTGCATTAATTATTCCCTTCAAAAGAAAGAGGGGTAATACAACATACAGTATTAGTAGTTTGGGGTCGTTAAGTCTTTTTTTAAAGAATGTTTTTCAGAGAAGTCTCTTATGTTTACCAATGCTGCATTAATTTCATCAAACATACAGTACAAACAGTAATATTGAGATAAATTATTACAATTTTAAATAACTGTTCTCTGTTTTAATATATCGTCATGTCATTTATTCTTGTGATGGCAAAACTGAAATTTCAGCATCATTACTCCAGTCTTTAGTGTCACATGATCCTTCAGAAATCATGCAGATTTGCTGCTAAAGAAACATTTATCATTATTATCAATGTTGAAAACTGCTTAAATTTGTTTGGAGTTCAAAACAATAGTATTTATTTGCAATTGAAGTCTTTTGTAACATTATAAATGTGTTTATTGTTACTTGAAAGCAGTCATTTCTTTAAATGTACAGGCCCCACATTTTGAATTGTAGTGTACTATGTGGAAATATTCAGGTGGAACATAAAGCTTTATAAAGATCTATTTCTTTACATTCTTTCTGAATGTAGTGATTTAAATGTTAATGTCTTTGATGAAAAATGTCCTATAGGATGATCTGCTCAGAGGGTGTTTTGAGGAAATTGATTTCTGAAGATTCTAGACTCGAGAAACTGCAAGTGGTTTCAATGTTAACCTTTGACCTCCATAAATGCATGTTCAGTCAGATAACATACAATTACAAGAATTTCTACATCAGCTGTTCGTCTTCCCAGTATTATAAACAGGTTTTCCCATGAACTTATTCACGAAATAGCTGAAATGTTAACAATGTATAGACATAGCGTCTTGGTTACTGATAACTTGGGGCACTTGTGAGCCCCAATTCACCTCTGAGCCGAAGATTGACAAATGGGGTCCCTATGGAAAGCGCCAATGAACTGCGTTATGAGTGTTGGAGATGCAGATGCTGGCAAGCTGTAGCGTGCCCTTTTGGCAACTGCTCTCATACAGTTATAACCTATGCAGCTCCCCAAGTAAGCCCAAAGAAAAATAATCCTCCATGCCAAAAGGATAGAAGGGACAAGGCTTACAACGGTGATGGTCGTTGCTGCTGTTCCTTTAGTTTAGTAGGTTTATAGCCTGACGTCGTCATACTCAATTCTAGTCAGAATATGAGTCTGATACTGCTCCGTTGGGCTGTGATTATGGGGCGTGTTTCAACCGAACCAGGAAAGACCTCAATTGGATAGACCTACAACCAATCAGAGCAACGGAGCGACGCATAACGTTAGTTGTCAAATGTCAACAGAACTCAACTGCACTGTTGCCAAGTCCGCGGGTTGAAGCGACCCCAATTATGTGATATACAGACCCAGGAATGCGAATTTTAGCAGGCAGCCCAGCCAAAATAACACATATTTTACCCCCCGAATGCCATTTTTTTCCAGAGAACCCCCCCCCCCGGCCTATTGGGCCTGTTTTTGGCTAGTTTTGAGTAGCGATTGGGCAGGTTTTGTTGTAAAAACTTGGCAACCCTGTCTGCCCGCACGCTGGAATAAGTAACGTTAGAAGAAAAAGATGAGTCTAAACGATCTTTGCCGGTGTTGTAAAAAAAGAATTTAAGGATACACAGAGTCCTTACCAACACGATCATCATTTCTGAGAGAAATAGTAAAGGTGAATGCATATACGAACAAGTTCTCCATTTAGGATTAGAACAAATTCAACCCAAGCGCCTTTGATGACGTGGATGATTACGTTACTGTTTATCATCTGTCCATCATCGTCTAAAGCCCGCCCTGACAATTTCATTGGTCCGAACAGTTTCTGTTCAGGCATAATTACTCCTCTACGAATCAAGTCCAGACCGAACTGCCCGAGCTCAAATGTTGTGGCCGTGGCTAAGTTCGGCTGACATCCAGGCTAGTAGGTATACTTCACAGGAAGTATATCTGTTCCCATTTTTTTTCAGCCATATTTTTAATATAACTCCGATTTTATTCGTGACTTGAAGGTGAGTAAATCATGGTCTAATTTTCATTTTTGGGTGAACTATCCCTTTTTGGAACTCACCAGTTCCATTGGCCATTGGTCTTCAACATAACGTTGAACATGATAACTTTTAAAAAAGCTAAAAACAAACAACAAAATTACTAAAACTTTAACTAAAATTTAAATGAAACTAAAAAATACAAAATGAAAACCAATTAAAATATATATATATATAACTATAATAATATGTATAATAATATCTCAATATAATACTGAGAAGTAGTTTTTGTAAAAACCCTCCTAATTGACATACTGTGTTGATCAATAAATACAGGAATATTTAACGACCACCAAATACTAAGCCCAAAGATACTATACTGAATGCTGGATCAATGTATTCTATTAAATATAAAAAAATAATTATATAGAACGTTTAAAACAGCTGCCGTTAACCAGCATAATAAATACAATATAAGCAATTGCATACATCCACACAAACAAAATTAAATCCTGTTTACTTTAATCAGATGTAAAATAAAAAATTTTTTTATTATTATTTAATGATCATTTGTGGTCTTTATTACTATAACTTACAGATTTAGATTAATTAAGCAGTGCACACAAATATGTCCACAAACCTGTATATAAATATGTAAAATACTGGCTCCTTCGCAGATCTAGCATATCAAATAATTGTTCATTTTCTTTTCCACTAAAATATTATTAGTCTAGAACTTTAAAGGGGCTATATGCGTTTTTCTGAAATTTAAACTCGCGACTGACACCTGTGGCCAAAAAACAGAACTGCTCTCATTTTCTGCTCGCTCTCGCAGCGGTGGTGACGTCACATCCGCAGACAGCGCGGGAAAAGACGACCCGCCAGAAAATAGGAAAAATAGGATACAGGCTTATAGGTGCACCCACTGTGAGCGGACAAGGTGTCAGTATGCTCATCAGGAGATGTTTGAGTCATAAATGGTAAAATAAAAAGGCTATTGTTACGTTTATTTTGGGGAAAAAGTTGCAAATAGCCCCTTTAAGCTGCATTGTAGGCACTTTTATGGTTAGTGAGAAAACAATAATTTTTTTTTTACCTTGACATGAATTCAACCAGTCTTTGATAGAAAAATCGTCCTGTAAAATAAAAACAGGGAGGATAACAAAAAAAACCTGCTGAGTGCTGACTGTTTTGATGCATCTTTCGATTAGCTTATCCACTAAGAATGAATCAACAAGGGTGATGTGGTTTATGCAGCAGATTTTTACTGCAATCTGTTAATATGGTCTGACAAGCTTTTGCACAGATAATACAGACATCTGAATGCGAGGCAGCTGCTTTTTTTTGGATGTGGGATATCATAAGCTGAGACTGAGTAACATGTTCTCTATCCACATGCTGTCTCAACATTACATCTCCAGGTTATGTGAAGCCTTTACTATGACTCACCCCTGTTTAAAATCACGCATCACATAGACACCCGCCCACACATGTACTGTGCTTAACCATTCAATCTGTTACAAAGATACAAACACAGACCATTTTCATTCATGCAGTGCATCCCATAGAAAAATCATTTTCTACCTGCATGTTCAGCATAAAACTTTTCTGAATCTTCTGTCCTCCACATCAGATCTTTCCTTCTAATGATAATGAAGTTTTCGAGAATCTTCTGATGAAGAGTCTGAAATGGAAAGAAACAACATATTAATATGTTTCAGTGCTCCATCTAGGGCTACGCTCAGAATATCGATACAACGATACATTGTCATGAACTCCTGACGATGCAGCTGCCGCATCAATTCTGCGCTTTTGAATGTAACCAATTATCACGTGATGTCAAGTTGTGCCAATTTTAGAAACGCGAGCAGCAGTGCGAGACATTTAAAATGTATATGAGGATTTTAAGTTACAGTTTTTACTTTTATGGAATATTTTTAATGTTTGTTTAGTCATTGAGCATTGCTGACTCGCTTCAGTGTCACTATAGTTGACACTAATTGTCATTTCAGTTATTGAGGCAGAGACTTTAAAAGCAAAAGGAAGAGCCATTCTAAGCTTTTTTTATTTCATTTAACTTATTGTTTCTTTTAATGACAAAAACAAAATAGTTTTTCAGTTATCACAACTGTTATGACACAAAATTTGTATCCACGTGATACGTATCGTATCGTGACTTTAGTATCGTGATACGTATCGTATCGTGACTTTAGTATCGTGATAGGTATCGTATCGTGACTTTAGTATCGTGATAGGTATCGTATCGTGACTTTAGTATCGTGATAGGTATCGTATCGTGACTTTAGTATCGTGATGCGTATCGTATTGTGACATTGTTGGCGATACACAGCCCTAGCTCCATCTGCATCTCTTTAAACCAAAACCATAGACTGTAAAATATGGATGTAGTGTCCGTGAAGTCACCCATAGGATTCTGAAGAGCAGTTTTGAAGCGTAAAGCTGGCAGTTGCCATCTTGTCATCGCACATCACTCCCGGATAATAGAAAATGGGCAAAGAGGCGGGACGTGGGTGGAGCTGAGGTGACGCGATGACTAACAGACAGCAGATAAATGGCTATCCACCTGTCACTCAAAGTGGCCACTCCCTTAATTATGCAGAACTTTAAGGCTTTTTATAATGTAAACGAATGAGTTATAAAAAAATTCACCCCCCTCACAGTTGTCATGAAGGGCAAAATTAGCCGTATAGACAAAAACCACAATTTGTACCAGGCTATAAACATGTTTTTTTCTGCTGTAAATTTGGGCATTTCAACATGAGGCTCAATGAGATTCTGCTCCCTTCTGGAGCCTGTCCCTAGTGGCCAGTCGATTAATTGCAGTTTAAGTCACTTCCGTATTGGCTTCAAGAGAAACTGCGAGAGGTTGCCGCCTGACCAAAACTCATTGTTGGTGGTTAGAAAAAATGTTCTATGCTAATGAAAGCCTGTTGCAGTTTTGCTGTATCTTTTCCCAACAATATGACAAAGTATCTCAGCAAAAAAAAACTAAAAAAAAAGTTAATTAAGAGTTTTAATCTCCCAAAGGAACAAGGGTAAAGGCTGTGATGAAAGTAGATCTCAGACTAATGAAAACACAAACATTTAATTTAGAATCCGCTGGTGTAAATTAAAGCAGCCTGGGCTTCAGTTTTCAAACCACGTTGCATGAGGAAATTGTCGCTAATTAAAGGCACCTTTATCTCTTTGAAGCGACAGACAGAGGAAATTAAATCAAGCAAGACGTAGGCTTGTTATAATAGTAAAGACAAATTATTATGTAGCCTTAAGCCTCTACATATTTTGAATTACGTGCCATCCGTCTTTCTTCATTAAAAGAGTAACATTCAGCAGGATGGGGAGACCAGGGCTAGTTATCACACTTGTTGTTCAGGATATTAATAGTAACTTAAAGTGCCTCCTGAGATTTAAAAAATAATTGTATAATATTTAAATTTAACAATACATTTGCATGACCACAGTTCTCTGATGTTAGTTGGCATGCAGGTAAACATTAAATATTTTTATCTTTTTTATGGTTTAATTTGAATTGGTTTTATTTTCATTAAATTAAATTTGTATTATTTAATTAATTATTAGCTTTTCGACAACTCATGAACCCCAGTTTGGGAAACCCTGGGGGGTAAGCTATCATGTTGGAACAGCCAAATTATGGGCTTTGACATTTAAAACAGTGAAACAATTATGGAGTATATGATAAAATATAACACACACAGAACTACCAAACAATAGTTTGGATAGTTTACCCAAACTAAAAAAATATATATTCTCCCTAATGTCTTTCTGAAACACAAAGTACATTTCTTCTTTCATGGAACATAAAGGCGTGTTTTTTTGTTCATAGGTCATCAGAAGTCAATGGTCACCAAAACTGTTTGGTTACAAACATTCTTCAAAATATGTGTTTTTTTGTTTCCCAGTAGAAAGAAAGTCATGTTTGGAACCACATGAGGGCGAGTAATTAATGACGGCATTTTCATAACCATAAACTCAGCAAAAAAAAAAGAAACGTCCTCTCTCACAGTGTTGGGGTAACTCGAGTTACGTAATCAGATAATTTTTTTTAAAGTAACTAGTAAAGTAACGCATAACTTTTAAATTTATAATAACAAAATATCTGAATTACTCTTTCAAATAAGTACCGCAAGTTACTTTGTTTTTTCCTATGTATTGACTGACAGCTCTCCTGTCCCCATGTTGAGAAATCAGGAGTAAGTGAAGAGGCGTTGTGTGTAAACATGATGGTTATTGTAGTTCTAGACTCAATGCGAGCATGCATTTACTCATCTCACCTGCACAAAGATTCAGTATTCCTCAAAATGAATAAAATCAGTGACATGCAAAATCAGAACACTACGCAAACCTCAAAATATTGTTATGCATTTAATCTTGCTTTATTGACCAATGTACTTGCCACTGTCCTTCGAATATTCAATAAGTGTTATACTTTCTTCTCCTGCATTCTTTTCTTCTGCAATCCAGAATGGCAGCACAGCTGTGTCCTCTACTGTACACATGTGAGTTTGCATTTCCTTCAGCCTTATTATTTCAATTTTGGTGTGAAAGGGCCTTTACATTTGCCCAAAAATTTGTTATAAAAAAAAACTTAGCCCTAGTGAGAAAAAGTAACGCAAAAGTAAGATTACTTTTCCTAAAAAGTAACTAAGTAACGCAATTAGTAACATTATTTTTCAAAGTAACTTTCCCCAACACTGCTCTCACATTCAACTTTTTTTTTCCTCCAACAAATTGCTTAATGTACAAATATTTGTACACTGTACAAAAAAAATCAGGTCTCCAATTGAACATTTTCTAGTGACTGATCACGTCAAATTTTTTTCGTAGGCCAAATTGAAATTCTGTGAATTAAATTGTATCAATTCACAGAAATTCAATTTGGCCAACTGAAAAATGGAGATGTGATCGGTCACTAGAAAATTTTCAATTGGAGACGTGAATTTTTTTTACAGTGTAGCTACATAAAAATACACATAACACATAACCTGAACTATTCACAGACATTTGAAGAACAGAAATGGAATAATGAGTCCCAAATTCCCAATATTAAATAAGTTTCAATATAAAAAGTAGCAGCAGATTTGCCAGTTTTTGCTCTGAGATGTTATCCCACTGTTACACCAAGGCAATGAAGGAATGCACTTCTTGAACACATCTGGGCGGACTTCTGGTTACGTGTGGTTTGGCACCATAGACTGTTTGGCACAGCAGACGATCAGTAATCTTTCCTGTCTCCCTATCGTAGGCATCTTACATTAGTTTATTTTTCCTGGTGTTTTTCAGTTAGTAGAAAGGTCTTGTTAGTCTGTTAAGTTATTGTACCTGTGACTTTAACTGTCTACCACCTAAAACTGTTAAATTCTTAAGGACTGCTCCACTGATGCATTTGCAAAAATAGTTTGGTTCTTGCATGAAAAACAGTTTAAATCCTTTTCCATTACAGATCTGTAAAGCTTATTTGAATTTTATAAAATTTAAAACTTTCCTTTTTTCCCCTGAGTTTAGTTTGTTGCCATTTGATTTTGCTTTAGTTATTTATATAATCGGACAGGTGTTCATTATAACAGCTGCAATGCCATCATCTCACCTCCAGAATGAGCGGATGGGCCACGGCATCTGGTTTGACGACCGCGAGGGTGAGCTGCAGTGCCTTCACACACCGCATGTCTGCGAATCTGCGATTGCTTCAATTTCCCGATTTCACTTCTACTAAAAGAAGGGCTTATATATTCCCCGTGTTTTGTCTCCAGATCGATATGATTAATAGTTACACGCTAACCAGCAGATCTAAACACACGAGTGGTCGTGAATATTTCACATCACAGTTCAGACCAATAATGCGTAGTAGTACAACTAGATAAATTAACGGATACAATGTACACGATCCACCGAGGAAAATCCGTTCGATAAATCAGTTGGTGGTTAAATTTGTTTTCAAATCGAACACATCTCGATTAATAAACTGTACGAGCTCCGTGCTGTGGGTTGTATGGGCGCCGCCATCTTGCCCGGTAGTAAACATAGGAAGTAACAGAGTGCGCAGCAGCTCAGGAAAATTCCAACAGTCTGATATTCACACACTTTGTTGTCAATAAATCTACAAATAACCAACATCAACACAGTAGCTAATATATTTTTAACAAAAAAATCAGTACCTCGAAAAAAAATCTGTTATCTATGCATCATATCAAACATTATGTTTGATAAAACATTGTGGAAAGCTTTCAATAAAATACAGAAAATATCTGTAGAATGTTCATAGTAGTACCTTAAGGTACGTATTTTGTCTAGGGTATTAATATGGACATTTTATGTGTAAAAGAGTTACAAAGATGTAATTTTAAAGGGATAGTTCACCCAAAAATGACAATTTGAAAAAGCAGAAACAGCCATTCACTGCCATTATAAAGCTTGGAAGAGCCAGCATTAAAAAAAAAATGGTGTATTCGTCTGAAAGAAGAATGTCATATACATCTAGGATGACTTGAGGGTGAGTAGGCCTAAATCATGGGCTAATTTTAATTTTTGGATGAACTATCCCTTTAAGGGTACTGCCCCAGTGACAAACTGCTGTATAGCCTACCCCATACAATTTTGACACCCTTTTTCTCTGTGTGAATGGTGACAGACAGATTTCGGTTCTTAACAAAACTTTTCTTTTGGTATCCATATTTTAAAGCCCTATATGGTTCAATTCCAAGATATATAAGGATCTCAATAGGCTCTAAGAGTAAATTGTACACATTTTCAGTGATTAAAAACCAAATATGGGTCACTTTACATAGCCTACAGCTGATCCTTTTTTTTTTTCTTTGAAAGAGGAACAGCTGAAGAACAAATAATGTTGAAACTAGAAATGTATCTTGTTAATCCGTGTGCCCTTTTATATGTTATGAGTTTGTGCAGGATCTGACATCAAATGTGAATTTTTTTTAGACAACTAAGATGAATTAACAAAAATCCATGTGATGACTTGTGTGAATTATTTTCTTAACACTGATGATGTGGCTACACCACAGATCATTTTTTATTGTTGCGTGTCACAGCAGGCTGCAGTAAATAGACCTTAATGTAGAATCCTTGATTTTCACACACCTATATCCTTTGTTCATTTGCCAGTCTGTTTTGACCTAGTTACCCCAACTTTACCCTGACCACCACCATGGCTCACACATGTTCATTCAGTGGGCTTTTCAATGAGTTTGCTGACACCAGTTGAACCAACACGTATCCCATTTTGACACCCTGTCTGTTTCATGTAGGTCTTTTAAGGAGTGACAGGATGGGGTCAGAGGTGCATTTCCTGCCATATGCCCATTTGGTCTGCTGTTCAATAATATCTAGCCTTCAGGGTTACTAAAATTGTAGCCCACTTGTGATCGTAAAAATGCATGTGAAAGAATTCAAAAGCTAGAGCTTTTATATATTACTTACTTCACAGCAAATCACACACTGAGATAGAAATGCTTCTCACCGGAGAACTGTGAAAAGTGAGAAAGGTGAATTTCAAATTACCAATATAGTTAAAATTTATACATAATGACTGATCTTTATTCAAAGAGTCCTTTTGAGCATCTTTGTTGGACAGAGAATAAGCTGTTTACCTCTCAATTGCTAGCACCTGTTTTGACATCTACTGAAATGCGAGTGTCCTTTGACCTTTTCTATTCCCATGCTTCACAGAGCAGCACCAGACTCTCACAGACAGCTGTGTCAACCTCAGCGGGAGCAACTGCCATACCTAAGGAAGGACAACACTTTTAAAGCTCAAGAATTATGGTGTGCCTTGACCAACTCCACTTTTAAATGTGTATTCATGTCTTTCACATTAGACAAGATGACCCTGACATCACATGTATCATAAAACAATGCATTTCTGTCATCTACCCACATTCATGCCCACTTTCCTACTTCTGTGAAACAATGCATTCTGTGGAAGAAGATCGATATTTAAATGATTAAAGTGTTTTGTCCATGCAATAAAAAAGTGTGATTCAAAACAACATTGGAACCCATTGACTTTCATTGTATACAAAAAAAAAAAAAAAAAAAAAAAACTTTTTCATCTAGACAGGAATTGTCTGGGTTAAAATTGTACTAACATTCAAATTAATAATTTGGCACAATGTATGTATTGTGTATATACATGTTCTTACATTGTGTACCTATATTTAAAAAAAACTTAATTGACCTTATGAACACAGTAAGCACATTGCACCTTGACGTAAGTACATCTAACATAAAGTGGGACCGTTTAGCGCCCTATGAAATAATTATTTTCCCAAATTCTATGTTTTAATGGTTTAATTAAATTTCAATAACCAAAAAGTCTGTCTCATAAATTCTTTCATAGGAATTCATAAAACTTTAAAAATGTATTAAATAATTGATTAGAATTTTAACAGTAATAGTGCCCTAAGAAATTTTTTATTTTTCAGAAATCTGACAACTATTGTCAGTTTTATTTTTTCTAGATTATGTTAAATTCATCATCAAAAATTGTACTAATCAAAAGATTGCACAACATTTGATAATCTTTTAAAATGTAATCAAATGAAATTTGAATAGTTCCTTTCAAACTTAAATAACAAAGTGCTGCACAACAGAGGTTTAAATTAAAACACGTACGAAACATTGTGATATTCCTTAAATATTTTAATAAACTGCATTATTATTAGGGGCCAAGCACCTATTGTATCTGTATTATTGTTGTATCCATATTATTGTATCTGTTATTCTGCTTCCGTTTCTTCTTCTGCTCTTGAGTCTATGGCAGCCCATAGAACCGCTTGCGGGAAAGTTTTTTGAAATTTGGCACACAGATTGAGGACAGTTGGAAATGTCACCATAGCAAATTTGGAGTATCTAACTCAATCCCTCTAGCGCCACCAACTGTCCAAATTTGCACTCAGGTTTTACTAATAACTTTTGAACAGAAAGGGTTAGAAACAAAACAAAAAAAATCCTCTGATTCCGTGACTATACAATGCTGAGTGAGTTAAATGATATCCATGTCATTTTGGGGTGTCAGCCATTTTGAATCTTGTAGTAAAATGCTGTATTTCATGAATGCATTAGCATATAGTTACGAATATGGTCATCGGCACGATGCCCTGAAGGAGCCAGCGCCACCTAGTGGTCAAATCAAATATTCACATGCTTATAATTTTGGGTGTGGTTGACTTATTTTCACGAGAGTCATACCCGTAGATTCCTGAATCTTTGCCGAGTCCAACAATACCAAATATGCTAGGTTTTGCCCTTATGGTTTGTTCAACGTTGTGATTTAGCATTTAAACAACGTTCGCAAATATTTTCAAAACCGTTAGTCCGATCAAGATGAACCATCATAGGAAAATCAGAATCATAGCGAGCTGACTAAATACTTCTGGAGATGGTATAATTGAACAAAACTATTTTGCTCTAAACAACAAATGAATTGTACATTCATTATACTGTACAATAGTAATAGACAACTGATCAGGCATAACATTAGGACCACTGAAGTGAATAACACTGATTATCTCTTCATCACGGCACCTGTTAGTGGGTGGGATATATTAGGCAGCAAGTGAACATTTTGTACTCAAAGTTGATGTGTTAGAAGCAGGAAAAATGGGAAGGATTTGAGTGAGTTTGACAAGGGCCAAATTGTGATGGCTAGACGATTGGGTCAGAGCATCTCCAAAACTGAAGGTCTTGGGCTGTACCTTGTGTGCAGTGGTCAGTATCTTTAAAAAGTGGTCCAAGGAAGGAACAGTGATGAACCTGCCACAGGGTCATGGGCGGCCAAGGCTCATTGATGCATGTGGGGAGAGAAAGCTGGCCTGTGTGGTCCGAACAAACAGACGAGCTACTGTAACACTAAATGAACTGGAAACCTTGGGTCCTGCCATCCATTCCATGTGGATGTTACTTTGACACGTACCACCTACCTAAGCATTGTTGCAGACCATGTACACTCTTTGATGGAAACGGTATTTCCTGGTGGCTGTGGCCTCTTTCAGCAGTATAATGTGCCCTGCCACAAAGCAAAAAGGAATGGTTTGAGGAGCACAACAATGAGTTTGAGGTGTTGACTTGGCCTCCAAATTCCCCAGATCTCAATCCAATCAAACCACAAACCACCTCGCAACTTAAAGGACTTAAAGGATCTGCTGCTAACATATTGGTGCCAGGTACCACAGCACAGGGTCTAGTGGAGTCCATGCCTCGACGGGTCAGGACTGTTTTGGCAGCAAAAGGAGCACCGACACTATACACCTGTCGGTGTATTTCTGTCAAAAATATCTTCAGTTAAACCAAACTAAGTTATTATAATTCATGGGACCATGCATCAAAACATCTAGCCTTCGTCTGCCTGTGTGAGAGAAGGGAATTATTTATCAACAGTAGTAAGGACTAGCTATGGGGGGAAACGTAGATGTTCATACTGTAAAAACTGCGGTTAAATGGTTAATAAGCTTCATTCAATATCATCACAAATGTAACCCAAAAAGATTATGGCTACTGGTTATCTGGCTATCTGCTTCAAGTTCTGTCCTGGGAATCAGCTGTTTAAATTGCACTGCCTGAAAAATTATATGTCAGCCTCCGGAAAAAGAGAGAGATATGACCTCTTAGAATAAACTTGGATGCTGCTGGCCAAATGCTAGTGACAGAGAGGAACAAAGTTATTAGCACTGTGGGGCCCAGCTTGATCACCAGTGTTAAAAATAAACCGAGCGGTCAGATTTGGAGCTTACGTTCTCCTCAAACACTGAGCATCCTCTCACTCTCTCGTTCTCTTTTTTCCCGTTGACCCGAGTGAACACTTGCTTTGTATTGTTTCCGTAGTGCATTAAAGACACACCCTTACAATTGTTTTACAGCTTCCATGGGATTACTGAAAATGACAACCAATCATTTTTCAATTCTTATATTTCCTGAACGAAATCTAACCCAGATTTCAATGAAACAGCGAAACATTCAGGATTATGGGGCATTACAGTAGCTTTAGAAGCAAAAATATCTTCACTGACAGGTGTACAATGACCTGACGGCATATGTTGTAATCCTCCGTAATGATGTAGATGGAAATGTCTAATTTGTTACTGTCATGTGCAGCCACAGGAAGCAGTAATTGTTGAGCATGCATGGTGCTATTCCTGAGATGAGCAATGCTGCTGGCTATTTGTGGTGGTTTAATGCTGTTAAAAGGGTGCAGAGTGTTGGGTTTCAGAGTAAGCCTCATCTCTGGCCTGAGGTCTCTGTGAATAGGGCTGGGTCTCCTGTTGCCTGGGCTTCTTTTAGAACACAGGTGCTGACTTCAGGGGTACTGGCATGCTTGTTGCAGGGGAAAATGTACCAGACCTCTCCCATTTCCTCCATAGAACTAGGTCGGGTTCATTATGTGGATGGCCCGGTCTTGAAATCATGTGGTCATCAAGGATCAAAGAATGTGTAAGACTGAAAGACTGAAGGCTGCATTTATTTTATTGAAAATACAGTAATACTGTAAAATATATTTTACAGTTTAAAATCATTGTTTTGTATTATAATACATTTAGAAATGTAATTTATTTCTGTGATTCCTGAATTTTCAGCAGCATTACTCCAGTCTTAAGAGTCACACGATCCTTCAGAAATCATAATATGCTGATTTGGTGCTCAAGAAACATTTAGTATTATTATTATCATTGTTGAAAACAGTTTTTGTGGATACAAGTTGTGGTAAAATAAAAATAATTAATACTTTTATGTATCAAGGATGCATTAAATGGATCAAAAGTGACAGTGAATATGTTTACAATGCTACAAAATATTTCTATTGATTAATATATTTAATAAATATAATGAGTAATGAGTATAGTAAATTTAATAAATGCAAATAAATTCTGTTTATTGAACTTTCTATTCATCAAAGAATCCTGAGAAAAAGTATCACCATTTCCACAAAAATGCACAAAGAACTTGGTAATTCAACATTGATAATAATAATAATGTTACCCGAGCACCAAATCGGCATTTTGGAATTATTTCTGAAAGATCATGTGACACTGAAGACTGGAGTAATGATGCTGAAAATTCCGCTTTACCATCACAGGAATAAATTTCATTTAAAAAATATATTCAAGTAGTAAACAGTTCCTTTATTTGTAATAATATTTCACAATATTACAGTTTCTACTATTTTTTATTAAATAAATGCAGCTTTGGTGAGCATAAGAGACTTCTGAAACAATTGTACATAAAAAAATAAAAACCTTAGACAAGTACTGTGTGTGTACGTGTGTGTGTGTGGTCCTGGTATTCCCTACGTCAGGGGTTTTCAAACCGGGGTCCGGGGACCCCCAGGGGTCCTCCAGAAGGTGCTAAGGGGTCCCCAGAAAATTTCAGAGAATTAAAAGACAAAGCAAAAATCGATAAAGTCTACTCTAACTTTTCATTTCTAAATGTTTCTCTCCTTACTTGCCTTATACATACTTTCCAGAATTGTATATGTTTGCCTTGTATCTTTCTAGTGAGTTTTTCTCACTATAGTCCCCTTTATCTTGCTCACTGGGGTTGTAAGGCAGTATTCATAACGCAGTACGTACACTGCTTGCATTGTGACAGTTGCTTATACAAATAATTTTTAATTGAAAATGTTCTTCTCCAGGTTTATACATCCAACATTAAGTATAGCCAATTTAAGTCACATGTTATGTTTAATAATGTTATAAGTAATATGTTGTATTTATAATGTCACACTTACTAACAGTTTAAATGTTTTTTCTTACATAAAAATAGATGGATTTTAGGAAGGGGGTCCCTCATAAAGGTTCATCGTATTTGGGGGTCGTTGGCATCATAAAGTTTGAAAACCCCTGCCCTACGTTATGGTGACCAAATCAAGGTCAAAGTTTTGTGTGATGGGTAGGTTTAGGCGTAGGATTAGTGTAAGGGGAGAGAATATACAGTTTGTACAGTCTAAAACATGGAAACCCAACAGTTATTTTAATAATTTTGTAATAATATTTCACATATTTAATTAATAAATTATATTACATTTCTAGAATCATGATCATTAGAAATACTAATTCATGTTTTCAATTGAACTTTTCTCCTAAATTGTTATTTGTGAAAATTATAAAAGCATTAAAAGCAAAAACTGAAAAAAGCATTTTCAGTTGGTGTCTTTTGGCTTTAATATTAAGCTATAAGTTCATTTTAATAATGTTATTACGATATATTTTAATTTATATAAATTAGAATAACTTGAATGCCTTTTATCTAGACATAATTCATGTGTAAAATACTAAAAAATAATGTAGTTATTAGCCTACTCTTGATGCTCAGAAAAACTGTTTGTTCTGCATCATTCGCAATTTATCAAAGTAAACCGAAGAATCTTGTTCACAAATCGTTCAAGACTTGAGCCTAAAGCTGGAGGCTTAATCCCAGACAGTAGTAACACTAGCTTGTTTCAGCTGTGACTACTAACCCACTACTGTACAGAAGTCACTCGCCCACAGTTGTTTCCTGGTTTCCCTTCTCTCTCTCTCTCTAAAGGAGCCATTGAAATTCGGTGTAAAAAGGGGAGCAGTGGGTGTAGGGTGTCTCGAGGCCAGTGTGAACAGCTGAGAGGTGCGATTTCACAGGCTCGCTCTCCGCTGTCAGGGCCCTGATTGGGTTGGACAGCAGGCATAGGAGAGGCCCTGGCTTCTAAAGGACACCAACAGGTGGGGGGACCGTAGGGGCAGAGGGGGGAGTATAAGGGAGGCCGAGCGCTTGAAAAGGCCGGGAGCATGTGGCCATGTCTGGGCAGAATCCACCGGTCATGCAAAGAGGACGATACACTGTAGCCCTCAGCAGAAGAGGAAAGATGGGAGCAGAAAGGTGTGGGGAGAGTTTTCATTTGTTGGTAGATTGGGTTTTGTTGGTCAGGGAGTGCTTTTTTTTTCTTCAGAACTGGATTAGTTTTACATGATGTCAATTACAGCATGGTACTTTTGTTATGTATTCATTTATTTTGTCTTTTCGCATTCTTTAGTTGGCGAGGCGGTCTAGATTAAATACCTCCAAATGATTTCAGATTAAATCAGAGCAGACAAACACTTGTAAATTCCATGTCTGGCATGAACAACCTGCAATTTATGAGAACTGAAAGGATATCTCCTTTGAAATGTTTCATTTCTTTCTTAGAAGATATATGCGTATATTATACATAGCTCCATTCTGATTTGGACTGAGATGCCGGGTGACATCTCTCTGTTTTACGAGGCAGCAAATGGAAGATTTTACACCTCTTCCACTGGAAATGGTGCCGTTAAAGGAAATGGAGGTATGAGAGTGTCACTGGGTTTTCACCTGAGGTGTTATAGCGCGTCTTTGATCTACTGTATATCAGGCTCCTATCAAGAAGGAGTAAAAAAAGGGGCAGTTTGTGCATATTGGACTTGCTACATGGCAGAATGAGAAAGCTTCTGGTCTATTCAAATGAGAGAAAGATGTTCGAGTGCTAGATGAGCTAGTCCTCTTGGCTGCTTTCCTCCTCCCTGTCTACAGTTACGTGTCAACACAAAGAATGATTATGGAAAGGAAAGGATAACTACACACAGGTAAATTCAGTTTTTCTTTGCACATGAGCTGTAATATTACTCATTCAACACAATATGTCATTTTTGGTTTGTTTGTTTTTCGCGAAAGACATTTTTGTTTGCAAAAGAGTGCTAAAACACTGCATTCTGGCCTATATGTTTTGAATGTATCAAACATTTTGCTCTAACAATGTACACTAAAGAATTCTGGGGTGTTTCAACCCACGTTTGGGTAAAATATGGACAAACCCAACCATTGGTTTACATTTTAAACCCAAATAAACCCAAACATGGGTTGAAATAACCCAGCATTTTTAGAGTGTATGAAGCAGAATAAAAAAAATAATGATTGTAATAATAAATAAATATAAAAAACAGTAATGCTATCTCTTCTCTCTGTATGACCTGTGCATTTTTCCAGCTTTGTCTATTCTGTGAGGGAAACTTTGCCCCTTGTGAAGACATGCTTCCTTATATGCCCATATGAATACTCAAGTTATGGAATGTAAGGAAGTGTGTGGTTTCAGGGGGAATCCATCACCACGGAAACAGTTTTAAGTTGTATTCTGAGATGAATACTTCATTTGAGCTGCATGAATTATGTGCACACAGAGAAGATCAGCTGGTAAAGCTGTGGCTTCTGTGAGTTGGCTGGACGTAGGCCTCCACACCCTGATCATCTCTCACTGACCCATACTGAAGATCAGGGCAGATTGACAGAGTACAGCTGTCCCTTACTTCACTAATCCATATGAGAGCTATACAAACATGATGGGGTTTCCTAAAGAAGACGCTTTCCCCAGATATCAGCACATTAAATAAAAGGACAGTCATTAACAAGGCTAAACTCTGTTGGTAGCAATGTTCCTTCATTGAATAGCACAAGAAAACAAACCATTTGTAAATGAGGCAGTCTGTTGCCAATTTGATAGCATTTTATTTTTTAAGGTTTTTTTTTTTTTTGCCTGTGTCTTCTCAACAGGTAAGCACCAAGAATAATTTGCTGAACTGAACAATGTCAACATAAGCTCCGTTAGTCTTCCTCCTCTCTTCCTGAAGCAGCACGCCTTGCTGTGGCTGGTCAAATGGAACCAAGTCAGGTGTTTCTGCGAGGTTTGGTCCCCTTCAACCAGCTACTGCGTCGTGAATACAGCCAACATAGACCACAGATTATAAGAGAGTTATTCAGTAAAGTGTGCTTTTTTTGTAACTTCAAATGTACTACTAACCCTTTTTATTTTATGTTTATATATTTTCATCAAATTCAATAAACTATTTTACTGTTGCAATGTTGTGTTCATTTTCTCCATTCTTAAAGGTGCAGTGTGTAGTATTTATGAGGCTCTTTTGACAGAAATGCAATATAATATACATAACTATGTTTTCAGTGGTGTATAGTAAGACCAGTGATGACCAGTGATTACTTAGTAACGCGTTACTCTAATCTGACTACTATTTTCCAGTAACGAGTAATCTAACGCGTTACTTTCCAAACCAGTAATCAGATTAAAGTCATTTATCCAAGTCACTGTGAGATACTATTTTTTTTCATTTTCCTTAGTAAAAAATATATATTTTTGCTTTCTTCTTGCGTCTCGGGGAGAGTATTTATGTTAAGTGAAGTCAAGAAAGACTGTCTTTATTACATTTTTTATTAAAACATGTTTGTGTTTTTCAGGAAATATTTTTTAATTACAACTTGAAATGTCAGGAGATACATTTTTGAACGTTTCTTTTAAAAATGCACTTCCAATAATGTGAGTGTTGTCCAAAACGGTTGTCATTTTTACGTTGAGGCGGCAGGGGTGTTGTCGGCAACTGCTGAATGTAACTAATAAAGTAACTTGTAATCTAACTGTTACTTTTAAAATCAAGTAATCTGTAAAGTAACTAAGTTACTTTTTAAAGGAGTAATCAGTAATCAGATTAAATCAAATTTTCAAAGTAACTGTGGCAACACTGATAGAGACCTTACATAATGTACCATTATGTTTTTATTACCTTAGAATGAGCCATTTCTATTTATATACACTGCAGGTCCCCTTACAGTGAAGTCGCCATTTTGCGCCGCCATTGTTTCTACAGTAGCCCTAAATGGTCAAACTTCCCTACAGAGCACTAGCTACCCTCTCTTGTCTCTGATGACGACACCTTTGTTCTGTGTCGGCCCCTGCCCAGGTGAAAAAGACGTACTAAAATGTATTAAAAATGCATTAAAAATGCATTATATATTTGTATTGTACTAAAAACATACTTAAGCTACATTTTTAAAGGTTCAGTGTGTAGTATTTATGAGGATCTATTGACAGAAATGCAATATTATATACATAACTATGTCCCCTTACAGTGAAACCCCCATTTTGCACCGTCATGTTTCTACAGCCCTAAACCAGGGGTGTCCAAACTCGGCCCTGGAGGGCCGCTGTCCTGCAGAGTTTAGCTCCAACTTGCCTCAACACACCGTTTCTAGCAGCGTTGCTGGCCAATGGAGGTCGACGTCCGCACCTGGCGGCCATCTTGTCACAGTCAGCTCGCTCACTCGTAATATTGTGTTTTAATGGTGCATGTACTTTTTAAATAACCTTAACTTGCTCAATTTTCAAACTGTTTGGTTTGTTATAAACATCAGAGATGTAGTTATGAGACTGCATACTTATGAATAATTATTCATAATTTGTTCAATCATCCAGAATTATAGCCACGTTAATAACATTTGTAAGAAACCAAACCATTTGTAAATCCGTCAAGATTTCAGCAAGATAAGAGTATTTGTGTTCGTGCAGATCACTCGCCTTACATCAGGTACCACAGAGCCCGCCAGAAAGCTTGCCTGTGACAAGATGGCCGCCGGTGATGACGTTAGAGACTTTCCGTCGGTCTTAGTACACGATGTAACTATACACATCACAACATGTAAATAGGAAAATGTTGGCGTTATTTTGTCACTTATTGAGCAGTAGGCTAGCTGGAGCCGTTTACCTCCAGTCTTTGTGCTAAGCTAGGCTAGCGGTGGGTGCTTCAGACAGAATAATGGCACGCACGGAGATGAGAATGGTATGTATGGACTTATCTAACTCTGGGGGATACGGGGAATAAGCTAAAGTCCCAAAAAGTCGGCGTGTTCCTTTAAATGTTCACTTCAAATCTTTAAAGTAGGTCTATTTTTTTTTACTTGCAGATAATATGATATTAATAAAAGACAGCTTAATAGTAGCCTAGAGAATGACTATATTTCCATTTAATTACGCTTTAAAAAAAAAAAAAAAAAGTGCACTCTATAATAATGTCAAATTAAAGGTTTTTTCTATAAATCACATTTTAAATCATTATATTTTAAAAATCTGATTTTTATTTAGCGTAAGTATTTTTCTGGGGGATTGAGTTTCTGTTTAGGCTGTGCTTTATCCTGTGGGTGGTGGATGATAGTATGACATCACGAACACTTCACATGCAATACCAAGTTACCAGGTTACCAGATTTACTTTTAGAGAGTTGTGATATGTGCAATATCACACGAGCAGTGGTGCCATATGGCTTTATATCAGCTAATACCAGCCATGCTTATACTGCCATATCGCATGACTTGGCTGCGAATGTGATATTGTTTTTATAGCCTACAACAGTTCGATGGAAAAAGTAAAACAAAGTAAATTAGTTATTCTATATTTGGCATTTCAAAAGGTTAAGAAAAAGAAAGTTAACTAACAGAAATTATTTCCGGTATCTTATTGAAATAATTCAGTGCTTGCCAAACACACGTTAGTTCCTTTTTTACTTTTAATGAAAAAGTAATTTCTTTATAGTATTGTTTGTCAACTCTGTTACAGACAAATTAGGCAACATTGTTACTTAACAGAGTTTGACAGTAAACGAATTGACGGTTTTACATTTTTTTGCCAAAAAACTCCACTTGCTAGTTGCTAGCATAAATGCTAAGAGCACATGACACTAATGAAATCATGAATAAAAGACTTTTAAACAACCCATGTTTGATCAGTGAGAAATTCTGTTTTCCTTTTGATATTGTGGTAACAATTTTGACGTTTTACAAAATAACTTTTTAGATTAAAATCTTTTCTCAGAGAGAGCACCATGGAGAGCACACACACCGTTCAGTGCTTCAAATCTTATCAGTGAGGGAAATGACAATTTCCTGTAAGCTATCTTACATAGTTGTGTAGGAGATGGTACGGTAACAGAATTTATGCAAGATTTATGGACAATATTAAATATAATATTGTAAAATATTTTGATTACACAATGATGAATGATGGAAAAAATACACTGACTTATTCGGACAACAGGAAATCATGATGTTCAGCAATTTGTAAAGACGCTTTTTACAGAAAATATTATATTGTTATGGCCTGTAACATCTTGTGATCCATGACAATGAGTAACAAATTATTAAAATAATTAAAAATATATAACCATTTGGGGAAAAAAGCAGAAAACAAAAAATGACTTTGGACACCAAATGTTGGCCTACCTGCAATTATAGAACCACCCAAATACTACCAAGTAACTTCAACCAAATAGCCTATCAATTTTTTTTTTACACAGCTAACTAGTTCATTCTTACTTGTCAATCTCAGCATTCAACCATCAATTTTTTTAAATAAACATTATTTATGAAAAATACAAAAAGCATATGTGATTAGTCGTTTAGCTTTATTAGCATTATGTTTACATTTTTTGACCACCAGAGGGCTCTGAAGTGCTTTGAAACGATATTGTAAATCCGTTAGACTACTACAATTACTCAGAATATTATTCCTCTTTTATCCCCCACGTTGCACAAGGCTTGTTTATCAGATTATTATGGTATTTTTTATATACTGAAAAAAATCTATTAAAATGCAACACCATTTGACCTAAAGGTATTAAACAACTTGCATTTAATTCATGATTAATCTGTTTGTTTGTTTTTTTAATGTTTTTTTCATATATACAGTACTGAATTTAAATCCATTAAACTGCATCATCATTTGACCTAAAGGTATCAAACCACTGTTCCTCAGAAAAGCAAGCCTTGGGGAATAATATTCAGAGTAATTTACAGTTGGTTTGATACCTTCCAACGGTGTTATAGTTTAATAGATTTTAATGGGTTCAGTATTGTAGGCTATATAAAAATGCCAGATTAATAATCTGGAAAACAAACCTGGGCAACATGAGGAATAATGATGTGAGTAATTTACAGTTGGTTTGATATAGGAATGTCAAATGTTAAACTAACTTTACCGCCACTAGCTACAGGCTATGTAAAGTCATAAATTTTTTTGAACTTCGCATTTTGTTGTTTTAGTAATGTTTTATACATTGAAATAGTGTTGTTTGTGACTGTTTTTCATTAAATAAGAATGTTTGACTGTAAAATCTTCACAAGTTATTGATAATTTAAAATCTTTACAAATTATTGATAGGTTAACTTACCCAGACAACAACATAGTGTCTGCCCAGATCCGGCCCACATCTTGAACGCATTGAACCCACGTGTACCAGATCCGGATCTGGGCCGACATGTTGCTGTCTGGGTATCTTATTAAACAAACCTTCATGGTATTTTAATTCACCGTTTAATTCACAAACAACAATATCTTGAAGATTTAAACGTTACTAAAAACGACTAAATGTGTAAGAACATCGTTATTACTGCGTTATTACTATTTTACGCAATGACGTAAGTACGTTTTTTTTTTTTTTTTTTAAACATGATAAGAACTTGTTTGCAGTAAGCAAATATGCTCCATCTCCCCTTTTTAATAAAAGAAACGTTTTCAACTTCGGTATTTACGTTGTCACTGTAATATAATATAACGTTATTTTATAATTGTTATGTTAATAATTTATACAGTTTTTACCGTACAAATAAATTAATAAATACATACAACATTATATACATAGAAAATGAAAGTCAGCCGTTTCAATCGCTAGAGGGCGACGTAATTCCTCCCGACTGCTTTTCACATCAGATTACCAGCGAGAAGTCACGAAGAAGTAAAACATGGCGGATTCGGATGGGAGACAGATTGACAGCATCAACCATGCTGCAGGTGAAATATACAGATTTAAACTTTGTGCTGTGCTGTTACTGAATTAAGCACGTACATAAGCAGCCATTTAAAGTATTTACAGAAAGCTTGGGTTTTTTACGGCTTCACGCCGTTGATCGCCACTCTGCCATGTCACAGCTGACTTTACAAATGCACAGTGGAAATTACATCATGCAGTGTTGTTGGACATTTTTATCATGTATTAAAATCTAACTATATAGACACGATCACGATGTTGCCTGTTATGTGTAACGTGATGTGTTTGCGAGACTAACGGCTCTTTATGCAACATTCCTTACCTTACTTTGGTAAAGATCGAGTGAACCAGCATGATGAAACAACACTGCAAAGTCAGTGTCAAGAGGTTTTTCTGTCGCCATAAACATAATTCATTCAAACGTATAATTTAAAAAAACGTGTATCTTCTTCCACTTGCGTTTGTGCAAATAAAGAGGAATTTAAGTTTGCATACGTTTTAAATCGTTTTATATGTGTCATAGATGAAGGTGGCAAGGTGCAAGAAATTGTACGAGCGAAGGTAGGTCAATTTTTTAACATTTTAACTGTATAATTTTACAATATTCATAGTTCATTTCTTTGTCTTTTAATTTACAATTTTTGTTTTCAATTGACTAAATATCACAAACACTATGGCTGTGTTTCAAAACCTAGCTGTCTACCTGGACAGCACTTTGGGCATCATAAATTAAGATGCCCAAAATGCAGACTAGGTTTAAGACAGACGATTTTTAGCCTTTGTAAAATTCAGTTTACAGAGACTACGGATTATTTAAAGATGTGCAAACTTTGATTCCCCTCTTTTTTAATCTATAGACTGAAGGCAAGGAATTGACCAAAGAGGAAAAGCAGCGTCTTAGGAAAGAGAAGAAGCAGCATAAAAAGACTAAAAAAGATGACAAGGTTCCTACAGAGAAGGAGAAGAAGGAGAAAGAGAAAGCATCTGTTCAAACTCCGTCAAAACCTGTCACACAGAGCCCAACACATAAAGGTACTTCAGTCCACTGTGCTGCTACTTAATAACAATTTTCCTGCAACCTAAAGTTTATTTAAAATAGGATTTTTTTTTAGGAATTTGTGGAAAACTATTTATTTATTGTTTATGTATGGGTATTTTTATCTGAGACTACATTAATAGAGTTTCAAAATTGGTTAGGCTGAAGGAAGGAGGGAGTTAAATGGATAGTTCACCCTAAAATGAAAATTGTCATCATTTACTCACCCTCATGTCATTCCAAACCCGTAAGATGTTCATTCATCTTGAAAACACAAATTAAGATATTTTTGATGAAATCTGAGAGCTTTCTCACTCTCCATTGACAGCTACACAACTGAAAAGGACAAAAGAGACAACAACAAAAAAAACTTCAAAAGATTCTTAGGGCGTTTTCACACCTACCTTGTTTGGTCCGGATTTTCGGACTCTTCAGTTTGGTCCGAATCAAAATTACAGGTGTGAAACCTCCCCCATACCACGGTCCGGACCAAACAGACGAAATTTGGTCCGACGAAAAGAGGTAGTCTCGGTCCGGATCACACTGAACAAAGGTTTGGTTCGTTTCTAGTGTGAACGCATTTTCTGTATGGTTCGTTCTTTCAGACCGTTTACAGGAAGTTCCTGTTTATGTTTAAATATTATAATGTTATTTTGAAATTTCATCTAGGCTAAATTGATTATGAAAAGTGAAAAAATGCGCAATATGTCAGAAGACAGAAGGTCAGAAAATATTTTGAAAGAAATTTTGTATGATTTTGCTTAGAAAGCCTTTCTTTCATGTGAATTTCGTTTTGTATAAATTGTATCTTAATTTTAATCAACGTTTAATCAGATAATTGCCTGGATTTAATAAATAAGAAGCAACTAATCTATAGCAGACAATAATCGTGGGAGCGATCACATGCTTTGTACATGAACTGGAGCGCGTCTCAATTAAACCGAAACTCAGCAGCTACTCGTCTCACAAACATGAGAAATATGTGTATAGAGCTTGAAATGTCCACTTTTAAACGTAACGAAAAGAAAATAGTCAAGCAATGCGCACTGTTCAATAGTGGCAACGATATGCGTCCGTTCATTCATTCTTGTAAAGTCATGTAAAGTTCTTTAGTCCGCTTGCATAATTGCAATGTGAAACCAAACCAAAACTAACCAAATGTATCAAAACATGAACTTCGGTTCGAACCTTTGTGCGGACTTTTAGGTGTGAAAACGCCCTTAAAGAGATTGTAAAACTAATCTATATGAATTGAGCGGTTTAGTCCAACTTTTCTGAAGAGACACGACCACTTTATATGATGAACAGATTGAATTTTATGTTTTTATAATTACATATTCATCACCTCAACTCACACATCAACGTTGAGTTTCCGCAGGAACCAATGAGGTTCATTCTCGTGTGTTACGCAGCACGTTTGAGCTTCCACACGAACCAATGAGGTTCAGTCTCGTGCATCAAGCAGGTTCGGTTGAGCTTCTGTTTATGTCTGTTGAACAATGTTTATATGTGAATAAAAGGCTAAATTCAATCTGTTCATCTTATAAGCAATCGTCTCTTCAGAAAATTTGGACTAAACCACTCAATTCATATGGATTCATTTTTTACAATGTCTTTATGAACCTTTTGAAGCGTCAAAGTGCCAGTTGTGTAGCTGTCAGTGGAGGGACATAAAGCTCTCAGATTTAATCAAAAAGATCTTCATTTGTGTTCCAAAAATGAACGATTGTCTCACGGGTTTGGAACGACATGAGAGGGAGTAATTAATGACGGAATTTTCATTTTTGGGTGAACTAACCCTTTACCAAAAATCATGCAAATAAGCTGGAGTCTTTTAAAAGCCTTTTTTTAGTCTATAGTCTGTTTTTGGGTGCTTTTTAATTGATGGGTCCTTTGATCTCAGCAGCGGCTCCAGTTCCTGTAAGTATATCTGAATCTCCTGCGGCTGCAGAGAAGCCTGTAAAGACCAAAGCAGAGCTGCGAGCAGAGCGCCGGGCACGGCAAGAGACAGAACGGGTATCGAAACAGGGCAAGAAGGAAGGGGGGCCGCCGTCCACCTCCAGTAAGCCTAAAGCTACCCCCAGTGAGCTTCAGCCAGGTAATTCAATGCTTCGGAAAAGGATATTCCAGGATTGGAAGTTTGGGCATTCCACAGATAAATTACCAATTTTATTAGCCATTCCAATATTTTTGGCTATTAACACCAACTCCGCCCACCATTGTCTGTCTGAGGCGGACAAAATTACAAAAGAAACTCAAATTTTGTCTAGTTCGAATATGCCTCAGCATAAGTAAAAATGAAGAAAACTGTTCACTTGGTGTAAATAGCATCTATTGCATTTGACTGGTGTTCATGTAGAGACTGGGACCGAGCAGTTTTACTATTTTGCACAGCTCTGTTTATATTTCCTATCTCTATTTCATGTTAGTAGTGAAAAGGTTACCGGAGCACGTTCAGGTGGACGACCCTGCTGCATTGAAGAAGTTGGCCAAAAAGCTTGAGAGACAGCAGGTGAGACAAATCAACGCTGTCCTGCTTTGCCTCTTGTCTGATTTCTGCCCGTTGACGGATGATGGGTTCATCCTGGTCTTTTCTGAGGTCTATTTTGCAGCTTTCTTAACCCAGGTCCTTCCCATGTCTTGCAGAAGTCAGGGCAGGGATGCGGTTTAAATATAACTGGAGTCAAGGTCTGGCTCCACACTCTTGTGTGCAGTGAATTGTTTAATTTTTTCTTTGTTTAATGTAATTGTTATTCCTGGTGAAAGTTGTTGAGTCTAATTTGTTTTATGTTGGAGGTGATTTCATTGTGATTTATCTTCATTTCATTGTGTTCGTGATGAGGTAGATGTCATGTGTGGGTGAATTCATTATTTTTTGTTATTTGATAGGTTTAGACCTATAACACTAGCGTAAAGCTTTCAAAGTTCTCTGTGGAGCCCTTCCTCAGTTGTGCACGTCATGTATGTCTTCATGCACAGAGTGTTCTGTTGCAGCCTCAGCTCTTGACCTGAGGAGGGAGGATGTGACCTCCAGAACATCTATCCCTGATGGAACAAAATATTCACATTGAATGCTGTTGTTTGCTCTGTTCTCTTAGGTTCCTTTGAGGTCCGATTATGGCTACAAGGTCAGCCTGTTCTCCCATCTACACCAGTACAGCCGAAAAAACCCTCCAACCCAGCAAATCAGGTAATGTAACAAATGTATAGGGGTTGTATAAGGAGAAATTTGACAAAATGTATTACTTTTCAAAAGCTTGGGGTTGGTAGAATCTCTTTATGTTCACCAAGGCTGCATTTATTTGATTAAAATGTGGTAAAAACAGTAATACTGTGAACTATTATTACAATTTAAAATTAAAGCTGCAAGCAGCCATGAAAGGGCCCTCACACCCAGGGCCACCGCCACCTGGTGGCCTCAGGAAAACAACGAATAGTGGGCGACATGCATATAAGCGGGTAAATATAGGAGAAATATGGCCAAGTCACTTCAATGTACTACACTTCCTTTGCACTTTGACTATAAATGAATATTACCATGTAGATGTCTTCAGGTCTGGACTATTATCAAACATGTGAAGTTTGGGGCAGATCGGACATTGTATGACGAGTTACAACAACTTCCTGTTTCATGGCGAAACATCAAACTTTGTGAGGCCGCCACGAACATTCAATTCAATTCAATTCAAATTTATTTGTATAGCGCTTTTCACAATACACATTGTTTCAAAGCAGCTTCACAGAAAGTGCATTTCATAAATGTACATTGAAAAATGTTAGAAAAGAGAATGTTAAAGAAAAAATGTTAGGATAAGTTAATCAATCATGTATTATTTTAGGCCATAACAACGCTGGCGTTGAGTCGTCTCTTCACAGGCGTCGAGTCGTCTCATCACAGGGGCATCTGAAGTCTCCATGAGAGGCTGGATACAAACTGGAGCTGATGAACTAGTTACCTCGTGACTAGTGTCCCGAGATAACAACAGAAAAGCAGATGGGAAATAATTAGCATAGCTGCTGTTCAGAATATTAATGCTGTTGGTGCGATTTAACTGTAGTATAAAACTTAATTATAATGTGAATGCTTGGCTAAAGAGATGCGTCTTTAATCTAGTTTTAAACTGGGACAGCGTGTCTGAACCTCGAACAATATCCGGAAGACTATTCCAGAGTTTAGGAGCTAAATGTGAAAAAGCCCTCCCTCCTTTAGTGGACTTAGATATCCTAGGAATGACCAGAAGCCTCGAGTTTAGTGATCTTAAAGAGCGCGATGGATTGTAGGGCGATAAAAGATCAGTTAAATACACTGGAGCTAACCCATTTAGGGCTTTATAGGTCAGTAGCAATACTTTGTAATTGATACGGAACTTAATAGGTAACCAGTGTAGGGATGATAAAATTGGTGTTATATGATCATATTTTCTTGACCTAGTAAGCACTCTAGCAGCTGCGTTTTGGACTAACTGTAGTTTGTTTATCGATGATGCAGGACAACCAGCTAATAAAGCATTACAGTAATCTAATCTCGAGGTCATGAATGCATGAACTAACTTTTCTGCATCAGAAATAGATAGCATGTTACGTAGCTTGGCAATGTTTCTAAGGTGGAAAAATGCCGTTTTTGTAACATATGAAATATGACTTTCGAAAGATAAGTTGCGGTCTAATATAACACCCAGGTCTTTTACTGTAGTGGATAAAGCGACAGGACATCCTTCCAAGTTAAAGTTGTATTGTGAGAGGTTTTGTGGGCAATTTTTTGGACCAATAAGTAATACCTCCGTTTTATCTGAATTTAATAGCAGAAAATTACACGTCATCCAGTGTTTAATATCATCAACACACGCTGTCAGTTTAGATAATTTAGCGTTTTCATCTGGTCGTGATGAAATATATAATTGAGTGTCATCAGCATAACAGTGGAAATTAATTCCATGTTTTCTTATAATATTACCAAGTGGCAGCATATATATTGAGAATAGCAGAGGGCCTAGCACGGATCCTTGCGGCACCCCATAGTCTACTGATGTTATCTTTGATTTTTCCCCATTTAGACAGACAAAATGGTAGCGGTCTGATAAATACGATCTAAACCAGTTTAATGCCTGTCCCTGAACACCAGTGTAATTTTGAAGTCGATCTAAGAGTATTTTATGATCTATAGTATCGAACGCAGCACTAAGATCGAGTAGAACTAGTATTGAGATACAGCCTTGGTCAGAAGCTAGAAGTAAATCATTTGTGATTTTAACGAGTGCAGTTTCTGTGCTATGATGCTGCCTGAATCCTGATTGAAATTTTTCATAGATATCATTTTCTTGCAAGAAAGAGCACAATTGAGCGGACACAACTTTTTCTAGTATTTTAGACATGAATGGAAGATTTGATATTGGTCTGTAATTTGCTAGGTTATTATGATCTAATTGTGGCTTCTTAATGAGAGGCTTTATGACTGCCAACTTGAATATTCTTGGAACATGACCTAAAGATAAAGACGAGTTAATAATATTGAGAAGAGGCTCTTCCACTACAGGTAACAACTCTTTCAGTAGTTTAGTGGGTATTGGATCTAATAAACATGTTGTTGGTTTAGATGCAATGATAAGTTTATTTAGCTCTTCCTGTCCTATAGTTGTAAAGCGGTGTAGTAGTTCTTGAGGGGCGATAATTGCGGTTGAATCATAAGACATCATTAATGATTGTACATTTACAATTTTGTTTCTGATGCTTTCTATTTTGTCAGTGAAGAAGTTCATAAAATCATTACTACTAAACTGTAACGGAATATTTTGTTCAGGCGATGCTTGTTTATTTGTTAGTCTAGCCACAGTGTTAAATAAAAACCTTGGGTTATTTTGGTTATTTTCTATTAGTTTGCGGAGATGCTCAGCCCTGGCTGCTTTTAGGGCCTTTTTATAACGTGACATACTTTCTTTCCATGCGATTCTAAAGACCTCTAAATTAGTATGTTTCCATTTACGCTCTAAGTTACGAGTTTCTCTCTTGATAACATGTGTAGCACTGTTGTACCATGGTGCTTTAGTTTTCTCTCTAACCTTTTTTAATCTAATTGGTGCTACAATTTCTAATGTGCTAGATAAAATGGTGCTCATACTGCTAGCCATTTCCTCTAGTTCATCTGTTTGTTTGGGTTCACTTAGCAGCTGAGCCAGATCAGGTAAGGTATTTGAGAATCTATCTATAGTGGTTGGAAGGATTGTTCTGCCTGGTCGATAACGTGGCGCAACATGACAGATTTCAGCAGTACGCAGTATGCAAGTTACCATGTAATGGTCAGTGACATCATCACTTTGTGGTATAATATCTATATCGGTTGGGTTGGTTCCATGTGATATAATTAAATCTAGTGTGTGATTAAGACGATGAGTGGGACCAGTGACGTTTTGCTTGACCCCAAAGGAGTTTAATAGATCTGTAAATGCAGCCCCTAACGCGTCATTTGTGTTATCTACGTGTATGTTAAAATCTCCAACAATTAATGCTTTATCGACGTTGACCAATAGATCTGAGAGAAAGTCTGCAAACTCTTTTAGGAAATCAGCATAGGGCCCTGGAGGTCTATATACAGTAGCTAAGGCTAGAGATAATACAGATTTCTTTCTTACATTTAAGAGCGTAACATTTAGCACTAGTACTTCAAATGAATTAAACCTGTGACCTGTTTTCTGGGTAACATTAAGAATATCTCTATATATTGTTGCAACACCGCCGCCACGACCAATCAGACGGGGCTCATGCTTATAACAGTATCCTGGTGGAGTAGACTCATTAAGACCGAAATAATCATTTGGCTTAAGCCAGGTTTCAGTAAGGCAAAGTACATCGAAACTATTATCTGTGACCATTTCATTTACAATAACCGCCTTAGGTGTGAGCGATCTAATGTTTAGAAGACCTAGTTTTAGAAATTGTTTTTGTTCACTAATATTGAGATTTTCTGGTTTAATCACAATTAGATTTTTCCTAGATCCTACAGTAGATTTAATGTTTGACCTCACTAAACGAGGAATAGACACAGTTTCTATATAATGTTCTACATTGGTACTTATGTCAATTAAGTTAGTACAAAATTGGTTTTGTTCACTAATATTGAGATTTTCTGGTTTAATCACAATTAGATTTTTCCTAGATCTTACAGTAGATGTAATGTTTGACCTCACTAAACGAGGAATGGACACAGTTTCTATATAATGTTCTACACAGTTATGTTCAGACACAGTTTCTATATAATGTTCTACATTGGTACTTATGTCAATTAAGTTAGGACAGCAAATACTGTGATTTGGACTTTGACTTACTAGTCATATGATGGCGGTGTGCAGCGCTCTGGAGATGTTGTCCGACAACATCTCCAGAACATGCCCTTCAGCGAAACCTCAAGATCTTCACAATTTAACATCGCTAAGGCCTTAAGATTAGACAGACCATGATGATGTTGATCTGATTAAATCTCTAGGAGGAGTTTGTTAAAGTACAACGTCTGGGAATGGCAAAAACATAATTTGCAAATAATTTGGAGAGAAAATTCTAAATATCTCACTGCCTGTTGGGTTTTCATGCTCCAGGGACTTTTTTGTAGGTATTGGGCTGTTACATGTGTCTACCAAATTTCATACTCATACGTGAAATGTAGCTCGAATGACGCTTAATTGAAATTTTGTAGGTGGTGCTGTTGAGCCATTTCGATACACTTAATTCTGAGACCCATATTAGACGTAAATCTTCACCACTTTTGACGTGTGTGGAAAGTTTAATGAGTTTTCGTGCATGTTTAGGCCCTCAAAAATGCGATTCATTTCGGAGAAGAATAGTTAGTATAGACCGAGCAATTCCAATAGGGTCCTCACACCATCGGTGCTTGGGCCCTAATAACTGTTTTCTATTTTAATATATTTTAAAGTATAATTTATTCCTGTGATGTCAAAGTTGAATTTTCAGCAGTCATTACTCTAGTCGTTAGTGTCACATGATCATCAGAAATCATTCTGATTTGCTGCTCAAGAAACATTTCTTCTTATCGAAGTTGAAAACAGTTGTTCCTATTTTTGTGGAAACCGTGACACACTTTACTAACATTATTGACGTTTTTCTTTACAGTCACTTTTTTGATCTGTTTAATGCATCCTTACTGAGTAAAAGTAAAAAAAAAAAAAGACTTACTGACCCCAAACAACCCCTTGAGACATACTATATCTATATACTTAAACTTCCTCCCTTTTTTGGTTCGAATTGATAAAATCTAAGCTTCAAAAACAACTTTACACCATTTAATTGTACGTCTCAGAGGGATGTTGAAAATAGTCAAGAAAAATTAAAATATGGTATTAAAACTTTACTAACATAAGTGGACCTCAGTTGAAAAAAAATACATACAGTATATGCTTTTACAATTAAATGTATTTATTTATTTTTTGGGATAGACACATTAGAAACAATGTATAAATATCCTAAAATGAATGAGTTGGTTGACTGTATTGTTTGATATGGTTTATTTTGTAGCATCCCTGCCACAGTCATTCACCCATCCATTGTTCGGTTGGGTCTGCAGTACTCTCAGGGCATTATAGCAGGATCCAATGCTCGATCTGTGGCCCTACTACATGCCTTCAAACAGGTAACTCATAATAAAACCTATAAAATTGCTCTGTTCTTAATTTTTGGATTTAATTAACCAGCAATCATTTTATAGGTTATTCAAGACTATAGCACACCTCCAAATGAGGAGTTGTCAAGGGACCTTGTGAACAAGTTGTCGCCCTATATCAGGTTTACTTTCTTCCTTGTGAAAATTTATATAGCTCATGCTCAGATGTATAATATTTAATTTGAACTCTGATCTTGCATGGAAACGGATATTCGACAGACACTGACAATCCTGCTTACCCCTACAGTTTTCTCAGCCAGTGTCGGCCGCTTTCAGCCAGCATGGGCAATGCCATCAAGTACATCAAGAAGGAAATTTCAAATATACCCAGTCAGTGCAAAGAAGAGGAGGTAAGAGTATTTAGAGTCACTAGGCTAGGGACATTTATATGCATCTAGGAGTGGGCGATATGACCTAAATCTTATATCACGATATGAGTAATTTAATTTCACGATAATATATATCACGATATAAGGAGGAAACTTTTCATAGTTCCTAAAACTATTGCAGGAAGTACCAGGATTTTGGCGTGTTCGCACCGCAGGAACTAGGAATGATTTTAGTTCTAGGAACAGAGTAGGGCCTAACCCAGCACGATAGGAACTACCAGTGATGTTAGTGTACGCTGATTGGCTGAACGCACGTGAAACGCCAGCACCCGCCATTTAAAAAAAAAAAAAAAAAGCTGTGTGTAAACACAGATTATAGCATATATATTTACTCCAGAAACTAATTCTATGAACATGGAAAACCGTGATAGATGGATCTTTCAACCTTTACGCTAAAGAGAAATCCAATGCAACTTTGAGAGGACCAAGCGAAACATGATTCAGCTAGTGGCACTGGACATCAGCCACACGGCAAACGGTAATACTTTTACATATACTGTCTACTTAACAGTTTTAATAACGTATTAGACAGGACTGTTAAACAGATTGTAAACTAATGTAGACTGAGAATATGAAGCGCGTTCTCAGCGCAGTCAAAATAAAAGTCTGAAAATACTACATTAAATATACATTTATTATCATTAAAGTTACAAAAGTGTTTCAGTCAAGAGCAGTGAGAGGGTGATTTTTCTCTTTTTTTTGTTTGATTAGCATTAATAATGACAGCAGGTACATTTGGATGCTGTCACTTTAAGACCGACTGCACGGATCCAATATACTTGTGCGTTGTCTCTCTCAACTGTTAATGTTCACTTAAGACATAAATGACTGTTTGCTTGCAAATACATGGTCACTTTGAAACATAGGTATGTGTATTTAACCGCTCAAGCCCCAGTTCAGTTCTCACTTGCTCTGAGCAGCGGCTTCATGTCGCACGTCTCTCAGAGAGCGCACACACATACTGAAATGAGTTCTCTTTCGCTGCTAATTGTGCTTCAACAATTTAAAATAATTTGTTTTTAAATCACAGTGCTTAAAAACGCATGCAAACAATAAGCTTTCGTGACCGCGCAGCACGGAAAAGTCACATGAGCGTAACCGCGATATAGACGATAGTCCAAAATCTCTATCGGTTGACAAATTTCTACCAGTCAATCGTGTTTACCGGTATATCGCCCACCTGTATATGCAGTATTCTTCCTGTTCCTGTGAGTTCCTGAAAGCAACATTTTCTCAACAGGCAAAAGGACAACTGCAGAACTGTATTGATAGTTACGTTAACGAGAAGATCGTTTTGGCTTCTGAAGCCATTTCTAAGTATGCTATTGAGAAGATAAGTAATGGAGACGTCATTCTTGTTTATGGCTGGTAAGATTTTTCACTGAATAGCTACCATCCTGTAATAGTTTGGACTAATGCATTCAGAAGTGTTTCAGAAGTGCCTTTCTTGTCTTATTCCAGCTCTTCACTTGTCAATCACATTCTGTGCGACGCTTTTGAAAAGCAGAGGAAGTTCAGAGTCATAGTCGTGGATAGCCGGCCCAGGCTGGAGGGCCGAGAGGCGCTGAGGCGTCTGGTGAAGAAAGGCATCCGATGTACTTATGTGCTCATATCTGCTTTGTCCTACATTCTGCCTGAAGTGAGTCATTCTTTTCAGTAAAGCTTGTTACTTGCTGGGATTTTTGCAAGCACATTTTATTTTTAGCTTATTGGGCGATAATGTGCTTTCTTTCCAAAGTGCTTGTAGCTTCAAAGGATTGATTATGTGTGCGACATCAGCAGTAGCTAAAAATACAACTTGATTATGATTTGGTACTTTTGTTCTTACGCCAATGAATACGCCAACTTTTTGTGACTATATCTTATTCCCTGTATCCCCCAGAGTTAGATAAGTCCATACACACCATTCTCATCTCCGTGCGTACCATAACTCTGTCTGACGCACCCACAGCTAGCCTAGCTTAGCACAAAGACTGGAGGTAAATGGCTCCAGCTAGCCTACTGCTCTATAAGTGACAAAATAACGGCAACATTTTCCTATTTACATGTTGTGATGTGTATAGTCACAGCGTGTACTAAGACCAACGGAAAATGAAAAGTTATGTACTCTGTACATAACTGTACTCTCATTCCTGCGTAATAATCAAGGAACTTTGAGCCGTACCATGAGTGCAGCGGCGCAATGATATTACGCAGCGCCTGAAAATAGTCCCCAGCATGCTCTCTGTGCTAGCAGGTTGTCACGTTGGTCATGTGGATGGAAGTTAGCCTATTTTCAGGCGCTGCGTAATATCATTGCGCCGCTGCACCTATGGTACGGCTCAAAGTTCATTGATTATTACACCGGAATGAGAGTATAGTTCCTAGCCATATCAGCCTAGAAAATCACAGCTTTTCATTTTCCGTCGATCTTAGTACATGATGTAACTACAGCAGAGTCAAGTTTTAAATAAGAACACGCTGTGACTATACACATCGCAATATGTGAATAGGAAAATGTTGGCGTTATTTTGTCTCTTATTGAGTAGTAGGCTAGCTGGAGCCATTTACGTCCAGTGTTTGTGCTAAGCTAGGCTAGCGTTGGGCGCGTCAGACAGTTATGGCAGGTGCGGAGATGAGAATGGTGTGTATGGACTTATCTAACTCTGTGAATAAGATAAAGTCCCAAAAAGTCGTGTTCCTTTAAAGATGTACAGTAGCAACTGCAGTGGTGCTAGTAGAGCAGACGGTTGACAAATAACTTCTCGGTTTTATAGTTTGTTCTTTTGAGATGCAAGTCATTTATGATGTTGGAAAAAAAGAGCCACGATGGCTTCCTCAACTGCAGCAATTTCCCAGGAAGTGACGATTTTGTTCTCTTGAACACGAGATGGAAACACTGTTTAATTATGTTTTAACATTTATTTGAAATAGAAATGTTCTTACAGACCACTAACTTTTGAATAGTGTACGTGCACTACAGCTTAACTGGCCTTTATGTATGCTGAATCAGTACTTCAGGGTTCCTACACAGTTTGGAATTTGATTTGACTAATTTCCAGGTCTGGAAAGTATGGGGAAAAGACAGCAGAGTATGGAAAAATATTTGCATTTTCAGACTATTGCCCTATTTAGTTTTCTATAATAGAAAATTAAGAATCGAACGAAAATAACTGTATCATACAAGAAGTGTGTTTTCATGGCAGCTGTTTAGTGATTCTTTAGTGATTGTAAAAACGAGCATTTTATCATTATGCAAAAATGCAGGTTATTAGTGTTTCAGGTTTCTTCTCATTATATTGTTAGCACCGTATTACAGAGCCTCTAAAAGGACTTTTGCAAAAAATATATATACAGACCTTTGTGTGCACATGAGAAACCATTAAACTTAGCATATAGGACAATGCAGTTTCGCACACTGAGCCACCTATTGCACCATCAGCCCATTTCGTGTGATGGTTTCTCCGCCGCCTCAGAGGATGTGTTAAATTGGACATTAGGCCTTGATATTAGATCTCAATTAATTAATGTGCATCCATGATCTTGTTTTCTTCAATTGTAACGCGCAAGCATGCAAAAATGTCCAGTACAAGTGTGAATAGTTTCTTAAAGGCACGAAAATGTTTCTTGTATATGTATATGTTTCTTTGTAAGTAGGCAAACCTGCAACATCGCCAGTGTATCAAATAACTTGTTCTCCCCACTGTGTATGTGTATATATATATATAAAAAATATAGGGCTCTGTATGTTGTCACTTCGAGAAAATCAATGAAAATTTTTTTATTTACAGACAAATATTAACCCTAATATTTACAGATGACCAAATATAAAGCTGAAAATAATGCTGTAGGAACCATTTATGTTAAATGTGTGAAAATCTACAGAAAGGTCGGAAAATGTGTAGGAACCTTGGTACTTGAACTCTACACTCTTATTTCCAGGTATCCAAGGTATTTCTTGGTGCCCATGCACTTCTTGCCAATGGATATGTGATGTCACGTGTGGGAACTTCCCAAATTGCCCTGGTTGCAAAGGCCTACAATGTACCAGTGCTGGTCTGCTGTGAGACCTACAAGTTCTGTGAACGAGTGCAGACGGACTCTTTTGTATCCAATGAATTAGGTAACTTTAGCATGTTTGGCAAATTAGTATTTACAGAAAAAAGAAGAAAAATAATGGATCCATAATAGATTTTTTTTTTTTTTTTACAGATGACCCTGATGACCTGATTGTGACCAGAAATGGGAAGACCCATCTAGAGAATTGGCAGAGTGTAAACTCACTGGGGCTTCTGAACTTGGTGTATGACGTGACGCCACCAGATTTTGTGGACCTTGTGATTACTGACTTGGGCATGATCCCCTGCACCTCCGTGCCTGTGGTACTGCGAGTCAAGAACGTGGATCAGTGAAGAGCAGATGAACACGGTTCTCTTTTGCATCTGCACATAAAACAGTATGTGCACGCAGGGCTTCTGGTATGAAATAAACATATCTATGAAATGGAACAAGCTTTTCAAATAAAGCTGTTTATGTCCTCACTGATGGATCCTTTAAAATGTTTCATTTTGAATTGTATAACCGGTCCAATTTCCAGTTTCTAAAAAATGGCGCAGTCCATTTCAATCCACTGAATGGAAAAATCCTCAAAGCACTACCAAGCCTTGTACACAAGAACAAGAATGCCAGTTTCTAGTTCTTGTGTCAGAGCCACGAAATTTCAAGCATGTTTGCTTTCAGTTTTGGCCCATCATGACGGTCAGTGCATAGACATAAACATAAGAAATATCCATCATCCTTTTTGGAGAGTTGCTGAAAACATTTCATAGATGTGAAAAAAGGCGAAACGAATGTGGTGCAAATGTAAGACCAAGCAAAAGCCGAATATGTTGCATAAGGGGTTTTGTTTGTATAAACAAAACATTGGAAAGGCTACAGAAAAATAAATAATTTAAATAAAATAAACTGTTGTTTGCAGATTCTTTATTTTAGGTAGTGTTACCGAGGTACATGCTGAATTCCTCACCACAGTACTACATTGACAAAAATTATTTGCATAATGTAGCTTATGTTTGTCAGTATTATACTAATAATGTGTCCCTCTATTAATCTCATACTAGCAGATTAAACCGATTTCCTTTACTCAGCCAAAAAGGAAAAACACAGTTTTCGAGGTTGAATGGTCATCGGTTAGTATCTAACATGTGACACCTGTAAACACTAAACATGTGGCAGTAACAATATACAATTTTGTTACATTTTTGTTACTATGACATCCATTCCCCCCTCGTAAAATGTAAACACTTCAAATATCTCTTAAATGAAGATAATTTTGTCTTAAAGCAACGCAAAATATTTGTCATAACCAAAGTATGACATAATCATCTCAGTGCGTCCCTTTGATATGATTAGAGTCGAAACATCTGTCAGAAATGTGGCTGCCCTCCAAAGACAATCCGTAAGGTCAGTCTATGGTCAGTTTTCCCTTTACAGACCAGTCTTTTCAAGGCTGTGAAAATATGTCAGTATTCACTGAAATATTCGATAAAATGTAAGGACCTTGAGGGTCAATAAGTGAAAGTTTAAAAAACTAAAATGTGCATAAAAAAACCTTTAAAAAACAAGAAATTAAAATTCATCCGATGGTTACCCCTTCCAGTGTACGCAACTGTTCTCCTCTCTTCTCGTGCATCAGTTTCAATAAGCTTGATGCATGTGCTCCATTGTCACTCCAACAATCACTTCTCTTTAAAATTCAAGTGGTCTCGACCTTTCGTCTTTGTGTGAACCAGAGTAAAGATGAAACCACAACTGTTGATCCGGTTAGTATCCCAAGCACCTTAGCTATGGGAAACTCCCCCTGCAATTGAGAACAAATAATGAACGTGTGCAATAAAGGAGTGATGGCCAACCTGTTAAAGGGATAGCTCACCCAAAAATTAAAATCCCATATTTACTCACCCTCAAGCCATCCTAAGTGTATATGACTATCTTCTTTCAGATGAACACAGAGTTATATAAAAAAATGTCCTGGCTCTTCCAAGCTTTATAATGGGAGTGAATGGCGGTCCTGATTTTGAAGTCCAAAAAAGTGCATCCATCCATCCAAAAAGTACTCCATAGGACTCCAGGGGGTTAATAAAGGCCTTCTGAAGCGAAGCGATGGGTTTTTTTGTAAGAAAAATATACATATTTAAAACTTTATAAACTAAAAAGTCGACTTGCGCCAAAAGAGTAACCCCTTACGCAATATAAGAGTAGTGTAAGCTTTGACGCCTCTCGCGGTTAAAACAAACTTTCGGAGGGGGAAATATTTACCTGGGACTTCATTTAGACCCCAGTTCCTGCAGTCGAAACACACCGAGTACCACCCCAAAGTTCCTAGTTCCTGGGGAAAGTTCCTGCGGTGGAAACGTGGCTGTAGACTTCTAATTCGTGACTGGTGTTTTATTTTGCTCTATCCTCTGCGCTTCCTCTTTCGCCTTAAAACGTACAGCAATCTGTCGGAAGCTAGTTATTTTAGTTTACAAAGTTATAAATATTGATTTTTGTCTTGCACAAACTCTTCGCCTCACTTCAGAAGGCCTTTATTAACCCCCCCGGAGCTGTGTGGAGCACTTTTATGATGGATGGATGCACTTTTTTGGGCTTCAAAATCTCATCCTCCATTCACTGCCATCATAAAGCTTGGAAGAGCCAGGGAAGTTTTTAATACAACTCCGACTGTATTCGTCTGAAAGAAGAATGTCATATACACCTAGGATGGCTTGAGGGTGAGTAAATCATGGAGTAATTTTAATATTTGGGTGAACTATCCCTTTAAGGATGATTTGTCTGGGGTCTCACCTCTCTCATGCACTTGTATCCGTGGAAATTTTGGAGACAACCACACTCAAAGAACCCTGGTCCATATGGGCTGCAGAATGAGTTTTCCGGGCAATTCCAGGCTGAAGAAACAAACAATATTCAAGTAATGCATTGAAAGACATTTTTAAATATTGAGATCCCAGTTTATAACTCACGCATCTGCGCCGTCTGATTGCAAACATTTTTCTGTCCTTCGCAGATTCTGGCATTGTTTTTCACTTCAACCGTCTCCCATGATGCATTGCCCCCCGGACACTCCAGTTTCGGGGGTAGTAAACTTAAAGAAAGATTTGTCAAGTCACCTTACAGTGCTTGCTTAAATAAGGGATTTTCAATCTTTTAGATGCCATGGACCCCCAAATACCACCATCCTTGTGTAATGGACCCCATTGTAAAATGTACATTTTCGTGTATAAAGACCCAATTTATAATGTGAAAATTTAATAAAAATATATTTAATATATTATTTGGAAAATATTCAGATTTTATTTGTTACTTTTTTCCCCTACTGACTATACTATAGCACTGTACTGTTGTTTGTTTATCTAAATATTTATTTTAATCTATTTATTCATTTAATAATTTTATTTATTTACTTTATTACATTTATTTTTATTATATTTGTCACACTCTTTTTCTCTAGACATGTCCACTAACACCTAGCAATTTTGCTCCCCTGGGGGTCCCTGGACCTCAGTTTGAAAACCCATGGCTTAAATATTATGAACATAATATACTATGCTCATGCATAACTTACAGTTGGGTAAGATGGCTGAAACCCTGAAATATGAAATCACTCAGATTGGAGATTGGGTTGTTGGAGAGATCTCTGTGTAAACAGTTTGATGTCGTTTAGATATTGCATTCAGTGCTAAACAAGACACATGCACAGATTACTGATAAAAAAAAAACCCGGTACGTACATTATGACTGCTGTGAATGAATTATACAGGTGCTCTACATGGTTGATAGAGCAGTTTGACAGGTCCAACCTAAGACAGTATACAGATATACATTTAGAAAACGGAAACAATACATATAGCTATACTTCATATATCACAATGAAAAAAATTAAAAAGTGGGATACTAGAAAGTTTTCCTACCCTATAATGGTGTCCACATTGCTGGTATTATTTTCAAAACAGCAGCGTCCATTAATATGGCCCTTTTTTAGGCAGAAATCCCAGACCGGACTGTCTTGTCGTACAGTCCCTTCGCACATGTGACATAACTAACGAAAATAAAGGTGAAAGCTTTCAAAATATCATAGAACAATATGCGCTATTACACACAATATTTATAATGAGTTTTACTTTACACCATCAATGACATCAACATGTAGCATGTTTCATTATAATCCTTTCGCTGTATCACTGTTTCAATCATTAGACAGTCGATCATCTCACCTGTACATCAATATCCTGACTGTCGACATATACATCGAATAAAACAAATAAAACAGTACATACATACACTGCAGATACCGCATATGTTGTGACGGTAGCTGTCATTTTTGCCAAAAAACAAAGTCATGTGACTCGATGATCATGTGACGTCCAAGGACCGATACCCCATTCATGACAACCAGGCGGCGTAAATATTTTGCATTTCTCATTGTGAGATTCCGATAGAGACGAAACACTTACAAAAACAAAGGTGTTTTTACACAATTCGCTTTGTTGGATTGATATAGATCCTTTTCGCCATGCCTCCAATATTAGTACAATCTATATTTATTCAGTATATAAGGCACATTTTCACGAATACGGATGGCTTATTTTTAAAACAGCACAGGCATACATCCACTTTTAATTATTTAATTTATGTTTAATTAACTATTATCTAACAAAAATAACCTAGTAAAAATGTTTTAAATAAGCAATGTCTGTACGCCCCCTTAAATGGTGGTTTTGGACTGTCCCACCTCAGAGAAAATCCAATAATATCTGTCTCAATCACTTGTCTCGATTTTAGACAAATTATTATTTAATTATTATAGTGTTGAGTGTCTTGTCAAGCTTAACCATTCAACACTGCTATCAAAGTTACTGTAAGAAAAAATTATCAAATACATATTTTTCTTTAATTTATGGGGATTCTTTACTACAAAACAACGTTTCCAGACTACTATGCTACCATGTTGAGTTATAGGCTAGGTTAATAAATACATTTTATAACTTGATTAAGTGCAATGTTTATTGCTAAAACAGCAACAACAACAACAACAAAAATGCTTAAAAAACGACTTAAGAGTTCAGACCCTATTTTCCAGATTACCAAAATGTTTTTAGCCAAATATTATTTAGCCAATATTTAAATACACGTTTATTTCGTTTAACTGCACGCTATTGCTTATCACAGGTCCATTTTGAGCCTAAATGTTAAACTTATTATTGAGTGTAAACACTTTCAACCAGAAATAAATATAACGTCGTTATGGAGAAACTGTTTACTAATACGCTAGCAACATGTTCCTGCCAAAGGATCTCGATTCTCCAATGAACGTTTTTACGCAGTAACACCCCCATCTGAAGAAGAATGGTTTGACCCAGACTGTTGCAACGCTTCGGGAGAGCGCAGATACATATTGAATACATTACAGCAGAGTGCTGCTGGAAGCTTTCGCTACAATGTGGACTGATGTGTGTTCTTCTTAACGCCCTAACAAGAACGAACACTGTATCGGTATCTCGACATATATCCTGCGACAAACAGTTTCTTCATTTGTAGCCTTTCCACACTCGTTCGTATGTACCAATGTAGGTACAAGTGGGGGCTGTAGACAACCGCGGAGCACCTTTACGTGGAGTAATCTGGAAAGTTAATTGGATTGTTGGCCTTGCGACGACACTTCGGTGTTTTGCAGACTCGCTTCCCGCATTCTTTTACAGTGCGCGAGGAAGTGAGAAGACAGATTTATCGATAAATTGCCGACAATGAACGTGGAATTACCTCCAGTCGCAACATGGCTGCTGCTTAGATGTTTATTGGAAAAGTTCAGCCCTGAACATTAAGAAAGTTTTTAAAATAATCCAATTTTTCTGGCATAATTCAACTCAGGATTGGACTGGTCTGTTCAGAGCGAGTGTAGCTCGCCGTCATTCAGTTTGGTCCCTGCATGACAGCAAACCAACACCGTGCTTTCCGTGAACGTTCTCGCTTTTAAAAGCATTTTCAACTTCGTCAAAGACGTGTAATCGTACAGTAGAAAATGCATTTCTCCATCCCCGAGACGGAGGTCCGCTCCGATGAAAACGGGTCTACATATGTGGTAAGTGTTCTGGAGGTCAAATAAGCGGTGCGCCTAGCTTTTACATTTGGAGACGCCGTCGAATAGCGTTGCTTTGAATCGGTGTTTTGAACGAATCTTTTGAGCGAACGAATCTTCTGTTGACTGACTTGGACGTGAGGGAACGTTCATTCAGGTCGTCATATGAGTCAGTGTCTTTAATAACAATTCTTGTTAAAACGACTGAAAGAACAAGAAGTCAAATTAGTTTATTTAGGTTATTGTTTATCAGTTTTTCCTTGTCATTCTCAGTTGACAAAATACTTTGTTTTTCATTGGAAGGGAAAGCGCATATGATGCTTAAACACATTTTGGACTGGACTCTCTTAGAAGATATAGCCTATAGAAACACATTAAAAATAAAAAGGATAACGACTTATTTCAGTTGTAAAATACTGTGTTTATAAATGAATCGGTTGAGTAAGAGATTCAATTACTAAAAACATTTGCCACCACGTTCTTGCATAATAATAACCTGCAAAAAAGTGCAGGTTTTGTGAATCTTATATAGTGAACAGACAGATTAATAAAACTCTTCAAAATCTACACCACTCAAAACTTATAAGTAGATATGAATATTCATATGTCTGTTGTAGGAGACGTATGAATGAGACTTAAAGGAATAGTTCGCCCATTTACTCAACCTCAAGTTGTTCCAAACTTGTATGAATTTCTTTCTTCTACTGAACACAAAAGAAGATGAAGAATATGGGGAACTAAACAGTTTTACTGTTGACTTCACTTGTATTTAGGTTACCGACATTCTTCAAAATATCTTATTTGGTGTTCAGCAGAACAAATATATTCATACAGGATTGAAACACCTTGAGGGTGAGTAAATGATGACAGAAGTTTCATTTTTGGGTGAACTATTCCTTTAAAGCAGTGTCTATAATTTAACGTACAACAAGGGCACAAATACCAGGAATTAAGCTTTGAAGCTATGTCACTTTCAGTATTTTATTTGAATGGTTGCTCAGACTCCAGCTAGCATCTTCTACAGTTGTTGTTGTTGGTGTGTGAATTGGATTCACAATGTCTCAGTTCTTCTGGCTTCTCTCCCGGCTCAACCATATGCAGTGCAAGATTGCCATTTCTTACAGTAATCCAGTATTATAGCTGGCTCACTGCAAGACATGACACTTAATTTATCTATGCAACACCGGCTACATCCTATTCATAACAGACAGCTTCAGCTCCTGAGGACAGGTTACATCTCTATCACACTGAACTGGATTGATTATAAAGCATATTCTGTTTAAGGACAGACACTGCAGTCCAATCTGCTTGTAGGTGTCTGCAAATGTGCAGCCTGTGGTGTTGACTCTCTAGCTATCAAATTATTTGAATAAAGGCTTAGATTATTTATGAGCTATCAGTACACAAATACCTCTGGTAGATCCACAATGTGCTGACGTGAAGATATTATGAATCATTCCTTACAGATTGACTGCAGGAGTTGTTTGTTTCCATCTGTGACAGTGATTCAAAGCGAGTTTCTCAACAGATGAGGCTTTCAAGGCCACTGAGAGTTAAATTGGCAAAATGTATGATTCATACTCGCCTTTTGTTGTTCTTATATTTGTTTCACTTTCTTGATGACTAGATATTTGCCTTGTTGTTTTGTCTTTTAGACAGGATTTAGACAGGTCGCCCAGTGTTATTTTATATACTTAAGTACTATCATAGTTTTTATAAATATTTTAAAATAGCTTATATTTTCATTGTTTAAATGTGACTCATTTTGTTATGTGCTTTTGACATTTTTCTAAATGGTTTTATTTCGTTTATTTATTACATGATTTATTTTATGGTTTATTTCAGTTAATAATTGTATTACTTAATCTAATTTCAGTTAGTGTCCAAGGTGCAATTTTTAATTTAAAATATATTAATATATAAATATATTTAGAACGAATGCTTTGTTCCTCTGCATTCAGCTTTCACTCATGGGTGGAGGTGGTTTTCCTCAGACATCTAAAGCGTAATGTTGTCTTGATCTGTATTAGGCTGGAAGTTATGTAGTATACCTTGGAGCTGTTTATGTCACGAAATATGCATACTTTGCAGAAGAGAACCAAAAACGAGTGGGCTGCGTTTTAAGTGGCACACTTCCTGTTCAAACAAAAGAGCAAAAATGTATGATGGTTTGTACTTCCTGAAGACTTGCGTACTCAATCTTCAAAAGTTTGGAGACAAGTAAGGGCATGGCAGTTTCCTCCTACATCTATCAGACTTGTTCTAGCTTTGATATCTTTTGTGACTTGCATGTATGAGTTGTTTAGCAGAGGTTGCATTCTGTGCTGTCAATAATTGGGTCACGGCGTCTCGTCCGCATTCGCCGGGTGCTGATCTGAATGCATGTTAATTCTGTGAGGTCAGTTGAGACCATTCTTGTAGTTTGCCACAATAAGATGCAGAACATTACACGGCAACATCCTGTCCTGAACAAACCAAAATTAAGTGAAATATTTTTGGGTCACAACTGCTCGGTATTGTATGTAACTTGCTTTGTTTGATTGCAGTTTCTAAAGGCCACACAATCCACAAGAATGCCCCAAGAAATGCTTTGCTGTATTCACTCTACATAAAACTTAGTCTCTTTGAAACTGCACCCTTCATATTGTTTTTCCGTTCTAAAGCCAAAGTCTTTCTTTTGAAAGTTCCCATGGCACCCAGACACATTTTGGTTTGTGTGTAGTTGATACACTGCATGTTTTCTGTAATTGAATTAATAGTTCAGTCTTTTTTTACTCTGTAAAGAACAATGAATGGACCATTATCTCAACACCTAGAGATGCACTAAACCCTAACGCTCTAAATACTTAATTGGTTTGAGTAGGATAAACTTAAATTAAACAAATTAGTTCAGTTAAATTAAACAAATTAGTTCAGTTAACTGTTATGAGTATTTAGAACTTTATTTTTCTTTTGAGTTCACAGCACTGACATATTTCAAGTAAACGTAACTCTTTCATTGTTTTGAGTTGTATGAACTCATAATTAAGACTAACTTAAGTTTAACTGAAACTGGGCTGGGATTTTTTATTTCCCAGCATGCTTTGCCCATGGCACTCGAAAGGGAGAGTAAAAGCTAAAATTAAGTGTTATATAATGTTTTTGTGCAAGATTAATGGAAAGGGAGGTTTAGTAGTGATGCATGTTTTTTAATGCTAATTTAGAAGAGTTGTGACAAGTGGCACATGTTGCTTGGAGTTGCTGTACAAATTAAGTGCTATACCATGTTATAGTTAACATGTTAGCAAATTAGCAAGTTGGCATTTTCTGAATTAGTTATATTTAGTTTATATAGTTAAATATATTTTTTTACTCTGCGTCATCAAAAAAAATCAACTTTTTTTGAGTTCTGACAACTTATTATGGTTCACAGTGAAGTAAATAACTCATTTGATTTGCAAGAACTCAAAAGAAAGAAGTTAATTAACTAAATATTTTATGTCGATTGCTATAAAATGTATGAGCTAACTCAGTACTTCAAGTTAGGAGCTATTAACATGCATGAGTACGAATTCAAAACATGATAGTTTTGCTTACTTAAAATTGTGAACATCATAACTAAAAAAAAATATGTAACTGATTACCTCAAATTGTTTGTTAGCCCAACTTATTCAGGTTTAAAGTGTGTGCAAAATGATGAGTTGTCAAAACAACAACAAATCAGGAAGTCAGACTATAGAACAAAAACTTGTCCCTCGATTTTATAAGCAGCTGTTTCAGATGAGACAAAAACAGCAAGCTCACATTCCTTTAACAATAAATTGTGTTGAGAAGTCCATGCATATTAAAATATAATTATTGTAACTGTTGGAGTGGATGCAATATCAGCAACAGCTGGAAAGCTTTTAGAGAGAAGAAGAAATGGTGAACTGAATGGCCTTGGTTTCCATGTTCAACAATCGCTTTAGATAATTTGTGTGCGTGTGTGTGTGTGTGTGTGTGTGTGTGTGTGTGTGTGTGTGTGTGTGTGTGTTTGTGTGTGGGTGGAATGGCTAAAAGAATACTAAGCCACCATTCAACTAGCTGTTTTGATATAAAATGTTCTTATTTACCAAGCGATTGTACATAATTAACACTTTATTTTATTTCCGTGTCAAATTGTTTCACTTTAGAATTAATTTAATACTTCGATATTTCAGAGTGATAAAATAATTGTGTGAATTAATAAAAAAAGTAATAATGCACTTGGTTGTATCAGTCAGCTTCTGGTTATTGATGGGCCTTTCAGATTACTCATAAATCTCTATTGAGTGTTTGTTTTTTTATAAGGTACAGTACCATTCAAAAGTTTGGGGTCAGTAAGATTTAATTTTTACAAAAAACAAGAAATTACCTTTATTCAGCAAAGATGCATAAAATTGATCAAAAGTGACAGTAAAGAAGACTTAAATAAAGATTTCTAATTCATGTAAATGCTGTTCTTTTGAACTTTCTATTCATCAAATAATCCTGGAAATCCTTGAATCCCGGGTTTTCACAAAAATATTAGGCAGCACAGCTGTTTTAAACATTGATAAATGTTTCTTGAGCAGCAAATCAGCATATTAGAATGATTTCTGAATGATCACGTGACACTGAAGACTGAAGTAATGATGCTCGATATTCAGCTATGCCATCACAGGAATAAATTACATTTTATAATATATTAAAATAACAGAACAATTTAAAATAAGTTTAATAATATTTCACAATATTTTACTGTATTTTTAAATCTTACAGACTCTTACTGACTAACATTATAGCAACTTCCTGTAGTTATTTATGGGCCTTAAAAATAACCCATGAATATATATTGAGTGTTTATTTTTTTAATGTATATAAATATTAACGAACTGCTCTTCCTTCTTCAGGCTTATAATATCCATGTGAATGGTGTCTTGCATTGTCGAGTACGTTACAGCCAACTCCTGGGCCTCCATGAACAGGTGAACACACACACACACACACTTAGAATACTGGCACATGAAAGCTGTTTGTTACAAAACACAATATTTAAACAACTGGTTACGAATCACTGGCAATCATCCAATTAACAAGTCAGTGCTGTGAATGCTGTCTGAGATTGCGAAATGTATTCTGAAAATGTACCGCTACACTGAAATTGAGAAAACGAAACATAATTAGACATTTGAAATGGAGCTATTATAGTATATTGGTTTAATTCAAATATATATTTGTGTTCATGTAGATTAAATGTGAAAATTTTTATTAAATTCACCTTGGAGCCTGGATGAAGAGCCAGTGAAATACTCTGTGGATATTTAAATCTAAACTAGAACCAGATATAGAACCACAGCTCGTATTCATTACACTTTTCATTATTGTATAAAGTGTGAATTTAAAGTAATTAAAGGCACAATATGTAAGATTTTTGGATTAAAACATCCAAAAACCAGTAGAACAGTGTTTATATATTTTGTTGACTTGTGTACTTACGTTATCCCAGATGTTTCCAAGAATGTTTAAAGGAACACGCCAACTTTTTGGGACTTTAGCTTATTCGCTGTATCCCCAGAGTTAGATAAGTCCATACATACCATTCTCATCTCCGTGCGTGCCATAACTCTGTCTGACACACCCACCGCTAGCCTAGCTTAGCACAAAGACTGGAGGTAAACGGCTCCAGCTAGCCTACTGCTCAATAAGTGACAAAATAACTAACTTTTTTGCCATACCATGGGTGCAGCGGCGCAATGATATTACGCACAGCGCCTGAAATAGTCCCCAGCACGCTCTCTGTGCAAGCAGGTTTTCACGTTGGTTATGTTGACGGAAGTTTGCTTGTTTTCAGGCGCTGTATAATATCATTGCGCCGCTGCACCCATGGTACGGCACAAAGTTCCTTGATTATTAGGCAGGAATGAGAGTATAGTTCCTAGCCATATTGGCCTAGAAAATCGCAACTTTTCATTTTCCGTCGGTCTTAGTACACGATGTAACTATACACATCACAACATGTAAATAGGAAAATGTTGGCGTTATTTTGTCACTTATTGAGCAGTAGGCTAGCTGGAGCCGTTTACCTCCAGTCTTTGTGCTAAGCTAGGCTAGCTGTGAGTGCGTCAGACAGAGTTATGGCACACACAGAGATGAGAATGGCGTGTTCCTTTAAATCCAGAGAAATAAGCAATTCTAACCAGGGCACAGACCGTGTCCGTGCGTCACCTATCAATGACATCATGCCTGCATTACCCTCATTTATTTAGTAGAAACCATGGAAACAGCACTTTAATATATGATATGTTTTATTAGACAAGGGAACTACTGTTGGATACATTCATCGACAGAAAACTAATCATTGTAATTGTTTTACCATGCCTAATATTGATCTAGCTTACTGCAGTGTGCAACAAGTGTCTAATAGTAGCTGCTGAGCGAACGCACAGAGGTTAATGTTAGTACATAATTTTCATCACACTCAAATGTATGATAACAGCACTGCGTTACCCACATAGTTTTGACCGGAAGAAGAGGTAGCAGCGTCTGTGGCATAATAAAAGTTCCTCTGCTCTCGAGCCGTGTGTCGCGTCTCATTAGCAATCACTCCAGCGGCCACGTTGCGCTCCCACAGCACTCGGCCTGCTCTGCTTCATACTACAGTAACGTTAATAATCTCATCCAGTCCCGCCCGATTTTTTTTCCGCCAGCTGTGAGGTGAAGACATCTCCCATGAATCCGCGCTCAATCTCGGCGTCATCAAGCTACGCCTTTGTTTTGAATAGGCAACCTCTAGCAAAAAACTACATATTGTGCCTTTTAAAGTGAAACTATTGCATATATAATGTTGCGGTTGATTGAAGAGGATAATTTTTGGTTATTATATATGTTTAAAAATGGATTGTTGTGATGTTGAATTAATAGTTTTCTGAATTGAATTAAATTAAGTCAGTCAGGGCAAATTACATCTACTTCAGCACTATTCAGACATAATTATTTGAATGACAGTTATTAATATAGGATGTCTGTTAAAATGTGTACTGATTTGGACGTGTTCAGGCTCTCTGTAGTTCCCAGTAAGCCAAAAAACATCAGTAATTTGCTTCATAATATTTACTGAGGTTGTGTGAGAAAAACACAGGCATGTTTGATTTGGACTGGATTAAAATCACAAAGTACGCTTGTGAAACACAAATTTACTTCTCGTCCAAATAGTGAAGTGGTAAAGCTGTGCTCACCAGTATTGAATAGGTCAGACATATTCCAAATAATTTGGAAGTGAAGCATCATTCTCGTAAAAGGATCTGCCTTTTACCTTACACCTACCAATTGCACAAACACAAATTCTCCTCATGAATGAAAGAGAACTTCAGTGATCTCACCATTAAGGACATGTTGTGTTGTTTCAAAGCCGCTGTTGCTAGGTAACAGGGCCTAGTCAGATCATACGTGGTCATATGATGCAATCCGTAGAGGCTGTCATGGTGTGAGGCTTGAAGTTAACCCTTAAAATGGACCTCTAAATATTATTTACTATCGTACTTAATTTCTATTTAGCTTTCATTTATTTTTATTTTAGTTGTAGTGATTTTAGTACTTCAACAAAAATGATGTATTTTAGTTAGTTGCCAAGGTAATTGTTTTTTAAGTTTAAGTTTTTCATCTAATATTTGAAATGTATGTAGTTCCTGCTATATTGCAAATAGTGAAAACGATTTTTAATATTTTTAGTTAACGATAGCAACATTAATATAGTTAATATTTGCCAATGGCACAGGTGGAGCAACAGCAGGCATCATTTTAGTAGATGCTGTGAAGTGTAAACAGATTTATTAGCGTGGTGCCTGAGAGACCCACAGCCAGCATGCTCGAGTCGACAGCGGCCAAGGGCAGGCAGTGGTCAGTTTGATTGTGTCCTCTCAGAAAAGCCAAATGTTCTCTCTGTGTTTTTACAGATAAAAAAAGAATATGGAAATAATGTGGTGCCGGCTTTTCCACCAAAGAAGATCTTCACTCTCACACCGGCTGAAGTCGACCAGCGGAGAGAACAGCTAGAGAAGTACATGCAAGCTGGTGAGAAACACCTTCTTTTACCTAAAAAAAAGTTCATTTGTTTTAGCTTTGAGCTTGTCTATATGATAGTGTACACAAAATTCACTTTAAACAGATACACTACCGTTCATTAGTTTAGGGTTGGTAAGATTGTGTTATATATATCTTGTGTTCACCAAGGCTGCGTTTATTTGATCAAAAATACAGTAAAAACGGTAATGTTATTACAATTTAAAATAACTGTTTTCTCATTTAAAGGTGGGGTAAGTGCTCTCTGGTAACCGATGTTGATTTCAAATCACCAAAACAAACACGCTCGTATTTTGATAGCTCCGCCCCACACATATGTAACCCAGGCAACGACTATGGCAGAATCTGCTGTGCCAGCTGGCCGAGGGTATGATGTCATCAATAAGTGAAAGCAATGTGTGTTACTATGGTAATCCAGGGCGAATGTTCAGTGAAAAAGTCATCCCTTACATCCCAAAAACACAAACACAGTTCTCATGAACAACTCGATAGCACGAGCACGACAGACCAACTAACGGACATATTACAATTATGAAGATTAGAGGGTTATATCGATCACGAAAAGAGGAACCAAAGGAAACAAACATATTTTAGGAGTATATTATCTTACTTTTCAGACACACTCTGAGAGCTGAGAAACAGACAGTGAGGAGGTTTAGACGCTCCAGGCTTATACGGTGTGGAAATGAATGGGTAATTATCATCGCTGAAGTGAACGACAATACGATCGCAAATGTACAAGCAAGCAAACATGACACATGAGCATATTCAAGCAAAAGCCAGCATATATTAGTTCTGTGAAACAAAACAAAATCAATGTTACTCACCTGTCGAGAAGAAATAAAGCAACCTCGGCCTTCGCTCCTTGAGTTCTCTCCAGCGCTGGAAAGCTGATACTTTTTGCCTGATCGTAAGCCATCTTCCACATTTGTTTTTTTATCTGCCATCTCTCTCTTTCTGTCGTCGCTCGGTCATTGTCCGTCCTGTCGTGTCTTTTGAATAATGACGTGCACTGAGCGCTCTCTTCTCCCTGTCATTAGTAGACACACCCCTTACTGCTGATTGGCTATAAGTTTCTTTTTGTACTCGGCCCGAGACACTTTTATAAAGCAGTTTTGAAATACCACTTACCCCACCTTTTAATATATTAAAACAATTATTTGATGGCAAAGCTTAATTTTCAGCATCATCTTCAGTGTCACATGATGCTTCAGAAATCTTTCTAATATGCTGAAACATTTTTTATTATTGTAAAAGTTAAAAACATGATATTTTTGTGGAAAACGTGATACATTTTAAGGATTCTTTGATAAGTAAAAAGTTCAAACTTAATTTATTTGAAATAGAAATCTTTTGTAACATTATACATTTCTTTTACAGTCACTTTTGATTACTTTAATGCGTCCTTGTTAACTCTTTCCCCGCCATTGACGAAAAGGTTTGTCATTTGTGAGAAAAAAACGCTTCCCCACCATTGATAGAATTTTCCGTCTTTCCGTGTTTTCTCTGTTATATGGTAGGGGACGCTATTACACATCTTCTGAAAGGGTACAGAATCTCCTGATTTAAACACATGCGAAGAAGATGCAGAAACTATATCATATGTAATCATAAGCATATGTAAAATAACACGATCATCAACATTAAACAGCAAATAAATCAAACCTAATGTTACAGAATGAAATGTTGACCCAGGATGAGCTTGATATGTTGCATGTTCATATATTCATACATCAAAATATTCTGGGGACCATTACTTTTTTGTGAAAATGATAAAAACGATGGCGGGGAAAGTGTTAAAAGTATTACTAATTTTTACAAAACAAACTTTTTAACAGTAGTATAAGCATTTAAAATTGACAGCCAAAATGTTGATGACTCGTCCTGCATGCACTACACAGATTTTTGTCCAATCGAACGCTCGATAGAATGAGAGAGAGCCCCTCCCTCTTATACCACCTGCAAATACAAGTAGCAAGCCGTGGTTCATAGCTGTGATGTAAGCCTGTTGGCTATTAAAAAAAAAAAACACCCAAACTTCCTGTTTCAACAGGAAATGCATCAACAGTATAGAAAACTTGTTTGTCAGCGTTAATCCTTAATTATATGGGGTTTTATACATCTTGTCATTACTGCTCTTCCTGAAGAGGATGGAGCTTGTTAATGTTTTACACGGTCATTCCTGAAAACATCAGGCACACTACATGAAAGAGAGCTACCGATAGTGTACGGCGTCAAGAATTTTGCAATGCATGTCATTTAACAGGTTATGGGTGAGGGTTTTCAGCACACAAAAGGAAATCAGCAGTGCTGGCAGCACCAAGAGCCGTTTGCTCTAATCCATTCCAGCGCTGGCACTATCCATCGAACAAGCTAAGCCTTGTTGAGCTTATTTGCTCACAGTCTGGAGCTGCTCTTGGCTGGGGCTCCCCTCAGTTACATCACTGAGAAACATGGTTATGGAAAATTAACCGACACAAACACACAAGCTGTTCAGAGAGTGAATATTTCGTTAGTTTGTGCAAATGTCTTGCGGTTGTTTGCTCATGTGCTATATTGGAAGTAAAAGTAAACATTGTAGTTTATGTTGGTCAGTTTGCCTCCAGCACCTTTTTTTTTCTGCAGCACTAAGGTTATTATCAGTCAGGGAGCCATATTTTTAAAGAAAAAGTCTGCATACAGATTAGTTTGTATTAACATGATTTTTTATTTATTAATTTGAAAACATTTTCATTATAGTTAAGACAGAACACAATATTAAGAAAGTTGTTTTAAAATATTACCTCAAGGTACACACAAATATTCTGACAAACATTCTCAGAGGAAATTTTTACCTTGAACTTTTTAAAGGACAGACACACTTATCTAATACTTTGATTAAAACAATGCAAGATGCACTGGCCTTGCGCTCGAGTGGCATTGATGGGTTTGATTTAAGTGAATTGGTGGGGAGGTTAAAAACAGTGTTATTGTGAAATATTATTACAATTTAAAATAACTTTTTCTGTTTTAATATTTTAAAATGCAATTTATTTTTTGTGATTTTATAAAGCAGAATTTCCAGCATCATTACTCCAGTCTTCAGTGTCACATGATCTTTCAGAAATAATTCTAATATGCTGAGCTGGTGCTCAAGAAACACCTATTATTATTATTATTATTATTATCAATGTTGAAAACCGTTGTGCTGCGTAATATTTTTGTGGAAACTGTGATACTTTTTAAGGATTCTTTGATTTATAGAAAGTTGAAATGAGAGAAATGAAAGTTTAACAAATGAACAATGTAAAAGCATTTGCTGTCACTTGATCAATTCAATGCATCCTTTTGCTAAATAATAGTATATATATATATATATATATATATTTTTTTTTTATCTTACCGACCCCAATTCAAATAAATGTTTAGTTGAATGTTTATTTTTATTCATTATGTATTGTATACATTTATGTGTTTCCACGAATAGCATGCTATTCTGATATATGAGTATAGTAGTAAAAAAGTAAATTAACTTTCATAAGTAACTACATTTTTATATTAGCTTGAAATCTTTAATGATGTGATTTTCTTCCCACAGTGCGTCAGGACCCCATTCTGGGATCCAGCGAGGTGTTCAACAGCTTTTTGAGAAAAGCCCAACAGGTAGAATTTATATATTCTTTTTGTTTATTGAAAGTGTTTAATTATTATTATTATTATTATTATTATTTGGAAAAGTATGATAATTGTAAATCTAGTAGTTTAACTGCTGCTATTTGAAATATTGTAAACATACAAATGAAAGCTTATTGTAAGTTTACAGATCCAGAAACCTGTAATGAATAAAATTTTTATATTGGTAGCTGTCGCATGATTATCCACTTATAAGTATTTAAGAGGTATCCCTTCAGAATATAACTGAATTAATTTCTGATATGTCTTCAGATTTTATAGCGTCTAAATACAGAAGTGACACTGTTGTCTATCATAAACCTTAAAGGGTTAGTTCACCCAAAAACTTAAAACTAGTCTGTATGATTTGAGCGGTTTATTCCAAATTTTGAAGAGACTGGATGGCTTTAAATGATGAACGGATTCAATTTAAGCTTTTATTCACATGAATAAACATTGAGAAGCGAAAATAAATAGAAGCTCAACCAAACCTGATTGATGCACGAGAACAAAGCTCATTGGTTCTCACTGAAGCTCAAACGTCCTGTGTAACACTCAAGAATGAACCTCATTGGTTCTCACGGAAGCTCAAATGTCCTGCATAACACATGAGAATGAACCTCATTGGTTCTCACGGAAGCTCAAATGTCCTGCGTAACACATGAGAAGGAACCTCATTGGTTCTCACGGAAGCTCAAATGTCCTGCGTAACACATGAGAATGAACCTCATTGGTTCTCACGGAAGCTCAAATGTCCTGCGTAACACATGAGAATGAACCTCATTGGTTCATACGGAAGCTCAAATGTCCTGCGTAACACATGAGAATGAACCTCATTGGTTCTCACGGAAGCTCAAATGTCCTGCGTAACACATGAGAATGAACCTCATTGGTTCTCGCACGCCAAGCAAGCTTGATTGAGCTGCTGTTTACCACAACTGATGTGTGATTTGATGAATGTTTATATGTGAATAAAAGTCTAAGTTCAATCTGTTCATCACATAAAGTGATCGTGTCTCTTCAGAAAATGTGGACTAAACTGCTCAATTCGTATGGATTAGTTTTACAATCTCTTTATGGTCTTTTTGAAGCACAAAATTGGTAGAATTGGTAGAATTGAGTGGACTGTCAATGGAGGGACAAAGCTCTCAGATTTCATTCAAATATCTTCAATTGTGTTTGAAGATAAAAGTCATACGTGTTTGGAACGACATGAAGGTGAGTGAATGATGACAGTTTTCATTTCTGGGTGAACTATCCGTTTGATAACTTCCTCTACCTCGCCTATTTTATTTTAGGGGGGAAAAAATTTATTTTCCTAGTCATCCAGTTAAAGGGTTAAATATTGGTGCGTCTGATTTATCTCATTTCCTCCTCAAGATATCCTTGTGTGTGTTGAATGAAGAACCAGTTCATGTTTCTCTCTGTTCACTTCCTTGCATTCTAGTACCATCCTGTACTACATTTCAGCCCCCAGCCCACATAGATATTGGTAATTTTGCAGTCAGATCCTGTTCATCCCCCAGCTGCCCATTAGAGAGCAGTCTGCAGGAACAGAATAAGAGATTAGACTTGGCCTTGCGTTTTCATTTTCCAATCGCTGTAAAGATCAGCTGCTGCTCTGAGACCCTCTGCCTCAGTGGGAGATGAAACATGCCGGAAGGGGGGTAAAAAAAGATGAATTTGCAAAAAGTGAAAGATAGAACAGTGACGCTACTTTTTATCCATGAAAAGGATGTGCTGTAGTCAGCACTGTAGTGTTTTGACCCGTGTGGCTTTGTGTTTGATTCTAATATCTTATTACTACATCACCAGTGCTATCTAAACACCTATATCTTGCGATAAACCAGAATCCATACTCTAAATCACACAAAAAATCAATGCATTACTATTTAATCTATAATGAAAATGCCCCCATGACATGTAAACTGGAATACACAGGAAATGAAACTGCTGTGTGAAAGGGTGTTATTAATATTACCAGCATTGCATGTTCAGAATATGAGATCAGCTGAACGGGAAGCTTCAGAAGTTGAATTAGAGTTCAGAGTACTTCCCCAAAACCTTTAAAGGGGGTACTTGCTGGCAAAATGGGCTTTTAAATAAAAGTTGGCTACCTATACAATAAAAAGGCTTTTTTAGTATTTTTTATTAACTTTAAATTTCTCGATTTTATCGATAAATAATATAGTTTAAGCACATTCTTTCAACTTAAATTCAAAATAACTCTCCAATACATGCAATAACCAGCTCAGATCAGCTCAAAATATCTCACATTGGGTCAATTTGGGTGTCTCTGCGAGCTCTTGTGGGGAAAAAGAAAATATATAACATGATATTTCATGACTCTTATAGCTCTTTATGGTGCAAATGAGCTGTTCCGCTGGGTCCTAAAGTCAGTTCTTGAGTTTATCTCTTCAGAATGCATTCAGATACACATGTAGACATTATAAAGTCGATTTTGGTAAAGTTTTAGCCTTTTTAGCTGTTTTTTATGTATACTGAAGCATTCCTTGCATTCCATTCATTCCTAAGGGATCAAATTGACCCGTGAGGGAAAGATTTGATACTTCTTTTTTGTATTATTACAACCACACAAACTCCTCAAATCCAGTCAATTTTTTGTTGCGTTTTCGTTGTTCAAGTTTGACAAAAGTCTTGGACCACTCCAATGAACACTCAACACCCAAGGGAAGAATGAAGGCATAGTACAGTAACATTTTCAGTGAGAAGCCTTACAATAACGGTTCTGTTAATTACCCTCTGTCGATCTGACTATCTGTGGGTGGGGAGGGGAGACAAAAATGAGGAAGTATAATCTGTAGTTTTCACAAGTTGTCAACTCCACCGGCGTCATCCAGCAGACTTTTGCTGATAAATAAATGTGAATTTCTTGGTCCAGGTAACATGGAGAACGAGTAAATATCGTCCATTTACATATACTACAGACGTTTTAACAATACAAAGCGGGTTGAAATGGGTGAAGTTACACTTTAAAGAGGACCTATTATGTCCTTTTACAAAGTCTTCATTTTGTTTTGGGCTCTACTAGAATGTTTTCATGCTTGAACGTTCAAAAAACTCCTTCTTTTTCACGTATTTTACTTTGTTGCAGCACGTCTCTTCCCACTGTGTCAGTTCCTGTCTCTATGAAGCCCCTCCGTTCAAAAAGCTTAATGTGCTCTGATTGGTTGGCTGGACCAGTGTGTTGTGATTGCTCAATTGCTTCTAGCATGTTTTGGAAATGTCATGCCCCTTACCATAACTGCATTTGATCTGGGGTGGAAAAAACAGTCTCTTGGACATGGCGACAACACACTACTAACGCAACAAAACCAGGCCTTGTCCCTATTATTTTGTGTATGCCTTGGGTGGGAATTATTTATGAGGAAAACTACAAGATTACAACCAAGGCTTTCTAGGGAGTTCAGAAACCGTGCACACTGATGTAGAGAATAACTACCTTTGGAGTGGACTTTGTGCTTTGTAACTTTCAGACCTTTTCATGCTCAAACAGCAACATTACACACTAAAGAAAGTTGAAAATGTAAAAAAAAGTATAATAGGAGTTTTTAAAGATCATCACTGTTTCACTCTGCCACAGGAGACCCAGCAGATCCCGACTGAAGAGATGCAACTAGAAATCTACCTGTCCAATGGCCAGAAGGTCAAAGTCAACATCCTCACATCTGACCAGACCGAAGATGTTCTGGAGGTGAGAATGTTGTTTTGTTTCCAAAGCACACACCAGCTTCATGTTCTCAAAGCACATCATCACTGCCAGGTTAATGCCTTTGTGTAATTGTGGATAGTAATATCTTTCCTGACACCTTGCATTGTAATCATGAGCTAACATGAATATCCTGAACACTCATGTTCATTCATGTCTTGTTACAATAAGTAAACTCAATGGTCACTTACATAAAAACAGGACAGACACCTTTTCAGATTTAACAAGTAAAGGATTTATATTTGTAAGGACTGAACACAATTAAATTTGTTTAATCTATTATATAGCTTTCCTATAGCTCAAACAGTAGAGCATGGCGCTAGCAACGCCAAGGTCATGGGTTCGATTCCCAGGGAAAGCAAGAATTGACAAAATGTAAAATGTATACCTTGAATGCAATGTAAGTCGCTTTGGATAAAAGCGTCTGCCAAATGCATAAATGTAAATGTTTATTGCTCAACAATAGGTATAGTCTTATGATACAAACCAAACTAATAATGTTCAGTTTCCTGTATATTTTCCAAATATTATTGTGGATTTCTTTGAAAACGTAACATTTTAATGAAAAAATGTATAATGGTAAAAATATTTGAAATCATTTCAAAATACATTATAATAAATAATCATTTCAAATAATCTGTAAATGATGCATTTAAAAAATATAAATTTTTCAATTTTAAATGTGAATACAACATTTTACATTTAAAGTGGGGCAAAAGTAGTTTTATTATTCAGTTATTGCAGATGTGCATTTCTGCACCAAAATCTGCCTCTGTCCAGTGTCTTTATACACACCTCAAAAAATTGGGGTCGGTAAGAAATTAATACTTTTATTCAGCAAGGATGCATTTAATTAATCAAAAGTGAAAGTAAAGACATTTATGTTATGTGTGTCAATGACATGACGTGCATATTTTTGTGTCCAAGTGCATTATTTCATTTTAAAATAATTTGATAAATTCATGACATGTATCAATTTATTCTATAAAAAAAACGTATTTAGTTTGAATTCATTTTTAGTACATTTAAATAATACATATTATTTTGTTATCTTAAACCCCCAAAATGTCAGGTGCCACAACTCCAAACAAATGAACAGACTAAGAAACTATTTAAATGTTGTCTTAATAAAAATAATAAAAACGATGGCATCATTTTATGTTTGAAACATTTCATATAAACAAAATTAATAATCATCAGTAGTTTTAAAGCTTTTCATTTTCCATGTCAGGTGGTACAGCTACAGTGTATATATACATACAACTATTAGGTTGTACCACCTGACATAAAAATAGTCAAAAAATAAATTTAAACACTTTGAAATGTTATTTTAACAATTGTTTAAACACATTGTTCATGACTGAAAAATATGCATTACATCAGTAAAAAAAAAAAGCTTTATCTTTATATCTCACGATTGCCATAAAACAGTTTTCAGCAAGAAATGTTTGAGCACCAAATCATCATATTGGAATGATTTCTGAAAAACAGCTATTTTAAATTGTAATAATATTTCACAATATTACTATTTTACTCCAATTTTGATTAAATAAATGCAGCCTTGGTAAGCATAAGAGACCTTTACATTTATACATTTGTCAGACTCATCCAAAGCTACTTACTGTATATTACATTCAAGGTACACACTTTTTTTTTATCAGTTAAGCATTCCCTTGGAATTGAAGCCATGACCTTTGACATTGCTAGTGCTATACTAGTGCTTTACTGACCCTAAACTTTTGGTAGTAAATGTACGCGCATATTAGTCCACTGTAAGTGTAATCAACACAGACTAAACCCAGTAATTATGTATATTATTTCTTCTTTTCTTAAAGGGAATGAAATGCATTAACTAAAGGCAAAAAATTGTGTGATTTAATCATGATTAATCACTATTTAAATTGATTGGCAGTTATTTCTTTTGTTGTTCCTTTTCAATGCAATTGAATACAAATAATATTGTGCTGTACAAGTCTTAGTCTGTATAATAAAAGAACATCTTGTATTTCTTCACTGATTCTTCACTTAGACCTGCTCTCCAATCAGCATAACACATATTAGAGCTCGAGTCTTAAGGGCTTTAAGAAGCTCTTTGTGGATCATAGCTTTCCCATGTGCACCACACAGAGCTCTCATTAAAATGCACCCTGCACCCATATGCAGCGCACACTGCTTTCTGCTGTGCTATTCAACCACAGTGATGGCCCAAAGTGCCCTTTAGCACCTGACGGAAGTGAGAAAGTCAAGTGTTACGCATAAAACATGGGTTAAATGTAGTGAAGAGTAACTTGATCATGGGACCTCTTGGGTGTAATGTTTAACACTCCTGTAAAACAACACACTTCTGAAAGATTTGACACGAGAAAATCTTGTATGTTTGAAAAATATCTTAATGTCCAATAAAAGAATGGTAACATAGCAAGGGCGTTTACTCATCTATTCTGAATTCACATATACACACATCATTTATCAAGTTTGTGTTTAATGGTTTGGTGGCTTTGTCTATGAATACATATGCATAACTTGTGAATTGGTTTACTCTCATCTCTTGTGGGTAATAATAAGCGCTGTGTAGATTAATGATGCTTTTTTTGTCCTCATCAGGCTGTGGCCTCAAAGCTTGACCTTCCTGATGAGCTGGTTGGATATTTCAGCCTCTTCCTGGTTCAGGAGCGGGGGGATGGGGGCTGCACGTGTGAGTATAACATTTGACCCATTTAATTTTCAGACCTTTTTAATACAAATTTGCCATCATAAGATGTGGCCTGCTGGCTTCAGCTGGAAAGTGGCTTGGCTGTTATTAAATGGTATCTTAAAGTCAACATACTTCCTCTGGACTGGATCTAAATGCAGTCCTGGCAGCTCAAAAGAGGGTCTGTGTTCTGTTGAGATGGCCGCCCACTCTTCTCAAAAGTAAACTGAGGTCAAGTAGATGAAACTTCGGTCAAGCTGTTGTTGGCATGGTACACGCAGCTCTGCTGTAGGCCTGTAATGCATGTTAGGCAAACATTATTTTTATTTCTTATACTTGCAGGAATTGAATTAAAGCCAAACTCTAAGTATTACACTTTTTGTGTTTTAGATCCATACATGAATATGTCAATAATATAACACATTCACATGTTCATGGTTCGCTGTTGTCAGTTAATGGTCACATGATATACAGGTAAATCAATTTTTATAAGCGTTTTATTTTGATACATCACACTGGAGGAACCCAATAACTTTCAGTAATATTAATTACTACATATTATTATATAAATATTTCATATTATTCTTATTCTTATTAATGTTGTTAGCTCTAATTATAAAAAATTGTTGTATGTACAATACAAATATTTGATAATTATAATGAATTTATTTTACTTTACAACTTACAATAATAATATGTCTTAAATTCTTTCCTGCCAAATGTTAAAAATGTTGTCGAAAACTGCAGGTAGACCTCTTAGGGGATGTTTACACAGCACCATTTTCAGCTATAAACAGAAAACTTGTGTTTTGGCCGTTCATTCATGGGCCACTTTTTAAGACCAATGACATTGGACCCACTCACTTTTACCGTCTCTAATTCAGCGCATGTCTATTCACCTACCACTAACCGATAAACACTTTATTATTAAACACACATTAGATGCTTTATTTCCACTTTTCGAATATTTTCTAAATGTTTTATTGAAAATAAATGCCTTTCTGGTCTGATATGTGATGGGAAAAGGGATTTGAGCGAGTTCAGCAAAAGGCAGATTCGAACCTCGGTGCGATTTGCGTCAACTTTCTGCCATGTGTCTTACCCCTACACTATTGCTGCTGTAAATAATTCTTAATTTTGTCTGGCCCAACCAGACGTTTAGTAAACAAGGTGGGCTGTTTTGCACTTAATGTAAATTGCGTCTACTCGTACTCAAGTTAAATTTTTCTTGGGAAGGTCCCACCCACATTTTTTTTTTTGCTTCCGACACCCATTGCATTCATTTATGCGACAACAATGTTTTGGGGGGCCTGAAAACAAACTTTTAAAAACATGTTTTCAAGTTCAAGTTTTTGAAAACGATACAGCTATTCTCTCTGCGCAAACTACAAAAACGTGAATTTGTGAAGACGGTGACGTCATGCGCATACGTGCCATCGCCAACTACTGGCCTGGCAGCATAAAACAGTGTTTTAGTCGTTTTTGTGGATCGGTTTGAACAGGAATCGTTTTGACAGCGTACCCTAAACGTACCCTGATTCTGTGTTATGTTTGTATATGCTTCTCGTTACAAGTCTGGTAAAATGCTGAAAACATGTCTACAAAAATGTTGGAAAACATGCAAATGTGAAAATTAAATGAGCTTGGTGAACATAAAATGATCCTGAAGTGCCCACGGGAACCCCCAATTGAGAAACCGTGTTCTAAGCAATAAGACATTGATTTTCACCTAGCCGACAATCAAACTGACAGAGTCCCATAGGGGCCAATAAGCAAATACCCAGAACACCTCAGCAATTGCATAGCAACGCACTGAAACCACTCAGAACGACTTAGCAACTGCATAGTAACTCCCTGTCAACCACCCACAACATCTTAGCATCATGATGATGAGTTTTGCACAGAAAAACTAGTGTTACCTGCTAACCAATAATCATAATTTTTTCTGTAAACATTGACACATTATTCATTTATCGGCTTTGAGCTAAAACAAGACAAAATACGGTTGTGCTTTCCTCATTAGTCTGTTATAAACAATGTTTGTTGAGACTTTATTTGCTGGAGTAAATGCATGAGCAGCAGTATTCAAATTGGTTGTCACTGTATTGATTGATTGTGTATGGCCTAAAATGCCCTGTGCAGAGAAATATTACTTGCTCCATCTGAAATTAAACCGATTATACACTCACTGCGAGCAGTTGTTTGCTCAATATCATATTTAATAATATTCTGGCTTCAAGCGCCTTTTCGAATGACCATGAGTTCATCTATCATTTTTCTATGAACACCCCCTAGAGACAAAATAAATGAATTTCATAAGTCCAGATTCTTTCATTTCTTGTGCAATATCGTGACGGTTTAGTGCGCAGGGCAAATTAATTTGTAAAGAATAGGCTATTTTTTCCTTGACTGTTCTCTTTCCAATTCTGCCGTCATTGTGTTACAGAACTGAACATTTTTCAAAAGATGAATCCCTGGGAGAGCAGTAGAGTTATTGGAAGTGGAATTGTTATTTTCTTTAGACTTCACCAACTCCAGTTCTTGAAACTGGAGGGCATCGCGTCTCTGATTTTATGCAGATGTCTGGCAGCCGCTCTCTTTGTCTGCATGTAACATTCTCGTTTTGTTTGTGGAACTTTCCACATCCACTTTTTTATGAGCTGTCAATGTTCGACTACTTTTAGCACGGAATCCTCACGCATCCATGAGGAATGACACGCTATGCGCCTCCCACTCGGTTGCCAGATCCTCACCTGAAACGGGCGTAATTCTGTCAGATATGATGGAAAACAGTCCCCATAAGAATCCTTTCCAAAAAGGATTTTGGCATTCTGCCCATTCTTGGCAGAAATATGCATTTGGGGAAAAAAAGTGAGGAAAAGAAATGCTTGCAAACAGAACCTGATTTTCAAGTTGACTGACGGTGGAGCCAAGATCAAGAAATATGTGCCAAAGAATGTCTGTGCTAAAAACAGAAAACTTTTATTTTTGTTATTATTATTATAAATTCTGGAACAAAAATCTGAATTGAATTATTATAAATAAATACATACTGTTGTAATAATAATATGAATAATATTTTTTTTATTTACTTTACATCATTTGAGATCTTTACAGTGACAACTATATGCAATAACCATACAAAGCGATTAAAAACATGGTGATGATGTAGTACATATGTATTTATTAAGATATTCCCATCATATAATACCGTTCTTGTCTTAACATGCTGTCTAATGTCAGACTACTGAAAGGGTAAGCCAAAGAGTAGAATGAACAGTTGTGACGGCATGCACTATGCTATAGATCTAACTGTCGTCTCTTCTTCTTTTCACACTCCTGTTTTTAATGTTCCTAAAAGCTCAGTGCCCATTTCAGTTCAATCCCTGGCTTCCTCTCCCTCTTTCCCAACTCTAGAGAAAACGTCTTTTCTAACAGCTGCAGTATTTATTCTCCCCCCCCCCCTCCTCCTTCCCTTTCCTCTGTTCTTCCTTCTCTCTTGCACAAAGTGATCAACATGTTATTGTGCCCTCTACGGCTTTAGCCAGATGGATTCTCCCCCATCTCACGTTGTTTGTTGTCATTGTTATTACTCTCCAAATGTCCTTGAGTCTGAAGACACTCATACATTTCATCTGGTCTCTCATTCCCTCATCCAAACCTCTCCGACCTCCCACGGTGCTCCAGACGTGAGAAAACTGCAAGAATTCGAGCTGCCCTACGTGTCCATCACCAGCCTGCATAGTCCTGACTACCGTATCGTCCTCCGTAAAAGGTACAAAACTCATTTTGGAAGTGAATGCTGAGCATTATGTCCAATAGCAGAGTACGTATTAAAAGAGTATATATTTATGTAGCTCAGGGCTGAAGTGATTTGATGTTCTTAAATACTTTTATAACCACCTGTTTAAAGGGATAGCTCACCAAAAAAGTATTTACTCACCCTAAACCTGTATAACTTTGTAACTTCTGCAGAACTTAAAAGAAGATATTTTGAAGAACCTATTAGTGTTCAAAACCGAAACACTCTGATTCATGAACAATCCATTTAGATCAGTTTTATGAACTGAATCATCATGAAATTGAAGTTTCATGAATGCATCTAGAATACCTACAGTATGAAGATTTTCAGTGTATAATGACTTTATTTTCCTCACACAAAGTTATCAGATATTTTGTAATTATATCCCAAAAGTGGACTGGGTCCTTGATCATTTTATAGTGTGGTGGTCATTTTTGAGATTGGCAGCTACAATGCTTATTCACTTATTTTAAATGGATAATAATAATAATGTCCAAGATATTCTTTAGAAAAATCACCTTTTATGTTCTACAGAATAAAGAAAGTCATACATGAGGTTGAGTAAAAGATAATAGAACTATCATTTTTGGTTGAACTATCCCTTTAATAAAGTTTAAAGTGCCCCATTATAAAGATTCCCAGTTTTTGTTTGAGGTCTCCTACAACAGGTTTACACGCATCAAAGGTAAAAAAAAAACGTACATTTTATCATAATATGTATTGCACATCACTAAATCCCTCCTTTCCCTCTCCTAAATGGCCCAGTCTGTTGTGATTGGTCTACTGCTTGCAGCGCGTGTTGGAAGCTAAACTCCATTACCATAACTGAACTTCAGCTCCGGAGACTTCCTTAAGCTCAGCGTACATACTGTAAAAGACAGTAACAATGACGTCGATTTTACCATATCAATCCGAGCGCGACTCAGATGATGAACCATTGGAAGAACTAGTTATTCAACCTGAACCTCCATCGCAAGGACGACTTGAGCAAGAAGTTTCTCAGTGATACGCTACTCATTTTGAGGTACATTATGAGATGTTGCAACTGTAACTCCTCACCATCATCACTAACAAGTGTATGTCCATCAACATACCGATGTGTGTATTTATTGCGGTGCACATGCGGGAACTGTATCAATAACAGCGCATACGTTAGCCCAGCACTAACATGAATGACTGATGTAACATTTAAAGATTGCAAAACAAATCTTGCTCCATCTTTTGTCTTTACTCAAAGTAGTAAGAACAACAGACAATCTGCATTAATAGACACAGTTTTAGGTAATAGTGGCCCACCGCTGATTTGCAAAACTATTTCAGTAAGACCGTAATAACGTGAGTTAGCCGGAAACTTACACAATATAAAACACAAAACAACGTATTTTGAACACCCAGTGAAAAATATATGTACCAATAATTATTCATACTTACAGGTTGTGATTCTGAAGAGAAAATAAACTGGGTATTGATCCATCTTTCAAGAGCAAGCGTTTTGCGAATCCCAAATTGAACTCCGAGATTCGAGAAGAAGTTGTCAGTAAAATAGTGTTTGAGGGCTGGTCAAGATGTTTGTGGGCGGACAACGTACAACATAAGCGGGCATTATGTAGATATCCTTTCTAGTGACGTAGAACCGTAACGCAGTGGGATTCGAAATACAAACGACTCGTATTCAGAGGCGGTTCAGAGTCGATTCTTTCTTTTGGGAGACAATAACTTTATTTATCGCGCACTTTCAACTTTGCAGAACGTTTACATTCACAAACAGCTATATTACACACTGCATGAAAGGGAATATTCGAAATACCATAATAGGGGCACTTTAAACTTTTCAGATTTACAGAGTTTAAAAAGTTTCTCAGAAACTTCATGCTAGCTTCACAAAGAATAACTTTAATGGTGAGATTTTAGTACTCTCAAAGGGCTTTTCAACACATGGATATTTGCTTTAGGAAGAGGTACCCCACAAGGCTCCATCTTTACCCTGTTTTACATACTAGAGGCACTTTTTTGCCTTCCTGTTGTATTATAGTTACCATAACATTCTGCTCGTGTGGTTCTGTGCAGCAGTCGTTTTTGTATTTCCTAATTTAGACTTTTTGGACTTGAAGACAGCTTGATTTAGACATCTCTTTTGTAACTCTGAACGACTGCGCTTTACAGAATCTCTGAAGTAGTTTAAAGCAATACAAACTTCATTATTTATTCACAGGAAAGTGCACGTCCGCACACAGCTTATAAATGTTGCTGTTGCTAGTGGTTTATGAACAGCAGTATATTCATCAAATGCCCTTTGGAGTGCACGGTTTATGTAATAGCATAATTTGAGAGAATCAAGGGAGATTATTTATGTAAAACCACGAGCATGGGCATAGAAAACACCATGTGTTTCACCATGTGCAGGGGAAGCAGGTGTGAAGGTGTTATGTGAACATAAACGTCACAATTTAGCATTAGCACAGCTTAGCAGGGATTATTTAGCTAAAATAGTTCTAGTTTCACATTTTATAAGTCCTTAATGCTGAATCTCACACCTCTTCATCACAATCTGTTGAAAAAGGTGTATTTCTTTTCAGTACCCTCAGGAGAACCGCAAGCCTCTTGACCTACTTTACAGATTACAGACAGCCTTCAGCCAGATCCCAGCTGTTCAATACATCAGGAATGGGATATCAATCTGGCTGCTCTGATTGGCTGCTAACAGTGACAGGAAAGGGGTATAAAAGTGCAGATATATTTGAAAAAGAGGACAGTGAAAAGACACAGCTGAGCTCGTGCAGGCATGCAGTGGGCGGAGCTATAGGGATATATCTGGCTTGTCAGGCTATAGGAAATGAAGAATGGGGGTCAATTTTGACCCCCTTTAAGCATTCTTTAGGTAGTGATACAAACAAAGTTTCCCATCTTATGACCAAGAAAATGACCAAATGACATTGATGAGGGTCAGAAACATGTTTTTGAAGAATTTGTGAAATATTGAATAAATAAATGTTTTTGTTTTGATTAAAATATTTCAAAAATCACAGCATGCTGGGTCAATTTGACTCCCTTTATGCATTCTAGGGTTAAAAATGTGCAGGCATCAACCGCCAGAAGCTTTCAAATGAGATTTACCGGATATCAAGTCTTGGATGCTATGTGAACAATATCGATTGTTATGCAAGATTGTATCTGTGCTCTTACAAACTCTGCTAAAACGTTTTTACCATTTCTGCCCAAAACGTGATGAGAATAGTTTTTGACACCTGGACGGTCAGGATGGCCATTGGGCTGAAGATTGCTTGTTTGCCAGATTGTCATTTGCTTCTAGGCAAATGGAGAAATACACTGCAGCAGCATTTGTTCAATAGCATATGAGATACTATTTTTTCCATATAGATATAGGCAGATGCTTTATTACAGGACAGATCTCTTCTTTTATCTGTTTTACTTCATGGAATTTTTAATTGAATGTTTTGTAGACTATTGGGAAGCTTTCTTGTTAGATCCTCAGGCATGTGTACATAATTATGCAGTAAAATGCAGTCACTTTAGTGCTTAATGGTTTTAGATGATACATCAGACTGCAGATGTGATCAAAGAGGAAGAAGGTAAATTATAGTATGTCCCTGAAATAACTTTCAAATCATTATTGTCCCCTGTCCTATTCTTAGCTATTGGGACACAGCGTACGACAGTGATGTCATGGACGACCGTGTGGGACTCAACTTGTTATATGCTCAGGTAACAATTTTAAAAGGTACTCTGTGTGTGGTCCATCGCACAAAAAGTTTTCAATTTGCATAATGGTTCCGGCAAATAATGTGGCTTGTGTTCTGATAGGTCATTTCTTTTTACATAGTTATTTACATAATTATTTATTTATTGGGAATCATCCAAAAATGGTTTAATTATGTTTTTATTTGCCAGTGTTTTCGTTATCGAAAAGTTAAACGCTTTTATTAACTGAAATAAAAAGACATACTAACCTAACATTCACCTAGTCATTCTCATGACTCTAACGCTAACTAAAATAAAAATGGCAAAAAAATAAGGTATGTAATAAAACTGACAACCCCTCAGCATTTGGGCATTTTGCTGAATAACAGTAACACTGGACTACTGAGAAATGAATACACCATTAAACATTTTAAAATAATGCCAGTTGTGTTTTACCTTTGCTTATTGTGTATTAACTTCCAAAGCTGTAAAATACTAAAATACTATTGTAAAATTTACAACAGTGAGTTTAATTAACATAAACTAAGATATAAATATATCAAATATTGTTCATTGTTATTTCATGATACCATATGCAACTAATGTTAACATATTGAATACAGGGTAACACTTTACAAAATGGTTCATTAGTTAACATTAGTAAACTACATTAGTTAACATGAACTAATAATGAACTGCACTTATAAAGCATTTATTTATCTTTATTAATGTTAATTTCAACATTTACTAATGCATTATTAAAATCTTGCTAACATTAGTTAATGCACTGTGAACTAACATGAAAAAACCATGAACAGCTGTATTTATATTAACTAACGTTAACAAAGATTAACTACACGTGCTACTCGTAAACAAAGAAGCTGGCGAACAGCGGTCTTTCGAATTGGCTTTGTCCGCGACTCTGGAAGACTTGGAGTGAAAGGGTTAGTTTACCCAAAAATGAAAATTCTGTCATTAATTACTCACCCTCATGTCGTTGGACACCCGTAAGTCCTCCGTTCATATTCGGAACACAAATGAAGATATTTTAGTTGAAAGCTGATGGCTGAGAAAGGCTTCAGATAGGCCTCCATTGGCATTCAGTACATTGACACTTCCAAGATCCATGAAAGGCACTTAAAACGTCGTTACAAAGTCTATCTCACCACAGTGGCTCTACAATAATCTTACAATGTGACGACAATAGTTTTTGTGTGCAAAAAAAAATCAAAATAATACCTTTTTCCAACTTGTTCTCGACTTCCGTGTGTGCCTCCACGACGCATGCGCGAGAATATGACGTAGCGCCGGTGTTCGGGAATCCATGAAATACACACTTAAGCCCCATTTTGAGCACTACGCCGAGACCTAAAGCACGTTCAATGTAGAATCCAACAGCTTAGACACGCGCGTCTTCCTCTGCTCGTAAACAAATCGCTTCTGGGTCATATGTCCGAACGCCGGATCTGCGTCATATTCTCGCGCATGCGTCATGGAGGCATACACGGAAGTCGAGAACAAGTTGGATAAAGGTGTTATTTTGATTTTTTTTTTTGCGCACAAAAACTATTGTCGTCGCATCGTAAGATTATTGTAGATTCACTGTGGTGAGAGACTTTGTAACAACGTTTTAAGTGCCTTTCATGGATCTTGGAAGTGTCAATGTACAGAATGCCAATGGAGGCCTATCTGAAGCCTTTCTCAGCCATCAGCTTTCAACTAAAATATCTTCATTTGTGTTTCGAATATGAACGGAGGACTTACGGGTGTCCAACGACATGAGGGTGAGCAATTAATGACAGAATTTTCATTTTTGGGTGAACTAACCCTTTAAGCTTTTCTTTGAGAAAAGAACAAAGAACGGCACTGAAGTCATTGTTAGAAAAGGAAAATGTGTTCGGAGTTTTGCAGACCGCATACGGCGAAAGTTTAATCTATCAACTAGCTCCGCTTCACCTTCTTCGTTGCTCTGGTTGATTGTAGCGCTATCCTATTGCGTGCAGAGGGAATTTGAAAGAGAACCGTTTATCCCGCCCCTCGGATTGAGCCCTGCCAATAGTGAGTTCCCAGACCCAACATCTTGATGTGGGTCTGGCTTGTCAGGCTAGTTAACTAATGTTAACTAATACAACCCTATTGTAAAGTGTTCCCGAATACTGAAACTAGTTTTCATGCAATCATTTAAAATGTTCTAAACTTAAGCTAGAAATAAAAACTAAGATGACTGCATATTGAGCTGGGATTGAAGATTATTTTAGCATTGAAAAAATCCCAAATCTCCTTTAAAAACCACATAATTTATTCAAAAGTCCCAAATCTCCTTTAAAAACCACATAATTTATTCAAAAGTCAAGTTCAGAGTGAGATAAACCACTTTTTCCCTCCTCTTCTTCCTCTCAGACGGTGTCTGACATAGAGCGGGGATGGATCCTTGTGAACAAAGAGCAGCACAGACAGCTGAAATCCCTGCAGGAAAAGGGCTCAAAGAAGGAGGTACGGCTGAGCTCCACCACACACGTTATTTGATCTCCCTAGTGTCTTTGAGCTGGAAAGAAATTAACTGCTTCTATTAAAGCTGAAATCCATTCTCAGACCTGACTGTATAATGGTGAAGCTTTGTTAATCTAGTAATTTGTGTCTGTGTATCTAACTATGTTTTCTCCCACAGTTCATCAGATTGGCTCAGACACTGAAGTACTACGGCTATATCAAGTTTGATCCCTGCATCACAGATTTTCCAGAGAAGGGCTGTCATGTTATAGTTGGTGCCGGCAACAATGAACTCAACTTTCATGTCAAACTTCCCAGCGAACAGATGAAAGAGGGCAGCTTCAAAGTCACGCGCATGAGATGCTGGCGGGTCACTTCATCTGTAAGTTTGATAAAAGAAGTCTTTTACCATAGAAAGTCTTTGATTATGTCCTAGAGTCCTTGATTATGATTTCACTTTTTTTACTTTAGTTAGCGTGTAATGTTGCTATTTGAGCATAAACAACATCTGCAAAGTTATGACACTCAAAGTTCAATGCAAATAGAGATATTTACTTTTAAAGAAATCGCTTTTTAACAACTACAACAAGCTTCTTCCCGGGTTGGTGACATCACAGACCCTACGTCTTTTCACATTTATTGCAATACAGTAACTACATAACACAAATGAAACAGCATGTAATAAAAGCAAGATGACAACATAAGTTATAACCATAATTAAATTAAACTATACCTGTTCTATCTTCATGCAGCATATTTCACATCTGTGATTTTGACCAATAGGAGCACAAAAGCTCTTCCGTACACAGCTTTCAAACATGCCGAAACGAAAGAAAGACAATGGTATTGGTGCTGCTAGGTAATATTATGCAATAGAGGAAAGGTTTGTGGATATTTTACATCAAGTTATCTTCGGAGGATTGACAACCCATACTGTCCTCTTTGTGCAATCCAGGAACATGCCCACTGTTGGGTTTTCTTTCTTTTTTGGGGCTTTTCTGACGTCAAAAAAGACGCCAGTACAAAACACTGCTGCGGTAGCCATTGGCTGCTTCCGAAATCACGTACTTCCCTATTATATAGTAGGCGAAAAACAACATGTGACAAAAGTACGTCTGCAAAAAGTACCCAAAAGACCAACTACTTCCGGCAGGATTCTTAAGTGTGCATCCGATGGACACCTTACTATCCCATGAGGCCACGGGAGACGATTTGTGAATGGAGGTGAAGCTAAATAACTGACGCTGGTAGGTCACATGATAAGGGCAACATGGCGAATGTAGTACATCCGGATCACATTCATACTATATAGAATGTACTTTTTAGCGGCCTTGAAGTAATTACTTATTCAAAATAAGTACCTACTCAAGAGAGTATGCGATTTCGGATGCAGCCATTGTTTGTTTACGCCCTTGTTCCCGGAAGTCATTCACTAGTTCTGCCGCCTTGATGACATCACGCACATTGTTAAAGACAGCAAATGTTGATTGGTCAGAAAGCAATGTGCAGTCTGACATCAGTGTTGCCAAGTCTGTGGTTTTCCCATGGAATTTGGCTACTTTTAAGCTGTTGCCACGGATAAAAAAAAAATCTGCCGGTTGATTTCCACCCCTGTAAGATTTCGGTGCTCCAACACCCCCAAAACACCCTCCAGACGTACAAATTCAGTGAAGTATTCGGCCGCCTGATGGAAAAAAAAAACGCTTTGGGCTACTTTTGACTGGCCATTGGGTTACTTGTGTTAGTACCAACAATCCTGTCTGACATGTTTCTTGTCCACGACACAGCAAGAATTTAAAAGTCAAAATCACATAATCGCACAGTGACCATTGTAACAGACAAAAATATTGTGTATTCTGAACCCAGCATTAAACAGCAAAATCATACAAGTTTAAGATTAGATTAAAACTGGTACTGTTTAGTATCTTGTTGTCAACATTAGACATTTTAAGTGTCTTGCAGAGTCTTGATTGGCACAAAAGTTTGTAATTCAGCAGTTTCACAGTACCAGAGTCCTTTCTTAACCCTTAAAGACCTAGAAAATTTTTGGGGCGCCTGACTTGCCTCTACTTTTCTTTGTTTTTCTCACCCATTCTAGCAGTTAGCATCAAGTGTCATATATCATTTTAAACAAGAGAACATGAATATTCCATCTAGCTCATTTGAATTCCATATTTTACATTTATTTAGTCTGAGAATGGATTAAATTAATAGAATTTTAAGAAAAACAGCAGCAAAAATTTGGTTTTTTTAACTGTGAACTCAAAGAGAACTTCATGAAGTTTGTATTTTTTCCTTTAGAAAGTTAGACTTGGTTGTTTTAGACTTCCAGATGAAATTTTGTCTACATGTAACAATCCCTCAGCAAGCCATTTATTATAATATTATTCTAGGCGTTTTTGAGTGATAACAGGTGTATTTTATTTACGGACAATGTAGATGTGTCCAAAAAAGTTCAGGGAGTAAAATAAATAGAAAGATTGTTATATAATAACCGTGTAAAACTGAAACGGTGTAAAACACAAATTACTTACAAATAGAGAAATATACTGACTTTTGTGTGCTGGGCTATGTGAGAGAGTGCTGTGTCTGCATGCGCTTATTTTCATGTACGCAAATACACAAGCACTTTCATGGTGTGTCAGAAAGACATGTGATTGGTGGTTCAAAAGACCAAACACTATGTTTATTGGTTGAGTTGATGACAGTTTCAACAAATCTGGGCACAGCAGGGGTGGGACTAAACAACAATCGTTTCTGTTCATGTTTCTGTTTGGCTCAGGGGAACAACCCAAATGTGTTTCCTTGACGAATCAATGCTGCAGATTTTGATGACGCATCCACGCTTATCACGGAACCTCTGAATAATCAATCGTGAGAAACGTGATACTTCTGAAAAGCTGAGATTCTCCTCTTTACAGTGCATTTTAGATTGCATACAGATTGGATTAGCGGTTTAAAAGTTATTAAACATTTTAGAACGCTAGTTATTTTTAGCCGCCGGCGGCTGTCTAGGTCTTTTAAGGGTTAAAGTATGTGAATAGTTAAAGGAACACTCCACTTTTTTTTTTCAAATAGCACTTTTAGCATAGCTTAGCATAGATCATTGAATCTGATTAGACCGTTAGCATCTCTCTCAAAAATGACCAAAGAGTTTTTATATTTTTCCTATTTAAAACTTGACTCTTCTGTAGTTAAATCGTGTACTAAGACCGACGTAAAATAAAAAGTTCAGATTTTCTAGACTGATATGGTTAGGAACTATACTCTCATTCCTGCGTAATAATCAAGGAATTTTGCTGCCGTACCATGGGTGCAGCGGCGCAATGATATTACGCAGCACCTGAAAATAGGCTAACTTCCCTCAACATAACCAACGTGACAACCTGCTTGCACAGGGAGCATGCTGGGGACTATTTTCAGGTGCTGCGTAATATCATTACGCCTGCTGCACCCATGGTATGGCAGCAAAGTTCCTTGATTTGGTCTAATCAGATTCAACGATCTATGCTAAAACAGCTACAGCCAGACCCGGAGATCGGCTGAATGGATTCGAAAACAGTAAAACTCAACTGTGTAACTTAAGGGAAGTTTTCAAAAAAAGTGGAGTGTTACTTTAAGAGAGGCTCTTGACCTGTGAGTTATGTTTTTGAAGAAAGAACTGTATTTTTTAGACATTAGACACTTTTTTTATTTTATTAAACAGGCAGCTAGTATTTAATTTTCTGTTAGCCTGATTTAAAATCTTTATAAAAAAAGACTTATTAAATTAAAATATTGTTCATGAAAATAAAGGCAAAAACTTTTAAACCCCTTATTTTTCCAAATGATCTGTACTACTTTTTACAGCAATAAAAACTTCCTTTTACATCTCCAGGCAACTCTTCCCCAAATTCTTTCTATGACTGTCCCTTCAGGCATGTCTGGTTGGTCTATTTCTGAAAATGGGAAGTTGCAACTTGGATGACCAAAAAGCCACTTACAGCAGGAAAAGAGACTCTCTTTGTCTTGTTGCTCTCTTATAACTGTCAGCTACCACACACTCGTCTTGTTGCTCTCTTATAACTGTCAGCTACCACACACTCGTCCATCTTTCCATTCATATTTATTTCACGGGACTTCATGGTTTTCTGCAGCCGTATTAGTACACTAGAATTGGGAAACAAAATAAAGATGATGTAAATCAACATTCTAAAATGGATGAATGTGCGTTCTGCTGTTTCATTAGCACTTAGGTTTGGTCTTTTCCCTAGAAGAGCAGAGTTTGTGTTACTAGTGAGCTCAGAATGGCCGTCCTGAGATCAAGACTAGACGATGAGGATGCTGGGACTGCATAGCCATGTCTTTCTAAGATTTTTCTGTGTCGGTGTAAATAAGTTGTCTGTTTTGTGTCATCTGAGAAAATTCTAAAGAGACACTTTTGTGATTTGTGCTCGTCATGCAATGTAATCATGAGGGCGATGACATTTAAAGCATAGCTAATGATGACTAATTGAGCTTTGAAGGTAATTGCCATGCAGAGGAGTTTAGAAACGGCCGCTGTAATTGCCTCGACACAAATAGCAATGATTATCATGATCGTATTTGTGATGACCTGGCTTGACTCTACAGCAGGTGCCTGTGGCCAACGGTACCGCAAACCCAAGCAGTTCCAGTAAATGTGATGTGAAGCTAGAGCTGGCCTTCGAGTACTTGATGAGCAAAGATCGTCTGCAGTGGGTCACCATCACCAGTCCACAGGTCAGTGCAGAATCATTCGTCAGAAGATGCTAAAAATAAATAAGTGATCACTGAGGTTAGACCACTGGACTAAGGGACTTTTTGTTTTTTTCCCCCAGGCCATCATGATGAGTATCTGTCTGCAGTCTATGGTGGATGAGCTAATGGTGAAGAAATCTGGCGGAAGCATTAAAAAGGTCACTAAGTCTATGTTTGCTGCCTTGTAAAGACCTGCCAAATATCTGTGGGAATATCTTTCAGTTGGTTGATGTGTCTCTGTTTGTTTCGTTTTTGTCTCATGGAACTGACATGATAAACCCTTTCAGGATAATAGGCTTAATTTGGCATATGTGAAACTGGATTTTCAATTAAATGAATCGGACTGTCAAAAGGAAGCGCCGCAAAAAAAGGCCTTGAAATTTGTTTCAGTGCAAAAACAACTTTTTGTTGTTTGCAATTTATTGCAGTTTAATGATAACTATGAAAAACAATTTCTGGAATAATATGTATTGATAAATCCTGCACAATAAGACCAGGAGTGTGAATTACGAAGACAAATGTGGTCATGTTCATTTGAAGAGCATTCTCTCTTTTACTCTATGTTTGTGATTGTGATGTGTTTCCAGCAGATGCAGAAGAAGCGACTGAACGGCACGTTCCAGCGGTCTGACAGTCAGCAAGCTGTGAAGTCTCCTCCATTACTGGTGGGCATGGAGGTTTTTGCTAATACAGAACACCTCTGCTTCTGATATGGAAGATGTACCATTGTTAATATGCGATTTTTGCATGAATGTTTTTTAGGATTCCCCTGATCCCAGCTGTGAACAAGTAGTCAAACTCTCTGTAAGTTGTTTTTCATTTCCTTATAATCAACTTGCAATGTAAATATCTTCTATACTGTTTTATACCTGTGTTATTTTAGTATTATTTATATACTTCGCTGTTTGGATTTTAATTGGCAAATGCTTTAGAGTCAATGATTGGATCATTATTGCAATGATTTTTATTTTTCTAGCATGTTATATGTTTGGCAACAGTTCTTCCAACCCTAATTGATGGAGTTTGTAGCTTTTCATTTCTTAAACAAGCAGGTAGGAAGACACATCATGGCCATATTCCAGGATGACAATGTCAAGATGCATCGGGCTCAAATTGTGAAAGAATAGTCGGGAGGGAGCATAAAGAATAATTTTCACGCATGAACTGGCACCTCTGAGTCAGGACCTAAAATTCAGGTCTGTGCAGGGATGTGCTAGAGGAGACTTGACAGAGTGCTGGACTCTTACATTGTCAATACAGGATCTGGACCAAAAATTGATGCACCTCTTGATGGAAATAACGATACGAAATAATGATTTTAAGGTCCTGACTAATGCTGCGTTCACACCAAATGCGAATAGAGCGCCAGGAGCGAGTGATTTCAATGTTAAGTCAATGGAAATGCGCGCTGACGCGCGTCTGGAGGTCCTGCGGTACGAGGTACGCAGTTCGCCCGGCGCGATGGTCGTGATTACGCCTCATTCGCGTGAATTGAGCGTCTTACGCGATACGGCCGAGTGGTGTTTTTTTGTGCATTTACGCGTTTGAAGCAAATTCGCGTCTGACGCCCGAGTTGAAAAATGTGAACTTTGCCGTCAATTCGTGCTGCGTTAACCAATCAGGAGCCTGCTTGCTGCTGTCACATGGTAAATTTATTAACTTTAGCCCTTCAAAATCAAATAGTTGTATCCCTGCCAACCTTGGCCCCTTTGCCCCTTATGTTAAACCCCATGCACATAACCTGGGTGTTATTTTAGACTCTAATCTTAACATGGATAAACAAATATCATCTGTTGTAAAGACCAGTCTTTACCAGTTAAGAATAATTTCCAAACTTAAGTCTGTTTTGTCATATAATGATCTGGAAAAAATCATTCATGCTTTCATAACTTCCCGCCTAGACTATTGTAATTCGCTTTACTTTGGTCTCCCTCTAACTATGGTGGCACGGCTTCAGATGGTCCAAAATGCAGCAGCTAGGATGCTCACAAACACAAAAAAGCATGAACACATTACACCTGTCCTGGCTTCATTGCACTGGCTTCCAGTCACATTTAGGATACAATTTAAAATACTGCTGATGGTTTTTAAAGCTCTTCATACCCTGGCCCCCAGCTACATAGCTGATATCATCCATCCCCATGTAGTCTCCAGATCCCTTAGATCCTCCACTCAAGGTTTTCTCCATGTCCCATGGTCTAGACTTAAGCAAAAATGTGACAGAGCCTTTTCTGTTGTTGGTCCTCAGCTGTGGAACCAACTCTCACCTGACATCAGAAATGCGCCTTCACCTACAATATTCAAAACCAGGCTCAAAACTTACTTATTCACATTGGCCTTCCCTGTGTTTTAATTGTCCTACCTTGTTATGTTTGTAACCAAGAGTTTGTTTTTGTCATTTTAGCTTAAATCATTTATCTATGAGTGTATTTATCTTATCTTATTTCTTATTCTGTGATTTATGCGCTATGTACAGCACTTTGGTCAGTGCAAGCTGTTACATGTTCTATACAAATTAATTTTACTTACTAAGTGACGTGATGAGAAACCTGCATAATTTAAAAATACTACGATTGTGTCACAAAATGTAGTTTTAAGACTCTTTCAGGTGAGAATGTAGTTGTTTAAAGCTCAAATCTGTTGTTTATTAATAAAGAGAGCGCCTATTTAAAAAAATCATCTTGTGTTTTTGGAGTTGTGAGATCCCGTTGATCAGCAGCGCTCATAAACCCCGGAGAGAGCAGCCTTTCCTCAGCTTGTCCTTCTGACGTTTGTCGCTGGCTCGGATGTCTCTGTAGTGTTTAAACATGAGATATAATTCATCTTATGTTGATGAAACGGCTGATCTTTGGTGTCATGAATCTATCATTTGTTGTCTGCCAAATCGTTTTGACTGAGGGCAACGAGAAGTTTCATAACTTTATTTTTTTAGGATATTTAAATATACATGCAGTGAAGATAATGTAGGTAGTGCGTTGCCTGGACCACATTTGTGTGGCTATTAATGTTTAATATATTAAGTGAAAAGAGGCAGAGTGGTGTTTTATGACATATTTCTCCTATCTGTCTATTTAGCTTCAAACGCTCGATTTATACGCGCGTCCAATTCGCTGTGGATTCAAAAATGTTCAAGCGTCCAACTAGACTCGATTTTGACACTCTATTCCCGTTTGGTGTGAACGCAGCATCAGAGGTGCCAGTTCATGTGTGAAAATGATTCTTCATGCTCCCTCCCAACCTTTCCTTCACAGTTTGAGCCCGATGCATCTTGACATTGTCATCCTGGAATATGGTCATAATGCGTCTTCCTACATGAAAAGCTACACACTCCATCAATTAGGGTTGGAAGAACTGTTGCCAAACATATAACATGCTAGAAACATAAAAATCACTGCAATAATGATCCAATCATTGACTCTTAAGCATTTGCCAATTAAAATCCAAACAGCAACTTTTTTTTTGGTCTGGCAGTGTATATCTATATATATATATCTCTCTGATGAGCCAAAACATTCACAGGTGAAGCCACAAATTAAGGTCTGGGTAGATTTAGATGGTAAGCAAACAATCAGTTCTCGGAATCAATGTGTTGGATGCAGGAGAAATGGGAAAGTTATAAAGATTTGAGTGACTTTGACAAGGGCCAAATTGTTATGGCAAGGCGAATGGGTCAGAGCATCTCTAAAATGTCAAGGCTTGTGGGTTGTTCCTGGTCAGCAGTGGTGAGAATTTACCAACAGTGGTCTGAGGAGGGACAAACCACAAACCAGCGACAGGGTGTTGGGCGTCCAAGGCTCATCGATGCACGAGGGCAATGAAATCCCTATCTGGTCCGAGCCAACAGAAGGTCTACTGTTTCAAGTCTCATCAAATTGTAATGATGGTTATGGGTGGAGTGCATCACACTCTACTGCGTATGGTGCTGTGAAGCTGCCGACCAATCTGAGCGCCTGTGATGACTCGTGTCCACCGTCGAAAGAGCCTCCAATGGGCACACGAGCATCAGAAATGGACCTTGGAGCAGTAGAAGGTTGCCTGGTCCGATGAGTCCTGTTTTCTTTTACATCACATGGCCATGTATGTGTTTACCTGGTGAAGTGATGGCACCAGGATGCACTGTGGGATGATGACAATTTTAGTACTTTTTAGTTACTAGTAATTTTTTGGTTGTTGTAATTTTTAAAGGGTTACTTCAGCAATTAGCATTAAGCTTTGTATCAGTAGAAACCCGGTAGTATATTCGAATGATCGTGCCCCCCCTCATATCCCCCAGAGACGAGAGATTTATGTATTTTATGTCTTGAAAAAACCTCAGATGATGCAAATATCGTCATTTCCGCATGTTTTCAACCCGCCCATAGGGGTGGGATTATGGGATCTCACTCGCAGAATGTAAAATGAGCACGGCCGCTCGGGCATTGATAACGAAGCAGTCGGAGCAACGCGAGTGTTTTCAATGAATTCCTATGAAAGTTAAGCTTCCATAAGCATGAACTGAAAATGTGCCAGACTGGACACGCACCGTGAATGAATGAACGACAATGCGGCCGTGAATGAATGTCGAGCAGCTGTGCTCATTTTAGTTTCAGTTTTGAATTGGCGTTAATTCAGGGGCGGGTTGCTTGAATTGTAGGTTCATTAGTCTATTATTCTTAATGAAAAACACATCAACAAAACGGTACAATGACAAACTCACTTAAATAGGCGCTTTTACATTTCACTTTGAAACCAAATCTTCCGCGATCACCTGGTCTGTCAGCTCCTCACTCTCGTGATGAATGAAATCTGACTCCTGCTGCGTTTGTGCTGCGACTCTCGTTCGGCTCACGCTGTATTGAAAAGACACGTTCAGTTTTTAATTGCAGTGTCTGTTCTCTAACTGAACTAAATTATTTTATTACTATAAGAATCAAAACGACGGTGGGGTGGTGACGCGGTGGGCAAGTGATGTAACCGGTGGGAGTGGCCTTGTAGGGGAGCGAAGCAAGTGCATTCTGAGAGTTGTTGTCTTTCATCCATATGAGCCAAAAATGCATTTTCTGGCCTTTCTCAGTCTAGAAGTCACCAACTTGTGAAATAATTTCACATTTCTACTACATAAATGACCCACTTTACATACCCATTCATTTTTCCAGCAGTGAAGTATCACTTTAAACTTATTTTATTTCAGTTAGTTGCCAAGGCACAATTTCTTTTTAGTTAAAGGGGCACTTCAGCGCTGGGAATGAATGTGTATTTAAACTGCCATTTATGTAGTAGAAATGTGAAATTATTTTTGAACTTGGTGCCTTCTAGACTGAGAAAAGACAGAAAATTTATTTATGTCTCATGTGGATGAAAGACAACAACTCCCAGAATGCACTTGCTTCGCTGCCCTACGAGGCCACTCCCAAAGCCACGGCTACTGGTTATCACTTGCCCAATGTGGCACCGCCCCAACGTCGTTTTGATATTCATAGTAATAAAACAATTTTGTTCAGTTAAAGAACAGACACTACAATTAAAAACTGAACGTGTCTTTTCAATAAAGTGTGAGTGAGCCGAACGAAAGTCACGTCACATACGCAGCAGGAGTCAGATTTCATTCATCACGAGAGAAGAGCTGAGCAGAGCTGAGGTCAGCACAGCATTCATTCAAGGCGCGTGTCCAGTCTGGCGCGTTATCAGATCGCATATGGAAGCTAAACTTTCATAGGAATTCATTGAAAAGTTGAAACACTCACTTTGCTCCGCACCGCTCCGTTATGAATCCCTGAGGTCGAGCCGAGCGCATTTACATTCTGTGAGTGAGATCCCTTCCCTATGGGCTGAACTAGCTCCTGTAGTCTCTAGCCTCTGGCCAAAAATCCTGCGATGACGCAAAATGATGATATTTGCGTCATCGGAGGATTTTTTCCAGAAATAAAATGCATAATTCTCTCGTCTCAGGGGTATATGAGGGGGAAAAGTACCATAATTTGAATATACTACCGGTTTCTACTGATACAAAGCTTAATGCTAAATCACTGAAGTAACCCTTTCACTTTTTCATCTAATAATTATATTTTATTTTATTTCAATGTTTTTTTAAATGAACAAAATATGTTTTAATAGTTAACAAAAACCTGTTCTCTTTATGTTTTTATTTCCACAGACCAAGCTGTCTTCTGTCTCCCTGAGAGGACTTAGTTCTTCCAACTCAGCCAGTGACATCAGTGGCAATGATTTCCATGGAAACTACGCTTTTGAAGGAATAGGGGACGATGACCTGTGATGGAGTCGTCCTCATAGACTGGACTGAAGGAGTCGGATTCATTTTGCGGTTCTCTGCGTGGAGTGTAGTTATAGATGCCCAGTTCTGCAATATCGTAACCCCTTTCTGAAAGCGTCACATTAAGGGTTCAAGTAATGGCCTGTGAAGTCTCTCATTGGTTTTATGAGAGGCCTCAGATTCAGTGCTCACTCAATTAAAGCAACAAAAATGGGATAATTTCAGATTTGAGGCACGATTGGAGATTTCAAAGGTTAAATGAATAGAGGGTTACATAAGCACCTCGGGGCAAGTTACTGCATTCAGGAAAGATGTTAATTTAGGCTGTGATGAAAGTGAATCGTACTTCCTTAGTAGAGACACAAAACTGTGCTTTTCCTCTCATATGTCGTCATCTTGCAGGCACAAATTCCTGTCATCTCATTTTCTCTTGCTCCTGAACTGTAGTTTGCTTATTAGAGCAAGATCCATACCAGCAAATTGTGTTGCTATGTTCCTTTTAAAATCTATCGAGGTTATTATTTAATAGAGAAGTGGTCTGCTTCGCATCGTGCAGTGTGCCAATGTTGCTCAACCGATTGTGTGGTAGCGACCTATAGCTTGGTAGATCTCCCTGTTTTTTTTTTTTCTTTTTCAGGAGAGGTAATCTCGCAGCGAACTCGACCTGATGCCTACTGCATATTCATTGCATATCCTAGATGAAATTGTGGCCTGTTTGTTCTCTGCCTTACGCTGATTCAACCGCCTTACATTTCAACTTCTCAAAATGAAAATAAAATGTAGCGCCGGACACAAGTTCTCTCATTCTGGCCTCAGCTGTGTCCTGAATCTCGCTTCGTTTTGGTGTGTTCAGCAGGCCCACTTGCACTAGCTGAACTTGTTTTTTTTTTTTTTTTTGCACAGTATTAAGAAAGTTAGATGGCTTGGGTATTTATTGAGATATTAAATGTGAGGAAACATCCTGGAACATTCGCAAAAGGTTTGTAGGTCTGTCCTTTTTGTTTTTTTGCGTTTTGTCTGTGTTCTGTTATCCGAACCAATATATTAAAAAGGTTTGTCATAAATGCCAAAATTATAATTCACTAAAGCATTTTGCACAAAAAAGTAAATTCATGGTAATGTCACTTTTATAAATGTACATGCAATTTAAAAAAAAGTATTCTGAATATTTACTAATACCTGTATTATCTTTAGTATATTACAAACAAGTACAGTTGATCAAATATAATCCAGGCTGTATAAAAAAAATAGATACTAACATTTATCAGTTTACAAAAAATTGTAAAAAAAAGAAGTGTTTACAAATTTCACATTTAAATTTCAGTGATTGTCTTTGTTTTGAAGAATATCATTCCAGACTTTCATTTTTCATTTATATATGCATACACGCATACATATAAAATCCATTTTGTATTTTACTAAATACATCGTGGCAATCATCTCAGAGGACTGTGATCACATGGTGCTTGGGAAATGGCTGCATCTCACATTTATGCTGGGGTTTTGACTGCACTGATAGTCATACTGAACGAAATGCCCATATCCTTCATCCCAGATGATCCCCCCCATGTGCAGAATGTTTAATGTTCTCATACTTTGTGCTGTGTGCCTGATTATTTTTTTTTAAATGATGACTGTATTTTGTGATTGCCATGTTCAGTATGTTCACCAGCAGCAGCATCATCATCTAGGATGAAAAGGGTAAACCGTCTGTACTCTTAAATCTTTTACATCTCTCATAAAGCTTATGAGCATGATTTACTTTTTAAATCATCACTTCATTTTAAATCCAAGAATGGAAATTAGAGCCTTCTGGGTTTCAATAAATTTAGGTGCCAAACAATGCTACTCTGTGTATGCGAGTTGTTTTCTCTTCCTTGGTTTGATAACGCTTGCATGATGGGTATTTCAGCATGTCAGATTATCATATATGTGCAGGGGTGCACATTACTTTTTTGGTCTGGTTCTCAAGGAAGAACCTGGAGATTCTGCTTGGTACTCACAAATATTACATGTTTAAGGCCCTATGAAATGTTTATTTTTTTTTTTTTTCTTACAAATTCTGTTTTCTGTTTTAAGATTTATGGATAATTTAATTAAATTGCAATAATCAAAAAGCATACCTAATTAATTATAACATGTTAACATATGTTTTCCCTCATAAATTCTGTGTTGTGTATTTTCAGGTAGTCAAATGAAGACGTTTATCTTAATTTATCTTTTAATCATGAAATTATGCAAACTGTTTTTTGTCAAACAGCGTTAAAATTAAAACATGGCAGACAAATTGTGATTATTCCTTTAAAAAAATTGTGTCAGAATTGTGAGATATAAAGTCAGAATTGTGAGATATAAAGTCAGAATTGTGAGATATAAAGTCAGAATTGTGAGATATAAAGTCAGAATTGTGAGATATAAAGTCAGAATTGTGAGATATAAAGTCAGAATTGTGAGATATAAAGTCAGAATTGTGAGATATAAAGTCAGAAGTGTGAGATATAAAGTCAGAAGTGTGAGTTATAAAGAATTGTGAGTTATAAAGTCAGAATTGTGAGTTATAAAGTCAGAATTGCTTGATAGAAAGTCAGAATTGCTTGATAGAAAGTCAGAATTGCTTGATAGAAAGTCAGAATTGTGAGATATAAAGTCAGAATTGTGAGTTATAGTCAGAATTGCTTGATAGAAAGTCAGAATTGCTTGATAGAAAGTCAGAATTGCTTGATAGAAAGTCAGAATTGCTTGATAGAAAGTCAGAATTGCTTGATAGAAAGTCAGAATTGTGAGTTATAGTCAGAATTGCTTGATAGAAAGTCAGAATTGTGAGATATAAAGTCAGAATTGCTTGATAGAAAGTCAGAATTGTGAGATATAAAGTCAGAATTGCTTGATAGAAAGTCAGAATTGTGAGATATAAAGTCAGAATTGCTTGATAGAATGTCAGAATTGCGAGATGTAAACTCACAATTGCGAAATTCTGTGGTGGAAAAAAGCTTCCATAATTCCGTCTGCATTGTCTGCATCGCAGAAATCATAGGGCCCCAAAAAGGCCAACTAGAAAGACATTAAACAGCTAATAATCAATGAACACGCGTATCATCATGATTGCTATCTTATCAGAGATTGAGAAAAATCCTACTCCATTAAGTAAACATGTCCCTGTCCCCAAAAATGTTGGCATGCAAAAGCGCTTCCCTACACATTTTCTGCTGTGCACCATTTATTTTTTACCACTCATGCGCACCAGACGCAGTGACTCCTGATTAGTACAATCCCATACAGGAAACCTACCACAAAAGGTGCTAGATAAAAAGAAAACACTATTTAGCATGAAATTTTGACCTCCTATATCATCAACATCAATCATCATTCAAAGATCAAATTGTGCGAATTTCTTTTTGAGCTTTGGGCTCAGACTGATTCTCACAATCTTACAGCATGAAGATCACTGCAAGAGTTGTTGGCGCTCTGGTGCTGCCCGGGGCTCTGTCTTCATTAGCATGTGTACCGGTGCTGTTCACAGCCGAGCGCGGGGAGGATTACAGCTCTCATTATGAAAGTGTGAGGATTACATACTGCCTGTCTCAGCATCTTAATCACATCCTGCTGGTCTAGTAACTTCAGCTCTGTGACTGAAAGATGACAAGTGAACTGAGACAAAGAAGTGAAGCAAGTCTCAACACAAACAGTTTTAATTGAGGATATTTAAGGCATTAATGAAACCACTGCATAATAACATGAAAACACTCAAGCACCACACACCTACAATGTTTCAAAGTTCAGTCATTTCTTGGCAACCTTAAGGTTTAACTGCATAATAGGGTTTACCGTCGTCCTTCAGTATAGCTAACAATGCCACGGCCGGGTGGCAAATACATGCCAAACATTCCTCGGAGATAAAAAAATCACATACAAAAATAAAAGCTCTATGTTCAGCATGACACACGAATCCACTACGCAACATTTTGCTTCAAGTAAACTCAGACAAATGCCATTTTTCACAGTCAATAAAACACACAACGATAAAAGGCAACACGATCCCCCAGAATTATTGAGAGCAAAAACAAGATGATCAAAGATCGCAACATAATGCTCCTCTGCGAAGGCATTTTCACCAGTATGGTTGAGAAGACGGAAAAATGATCTATTACATAAAACCAAGGTAAACTTAAGTGCATGCAACTTTGTGCCAGGCCGAAAGAACAACTTCCTGTGGCAGTGGTGCAGTAGTGTCTGTTTGGCACTGATAAATGAACCACAATCAGGCTCAGGACGCTCTTAGGGAGCTTTGGGTAACACAAACATTTTGCCTTGTTCAAAGGCATTAATCAGGAATGTCCGATCCTGCTCCTGGAGGACCACCTTCCTGCAGAGCGTCAACCGGCTCCCACAAACATGTCAGGAAGTTTCGAATAATCCTTGATTAGCTGGTTCAGGTGTGTTTATTTAGTCTGCAGGAAGGTTGGACTTCCAGGAGCAGGATTGGACAACCCTTCCATTAGGACATTCAGGTATCTGTCTTTAATTTGTGCATGACTTCATGTAGCAGCTTGTGAATAATTCCAAAAATAATTCTGGGCACAAAAAAAAGGTGGACAACAAACAAAGCTTACAGTAAAATCTCATATGGACGACTGTCTTGCAAGAAGAGGCTACTCCTCTTCCTCGTCCTCCACCTCTTCCTCATTTTCAGGCATCTGCACTTTAACCCAGCCATCCGTAGTCAGGCTGTGCTTCTTCTGATGCCGTTTGTAGTTGTCCCAGTGGCCAGTGGTGTAGCCACACTCTTGGCACTTGTGGGGCTTTTCGCCCGTGTGGCGCAACATGTGCCGCTTCAGGTTCATACTCTGATTGCAGCTGTAGTTGCAAATTGTACACTGAAATGGTTTGGCGCCCGAATGCACCCGTTGGTGCCTCTTGAGATTAGCCAGGTTTCCGCAGGCATAGTCACACAGGTGGCACTTGTAGGGTTTCTCGCCGGTGTGCACTCGATGGTGCCGCTTTAGGTTGTCGAAGTGGGCGGAGGCGTAGTCGCACTGCGGGCACTTGTATGGCTTCTCTCCGCTGTGGGTCTTCATGTGGCGGGCCAGGTGGTTCGGGTAGTGGGTGAGGAAGGGGCAGGCGGCACAGGTGTAGACCTTGTCCCCTCGCTCAGCGGGGCATCCAGTTGTGTCCTTAGTCAGCATCTCCAGGGTGCACTTGGCGCAGATCTGGGCAGAGGATCCATCCTCGTCGTCCAGGACCATGCCGCACAGGCGACAAGTGAAGGGGAAGAACATGTGGGGTAGGGCGGCAGGTTCAGATGGAGCCTGTCCTGACTGCAACACCCCCGTCGATGACTGCTGTGCAAGCCTGAGGTCATCGAAGGTCTGCAAGTAGTTCCCGTCTCTTCCCACGTGGGGACGCGAGACAGACTGCACAGCACCTGCAAGTGAAGGATGTTGAATTACAACTCTTTGTAAAACTCGGTGTAATGTAGAACAAAGCAGAACCTTACTTACCTTCGGTGGGGACGGGAGCCGCTTCTTTTTCCTTCTGACCCACAGTAGTGTGATTTAAACAGTTGCCACTGACAGGCTGAGTGGCACTCTGACCGGGGCTTATGGCTGTATGCATGCGCTGGTGCCTCTTCAGGTTCCCTAAGGAACTGCATGCAAAAGTGCAGTGATTGCATTTATAGGGCTTTTCTCCGGTGTGTATACGCAAGTGCCTTTGCAGGTTCACTAGCTGTGCCGATGCATAGGAGCACAGCGGACACCCGTATGGCTTTTCGCCGTTGTGTGTCTTCATGTGCCTCTTAACGTGGTTAGTGTAGCGCGAAGTGAAACCACAGAGCGTGCATGAGTGAAGCTTCAGGGAGCCATCCTCGCCACCAGCGCCCTCATTCCCTCCCCCTCTAGACTCCACTTGTAAGCCTAAGCCCGCGCAGAGCTTCCTGTCCACAACGCCATCCGCATTCCCTTTGCAGCAGCGCATGCAGTAGGGCCCCACCAAGTCCATACCGGGTCCCAGGGGGTCTTCCAGGAGCTGACCACAGCCCCTGCAAGAGAGGTAAGAGGGAAAGGCAGACTCAGAAACCCTCTCTTCACGCTCGCTTTCGGTTGCGCGGAGGTCGTCAGCGTCACTCTCCATACTGAGGCGGCTGAAGGGGGAGCTCTCCTCGTCTCCCAGGGAGAATCCGGGCAGACTGATGTCAGCTGTACAGGACCACAGCAGGACACTGCATTACATTATGCAGCTGTATAGATACGTTTGCTGCAATCTGAGACAGTGTGTAAGCATTCAAATACAACAATATCTGTAGTATGTAAAGTTCCTAAACGGTTTAGGAAAACCCCTCCTGCAAGATCGTATGGTCTCAAAAGTACAACAACTACAATGAGAGTACAAATTCTGCACAATATATTTTCTCGCATTTATACTTACCCCCTAAGCAAGAGCACAAATGTTAAGTAAATTCCGATAGAAACAATTGAAAGGTGGTACGCCAACAAAACAGTCTAGAGTGTTTCTGAGACGCTTTCCTTCTGCAAGCGTTGTCCTCACACACATGCAATGTGTAGAAATGTGTGAGTCTGAAGTCTGAAGAGGCCTTTATATGGCCCGTTTCAGAAACCCCAGGTGGATGATTACCCAGCCTAATGATAATGATGATGACTATAATGGTACTGCTGATGATGATGAGGGGGAGATGATGATGATGATGATGATGATGATGATGATGATGATGATGATGATGACGACAACTATGATAAAGACCCTGAGAGGAGATGATGATGATGATGATGATGATGATGATGATGACTAAATGCCTTATTATAATGTGTCCTTGATGGTGATGACTGTCTTGATGACCCTTATATATAATAGTAGTGGCACACTGTATTTTTTCCTGATTTGCCATTTTGAAATGGTATGTTCTGTCAGAATACCAAAACCAGTGAAATTTTTCTTGGACGGTAGGCTCTCTTCTCCCATCTGTACATGAAAGATCTGCTTGCTGACAGACAAAATGCAGCACGTTTGCAAAATGGCGCTAACATTACACGTCAGTCTTTGCAGTTAATGTCCCTTCCCATATTGAGCACATATGGCCCTTCATGAATGCCAGCAATACATCATCTAAAGCATATGTTTTAAATCCTCAGGACTTGTCAGTAGCCATCATATAATAGTCACAGTCAAGTAATTAAAGGCACAATATGTAATTTTCACAGCTAGAGGTCGCTTATTCAAACCAAAGGCATAGCTTGATGATGCCTTGATTTCGCGGGATCATTCACCTCAAAAGAATCTGACGGGACTTGGGCAGAAATCATATTCATGGATGAGTTAATGTATTAAAGATTTATTAACGTTACTGTAGTATGAAGCAGGGTGGGGCTGAAAGCCGTTGGAGCAGAACGAGGCTGTTGCAGCATTTGCTAATGACAGCAAACAGTTGCTCATCTGTCTAATAAAACCATAGAATGTAAAAAAAAATGGACATAGTGTCCGTCACCCATAGGATTCTGAAGAGCAGTTTTGAAGTGTAAAGTAGGGTCAAGCTGGCCGTTGCCATATTGGCAGCGCGTCACCACACGTCCCACCCGGAAAACTGAAAATGGGCAAAGGGGCGGGACGTGGGCGGAGCTGAGGTGACGTGATGACTGACAGACAGCAGACAAACGACAATCCACCTGTCACTCAAAGTGGCCACGCCCTTAATTATGCAGAACTTTAAGGCTTTATATAGTGTAAACAAATTAGTTATAAAAAAATTCACCCCCCTCACAGTTGTCATGAAGGGCAAAATTAGCCGTATAGACCAAAACCACAATTTCTACCAGGCTGTAAACATGTTTTTCTGCTGTAAAGTTGGGCATTTTAAAGGATTAGTTGACCTCAAAAGGAACATTTCCTGATAGTTTACTACCCCAATGCCATCCAAGATGTCCATGTCATTCTTTCTTCAGTGGAAAAAAAAAAAAATTTTTTGAGGAAAACATTCCAGGATCTTTCTCCAGACAATGGACTTCAATTGCAACCAAAATGTTGAACGTCCACATCAATGCAGTTTCAAAGCGCTTCGAAGTGCTTCAAATGGTAGTGCGCGATCCCAGCTGAGGAATAAGGTCTTGTCTAGCAAAACGATCTGTCATTTTCAAAAAAAAATTCAAATGTACTGTAAGTGTATATACTTTTTAACCACACTTGATCATCTTGTGCTGGTCTGCAATGAGCCAGGCATCACATAATGTACGTTGAAAAGGTCACACAGAACGTGGGCGGAAGTACCGCCCCATTGTTTACAAAGCGAACGTTCAAAGACTAATACAAACGCTTTTTAACAAAACAACGATAAATTAAATAATTAATATGTCATTCAACATACAATAAAATTTGAACGATCCTCCTTCTCCACACTTTTAAACAATGGGGCGGTACTTCCGCCCACGTTCAGCGTGACCGTTTCAACATTCGTTATACGTAATGCCCAGTGTTGGGGAAAGTTACTTTGAAAAGTAATGCATTACAATATTGCGTTACTCCCTTAAAAAGTAACTAATTGAGTTACTTAGTTACTTTTTAAGAAAAGCAATGCGTTACGTTACTTCTGCGTTACTTTTTAACTGCGGCTTGCTTTTTTGTTTAGTTTTTTAATAGCAAAAAAAATCCTTTTTTGTGCAAATGTAAAGACCTCTTCATACCAAAATTGAAATAATAAGCCTCAGGCTGAGATAAAAATGCAAATTTACGCATGAACCATACTGCCGTGCTGTGCTGCCATTCTGGATAATGGAAGAATAGGATGCAGGAGAAAAACGTTTTACCAATATAAACAAAAAATCTAGTAATTTTTGCTCATGGCTAAACTGAATCAAAGATCAGCAGCACGACATTGGTCAATAAAGGTAGATTAAATGCATACAAATATTTGTTTTATTTAACATTTATATATTTGAGGTTTGCATAGTACTCTGATTTTGCATTTGACTGATGTTATTAATTTTGAGGAGTACTGAATCTTTATTGTGCAAGTGAGATGAATAAATGCTCACATTTAGTCTAGAACTACAATCACACATTTACACACAACGCCTCTGCACTTACTCTCGATTTTTCTCAACATGGGGACAGGAGAGTCAGTCAAATAAACAAATAAATGTGAAAAAGTAACTTGCGTTACTTTTTTGAAAAAGTAACTCAGATATTTTGTTGTAAATTTGAAAAGTAATGCGTTACTTTACTAGTTACTTGAAAAAGTAATATTATTACGTAACTCAAGTTACTTGTAATGCGTTACCCCCAACACTGGTAATGCCTGGCTCGTTGCAGACCAGCAAAAGACGATCAACTGCGGTTAAAAAGTATATACATTTAAGATTTTTTTTTCGTTTCGCTAGAAAAGACCCTTTTCCTCAGCTGGGATCGCGCAGTACCATTTGAAGCACTTCGAAGCGCTTTGAAACTGCATTGATGTGGACATTCAACATTTTGGTTGCAATTGAAGTCCATTGTGTGCAGATAAATCCTGAAATGTTTTCCTCAAAAAAACTAATTTCTTTTCCACTGAGGAAATAAAGACATGGACATCTTGGATGGCATTGGGGTGAGTAAACTTTCACATTGGGGGTGAGGAAATTTTCATTTTGAGGTGAATTAATCCTTAACATGGGACTCAATGAGATTCTGCTCCCTTCTGGAGCCTGTCTCTAGCGGCCAGTCAATGAATTGCAGTTTAAGTCACTTCTGTATTGGTTTCAAGAGAAACTGGGGGTTGCCGCTTGTCTGGCTATCACCAGACCAAGCTCAATGTAAGATTGAACATTGGTCTGGTGAGTCTGCTCTGTATTTTCAACTGCACAAGAGGCGAGCATTATTCAAATGACACTGTACGTAATCGATTAGTAATCCCTGGTCAGACCTTCTGATTAATTAATAATACACACACTCTGTTCGTAGACAACGAATTTCAGTCAATAGAATGTAAGGACTGTTTAAAGGACACATGTCCGCACAGTCGAGAGGTCTTCTGTTAGTTATTATGTAGGTAAATACATATAATTATAGCTACATAAATATTCGTACCGTAATCCAATCAGACCACAAGAGGCGTGATAAACAAGCATAATTCAAATGACTCTGTATGCAATTGGATAGTCCTTCAACCAATCAGACCACAAGAGGCGTGATCAACGGGCAACAACCCATCGCTTCTCAATCCAACATCGTGTTAAATCCGCCAATAGCATGCCAGGAGGATAAGCCAGTCTGTGATTGGTTCACGCAAAAGTGTAACAGAAGCAGTAGAAATGAATATACAGGTTTCCAGACTGAGTTGCAGGGCGAAATCAAATCGCCGGCAGATCAGGCCGCTTGATTAAAACACACAATATATGAAAGAGTATTTTGTGTTTTCATGGTTTCTACAAAATAAAACCGGAAATCGATGGTGGCGCAGGTATGATGTCGTGACGTACGGACACAGTTAAAATTGCTGATTTCTCTGGATTTAAACATTGTTGGAAACATTTTGGATAATGTACAGAAAGTAGTAAGTACACAAGTCAACAAAATATATAACATTGTTCTAGTATTTTTTTTATATATTTTAATCCAAAAATCTTACATATTGTGCCTTCAATTTTAAAAAGTAATTTTATAGAGACTGCTTTCGCAAATTAAACATGGTTTTCAAAAAAAAAAGTTAAAACATTCACTAGAAATTTCTTTGTTAAATTCTATAACATATAATTGTACAATTCCTCAATATTTCCAGATTTTCAATGACAGTGGGAACCCTGTAATATAACATATAATTGTACAATTCCTCAATATTTCCAGATTTTCAATGACAGTGGGAACCCTGTAATAAGAGCTGGTTTCCAAAATGTGGTCTTTGAAATAGAAAAAAAATATTTTATGATTTTCTTAGCATGAGACAGGTTGTACCAAGGGAACTGGCACAATTCTCATTCAAACAGTGGCACAGATTAAAATTTAGACAACAAGAACAAGTCCCTACCAAAGTCGAGAAACTCGGAAACTCAAGTAACTCACCTGAGAACTTTTCAAGGCCTATGATCTTGTTGTCATTGTCAGGATCTGAGAACTCGAGTTCTTGTCCCAGGAGAAAGTCGCTCTCAAAGGTAAGGCTTGCTGGACGTACAGTGCCTAAACCATCTTCAGAATCCACTGAAAGCAAAGGGTCATGGTTAAATACAGCAGCATCTGTGTCTATTGGAAGAAGATCATGCAACTTGACCTACGCATATTTGTATGTGAGCCATTTCAGTCCTTGCCTTTGTGATAATGCGTTGATGTTAATGTGTGCGATATATTATTATTGCAGTTATTTTTTGTTATGATATATTTTATCCTTTATTTTATGTTATCAGCTATTAAATTAAATTGGAACTAAGGCCCTGTGAAACTCATTCAGCAGCTGTAAAATTCATACGAAGAATACTGAATCTTCCATTTATTGTACAAACAAGAAGATTTAAAGGAAACTGCACACCATCTTGTGGGATCATGTTCATTTGTAACAATTACAAATTAATCAACTCTCATCACTTTGGCCCAGTGGAATTATATATATATATATATAAAGTATTTAAAGTAAATTATACTTTTTTCACACTCAAGTCACAATTTATGTATTGCGTTCAATAACATTCTGGGGTCAAAATTTAATTTTAAACATTTTCAGGAGACAATGATCGGCTCCAATTAAATGATATTTTTATTATTATTTTTTGCATAATTTACAGTTATGACAAAATTACAGCTTGATTGGAAATACAATAACATAATTTGTGACATCTTGATTTTAAGTTAGATCATAGTTCATATTTCATTTTATTTTATTTCATATTTCATTTTCTCACAACAGCGAGATCTTAACTTTTAAAAATGTCATAATTTCTTTAATGAATTTTCATATTTTAAGTTACAAGTGTAAAAAAACAAAAAAAACAGCTACTATACATGAAAAATAAAAGTAAAGATAAATAAAGAAGGCAATGTTAAATGTTTCCAAGACAGTTTTAATGTGACCTTCATATAACAAAAAAGGAAAATAAGAAACCCATTATGCAGTGCTGAGTCTGGCTTTACTGTAGATTTACTGCCATCTACTGGACAGCATTGAAAATGTTGACCACTTTTTTTAAGAAGAAAAGAACAAACAATGAACAACCAATACTGTAGCAGCAGGCTATGTTAAAACTAAAGCAAGTCAAATATTACTCAATTATTTACCATGACAGTCTAAATCTAAAATGACTTCCTACACGTGTAAACGGCTAAATTCAGGTCTTCTTCATAATCGGACACAAACACAGAAATAACTCCTAGTTTTGTTAGTCACATAATACATTTCAAGACACCGTATACACAGCATATATTGTCATCAGAAGAATCTTGTCTGACACCTGGAAGCACAATTCAAAATCAAGATGATCAAAACAGATGGCAGTGTGCAATTATGTTTCTGTGAGACTTGACAATAAAATTAATAACTATGTAATTATAAAGTATTACAATTATATATAGTTTATAATTATATTAGTACAAACTCTAACCACACAGCCTAGATGTCCCTGCTATTACTATAACAAAGAGGCTGCTTATTGATAGCTAACATTGAGGAGATTTTGGCCAGATATGTCAAAGTTTAAATGGCTCAAGAGCACATGACAGTTTTAATAACAAGGCAAAGACCACATGAGCAGTTTTTATAATCTTTCTGTGAATTAGTAAACACTTACGAAAACAAAACGCATGTGAGAGGAATGACGCAAATCATTTAGCCGACAAAAAAAAGCAGCTTACACTTGACAGGTTGTGGATTCTGCTGTTTTCTTCTTGGCATCTTCCAGTCAGCCTTTTTATTTGCAACCTCCTCTGGATTCCCTCGCAAATTATCAACTCATTCTCCAAAGTAGCCTTTGAAAGCATTGAAATAACAGACGTTACTGTACTGACACGCACGTCAACATAACCTCTATAACAGATACATGGCGCATTTAGGGGCTAACATGCTAATCTTACAGTGTCATTTAACGTAAATAAGACTGGCGTTATTTATAGCACATAGATATTTTAAACTCGTAGTGCGACAGAATGCATGTCTGTATTCGTTGTGTAAGTTAACACGTACTATTGAATTGAACGACTCTTTCCGCCCAGCCTCTGCGTTTATTCTGTCGATATGTAACACACAAATCTAAACACTGAACTCCAGCTATATTGTCAAGCTCAGCAGATGTCATAAATATACCTGCTCCTTCTGCCTGACACGTCAAATAACAGTTCCCGTCGAGGCAAAACAGCGGCGTCTGACGGTGCACTACAGCTCACGGTCCGCCATTCCATAACACAGCGACCACAAAGAAAGGCAATTAATGCTCTTTTTTCATAACTTAATTGATTTCCAAATTGCCATTGTATACATTTTTCTTCCGCTACGTTGCGTATATCCGTTTCCTCGGTTACGCGTTTCCGGGTAACGTTACGTTGCAGCCTTTCTATTTTTTACATTTCTCTTTTTATGGGACGTTTATAATATATCCAAACGAATGCTTTATCTTAACTATATTATGAACATCCCATACACATGCCTAGTGTTATATTTAGTTTTTTTATAATTCATTTCTAGCGCATTTGATTCAAATGGACGTAATAACTGATAATTATTCTTGCTTATTAGGCTATATTATAACAACATTAGCAGCAGCATTATATTACATTATATTATAGGTATTAGATAATATATTCTGGATACAACAAAAATCAATATTATAATATTTTCCTTCTTTACTATTCGTATAATCATTTATTTTAGCTATTATAAACATTCCATAAACATGCTTAGTGTTATATTTAGTTTTTATTATTATTATTATTCATTTCTATTGCATTTGATTCAGACCTATGGACGTAACTAATAATTATTCGTATTGCTTATTAGGCTATATTATAACATTAGCAGCAACATTATATTATTATATTACATATTATATTATATTATTAATACCACAACGATATTATATTTTCTTTCTTTACTATTCGAATACCGTAGCAAGTACACATCAAACTATATATTTGCTAAATTGAACACACAACAGATTAAGCCTTTTATATATTTTTTTATAAAGCCTTTTGTTGTTGTTTTCAGAGGCAGAGGTCGTTTTCAGCTACTGTTTCATTAACAAATGGCATAAAATGTGTTTCCCTGTTGAATGAAGTGATTTTACGTCATCCCATGGATTCACATCACTGCAGTAGCAGCTCTCCTCTCCCGCCGGCCATTACGAGCTCTCGAGCAGCAGGCGCCGCCGGTGTGCCGAGGAGGGAACCTCGAGGTTCAAGGGGATCTCCTCGCCAACGTCATGCGGCGAATCTCGGACCACAGGGTCCAGAAAAACGCTCAAAGACACCAAACAGGCGACGTTTTACAGCAGTGGGAGGAGCCGCGGGAGCTCGCGAGTCCTCAGCCGCTCAGTGGGAGGAGCCAACCAACCGATGGTGCTGAGCTGATAACGCACTGAGCGGAGGTAAGGCTGATTTCATTAAATTATTGTGCGGTATCTTTTGGACAGAAGATGATTTTGTCTTCTGCCTTACAATATCATACGCTGCATGAACGCATAAAAGTGTATTATTTGGCAGGGGCGAACTGTAATACGTAATAACCTTGCCACTCCCTGCAGTGCTGTGATGCCCTGGTCAGACCTTCTGATTAATTAATAATACACACACTCTGTTCGTAGACAACGAATTTCAGTCAATAGAATGTAAGGACTGTTTAAAGGACACATGTCCGCACAGTCGAGAGGTCTTCTGTTAGTTATTATGTAGGTAAATACATATAATAGCTATATAAATATTCGTACCGTATATCATTAAAGTAACAGTTGGTGTAAATGTCGCTCTTGGCCCTAACGTGGAGGTGTGTCCTCCTCATATAACGTCCTAAACGGCATTGCCACGATGCTTTTCTTATGAGAGTTATTAGTCAGGGTATTAATGGGATCCCCTCCCTCTTCAAAAGAGCCTAACTGAAAACAGAGCTATGATAACATTGCCTCGGCTTTTGATATTTTGGGTTTGCCAAGTTGTTGCCCAACTTTGCTTAATGTGGTTAAACAAGAAAACCGTTGAGTGCATGTCCAGGAATAGTCCAGGGAACCAAGAGAAAGAAAACACACTAAAGCCAATCCAAAGATCTCAGCCACAGGATTTTGCTCTATGGCCAGAGAAGCTATAAAACACATTTGAGCTTTGTCTCATCATTGAGGTCCACTGGCACTGCATTATGCATGATAAATGTATTTCTTTTCCATGCATGCAAGAGGGATAATAATATAACGACGGTGGGAATCAATGATAAGCTATCAGAACAGCCACGTTGTGTCTCTTAGAATGTCTAAATGCACCCATGAAATAATTTAATATATCATGTAATTAAAAAAGCTTTGGAGTCCAACAGCCTCCATTATAACCGTTTTAATTCAGGCTTCACGCTCGATCCGGTGCATTTTAAAACCCTGCATGTCAGAGTGTTGAATGACCTTGATATTATAGGTCCTCTTTATTGGTTTCTGTTCTGTTGAGTGATGGAGCATGCAGTCAAAGGCAAGACACAGACAGACCCTCACATTAATTACGTAATGCTGCCAGATGGGGCTGATGTTGCTTATCTGAGATCAAAATATTGATCTTTAGCGGATCTTGGGTTTTTTGGCCCGTGGGATTGAATGTTTTTCTCTATTTAACAAAACCATGATTTCTCGGGATTGTTTTAAAAAGGGTAAGTGTGAGGAATTTAGTTGTTTTACTATTAAGACTCTACAAGAAGAATAAGTCATTGATTTTCTATTTATTTCTAATTACCATATTGTTTTTTTCTAGGTAGCTTTATAGGCCATATCTCTAAATTGCTATTTAATCAGATTTAATGCGAGACCGCATCAGAATATCTGCAGAGCTTTGATGAGATTGATCCTCATGAATATATGTTTTTAGTTTTTATTATTATTATTGAATCATTTAGCAGTTTGTATTCTTATATTATTCTTAGCAAAATAACTATAAACATGTCAAATTTAGTATTATATATATATTATTTTTATAAATTAGTTTATATTTTTATATTTTCAGCTACATTTGAGTAATTTTGTTGTGTGCTTTTGTCATTTGATTAGTTTTTCAAAATATTTCAAAATGTATTTTTTATTTCAGCTTTACTTTTAGTAAATTTTAGTACTTTAACTGTTGCCAAGACAACATAACTAAGTTTCGTAGGCCAGATATGTCTGTTCATTTTTAAAACGTTCGAACATGATGTTCTTAAGTAATGAGGTTATCTTTCTGATATGGAGTCAGGTGCATCAGTGTCCATCTTCATATCTGGCTCTCCACGTAAGTGTTTCTTTCAAGGGGAGTAGCATTAACAATTGAAAGTAAAACCCCCACCCCCCACATGGAAGCCTCTGAATCCTTCAGGGGAAAAAAGAAGTCAGTCTGGACAATTTTTTCGTCTGTCTGGCATCTCCTTCTCCATTACATATTGACTGTTGATATGAATGTAACAGTCTGGGGTCCAGTTGGGAGATTAATTTCACATGATCATGTATCAAGATAAAATACAGCTCAGACTTCTCTATTCCACGGGCTTCATCCCTCGATAGCACATAATAACTGCCTCTCAGTGAAAATGTGCACTATGCAGGCGTCTTTGCATATAGAGAGAATAGTTTACAAGACATGAAATAATCAGGGTCTTTGGAAGCATCTTATAAAAAGTTGTTTAGGGATGCCCGATAAATCAGCCACAGCAACTATATCGGTATCGGCCGATAGCTATATGTTTATTTTTAATGTTATCGTGTTATAATGTTATATATTAAAGCAGATAAATAATGGATCATTTCCTTCAGCTGATGCCATGATGGTTTTGAATTTGCTTGAAATATGATTGAAATTAAGTTCAATACAGTTAAGTGCATGTGCAGCGCAAGTCTGTCATATAGGCTACATAAAATTATGAGAACATTATAATTGTGTGCTTGGAACACGGCTTTTAATAGTGAGAGTTTTGTTTTTGTAATTAGGCTTTCAAAACGTATACCATTTTGGTTTTAGATTTATCTGCCAATATATCGGTTATCGGCTTTCCAGAATTTCATATCGGTGCATCCGTAATATTTTTACCTTGAAAAATATATTTTAAAATGATTCATAACATGACTTTTAGAGTATGTGCAATATATGTGTTTAAAAGTTTGGGATTAGCACGATTTTTATTCAGCAAGAAAACATTAAAGGATTAGTTCACTTCAAAATGAAAATTTCCTGATATTTTACTGACCCCCAATCTCATCCAAGGTGTTTGTGTTTTTCTTTCTTCACTCGAAAAGAAATGAAGTTTTTTGAGGAAAATTCCTCTTTTGAGAAGATTTTTCTCCACATAATAGACTTTGATGGCAACCAACAGGTTGTCGGTCCAAATCAATGCAGTTTCAAAGGGCTTCGAAGGGCTCTAAACGATCCCAGACAAGGAATAGGGTCTTATCTAGTAATAATAATAATAATAATAATAATAATAAACTTTATTTATATAGCACTTTTCAGGCAAATAATGCAGTTCAAAGTGCTTTACATAAAAATAATGTTCAATAAAAACATATCCATCAAACATAATAAATAAAAAGGTCAAATGCAACATACAGAATAACCCTTTAACCCGTTGGTTGCCATCAAAGTCCATTATGTGGAGAAAAATCCTGGAATATTTTCCTCAAAAAACTTAATTTCTTTTTGACTGAAGAAAGAAAGACATGAATATTTTGGATGAGATGGAGGTGAGTAAATTATCAGAACATTTTCATTTTGAAGTGAACTAATCCTTTAAATTGATCAAAACATTATAAGAGATTTCTATTTCAACATTCTATTCATCAAAGAATTATTATCCACAAAAATATTAGAAGCACAACTGTTTTTAACAAAGATAAGAAGAAGAAGAAAAATCTATGTTTTTTGAGCCGCAAATCAGCAAATTAGAATAATTTTTGCAAGGAACATATGACACTAAAGATTGGAGTAATGATGCTGAAAATTCAGCTTTGTCATCACAGGAATAAATTACAATAAATTAAAACAGAAAACAGTTAAGAGACTTCTTTCAAAAACATTAACACATCTTACTGACCCCAAACTTTGGAATGGATTTGCACTGAAATATGTTTTCTACAACAATCTTACTGTTTATATGGGTTATTTCCCCCAGTTATGAACATTTGCGGTTCGTTTGGATAACTGAAGGAACATAAACATTTCATGTGAGAAGAAACCAAGGATGACCTCGATCAGGAAACGCTGTTGTGGATGATTTTTCTACTTCACCACAATGGTCTATTTGCCAATGTTCAGTGTCAGACCATAAGCGACAAACAGAGACACACAAACTGGACTGTCCAGCTCTGTACAATGAAGAGACCCAAGCAGCAGTCACAGTCCCTCAGTTTTCTCAGCTTCTTCAGCCGAAAGCCCAAATCTGACCCCAGGATTGAGAAGCCCGCCGGGACTTTGAACAAGGAGGAAGTGGCCATCACTCTCACACCCAATGAGCATGAACATGTGGAACAAGTAAGATGACATCTATACATTTATTCTTTCTCTGTACATTTGCAACCATTAAAGTTTCAGTTTAATCTGTGTGTTCTGTAAGCAGTTGGTGTTAATGGCTCATTTTACCTGGTAGACACTTTATTATCTCACTTCCTTTCAAAAGCATCAAACATGCTCCCTCAGATTGCAGAGTCAAGTGAATTTTGAAAGCAACTTCCCCAAAAAATTATGATTAAATAGCATAATTATTGTAAATAAAAAAGTGTCTATCTACAATGATGTCAAGTCAAAAATTTGCACATTCAACTGGCATCCTCTGTGAAACACGTGACATTTTCTTCTTGGAACACAAAGGAAGTATTATCAAAATGTGATCTTTCAATACAATGAAAATAAAACTGTACCCACACTGGACATTTGGGCCGCCATTTGGACCACTTCCAGTGGGACACCACCATGCTCACACCCACGGAAAAATTAGATGCATGACATCCCACAAGTCATTTGATCTAATTTGTTTTATTATGAATGTCTCATTTGTCATGTTAAGTGGTTAGAAACAGACATGTCATTTTCTTATTTAATTAATAAAACACAGTTTTCGTAAAGCTAACTTGTCTTCATTGGTCTGAGAAAAAGTCCTAACTTTCATTACTGCCCTCAGTCATTTTGTCTTTCCTCTCAGGACCGGGCTCACATTGATGTTGGATTAGAGGGCGGTAGGGATGGAGGAGATCCTGGGAAAGGGGAAGGAGGTGGAGTGGGAGATGACGAGGGAGGTGTGGAGTGTGGGAGCAGTGGCTCAATGGGTGTACTGTCCTTGTCCTCCTCCAGTCAGGATCAGCTGCTCGAGCACCTGGTCGAGTGCCCGCTCTGCCTCCTGAGTCAACCACGCGGCCACTTCCCTCGCTTGTCCTCCTGCCAGCACCGTGCCTGCACCGACTGTTTGCGCCAATACCTACGCATCGAGATCTCGGAGAGCCGTGTGGGAATCGCCTGCCCGCAGTGCCCTGAAGTGCTGGCTCTGCCCGACGTCCGTGCCATCCTGGATGACGGTGCACTGCTTGAGCGCTTCGAAGAGTTTCAGCTGCGCCGCTTTCTGGCTGCTGACCCGGACACGCGCTGGTGCCCAGCCCCAGACTGCAGGTTAGCACATAAATGTGATTGGTGAAGCACAGCTATTGTCCCATCCTCTTCTTAGGTGCCATTATAGAGGGATATTGTTCCAACATTTGATATTACCTTCACTTGATGACATATAATATTAGTGTAACTTTCTTTCATTGAAAGGTTTTAGATGTCAAATTTTTTTCATCTATAATTTATATTAAAAGTGGTAGAAAAAGTGCAATGAATTTATCGTTGTTGTTAAATATTAGGGATGTAAAATATATATCGGCCACCATATCGGTATCGGCCGATATACAGCTCTGGAAAAAATTAAGAGACCACTTGACATTGAGAAATGAATGTTAAGTGGTCTCTTAATTTTTTCCAGAACTGTATGTTCATTTTTAATGTTATCAGTAGCGGCCCAATAAGAAAATTTGGCCGATATATTAAAACCGATAAATAATGGATTATTTCCTTCAGGCTTCCGCTGAGACACTTCAGATGCGCACTGTTCGCCATGAGGGTTTTGAATTGCTTGAAATATGATTGTAATTACTTCAAAAAGGAAAATTACAGTTTTAAAAAAATCACAGAATTATCGGTTATCGGTATCAGCCAAAATGTTTATATTGGTGCAACCCTGTTAAATATAAAGCAGAAATTTTACTTTTGATTACAATATTCATATTGTGGCCAATAACCATTTACATTATGGTTGATAAACGATAAATGTCCATTTTTAAATTGAATAAAAAAAAAATATTTTAATGGGCATTAAAACCTAAAGTCAGCAATGAAATGCTACAAGTGAATTTATGCATCATAAAATTAATGTACAGTAAGAAAAATGTATATTAATTTTTAGATTTGTTGAAGATTACATTTAGCAGTGTCATTAAATTATTAACCTTATATAATACATAAAAACCTGATCATCCGATAACTGATACTGATACTGTATATTGTGCATCCCCTCTTGACATTTTTTTACAGTATGCTGCTAGTCACAACAAATTAAATTGTGTTTCATAGAAAAAACTTGCTGACATAGAGGCACCACATAATATTAATGGAATTGCTTGTGAGAAGTTTTCCTTTTTTTCCAGAGTTCTTCAGGAAAAAATCTCTCTCTCGATATACTGTTGGTGAACATCCGACACCACCCACACAATTGAGAGAGAAGTTTAGATGAATATGTGCTGCGTGCCCTCAATAACAAAATAAACACAACAAAATTGAGAAAACAGCAAGCATTTTTAAAATAAAGCATAAGAAAAGCATCTGATCATAGCAACGTGGATATGTTTGCACAAGCTCTACATTTCGGCACTCAAGTAAAGTCACGTCATGTTTACTTATATAGCACTTTATACAATAGATTGCTTAAAATTAAGCAGCTTTACTGTATCAAACATGAAAAACAGTGTCAGTGTCTCGACTTTTTCCACTATAAAGTAGGGCTGTGCGATATTGAAGAAAAATGCTATACGCAGTACCTTGTTAAATAATGTGACATTCGATATGTGATACGATATTGCTTTAAGTGTGTCAAATCTATTTAAATTATATTTTTAAAAAATATTTAAAAACTGAGAATGATACCATTTATGTGTTTCACATTCTTTCTGGGAAAAGAAAGCATCGCTACAACTTCTGAAAGTGACCAGCAGTGTTTTAGCAAAAATGAATGTCACAAATCTGACAATACAATTTTAAAATCAATGTAAACAAACCAAAAAATGTCAATGCCAATATTTAAATACCAAAAACTCTTTGCTTGACTTGGTCATTTATAGTTAGATCAACCTAAAACTTAACATCAAGAACATCCAGGTAAACAAAGACACCTGAACTAGGGGTGGACGATTATTTTTGTTATTTTAATTTATCTTTCTTCACATTAATTAAATATACACTGATACATAATAAAGCTATAAAGGTTATTCAGCCAAGAGCAACAGTGATTTTCTCTTGTTCTTTTGTTGTTTGACAGACAGCGGCAGGTTTACTGTATTAGCAGGCTGTCACTTTAAGACCTAATGCACGGATCCTATTGACACGCATTCGGTTTCTTTCCCCAACTGATATCGTTCACTTAAAGCATAACCGACTGTGTTTACATGAATACTCATCAAGACAGCCATTTTGACATAACTGGGTGTGTATTTGACAGTTCGAGTAACAAGACACGAAACAGAACTGAAGGGATCACACGCTTTCAGAGAGACGGCTTGTGCGCACGTTTCGGTGTGTGTGTCAGACAGCAGACAGCGCGAGACTGCAAGAGTTGTTTTTCGCAAGTTATTGCGTTTAATAACTCTTTTTAACGTCAAGCAAGTCACATAAGTAACAGTCCTGTGCCCAGTCTATTCTCTGGTATATGCGTTGACCTAAAACGTACACTTTTCACAATGTTGAAGTAGCCTATTAAAATCATTCAGATATTGTGTGCCGTTGCGATATTGCGATATGTACATTTGAGATATTTCGATATATTGTGCAGCCCTACTATAAAGCAGTTCTCCAGTCAGTGTGTTCATGTTTTCAGTCGCGGACGTCTGACTTTACGGACTCAACAGAAGAAATTAACCAGAAAAGAGTTTTATGTGAAAGAAGGCGGAGCCTCCACTCACACCTACCTATTATGTAATCGCCATGGACCAATGGTAGTACAAAGGTGTTTACCAACTTTTCCAGAAAGTTCGCTTTAGCAAGCTGTTTCGAACTCCCAAAACAAACTCCAAAGGAAGTTCGTTTTGGCCTGATTTTGTTCGAAAATGACGTCACATCAGTTTGTTCTTCAATTTCGCTTGAAGTATATCGGAGCCTTAACTAGCTTGACTGAAATGGTCTACTAGGTCATCCTCAGTCACACCGGCTTGTAGTGGGTTTTAGCTGTATTTTTAATGAGCAAGAGCATAAAAAAGTGGCAGATCATTGTCATTGTCAAGTAGGTTCTCCTCTGTGGTGCATTATGTATAGTTCTGGAGCCTAGCTTTAGGTTTCGTAATGGTAACCGGATCAGGGTAATGATGGGAATCTGTGGCTGTTTGGCATTTCTTGTCAACAAGCCAGTATTAGGTATCACCTGCAGTCCCTCCACATGGGACAGAGAGCATCCTCTCTCTCTTTACTACTGTGACTGAAGCACAAAAAACCACGATAGCTGTAACCACCACCGTCTGCTACATGGTGGCTTATGTTCACATATCAAATGATGTGTGTGTAAAATATTAATTAACACATGTTAACTAGCTGCATATTGTTCTTATTTGGAATATAATTTACTTACTGCATAATCTCTATGTTTTATTGTGTCGTTTCTGTCATTCATTAGCTATGCAGTGATAGCTTACGGCTGTGCGGAGTGTCCCAAGCTAAGCTGTGGTCGGGAAGGCTGTGAAACCGAGTTTTGCTACCACTGCCGTCAGTTGTGGCACCCAGACCAGACTTGCGACCAAGCCAGACGTCAGCGCGCTCGCCACACATCAGGAGTCAATGATGTCTCCACTCTCTACGTGTTCAACGAGGAACCTGGCGGTATGGTGCAGATATTGAGGGACTAACCAAATATCCGTTTGATGTCCCAGCTAAAATGTTTGTTTCTGCTGTCGCTCTTCAAGATGCAGAGGAAATCAAGCCCTGTCCACGTTGTGGGGCCTACATCATGAAGACTAATGATGGCAGCTGCAATAGAATGAACTGTACAGTGTGTGCTTGTCAGTTCTGTTGGCTGTGCATGCAGGAGATCACTGATGTGCACTACCTCAGGTACACGCATACAGGACACACACGGTCATCAAGTTACAGTAAGAGTAGTCGCACGCAGCCAGATCTTTGACTAATCGCTCACAGCTAAGGTCTTGTCCACGTTGTAGCTTATTTTGTACAAGAACTGCCCATTTTGACAGGAAGATACCGTCTGATTGTGAAAAGCAACCAACCACAGTTCAGTTTAGATTTGTATGCACTTTAAAGGTGGATTTATCTGAAATACACTACCATTCAAAAGGTCAGAAAGATTTTTTTAAAGAAATTAATACTTTTATCAAGGACAGACACATTAAATTGAGAAAAAAAGACAGTAAAGACTTATAATGTTACAAAAGTTTTCAAATGAATGCTGTGTTTTGAATAAACATGTATCATGGTTTCCACTAAAATATTAAGCAGCACAAGTGTTTTTAACATTGATAATAATAAGAAATGTTTCTTGAGCAGCAAATCAGCATATTAGAATGATTTATGAAGGATCATGTGATTCTGAAGACTGGAGTAATGCTACAATTACAGGAATAAAAGTGCTGTCAAATGATTAATCGTGATTAATCGCATCCAAAATAAAAGTTTGTGTTTACATAATATACAGTATGTGTGTGTACTGTGTATAATTATTATGTATAAATAAATACACTCACACATGCATGTTTATATTTAAGAATTCTTTTTATATTTATACATAAAATATGTATATTTATAAAAAAAAAAAATATATATATATATATATATAGTATATACATGCAAATATTTCTTAAATATATACATGTATGTGTGTGTATTCAAATATACATAATAATTATACACAGTACACACACATATATTATGTTAACACAAACTTTTATTTTGGATGCGATTAATCGTGATTAATCGTTTGAAAGCCCTAATTAAAATAGGAAACAGTTATTAAGTTAAGTTGTATTTCACAATATCTCTATATTTTTGGTCAAATAAATGCCTTGGTGAGCATAAAGCCCTATTCGCACGGGATTAGTATTACCTGGTGACCTCTAGTAATTTGTAATAATTGCGGAGGTTGTCTGTGATTTTAATCCCGTTTTAATCTGTAAAGTAAAAATTCCCCCGCAAATGACCTTCCATATTTCGCCGAACACAGAGGTCCTGTGATAATATTAGTCCCGTCCGAATCGGCATCTCTGTGATTTGGCCAGGATGGTTTTTGTTTCTTGTGCGTATTTTTATCCGTATTTCGCAAAGAAAGGCTGCATTCATAACGCGCTACGTCATAAATGCATGTGCGGCTGTGCATATTATACTTTCACTTTAGAATTTTCTAAATCACATGAGGTCCCCAGAAAATACTTTCAAAAACATAAAAAAATCGTACCTGTCCAAAACTTTTGAACTGTAATGTAATGTATACCACAATAAACGATTTGAATATCTATTATTATTTTAAATAATGGTTCGCTAATCTCTGTGAACAGTCGTATAGAAAATAATTTAAATAATTAAATAATGGTGCAGAAAATACTGAAAAATTTGACAAAAGGGTACAGATTATTTCATGGACAAAAAAGGGGCAGAATATACAGTTTTATCATAGGTATCTCATTCTGGAGATTTGATGCCTCTAACATTGAACACTCTTCCTCTCAAATGCTCATTGTATCAACCCTGTACATTCTACATACTTTATTTCCCAGCAAAATGATTTTAAAAAACATGCTACCCTTGGAAGTTTCATTAACCATAATCATAGTTTGTAATCTGTGATTTTTAGAATGTGCCTGCAGTTTTGTATGCAAAATTTGCTACGTTGTTGTGTAAGAGAAACTCACTGCATTTATTAATTGATTAAGTTACTGTAGGCTACTGTTCACTTTCTAATTAACATTTACAGAACATTTATCCAGGGTGCAGAGCTTAGAAATATAGGACATTTGCCTGCAAGCACATAGCCCACATTCATCACAAGCATTCACCAGAGTTTGTGATCTGTTATTAAGCTACTCTCTGACACATTCGGTCCAAGCTAAACAGGGGTAATTCTGCTGCACAAGAATGTTTTTCTGGCCCTGGAATACTGAGATTGTGCCGAGTTGTTTTTGTAGCCGACTTCATGAACGTTGCAGATTATCAGATTTGCTTAATTACTTTTAATCAACACAAGTCTTGCAGAAGCTGAGGCGTTTTAGAGGTCTGAGCTTTAAAATAGCGACTTTGCTACCAGTTTCATTAAGCTATCGCTGCACCAAAGCTGATTGCGAATAGATTTTTCCATTCTTGGATGTCGGCCAGCACCGACTTTTGTCAATTAATCAGTACAAATCTCGGTTCATATTTCCCTGTCCATGCAACCCAACCCCCATGATTTGCTAGAAGCAGGTTTCTTAATTTAATGAACACCCATTCTGCTCGGCTCCAGCTGGCTGGAGAAAGATTTTTATGAAATGGCAGAATACATACATAATGCTGTCATCATTTACTCACCTTCATGTCATTACAAACCTTTCTTTCTTTGGTGGAATATAAAAGAAGATATTTTGAAAAAATGTCTTTTTTGTCCAATGAAAGTCAGTGGAGCCCAGTGTTGTTTTGAACCCCATTAACTTTCATTGTATGGACAAGAAAGAAAGAAAGAAAGAAAGAAAGACAACCATACAGGTATGGATCGACATGTTGAGAGAATATTTTCATCAAAAAAAAAAACCTTGAACATTACTGAGATACAGCGGTTTAAAGAGACGGTTCACCCAAAAATGAAAATCCTGTCATTATTTACACACCCTCAAGTTGCAAACCTGTATGAATGTATATCTTCAGCTGAACACAAAAGAAGATATTTTGAAGAATGTGGGTAACCAAACAGGCAAAGGGTAAGGGTGTGAACCTAAACTGGTTTCACGGTTTGGTTCAACTTTTACGATTATCATGCAATCGATTCGGTTCAATTCGATGTCACGATGCATCACATTTCATTGACGATGCACTGCATCCTCATGGATACAATTTTGTCAGTCAGTTATATAAACTGAACCTTTAATTTTACCTGCTCAAAGAAAACACGCTTCTTGAATGTATCAAACAAAACTCAAGTCTGGGCACAGAAGACAACAGGAGCATTTAGAATAAATACACAAAATACTAAAGACACTTCAGGAGGTGGTCTGGGCCGCATTACAGTCAAAACTAAAGTCTAAATTTATGTGGTTGTTGAAACCACGTATGTAAATTTTACTCCTTGCAACAATGCTAAAAAAAATTACGTGTGAGAGTGTGTTATGGGCTATATGGCCAGATATGACAGCGCTACTGAAGCACGCATCGCCACAGACGAGCAGCTGCGTATCGCTTCATCAAGTCAGCGCACAAACTACTGAAAGTAAAGTCGTAGGTGCTCAACATACAGTCATATTCATTAAAAGTAAAGAAACTGAATGATCTTACCAGTGCTGTTGCCGCACTCTCTCCTATTGCGGTCTTTGATTTTGAAATTAGCTGATGATTAATAAAATGCAGCTCATATCTGTTGTTTTCAGTGACGTGAACTCCAATTAATCTGCATATAGTGCAGGAATTGAAGATCGGATTTATATCCGTCTTGCGGAGATACATTGATGTGCATTTATGTGATACATTTACAGTTTTTATTTACACACAGCGTGTGTGTTCTCCAGGTCGTGTTTACCAGGTTGTTCATAAAAGCCTAAATGTGTCCAGATGTCTGCTTTTAAAGTAGTTGGAGCATTTTAATTACTTGCACTCGCGTCTCGCCTCCCTCTGCCATTGTATGCTACCGCGACAACACACGTACGTGACAAATGACGTCAGAAAAGAATCAGTACATTATAATCGGTTATGGTCTATTACTGAACTGATACCGAATCATCCTCGTCTGCATCGCGATGCATCGTAGAAACAAATCATTTTGACACCCTTAGCAAAGGGACACATTGACTTCATAGTTTGGATAAAAAAAAATACTATGGAAGTCAATGGGGTCCATAAACTGTTTTGTAACCGACATTCTTCAAGATATCTTCTTTTGTGTTCAGCAGACCAAAGAAATTCATAAAGTTTTGCAACAACTTGAGGGTGAGTAAATGATGACAGAATTTTCATTTTTGGGTGAACTATCCCTTTAATGGGAGCAACATACGAATGCATGTGTGAACATCATTTATTTGTGTTAAAGACTTTTTGACAGAGTATTGACAGAATGTATGCTCTAAAGTTAAACGAAAAAAGATGGTGTTGAAAATGTATCGATAATTCACATTTCTTTCAGCTAACTATTTGATGCGCTAATCCATATTCTGCAAAAAATCCTTGGATGAAAACTTGGCTATTGTTTTGAGTGGTGGATCAGCATTCATCAATAATAAAGTGTTGTCTTCAAATATTTACTTCAAATTGGCTTTCAAGCTAGAACCCTGTAACACTTTGCCACACTGAACAAAACAGGAAGTGACACTGACCATAGAGGATTGTAATTCACCCAGGCAGTGCATGAGGCTAATCGAGGATGGGATCATAAAATATTGATCCAAATGAGACAGTGTGTGTGTGTGTCGGGCTTTTATTGTCTTATATTCCTTGTCTTATCTTTAACCTCATGTCATATACAGTGTGTGTGCGTATGATACAGTAAATGAAAAACTTTATTTTCCTCTTTTTCTTTCAGTCCCTCAGGCTGCACTTTCTGGGGAAAGAAGCCGTGGTCGCAGACCCGAAAGGTTTTGTGGCAGGTCGGCATGCTGCTCGGGGCTCCGGTGGTGATCTCGCTCATAGCAGGCATTGCGTTACCGGTCATCATTGTGGGCATCCCGATTTATATGGGCCGCAAGGTAAAGACTTAAAGCATGCTGAATTATTTAACTCAAAGTGAGCTTCTATGTCTGTCCTCTCCGTGGCGAAATAGATACAGTGACCGTTTAATAGCTCTAGGATGGTAAAAAGACAAGGTCATGCCCCTGGCTGTGTGCTCATCATAAGAAAAATGCTGCCGAATGCATATATGTAAATGTATGTAAATCCACCAGACCTGTCCCCTTCACACAGCAGGTAAATGTGATATAGAAAATGTTTGCAAAGAAAGTAGAGAGTGATTCACTGTGCCATTCATTTATGGCGTCAATTTTGCTCTTTTGGGCCCCATAAAAAATACAACAGGATATTTTTAGAGTAATCAGATTAATCAGAAAACACTTACTTCCTTTGTATGCCTTACTTAATTTTAAGTGACTTAAAAACCTTGCAGTGTAGCCTATATTATAAATGATTTATCCATTCACATCGTTATTTTTATGAGTGCCCTTGAAATCTTTAATCAAAAACATTCCCCTCCCCCTTGCAACGACGTCTCTTCTCTGATGACGTGTGCACTGGCACAAGCAACCTGTCAACCACATGAGATTGCAGTAATTAGCCAACCACAACGATCCAATTAAATCAGCTATACCAATAAACTAAATCAATTTTCTTGTTTAAAGGGTTAGTTCACCCAAAAATGAAAATTCTGTCATTAATTACTCACCCTCATGTCGTTGGATACCCGTAAGACCTCCGTTCATATTCGGAACACAAATGAAGATATTTTAGTTGAAAGCTGATGGCTGAGAAAGGCTTCAGACAGGCCTCCATTGGCATTCAGTACATTGACACTTCCAAGATCCATGAAAGGCACTTAAAACACTTGTTACAAAGTCTATCTCACCACAGTGGCTCTACAATAATCTTACAATGCGACGACAATAGTTTTTGTGCGCAAAAAAAAATCTAAATAACACCTTTTTCCAACTTGTTCTCGACTTCCGTGTATGCCTCCACGACGCATGCGCGAGAATATTACGTAGCGCCGGTGTTCGGGAATCCATGAAATACACACTTAAGCCCCATTTTGAGCACTACGCCGAGACCTAAAGCACGATCAATGTAGAATCCAACAGCTTAGACACGCGCGTCTTCCTCTGCTCGTAAACAAATCGCTTCTGGGTCATGTGTCCGAACGCCGGATCTGCGTCATATTCTCGCGCATGCGTCGTGGAGGCATACACGGAAGTCGAGAACAAGCTGGATAAAGGTGTTATTTTGATTTTTTTTTGCGCACAAAAACTATTGTCGTCGCATCGTAAGATTATTGTAGAGCCACTGTGGTGAGATGGACTTTGTAACGACGTTTTAAGTGCCTTTCATGGATCTTGGAAGTGTCAATGTACTGAATGCCAATGGAGCCTTTCTCAGCCATCAGCTTTCAACTAAAATATCTTCATTTGTGTTCCGAATATGAACGGAGGTCTTACGGGTGTCCAACGACATGAGGGTGAGTAATTAATGACAGAATTTTCATTTTTGGGTGAACTAACCCTTTAAGAAGCCGTTTCACTTGAATATACACTATATTGCCAAAAGTTTTGGGACGCCTGCCTTTACATGCACACAAACTTTAATGACATCCCATTCTTAATCCGTGGGGTTTAATATAGAGTTGGTCCACCCTTTGCAGCTATAACAGCTTCAACTCTTCTGGGAAGGCTTTCCACAAGTGTGTTTATGGGAATTTTTGACCATTTTTCTAGAAGCGCTTTTGTGAGGTCAGGCACTGATGTTGAAAGAGAAGGCCTGGCTCACAGTCTCCGCTCTAATTCATCCCAAAGGTGTTCTATCGGGTTGAGGTCAGGACTCTGTGCAGGACAGTCAAGATCCTTCACACCAAACTCGCTCATCCATGTCTTTATGGACCTTGCCTTGTGCACTGGTGCGCAGTCATGTTGTAACAGGAAGGGGAGCATGAAATTGTCCAAAATGTTTTTGGTATGCTGAAGCATTAAGAGTTCCTTTCACTGGAACTAAGGGGCCAAGCCCAACCCCTGAAAAACAACCCCACACCGTAATCCCCCCTCCACCAAACTTTACACGTGGCACAATGCAGTCAGACGAGTACCGTTATCCTGGCAACCGCCTAACCCAGAAGGTAATCTGAAGGCCACACGCAGTTTGGAGGTCTGTAGATAGTGACTCTGCAGAAGGTTCCCAATTGCTTCCACTTTGTTATAATACCATTAACAGTTGACCATAGAATATTTAGTAGTGAGGAAATTTCACGAATGGACTTATTGCACAGGTGGCAACCTATCACGTAGCCACTCTTGAATTCACTGAGCTCTTGAGAGCGACCCATTCTTTCACAAATGTTTGTAGAAGCATCTGCATGCCTAGGTGCTTTATTTTATACACCTGTGGCCATGAAAGTGATTGGAACACCTGAATTCAATGATTTGGGGTGTCCGAATACTTTTGGCAATATAGTGCATCACAAAAAAGATAGGATGATCATGATTTTTCATGCCGACTTTAAGTCTGAATCTGTTTGCTTGCCTTTCAGGTCCATGGTCGCTGTAAGAAAAACAATATCTCAGGAAGTAAGCATTATCTGACAGTGGCCAGTGGGGTCATGATGTCTGTTTTTGTGTCTCCAGTCATAGCGGCCATTACTGTGGGTAAGAAACTCATCTATCCACTTTGGCTTCTTACATATTTGAGAGGTCATTTCATGTTATATGTTGTGTTTTATGTTAGATACATTACCATTTAAAAGTTTGGGACCCATACATTTTTTTTAAATGAAATTAATACTTTTATTCAGCAAGGATGCATTTAAATTGATTGATGTTTGTAATGTAAGATTTCTATTTCAAAGAAATTATGTTCTTTTGAACTTTCTGATCATCAAAGAATACTGAATAAATCACAGTTTACACATCAATATTAAGCAGTTTTCAACATTGATAATAATAAATGTTTCTTGACCAGCAAATCATCCTATCAGAAGGATTTCTGCCGGATCATGTGACACTGAATACTGGAGTAATGATGCTGAAAATTCAGCTTTGCCATCACAGGAATGAATCACATTTTAAAATAGAAAACATTTTAAATTGTGATAATGTTTCACAATATTACAGTTTTTATTGTATCCTTGATCAAATAAATGCCGCCTTGGTTAGCATAAGACACTTTTTTGAAAAACATTAAAAACTCTTACTGACCCCAAACCTTTAAACAGTAGTGTTTATCTTTTTTATGTTATTGAATATGAAAATGAGGAATAGGGGTGTTAAGAAGGCACTTTAGTGGTCCTATTGTTATGGCGATGTAAAGGTGCTGACTTAAGTGTTATTTCTTGGTATTGATTGTTCTGGCATGAGTTCAGACAAATGAAGCTATTTAAGACACAAGTTTGCCTCTCAGAAAAGACCTTAAATGAAAAAAGTAGAAATGAAAAAGCACTTAAAGGGATAGTTCGACTAAAAATCACTTACTCACCCTCATGTCATTCCAAACCTGTGCGACTTTCTTCTGTGGAGCCCAAAAGGGGAACTGAAGAATATCCAGGCCACTCTTTGAAATGCAAAAGCCATCTGAAACCAAGAACAGACTTCCCACATCTTTTCAGTAAATCAGTTGATTTAGCTGAATAACAACTTATGCATAAATCTGTTCATCAAGCAAAGCTATTGCATCCACTTTTATGATGTTGATATTTTTTATCTTTTATTGGTTTTATTGATATTATTCAAAGCTCCAGTCTCAATCATAATTGTATGAAAAAGAGCAACTGGCACATTATTAAAGATTTCTCATTTTGTGTTCCACAAAATCAAGAATATCTTATGGCTTTGGAATGATTTCAGGGTAAATAACCTTTTTTTGGGTGGGGGGTAGGTGAAATAATCCTTTAACGTCCATTATGCACACATTTTAGCCTACATATATACTGTACATGCAGCTGTTTCATTCACACACACACACACACACACACAGTGACTGCCCCGGTCGTCTCTGATGACTCATCTATCTTCTGCTTTGGCACTCCTGTGAGAGTTGGAACTGGGAGGGGAAGATTACAGCAGCCGGCTGCAACTAAAATGTCAGAGCGATCTCCATGGCATAGCGTGAAGACCTGAGCGCAGCACATTCACTGCTCTGTGCTCTCCTCCCAAACCCAAAGCTTGTGTTCCCTCTCATTCTCCCGTCTGAATAGCCCTGTCTGTTCTGCAGCTCTGACCTCTCCTCAGGAGAGCCACAGAGGGGCCTTGTCCCCTACAATGTCCTCATCAACAATGCCACACTGTTCTCATCCAGAACCAGGAGGATCATGGCCTTTTGTCTCCTTTATTGCGTGTTGTCCTTGTCTTTGCTGCTAGCATTATGCCTCTGTGTATTTACGCTGCCATTATGTGAATTACTGCCCTTTTCCTTCAGATTCATCTGAAAATAAGTTCACTTTTGAGGTAAATATGTCAGTGATTTGATGTATTCGTTTGCATATACAGTAGGGACTTGTACACTTATACAACATTTTCTGTTATTAATAATAATACTCTTTTGGAATAACTTCATAATTAATTCTAATTTAGTAAATCTTCTGTGTTTCAAGGTGTTGGGGTGCCTCTTATGTTGACGTATGTCTACGGGGTCGTGCCCATGTCGTTGTGCCGTAATGGCTGGTGCAGGCCACAAACTGAACCTCCGGAAGTACGAAACATACAGCTGGAAGATCTGGCCAATTGTAAGTCCAGTTAAAAGTTGAGCCCCTACTAAATTAAATATTTGCTCAGTAGCCTAAGAGGAGTTCAGCTGCAGTAAAAAATAATGCTTCTGTTTCAACTGTAAATCTAGCTGTTCAGTTTTGTACAGAGATTCTTGTTGTTTTTGTGCCAGATAACGGCTGTATGGCTGATACAATAATGTAGGGATAATATAATACGGATATTAGATAATAGAGCAAGATAATTCTGCTTCTACGTAGCTTCAGTTAAGTTATCTCTGAGTGTTCAACAGGCAGTGTTGGGGAAAGTTACTTTGAAAAGTAATGCATTACAATATTGCGTTACTCCCTTAAAAAGTAATTAATTGAGTTACTTAGTTACTGTTTAAGAAAAGTATTGCTTTACGTTACTTTTGCGTTACTTTTTCTCACCTGGGCTGCATAACAAAAAGTTATATTTTTGTGCAAATGTAAAGACCTCTTCACACCAACATTTAAATAATAAGCCTCAGGCTGAGGTAAAAATGCAAATTCATGCATGTACAGTAGAGGACCTTTCAGCTGTGCTGTCGTTCTGGATAATGGAAGAATAAGACACAAGAGAAAAGTTTTATCAATAAAAACATAAAATCTAAAGTCATTTTTGCTCATGGTTTAACTGAAAAGGTCAGCAGCAAGACATTGGTCAACAAAGGTAGATTAAATGCATAAAACTATTTGTTTTATTTAACATTTAATAATTGGAGGTTTGCATAGTATTCTGAATTTGCATTTGACTGATTTTATTCATTTTGAGGAGTACTGAATCTTTATTGTGCAAATGAGATTAATAAATGCTCACATTTAGTCTAGAACTACAATAACCATCATGTTTACACACAACGCACTTACTCTTGATTTTTCTCAACATGGGGACAGGAGAGATGTCAGTCAAATAAATGTAAAAAAGTAACTTGCATTACTTTTTTGAAAAAGTAACTCATATTTTGTTGTAAATTTTAAAAGTAATGCGTTACTTTACTAGCTACTTGAAAAGTTATCCGATTACGTAACTCAAGTTAATTGTAATGCGTTACCCCCAACACTGTCAACAGGTCCAGTTTTTTTATGTTTTAAAAACATTTATTGGTTATACGGACATTAAGGGAACATTACTTTTTTTTTTAAAATAATTTTGCAAACATTATGGGAACATTACTTTTCAATGTTCACTAACTAAACAAAACAAACTAACAAACTAAAATGTTTCAGAAAAAAACAGGAATAGATAACTTTGAACGAACGTTATATTAACGTAAATTGGAGGGAAAAACAACCTTTGTTTATATCTTTGTGAAAACCTTACCAACCTTAGAATGTTCCCTGTTAGATGGGTTCACTGTAGTTAGATACTTTTTACTAGGAGCTTTTAGTGTAGCTAACTACTTTTAAGAGTATCTTTGCTTTCACTGTAGTTAGCTACTTTTGTGTTAGGAACTTTTAGTGTAGCTAACTACTTTTAAGATTATCTTTGCTGTAATTTAACCACCTTAAAGAGATTCACTTACTGTAGCTACTTTTAGTTTGGAACTTAGTGTGGCTACCTAAAGTATCTATTCAGTGTAATTGGCTACTTGTTCATTTGTATAGCTAACTACTATTTTTAAAGGGGTCATGAAGTGAAGAGTTTTTCTATTATTTTATAATGTTTCCTGAGATGCGCTTATAATGTTAGTATACATAATAAAATGTTATAATTTAGAAATAAAAGTCTCCTGTGAGACTTCAGTGTAAATGCACACTGCTGTGATTGGCTGACATCTTTGAATGTGAAATACGTATTACCTGTGGAACCCCCTCGTTTTTACTATATCAGCTGTTGAGATTAACAAATCCTGAAAAGTGTTGATTATAGCATCATATTTAGATCTTTTCCCATCACATGAAAAGTTGCAGCGATGAGCATTGAGCAGATGACAGACGTCCATACAGCGCGATTTCTGTCTTTCACCACAACTAACAGCAAACATGATGTAAATAAGTAAGAGCTTCGTTGTGCAGTGTAAAAGCGTCATTCATAATAACGGCAGTTTTGGCAAGTGTCCAGATAAACTCGCCATTATAAAGAGAGCGTTCTTTAATCGCTTCCTGTATATAATTTACTCACAATTTAAATAACAGATTATTTTCAGGCTACTAAGTGAAACAATGTCCCAGCAGGCACACAACATTATAAGACGCTGCTATTTGGTTGCGACATCAGGTGACCAAAATTCAATGTCAGCTCAACGTGTAATGTCAACGTTAACTTGACGTTCAAAACCGACGTCAGCTGACGTTGATATTTAGTTGTTTTTAGGTTGTTGTACAGTAACCAAAATCCAACGTTGAGTAAAAGTCTCAAGCCAACGTCATACTGACGTCAATCTCCAACGTAGGACAGACATTGGAGGTTGATATCAATATGATGTTGGGTTCTGACGTCAACCCAATTTTCATTTTCAACCACAATGCAACGTCTGTCCAACGTTGGGGACCAATGTCAATCTGACGTCATATTGACGTCCGGTGCCTGCTGAGGGGAAAGTTGATCGTTTAGTCACTGGCTTGATTTACTTTTTGGGACAAAGAAAATCTGCCTGAACTTGAATAATTACACATCAGATATCACTGATCACAGATCAGGCATTAACAGTTACTTTCATGTGTGTGGCGTTGCTGTCAAGTCCATATGGTAAAAGTCTGTTTGCAAAGCCTGCACCGAAATTGCGACTGAATTACCAAATAATCAACAGTGAAATGTAAAAATAAACTGAATCCATTTTTCTCTGACATCGGGATCCTTAGGCAGCTTATGTAGAAACAGCACAACGTCTGCGTGGCATCACAATCTTGTTAGTATCACATTCTTATCGTAAACAACTACTTTAGATCTACTCATCAGCCGAACACCAGTGGGCGGGGACAGCGATGCGATGATGTAAAAGTAGGCGTGGCTGTCTTGTTCCAAAGGCACTCCTTTGAAAATTATTGTGCCCCTGTGATGTCACATGCCAGCTCGGATTCGATTATATAAATGTTTTTTTATTGATGACGAGGACGTTTTAAATTATGGAACTTGCAGTATGTATTAATGATACAAAGACCTCTTATATGCCAAAAGATCAAGGAAAATTTGATTTCTCATGTCATGACCCCTTTAAAAGAGCTTTAGCTTCAGATAATGAATGTTTTTAGCTTGGAAAGCTACAGTAAAAAAAAAATGCTTACCCATCACTATACTGCACATTACCCATGACACTGTTTGCCTGAACATGATCCTGCTTTATTATAAATGGCTTATCTGTATGTATGAGTTTGTATTTAATTATGCAAAGAAATATTAGTTTTGCTATATTAAGCTCTCAGTTTGGCCTGATCTGATGACATTTAAACTTCTCTTGAAGATCTTCTATTTTCTCATGTAGTCAGTGATCATTGGACTGGCCAGCCCAACCCAGCTCTGACCAACGGAAGCGTACAGGAAGTGAGTGTGAATGTGGAGGAAGTGATGCCGCTTCCCAGCACCAGTGTGGTCCCGTCTGGAGCAAAGGGCTCCGTTGAACTCTCTAATGATGGACATAATGACAGCACTGAGCAGGTTGTTCAGTCAGACGATGTGGATGTAGCTGAGGAGTGTGCCTTCAGCAGTACACAAACATTTGCTCTGAGGTCAGCTAATGTCATGACATGGCAATCATTTTTTAAATATTAATAAGTAAGCAGGATTGTTAAAACATATACTCTACTGTTTAAAAGTTTGGGGCCGAAAACATTTTGAAAGAAGTCTCTTATGCTCACCAAAACAGCATTTATTTTTAAAATTAAAAATACAATAAAAAGGGTAATATTGTGAAACATTATTAGAATTTAAAGGGATAGTTCACCCAAAAATGAAAATTCTGTCATCATTCACACCCTCCTCTGTGTGACGTTCAAACCCGCAAGACTTTCGTTCACCTTCGGAACACAAATTAAGATTTTTTATGAAATCTGAGAGCTTTCTGTCCAATGGAAGTGACCAATGGTTTAACCTTAAAAAACTTAGGGGTTTGGAACGACATGAGGGTGAACTAACCCTTTAAAATATGTTTTCTATTTGCAAGTATTTTAAAATGTAATTTATTCCAATGATGGCAAAGCTGAATTTTCAGGATCATTACTCCAGTCTTCAGTGTCACATGATCCTTCAGAAATCATTCTAATATGCTGATTTTCTGCTCAAGAAACATTTCTGAATATTAATATTCAAAACAGTTGTGCTGCTTTGCTTAATATTTTTGTGGAAACTGGAAATTATATATTTTTTTTACTCAGGATTTTTTCTTCATTATGATATCACAACAGTCGTATTACTCTGACATATTTGACATTATACCCCTCAAAATATACCAAAATTAAGGTGTATTTAAACCATTGTATGCAAGATTTTACTTTTAATATATTTTATTATAAATTATTAGATAGAATATTAAAAAAAAGCTTCACATCATCGACTCCTGTTTCCTAAAACTGTTGTTGTTTACAGCAGGGAAGGGACCAACATTGAGGTCCGTGTGGAGATTGAGGCCCAGCCACGGGGCGGCCGGAAGCCGAGTCTCAGCAGTGTTCTGTCTAGCAAGAGCCTGTCGGCAGAATCGCTCAACCAGCCCTGTGAACCTCTGTGTGCCTCTCAACAGCCAGGGAGCACCGACCCCGTGCCAGTTCCCGAGATAGACAGCGTCTGAGCGACTCCTGGAAAACCACGGCTTCCACGGCCCACCTACACTCCCACTAGGTGCTTCCAGCCTCTGCCTGCAAACGCAGAGAGTCAGCAAGCATGAAAGAAAACAGAGAGATGGAGAAAAGCATCCAGGGCAGCTTCCAAATGCCACAGAGGGGATTAAAGATGATCATATAAACTCAAATGACCAAGCGCATGTTTGTCGACAAGTAAGAGGAGTGCTAACCAATTTTATACTGTGTCCTATAGAACACATTGCCTATTTGGATGCTGGTCTGTTTAATTTATTCGAATCGCTTTCCTTTTAGCTAATTTTCCCTTTTTCCTTTATCTAATGACCATATGGTTCATGTCCCCTGACTGACTGATCCGTAGGGTGAAAAAGAAACAGTAATAAGCCCCGGATTACTAGCATGGTTATTTCTGCCACAGTTGCTAGCCTAACATGCGCCATGACAACATGGTGAAATGCAGGCTGAAGATAAGTGTGCTGCAGGCTAATGCTCTGGGCTTCTCCCTCATGGTATTCATTCATTTGAATTATGCAATTTTATTTTACATAACTGCTGCATTTTCATGAAGGAGCGGGGAAATCTGTGGGATTTAGGTCTAGAATTAGCCCTCAGCGGCATGCTGTTTCTAGTATGTCCTAAATATGATAATCTTGGGTCAAAACTTGTGATCTTATGGAACGTAAACATCATGAGGACTATGAGTGCTGCTTAGAAAACTGGTGATCTTGTTTTTCTCTCTTCACTTTACATCTTTATTTCTGCAGTAAAGGCACTTGTGTTTTCCCCCCTCTGCTGTTATTGAGTATTTAATGAATCAAGAGCTTTAATAGCCCATTAACTAAAGAGAACGTCTCATCTCAAACATCTACATTGACAGTTTCAGCTTGCTAAGTAATACATTGTACTGGTACCCCAGAGCCAACAGTTGCATAATGTCTAGACTTTCTTTACTGGTATTTTTGACACTTTGCATCAACGAAAGAAAAGCTAGATCAGGTCTCTCTAACTCAAACTTTTACCCCCTGTCCTATTCAAAACGAGCAGCGGACAGCCCTGCCTCCAGGACCAGGAGTTTCCAAAGCTGAACCTTCACAGCTGCACTGCAGATTGGAAACAATGAATGGAACTGTATGTCAGTAAAAAGATTTGTATGGAAAGGTGGCGTGTTTTTCTTCTTGTTTTATATATATATATATTTCATTTTCATTAATCGGATGTTATTTTAAGTTGTAGGATTCTATAGATTCTATTTAAACTGTTTTGTCAGCGTTTCTATAAGGCACAGACAGAGGGCGCTAGAGCTCTAAAAACCTGCTGCACCTAGAAAATCCAAGCAGTAAAGTTTTAATATTTATATATATACAGTCAACCCTAAATTTATTAAGACACCATCAACATTTTCTCTCAGTTTATTCGCTATAGTTTAGAAAATGGTGGTAGTAATAAAACATGACAATAACTCAAGAGTTAAACTGTCAGAACAAATTAATTTTGTTTTATAATGTCATATAATTTTGATTGAAAGGTATGTAATGGATAACAATCAACCAATCAGCTGTTAAATTAAATTTAAGTAGGGCCTACACAACTAGATAATACCAATGGCAAAGCAATGCTTCATTTTGTTCAGTCTGTGGGTGTAAAAGGTCACATTAGCAATTAAAGAAAAAACGCTTAAGCAAAACATGGTCAGGTAAAAGTGTCTGAATAATTTTGGGCCCATTTTAAAAAAAATCAATTTTACTGGTAGTCCACTGTATGAAGAATGTTTGGGTATATGTCACAGTTTACGTTATTTTGCTATCCTACATAAATTAACTATAGTGTCCTGCACCCACTAGTGTCTGAATAATTTTTGGTTTGACTGTGTGTGTGTACAGTTGTGCTCGAATTATTCATACCCATGGTAAATATCTCCAAAGAAGGCTGTGAAAATAAAGATGCGTTGTTAATCCTAGTGATCTTTTTTTAATTAATTTTTTTATTACAAAAATCTAATCTTTCATTGGAGAATAATCATTTTAAATGGGGAGAAAATATCACAACTAAATCAAGTTTTTTTTTTCTAATACACATTGCTCAAAATTAATCAGAGCCTTTTATTCAATACTTTTTGCAACCTCCTTTTCCCAACATAACAGCTCTGAGTCTTCTTCTATAATGCCTGATGAGTTTGGAGAACACCGGACAAGAGATCAGAGACCATTCCTTCATACACAATCTCTCCAGATCCTTCAGATTCCCAGCTCTTCTCTTCAGTTCACTCCACTCATCTTCTATAGTGTTCAGGTCAGGGAACTGGGATGGCCATGACAGAAGCCTCATTTTGTGCTCAGTGACCAATTTTTGTTTTGATTTTGATGTGTGTTTTTTTTGGATCACTGTTCTGTTGGAAAATCCAACCACGGCCCATTATGTGATTTCTAGCTGGGACAGTCAGGTTTTATTTTTTTATCTGTTGGAATTTAATAGAATCCATGATGCCAGGTTCTCTGGAAGAAAATTAGGCCCACAACATTAAAGATAGAGCAGTATATTTCACTGTACACATGGGGTACTTTTTTTATCCCTGTGTGTACCAAAAAGTTTGCTGACAAAAGCTCTTTTTTCTTCTTCATCTGACCACAGAACCAGGTCACGTCTGAAGTTCCAGTAGTGTCAGTTACTTTTCAAACATTCTACACTCTAAAAAATGCTGGGTTAAAAATAACCCAAATTGGGTTGAAAATGGACTAACCCAGCAATTGGGTTGTTTTAACCCAGCGATTATACATTTTTAAAACAAAAGATCATTAACAAAGCAGATTTATTTTCACAGCCTTATTTGGTCATATATACCATGGGTATGAATAATGTTGAGCACAACTGTATATATAGTTATTTGAAGAAAAAAGAAAAAAAATTCTTGCAAGCTGTTAACCCATTGTAAATTCAGGTTGTTGTTTTTTTAAACATTAAATATTTGTTATTTTCAATTATGTGGCCAGGTTTGTACACTTATAAAATACACTAACTGAATGATATTGTTAAAGCTGTGGGCTTTTTTTCCCTTGCTCCACTTTAAAAAATAAATGTTCTGGTTCCATGAAGAACCTTTAACATGCATGTGCAATACATAAATAAATAAAGGTTCTTATTAGCATATGAATTATACATAATAAGAGGGAATTGTGATGGTTGATTACAGGGTTGACACAAAAACTTCAAGTACAAATATTTCATAAAAAAAAAAAATAATAATAATAAATATATATATATATATATATATATATATATATATATATATATATATATATATATATATATATATATATATATATATATATATATATATATATATATATATATATACACTCACCTAAAGGATTATTAGGAACACCATACTAATACTGTGTTTGACCCCCTTTCGCCTTCAGAACTGCCTTAATTCTACGTGCCATTGATTCAACAAGCTGCTGAAAGCATTCTTTAGAAATGTTGGCCCATATTGATAGGATAGCATCTTGCAGTTAATGGAGATTTGTGGGATGCACATCCAGGGCACGAAGCTCCCGTTCCACCACATCCCAAAGATGCTCTATTGGGTTGAGATCTGGTGACTGTGGGGGCCATTTTAGTACAGTGAACTCATTGTCATGTTCAAGAAACCAATTTGAAATGATTCAAGCTTTGTGACATGGTGCATTATCCTGCTGGAAGTAGCCATCAGAGGATGGGTACATGGTGGTCATAAAGGGATGGACATGGTCAGAAACAATGCTCAGGTAGGCCGTGGCATTTAAAAGATGCCCAATTGGTACCAAGGGGCCTAAAGTGTGCCAAGAAAACATCCCCCACACCATTACACCACCACCAGCAGCCTGCACAGTGGTAACAAGGCATGATTGATCCATGTTCTCATTCTGTTTACGCGAAATTCTGACTCTACCATCTGAATGTCTCAACAGAAATCGAGACTCATCAGACCAGGCAACATTTTTCCAGTCTTCAACTGTCCAATTTTGGTGAGCTCGTGCAAATTGTAGCCTCTTTTTCCTATTTGTAGTGGAGATGAGTGGTACCCGGTGGGGTCTTCTGCTGTTGTAGCCCATCTGCCTCAAGGTTGTCCGTGTTGTGGCTTCACAAATGCTTTGCTGCATACCTCGGTTGTAACGAGTGGTTATTTCAGTCAAAGTTGCTCTTCTATCAGCTTGAATCAGTCGGCCCATTCTCCTCTGACCTCTAGCATCAACAAGGCATTTTCGCCCACAGGACTGCCGCATACTGGATGTTTTTCCCTTTTCACACCATTCTTTGTAAACCCTAGAAATGGTTGTGCGTGAAAATCCCAGTAACTGAGCAGATTGTGAAATACTCAGACCGGCCCGTCTGGCACCAACAACCATGCCACGCTCAAAATTTCTTAAACCGCCTTTCTTTCCCATTCTGACATTCATGCTGCGTCCCAATTCGCATACTATCCGTACTAAATATTATTAGAAAAAAGAATTAGTATGTCCCAAATCTTAGTATGTTGAAAAAAGTATTCCAAAGATTCCCGGATGGTTTACTATTTCCGGTCAGAATCCGAAGTGCAGATCGATGCGCACTCTAACGGCTGATATTGCCCACAACCCATTGCGAGATGGACGAGGATTCGATTAGAACTACAAACGCGGATAAAAAGTGTTTAAAAAACTACAAACATGACGGTTACGCGAGTCTGACGGTTAAGTGGAGAGGATTAGATAAAGTGGTTTGAGTGAGTAATTATCAGTATTTAACCTGATGAAAAGATATTTATTCAATGTTATCCACATTATATTTCTCCTTCAGCAGCATTGAGAACTTTTGTAATGATACGTTTGGCCATTAACTTTGCTAACACATGAGAGGAGTCTCTGCATTAAAGACCCACGAAAGGCAGATCAACGAGCGACTACATTTCTCTCCGATACGGTAGGAAATTAAATTGAAAGTGGAGGATTTGAACTGTGACGATGATTGACAGGGCAGTTTAAACGGTGACGGGACGCACGTAACAGAGTCCGTTAAAGATGACGAAGTAGTATGTCCCAAAGCTTGCATACTCTTCTGCTACACACTCAAAAGTATGTACTTTTTCTTCACAAAAAGAGTACATACTTTTAGGACGTAGTATAAGTAGGCGAATTGGGACGCAGCCTCAGTTTGGAGTTCAGGAGATTGTCTTGACCAGGACCACACCCCTAAATGCATTGAAGCAACTGCCATGTGATTGGTTGATTAGATAATTGCATAGATAATTGTGTGTATATATGAGCTATTAAGTGAAATTATATTTAGGAAGAATACATACAAAATCTTATGTTATTTGATTAAAATTAAGAAAATGATTGTCAAAATTTGTAGGAGGATTATTACTGAAATTGTTAATCATTAATCATATAATCTACAAATATCCAGTTTCCAATAGTGAAAGGATTATGTACAAAATCATGTTAACATGGGTTGACTATTGAAGATCGCCCCCCATTGGCAAAACAAACAAAACGCAAGATAAAGTAGCCTAATAAAAAGATAAAACATTTACTTCCTGAAAATATGAGTCCACATCCTGTAATTATGTTATGAATTTATTTTTTATTATACTATCATTTTAATTATGATAGTAACATGGCTCACACATAAGTTCAAATACTAGCAATATTAGTTATTATACAATTATAAACTGGAAGAAGAAAATTAAAAAGCCTAGCCTATACTGTATGCATATAATGCAATAATGACACGTTGTAAAAGTTGTATTAGATTTTCTTTGTTTACATTGGTCACAGCCACCGTTCATGGAATGAACCGGATGAATAATATGGTTCGCTCCAAGTTTTGCAAGGTAGTTCTTCTCATGTGATTATAGTCATGAATTATAGTCAGCGGGTGTGAAGGGAGCAGCTCGTGGATGTCTGTCAGAGGCAGGCGGGCAGTGAAGGGTTAATGTTACTGTACAGATACAGGACTGTGTGAGGTGTCTATAGGCTGCTCGTGTCCACTCGCTCCATTACTCGCCGCATGTTACTCTACTTTCCCCATTCCCACAGTAGGCACCAAAGAAGAGCTCTGCACCTGCTCTGCAGACACCTCCTCCAGCATGGATGCGTTAAAATCCGCCGGGAGAGCAATAATCAAAAGTCCCGGAGTTCCGCGGCACACATGGGGAACGTCCAAGCATGAAAGTGAGTAAAGCCTGTTATCTCTGTTTACATTGACTGAATACAACTGCATCCGTGCTGCTGTTTACGCGATGCTACGATAACACTGCCTCTGTTACGCATGAAACTTACCTGAACATCTTTTATTTGTGCTTTCTGCAAAAAAGAAAAGGATGTTTTTGGTTATTGCAGTGCTATTTGCTTGCTTTTATTTGTCTCTGCATAGTGTGAGATATTGTGTCTTTTATTACACTTATTGTAAATTGTTACTATTGTATTATTACTAATATCCCTTCATTAGCTACATTATTGACCCTATAGGTAACAGTAAGTTATTGTAAAATATCTGTTTCTCACTTTTCCCCATGTGTATAAGAAAATCCAATTAGATCGAATAGATGTAGCAACCACTGAACTGTTCAAGGTTGACTGGCTTTATGAAATGTGCTGAAACTTGTTCAGGGTCAGAGAGACATATGGCCACACTGTACAAAAAACACTTCTAACTTTCACACTTTCACTCCAAGTCACACTTCATCCATTTATGTTTTAATGATTGAATCAGTTGGCCGGTCCTGTCAGCTTTTGTTCTGTCAGGAGGAGGAATCGAGTGCTCTAGTATGGAAAAGAGGGCAGTGGTTATATGAGACAGCCCGTGTCACATCGGCGGTGACAGGCAGGAGCCCGAGGCTCAACGGGCTGTCATTCTGACGTGTGAGATGTGAAGTTCATGAGGCACTCTGGGGAGAAAACATCTCAATTCCCACTTGAACTGTGTGCCAGGCATACAGCTGGAGGAAATCCGCCTGTCTCTTGTTGCTGAGAGAATGTATATCTGCAAAAAAAACCCCAAGAAAATTAGCATAATGAATTATTAAAGTCAACAACTGTGTCTTGGGAATTAAGATGTGCCCTCCACGGATTAAATTTTAATGATTTGATCTGTAATGGCTGTCTGTCTCGCTAGAATTGTATTTCAGAGACAGAGTGAGTAGGATTAAGTAGACTAGGTTTAATTGTTGGTTAAGGGCTTAAATTGCTTGTTGGTCTACTGGCATTATGACTAGAGATACATATTTCAGTGTCTGAAAATAATTTACACATTTACTCACCCCTCTTGCCATTCCAACACCCTATGCTTTTTTTTTTGTCTGTTTAACATAAAAAGAAGATATTTTGAAGAATATTTCACTTGTATTTGTACATGCAATGAAAGTTAACAGTGTTCAGAACAAAAGAAAGGAATTCGTATATTCATGCATCACATTGATCAAAGTGACTGGAAAGACATTGTAATTTCTGTTACAATTGAATGCAGTTCTTTAGAACTTTAATCAAAGAAGAAAAAAAAAACCTAGGGTTTCCAAAGAGAAATATTAATCAGCAAAGCAGCATATTAGAATGATTTCTGAAGGATCATGCAGTACTAAAAACTGGAGTAATGATGCTGAAAATTCAGCTTTTTGTGCTTCTATACAAAAAAAGCTGTGAAATTAATGAAATATTTCGAAGTCAAAGGGGAGCGGATGCTGGTACAGCACACAAACAAGTGAATAATGAACTGTTTTTGTGCTGGTATGATAAATATTCATGGAAGGGTGGTGATGTCTCTCAAGTGTGCATTTGACTTGATGAAGGTCAACGTTTTCACTGGCGCTCATTAAAAGCGAAAATTCATGTTTATGAAAGTTCAAGCTAAAATATCATGATTGGGCTCCTTATTTGTATTTTCCCAGAGAGCTGGTGTGTTTAAAGTCAGGATGTTCACACAGAGAAGTCACTATCAATTCTCAGTGTGTCATTAAAATAGCATTGACAGCTCCAAAGGTCACATTAGTTGCTGTAAGTGTTAGACGCCCTTTCCAGTTTTTTTACACTGCAAGCTTGTGCAATTTCCATCGTAATAACCCCTGAATGGGAAATAACAGGTTTGATGATGAGCAACTTCCCTGTCAATCACATGCAGACAAAAAATAATGCACTGGCAGTTAATACTTTACTGTTTAATCATAAATCAATACATCAGACCCTCTGAGCTGAAAGGTACAGTTGTGTCAATCCAAGCTGAAGTAAAGTAAACATGCCTTTGGATGAGCCGATTACAAGAAGTATGCCAGCAAATGTATCATGCTTGGACCAGGACGGGGAAGTGTACACTATCAACAGATAACTAGTGACATAGTGACATATACCTACTACCGTTCAAAAGTTTGGGGTCGCTAAGATTTTTTGAAAAAAGTCTCTTATGCTCACCAAGGCTGCATTTATTTGATCAAAAAGTCAAACGATTAATCGCATTCAAAAGTTTGTGTTTACATAATATACTGTAGGTGTGTGTACTGTATATAATTATTATGTTATAATTATTATTATAAAAAGGTGTTCGATTTATATATAAAACATTTATATTTCTATATGTGTGTCTATTCAAATAATAATTATACACACACATATACTATGTAAACACAAACTTTTATTTTGCATGCGATTAATCATGATTAATCATTGTGAATAAATAATCTTTTATTATATTTTAAAATGTAATTTTTTCATTTTCAGCATCATTACTCCAGTCTTCAGAGTCACATGATCCTTCAGAAATGCTCAATAAACATTTAATTTTATTATCAATGTTGAAAATAGTTGTGGTGCTAAGTATTTTTGTGTAAACCGTGATTAAAAAAATATATTGTTTGATGAATAGAAAGTTCAAAAGAACAGACATTTTTTTATAAAATCCAAATATTACGTTATACATTTCTTTCCCTGCTGAATAAAAGTATTAATTTCTTTTTTTTAAATCTTACTGGGCCAAAACTTTTGAACGGTAATTTACATAATGTATATGAAAATGATTCTATACAACACTGAATCAGTGAACGAAGTGTGCATGTGAGTTGATTTTAAGGATGTTTCCTGTGAAAAAGTAGAATTTGTATTCTTTATCATTATACTCTTATTATTTTTTTGATTTATGGTTCTGTTTTTAGAAAGTGAAGGATTCATTGTTTCTTTGAATCTTTGAATCATTCATAAAGCTAGTATCATAACATATTCTTTATATTAATTTTAGCTGACCATTGATATTTCACACATGGATTTTGTCTGTGCAAAGTTCAAGTTTCATTCATTTCTGCTGCTAGCAGAGGAGGATCTATATTATGTTCAATGATGGCTGATAAGCAATAGTTTCCTCTGTGAATTCTTTGTTTCATGTGCTATAAAGAGGGGTTTTGTGTGCTTTTTGACTGCATTTGAGTTGGTTGTAAGGTGGCTCATGTAATAAAGAAAGCTTTGTAGCATGTTTCCACAACAATAAGCACAGACATTCATACAAACAGGGTGAAAAATACACACACAACCATTTTTCTAATTCAAGTGTGTGCAGTGCTGTGTAAAAAGACCCCATTAGGTTTTATAAGGGTGTCCTGCTGCTCATTTCAGAGTGTGTCCACCAACTATCATTCTTCTCCCTTAATTAGGAATCAGTACTGACCTGGAAGGCACACAAGGAAAGAGAGAGAGAAATAGACATGCTCCTTTATTACTTCTAGCCTCAGTGACTCCCAAACATTGTTATTGTGATCACCCTCAGACACCGTGACAGCCGAGTGCAACAGCCTGTCTGCCTTTAGTTGTGTCTCAGCACAGGCCGCTCAGGTTAACAATAAGGTTTGAATTTCTTAAAAAAGACACTAGACCTTATGCCCTAGGTGACAAAATCATCCTAGCATGTGAATCAGGACCTGAATAACGAAACAGATGTTCATACTGCATTGTTTTAATTAAAATAAATTTGCTGCTTGCTCAGTTTACTTAATTAAAATCAAATACTGCAACACATTCTTAAATTGAATGTAATCGTGTACAATCCACTTAAAGGCACAGTATGTAAGTTTCACCGTTGGTGGTCACTAAGGCTGCGTGTCCACTAAAGCGTTTTTTCTAGTGGTGGGCCGTTATTGGCTTTAACGTGCTGCGTTAACGTGAGACTCTTATCAGGCGATAAAAAAAATATCGCCGTTAATCTATTCTCAAAGTTGGGTTGGGAGCTGGGTCTATACTACGCAAGCTATTGATGACTTTCACCTTGATATTTTAGTGCGGATGTATACCTAGCCGAATATACCTAGCCGCTCATGACAGCCTGTTAGTGTTGGTGTGATCAGTCTGAATTTTGCGCGGGGTTGCACATAACGTTAATTCTACTAATTCCCGCAGATTTCGCGCTCGCATCTGAAGCGCACACACATACCGTAAAAAAGCCGCCTCTGACATACAAGTGCAAAATTGAGCTCCTTTTTCCAGCTTATTAATGGTCAAATACAATCAAAAATGTCTCAATGCCCATCTTGGTGAGTTTTAAAGTAAACACAGTCGTAACCAACTCACAGGAACAGTGTTTGGGATCCATGCATGCGTCAGGTCTTAAAGGGACAGAAGTTATTTATTATTCAAACTACAAAAAGACAAACGATCACTTACGAGCACATATTCTGAATGCCTTCGGCAGGATTCAAATGAGCCATTTTAATCTAGATTAATTCCAAGATTACAGTGAGATTAATCTAGATTAAAAAAATTAATCTATGCCCACCACTAGTTTTTTCACGCGGCTGGCTGGCGTATTCAATTGTTTTCAATGGGAGCGCCGCGGTTTTAGGACGCCATGAGCGTAACGAGGTGCTGAGCGAGTATTTCACGCTCAAGAGCTGAGCGCTCAACGTTTTTTACTGGTCGCCGAGAGTTGAAGAATGTTCAAATTTGAGCAAAACGCAGCGTTCATCACTGTCACTTTTCACCCAGCTGTCCAATCACAGTGGAGGAGGGGCGGGACATATACAACACCGACCAACCGCCACATTCCACATGTACAACGTCAACAGATGAAAACAAGCAGTATAATAACGGAACAAAATAATTTTATCAGCATTTTTATAGAGAATCAATACAGAAACAAACAATCTGTGAAATGAGATACTAGTAACACTTCCGCGGATATTCCGCATCATAACAAGCAAAGAGTCTCAACTGAAAAAAACGCTGCCCTGCCAAAACGCTCTCAAGCGCCCACAGCGAGACATTTTCAGCAGAGCGCCTAGCATTTTCAGCCAGCTAAAAATGCTTTGGTGGACACGTGGCCTTGTTCAAAAATCAATCCCAGATATGGTTTTATCTAGCGAAACAATCTGCCATTTTCGATTTTTAAAAAAAAATTAATTTACTTTTTAACCTAAATTGTTCATCTTGCGTAGCTCTGCGAGGCGCTAAGATGACGTAATCACGTCGGAATGGTCACGCTAGACGTAGGCAGAAGTACCACCCCTGTTTTTACAAAGTGCTCATGTGAAGACTAATACAAACGCCCTTTAGCAAAGAAAAGGTAAAACAACGATATATCCCTAATTTTGAAGTTGAAAATTTCGTGTTTTTGGTAAAGGGCGTTTGTATTAGTCTTCACACGAGCGCTTTGTAAACACGGGAACGGTACTTCTGCTACGTCTAGCGTGACCTTTCCGACGTGATTACGACATCCTTAACACCTCGCAGAGCTGCGCAAGATGAACAATTTAGGTTAAGAAGTATATTCATTTTAATTTTATTTTGAAAATGACCGATCGTTTCGCTAGATAAGACCCTATTCCTCATCTGGGATCATGCAGAGCCTCTGAAGCCCATCGAAGCGCTTTGAAACTGCATTGATTTGGACCTTCAGCATCTTGGTTGCAATTGAAAACCATTATATGATGAAAAACCCTCAAACATTTTCTTCAAAATACTTAATTTATTCTCGACTGAAGAAAGAAAGACATGAACATCTTGGATGAGATGGGGGTGAGTAAATTATCAGGAAATGTTCACGGAGCGGTGCACGGAGTGGTGGGATCATCATTTCAGCGATTAAAACATCAAGATCAACTCTGTTCTTTACATGAAGATATCGTATGACTTCAGAAGACTTGGAATGCAACATAAGTTAATACTTTTATACTGTTTTTGCCACTTGGCACGGAAGGCACTTGACCATGCTTCAGATTTTGACGCCTTGGGAGTGAGGAATGGGTTGCCTATATAGTATGAATATGTGTAGTAAGAGTATAATCTGCACGTACTACATTCGCAATGTTGTCATTATCATGTGACCTACCAGCATCAGTTATGTCGCTTCACTTCCATTCATAAATCCTCATAATATAGTAAAGTGTCCATATGCACACTTCAGAATCTCGCCAGAAGAAGTAGATCATCTGGGTACTTTTTACCTACTCTTTTATAATTACTGTGAAAACATACTGTTTTTCACCTACTATATAGTAGGGAAGTATGCAATTTCAGATGATTAGACAGTGATTCATGGGCTCACTGAGATCGCCTCCTATTGGCAAACCATTGGAATTTCGAAACGTTATGAAACAGCTTTGACTTAACAGACTTATTTTATTGGATTCACTTAGTTTTAACTTCTCAAGGTATTTGAGTAGATTTTAAAGTTAAATTCAAGAAAACCCATTTCAATATTTGTAACTTTGTCTCACTACCGAAGTTCAGCTAAACAGTTGTCTTAATGCTCTGCATGTGAATATCTAGATGTCAGTTTGAAAAGCAGTGAGCTGTGCTGTTTTGATGTGTTCTAAAGTGAATATTACATTTTGACAGTTTCTTTGAAATACATTTTTTTTTCCTGGATCAAATATAAATGCATTCAGTTTGAACTGCCAGCTCTCACAATTGTCAGCAAAGAGAAATTTAGCTATCCATGCCTTCTTTTTAAAGCAAACAACAACCAGTCTCTCTGTTTTCCCCTCTTCTTTTGATTTGTTTGCTTGTTTCTTATCTCTCAAATCACTAGCAAATAAGAGCAAAATCCCTTAAGACCTCAGAATAGGTCTCTCTCTCTCTCCCTCTCTCTGTCTCAATCCTTCTGTCTTTGTCATTATTTTTCCTTAGTGTCTGTGAGCATGGAGACTCCCTGTGGTTTGTTCCCCGCAGGTTATGAATAAAAGAAGAGAAAAGGATTTTGGAGAGAGAAACTGATGCACAATGTGCGTATGGCCACTCTCAAGACAAAATCCACAAAAACCTAACAAGGAATCAAGCCCATACTTTACATACAACTTCACATTCATGTTAAAGTGTACAATTACATAGGTTATAATTTATAACATGTTGTGATGTGTTGGCACTGTGATATATGGATATTTCAGAAGTATTCATTTCCTCAAAATAAAAGTAACATGCTGATCAGGTTGGTCTTACCAAATACACAAATACGTGGATATGATTTTTTTTTTTATTAATTCAATAATTTTTTTTTAGCAAATTTAGTTTAAACGATATTCAAATACTCATATACTACACAATTGATACATGATGAATAGAATTCGCTAGCAGCAAGATGAGTACTGCAACAATACTACAATTTGAATTTATGTATATATTAATCGGCAATTCAAATTACTTTTATTGTTATTGTTAGTTAAAGGTGCACTATGTAAGTTTTCTGTCCGCTAGAGGTCGCCTATTCAAAACAAACGTGTAGCTTGATGATACCAAGTTTGGGCGCAGAATCTTGGGACATGTGGTCTTCACCTCACAGCCGGTGGAAAAGAATCGGGATAGGATTCGGGCAGAAATCATGTTCATGGATGTGATTATTAACGTTACTGTAGTATGAAGCAGAGCAGGACCGTGTGTTGTGGAGCTGAGCAAGGCCGCTGGAGCGATTGTTAATAAGACGAGCGGAACACAGAGCGGGACTTTTATTATGCCACAGTCGCCGGCGCCACTTTCGCTTTTCCGGTCATGAGTATGAGGTAACGCAGCTCTGTATATCATATTAGATACATTTGAGTGTGTTGAAAATTATGTTATGACGTTACTCTGTGTGTTCAATCGGCGACTGCTATGACACTTGTTGCAGTGAGAGTGAAGCATTTCTGCAAAATAAAACCGGAAACCGCAATTGACAAGCGACTCCCTCACACGTCCCGGCAAATTTCTCACGATTTACAAATTGTAGGAAACATTTGGGATTTTGAAAGTACTCAAATGAACAAAATATATAACACTGGCCTAGTGGTTTTTGGATATTTTACTGAAAATTTTTTACATAGTTCACCTTTAATACACTTAAATGAAGTATCAGGTGTATAATTTCTGATTTAATTTCTTTATAATTGAATGAATGAATATAGCACCATATTTTGCCATAGACAGATGGTGAAATATAAGTCTTCATTATTCAAACTTACTTGTATAACATGGTTCTCTGAAATACTTGATTCAGATCAATCACGGCATTCAGCAGCGGTCAAATAATTCCTAATATTCACTGTCGCCCATGAGAACAATGTATCAATGTACTTGCTCTCAGAATCAGAATCATTGTAAAAACATTTTTTTATTCTCAGGTGAAAAACATTACTTGGGAAGTATGGGGTACCGGTAAGCTTATTTTACGGTGTATAATTAATAAATGCATACATTTGCATATCTTTATCCAGCGAGTTTCCCCTCATGACATTAAACAACACACACACCTTTGCTCTAAATTCATCTAAAAAATAACCAGTGGTTCTTTCGTGTCTTTCTTTGAAGTTGCATCGTTTTTTTCATTAGTCTGAACCTGCTTTATCTCAGTTAGACATCAATGATACGGTCCTCCCAAATATTGATTTTCTTTGTTCTCCTTATGTTCACCAAAACTAAACAGCATTACAGAGGTCCTCACCTCTGCTTTAGATTGCACTGAACCATTGCCAGGTTGGGAAGGCATATAGAAGCACTGATATTAGTTATATAAAAATATTTCCCTCAGTTGAGTCATGGAATGTGTTTGAGTTAAGTGATAACATTATATTCTTATTGTGTGCATCATAACTCCCATAGTCAGTTGTACCAGCCTGCAAAATAGTCGTGTCACGTAGAGAGAGAGTTAAGTAAAGCGCACACTGAATGCATGAGAATCAGCCGTTACTTCCTCCCACAGAGAGATCTGTGACATCCATACCTTCCTTCCTGTTTGACAACCTGGACATGCATCAGGGAAATTTGACACTCCTTCTGTCTGTCTTCCTGTTTCTCATTCTCTGCGTCTGTTTCTCTTTCTGTTCTTCTGCTTCATCTCACAGCTCTCTTTTCCTCTGTTGATTTTAGGTACCTGTTTCTAAAAAAAATTTCCCTTGTCAAAAAACAGCCTTTTATTCTATTTTAGGCCTTCCCTGCTGCCAGCATTACCCCTAGTGAACCTTGTCACTGATAGTCTCTCTTCGTCTGTCTGTCACTCCAGCTACACATGCTCTGGTTGTCTTGTATCTGTGCAGTTGGGCTCAGTGGGTTTCAAACGGCTCCGCTCAGACACAGACTGACTGAACACCTGAAAGAGGAGCTGATCAAATGAGCTGTCTTTTATGAATTTCAACCGTATATATGCATAAAGAACACATTCCATTAATAACTTATTATAGCTGTAATGGGATTGGCACTTGATATATATAAAGATGTTCTGTGCGAAACTATTTTTGATGTCACCATTAAAAGGGAGTATTTAGAAATATATGCAGTTTAGTGTACTCTTTCATTTCAATGCATCACTTCTGCCATAATTCTTATAATAAATAATCTTATAAACACATTTTTTTAATACTCATGTTCTCTCGAGGTTGACCCCAATGATTTAAAAAACATAACTTTTCACTTTCTATTCATCAAAGAATCCTAATGTTTATAGTAATGTAAATAATAATAAAAGTTTCTTGAGCATCAAATCATCATAGAATGATTTCTGAATGATCATGTGACACTGAAGTCTGATAATACAGCTTTGCCATTACAGGAATAAACTACATTTTAAAATAGAAAAAAGATTAATTACTTTTTTACTGTATTTTTCATCAAATAAATGTAGCCTTGGTGAGCATAAGAGTCTTGTCCCAAAAAAACTAAATACTAAAAATGTGCCCCAAATTATCGCACCATATATAAGGTTATTTAGATTAATATGATGTATATAATAATATAAAATATTTATTAAAAATACTATTATTATATTTCATAAATGTGACCATTCTGTCTTTTTTGGGGGGGTCATTATGAGTGTATTTCTACAGTTTAAACACCTGTCAGAAAATCTGTGTATATAAATATTTACCATTTTTTTATATTTGTAACCTTTCATATGGTGGACACTCGAAGCTACAATACCACATTTTTTAATCAGTTTTCATAAATGAAAAGGTCATGACGTATCAACCTTCAATGTTAAGTATATTTTCAAGCTATTACATTGGCCATCAGAATCCAAACAAATGTATTGTATTTTTTATGGTTAAAGGTTCAAAATGAACCTAAAATGAAATTAAAATAAGCCCATGATTTACTTATCATGAAGTCATCCTATGTGTATATGACATTCTTCTTTCAGACGAGTTAGCGGAAGTTAGAGATTACAGTTTGTAAAGTTTTAAATATGGATATTTTTCTTACACAAACACATCACTTCTATTCAAAAGGCCTTTATTAACCCCCCAGAGCCGTGTGGAGCACTTTTATGATGGATAGATGCACTTTTATGGACTTCAAAACGTAAATAGCCATTCACTGCCATTATAAAGCTTGGAAGAGCCAGTAAATGTTTTTTTTTATTCGTCTGAAAGAAGAATGTCATATACACCTAGGATAGCTTGAGGGTGACTAAATCATGGGCAAATTTCCATTTTTGGGTGAACTATCCCTTAATAATCTGACAAGAAATGTGCTATCTGTCATAAATTCAGACCCTAATGCTTATTTCTGACTGAGACTCAGAAGAAGTCAGTCAGTCAGAAGGCCGGCTGGGAGCAGTGTTCATATGAAGCATGCCCTTCATATATCCTTTGGCAGTGTCTTCACTGCTTTGACCTTTAACCTCAGCCATTACTGAGTGCAGGCAGGGTGTTCGCTGAACCAACCAAAATCCACCAATCAGCAGCACATGGAGGGTCTGCATTAGTGCCAAACCCCCATGGGACAGCACTTACACCGCACACACCAGCTGAGGCCCTGCGACACACATCGTCTTCAGACATCATCATAATAAGCCCATACAGTTTTATTCTATTACTGAGCTCTTAGAGGATGTATCTCCGTTGATGGTGTGTCTAAATATTCCCTGGACAATTAGATTAAACTGTTATTTATTCTAGACCATTAGATAAATTAATCTAACACCAGCGGTGGAAGCACAATGTTGTAATAGTATAAACTTTCAGATTGGGACATGCATAACCAAAAATAGTCTGCGATATAAAATGTTCAGCTATGATTTACCTATCTCATATGAGTCTGTCAATATATGGATTCAGCTATGCATTTTCCAGATAATTTTTCTGAAAAATATTGTGCTTCCAATTAAAAACGTGTGCATTTTGTAAAAGAGTCACATTGTGCCTGCCCTCTCTTATCTAGCAAAACATCCCTCTGAAAAGCAGACCTTGACAAAGGGTTTCAAACATGACCTTTGCATAAAGGTGACCAACAGCCGATAACGTTGCCTGCTTTCTTATCAGGACAAAAAAATAAAAAGTGCTGAGGAAGCGCCCATAAATTAAAGGAACACGCAATTTAAAAAAAAAAAAAAAAGGCTAATTTTCCAACTCCCCTAGAGTTAAACAGTTGAGTTTTACCGTTTTCGAATCCATTCAGCCGATCTCCGGGTCTGGCCGTAGCACTTTTAGCATAGCTTAGCATATATAATTGAATCTGATTAGACCGTGAGCATCTCGCTCAAAAAAATGACCAAAGAGTTTTGATATTTTTTTCCTATTACTTGACTCTTCTGTAGTTACATCGTGTACTAAGACTGACAGATAATGAAAAGTTGCGATATGCCAAATGTACAAAAACATAAGTTTTGTGTCTTGAAAGTTACGTATTAATACCTACATATTAACGACGAGACCTGGCTGCACACTTAACTGAACTTAGACCTGTATTACAACTTGATGTGCTTTTCCAATACTCAGAATCTGATCTTATGCCTTGTTCGCATTAAAAATCTCATGCACTGTTGGTTGCAATCAGATCATTTCAGATACAACTGAAGAAAAACAGTCCCTTTCTGACATACAAAACATGTTTACATTTTCTTAAAACTAAATGTTAATGCTGTTCAGTATAAACAGAACCTGAGCGCACAAAGTCTGAGCTGCTGTTTTGCTGCTGATAAGACTCAAAGCTTCTGTGGTTTTGAGAAAGAAACATTTTGCAATGCATTTGGATTACTTTGAAATCTAAAAAGAAAATAATCCACATTTTTATGTATGAGGATTTGAGGTGAACATGTCTGTATGATTGTTGTGAACATTTAATAAAAGTTGAGAAGGAAGAATGGCCATAATCTGTAGCAGTAAAGTATAATTCATGCAGCTCATTACTGAAGTTATGACATAGCATATGTTTCTTCAACTTCAGACACTTTTTTTAAAGTTAAATACTGTATGGATATATATACAGTGCTTTCCACTAATATTGGCAGAATTTGGCACCCTTGGTAAAGATGAGGAAAGGTGGCCATGAAAATAAATCTGCTTTGTTTATCCTTTTGAACTTTTATTTTAAAAAAAAAAATCACAAAATGCTGACCTTTCATTGAAGTAAAATAGTTGAAACAGTAAAACACAGTACAAAAGTAAAACAGTTGAAAGTGTGTGTGTGTGTGTGTGTGTGTGTGTGTGTGTGTGTGTGTGTGTGTGTGTGTGTGTGTGTGTGTGTGTGTGTGTGTGTGTGTGTGTGTGTGTGTGTGTGTGTGTGTGTGTGTGTGTGTGTGTGTGTGTGTGTGTGGTGGTGGTGGTGGGTGGGGGGTTATTTCAAACGTTTATTTCAACGTTTGAAATAAAAGTTCTCTCCAATAGGCTACATGTTGGGCACAATTATTGGCACCACTAGAAATTCTTGTTGAGTAAAACTATGAGTAAAATAGAAATGTGTAAAATATCTCTGAAGTATATTCACATAATTTTTGTTTTAGTCTTTGAGTGGACAAGACTCTCCAAGGATCACAGCTGGAGAATTGCAGAGAAAGTACCCCATGCCCACTGTTAAATATGCTGCTGGATCTTTAATTTTGTCTGCCTATTTTTTTGCTGGAGGTCCTGGACATCTTGTTCAGATACAAGGTATCATAGATTCTAGCAAATACCAACAGATAAAAAATCAAAACCTGACGGCTTCTGCTAGAAATCTTATAATGGGCCGTGGTTGGATCTTCCATCAGGACAATGATCCAAAACAAACATCAAAATAAACACAAAAACGTGTCAGTGAGCACAAAATGAATCTAGAGATTCTGTATAAAGGAATGGTCTCTGATCTCTTGTCAGGTGTTCTCCAAAATCATCATGAATTATAGAAGAAGACTCAGAGCTGTTATCTTGGGAAAAGGACGTTGCCAATTATTGTGGACAACATGAACTATAGAAAAACATGTATTTCATAATGTGAGTTTCACTTTCAATTGTTTAATTTCAATGAAAGGTTGGAGTTTTGTACATTTTTTGAATGAAATATCATAAAGATAAACAATGCAGATTTATTTTCACAGCCGCCTTTGCTTACCAATATTAGTGGAGGGCACTGTATATATGAAAGAAATCTATTATGCTCACCAAGGCTGCAAGAATCAAGGTAAGTATTAAATGTGTACAGAAAATGTTACTGTATATAATTTCCAATCAATTCTCATCACATCTTTGGATGTGTTTTAAGCAACACGATCTCATTACAATGTGTATCAATAGTACGAGTGTGCAATCTCGTGGAATGTATACGGCAAAATGAGTTTTGCCGTGCATATGCTACGCAGTTTTTCGCGTGCATATGATACGCACTTTATGGCGTGTATATGACACGCTTTTGGGTAGGGTGAGGGTGGGGGTGTGGGGGGTTCGTACATATAATACGCCATAAAGTGCGTATCATATGCATGCGAAAAACGGCGTACCATATGCACGCCAATTTGCCGTATACATTCCACGAGATTGCACACTCGTATTATTTATACGCATTTTCGTGAGATCGGGCTCATTTTAAGGGAGTTTATTTTGAAAATGTCTACAGTGGCCTAAATGCCAAAAGTAGCCCATAGCTGAAGAAACACCCATATACAGTATATATAAATATATGTTCTATGCTGATAAGGCAGCCTGTGTGTATTAGTTCCCATTGGTTGGCAAGTCAAGCTGCCAAAAAGTCATTAATTCATTCAGTTTTGGAAGAAAATTCTTGAGGAGATGTTGTCTTTCTTCTTTCAGTCATACTGTAAGACAGACCTGGTTTTCTGTTCATTAATTCCATTTGTGCAGTCTTGCATATGAGTGATAACACTCGTAACTGTAGGCCTCTGCTGACTGAGAAAACTTCAAGGGGGAAAAACTGAACAGAGATGAATTAATGTTTTCAAATAATTATTTGGTTTTATTTAGCTGTTTTAATCATAAGACTCATTTACATTGAAAAATCACACTGGCTCTGAGTTTATATTACTCTGCAAAAAAAAAAACAGTGATGTAAATACAAAGTTCTGTCATGGCGCAGGCTGAAAGGTCCTTAACGCAATCATAACATTCTCTATTGGGCAAGCTGATTGGTTCCTGCTGTATATGCAGCAAATGAGCTTGCTGCTCAACCTTCAAATATGGTCAGCGTTGCCGTAGCAGTTGCAGTGCTCTTTCAGAAACCCTTTACCATCCCCAGCTCCAGGAGTATACACTATATTGCCAAAAGTTTTGGGACGTCTGCCTTTACATGCACATGAACATTAAAGACATCTCATTCTTAATCCGTAGGGTTTAATATGGAGTTGGCCCACCCTTTGCAGCTATAACAGCTTCAACTCTTCTGGGAAGGCTTTCCACAAGGTTTAGGAGTGTATTTATGGGAATTTTTGACCATTCTTTTAGAAGCGCATTTGTGAGACACTGATGTTGGACGGGATGGCCTGGCTCACAGTCTCCACCCAAATTCATCCCAAAGGTGTTCTATCGGGTTGAGGTCAGGACTCTATGCAGGCCAGTCAAGTTCCTCCACACCAAACTCGCTCATCCATGTCTTTATGGAACGTGCTTTGTGCACAGTCATGGCCCATCCCCAAACTGTTCCCACAAAGTTGGGAGTATGAAATTGTCCAAAATGTCTTGGTATGCTGAAGCATTAAGAGTTCCTTTCATTGGAACTAAGAGGCAAAGTCCAACCCCTGAAAAACAACCCCACATCATAATCACCCCTCCACCAATCTTTACACTTGGCACAATGAAGTCAGGCAAGTACCGTTCTCCTGGCAACCGCCAAACCCAGACTCGTCCATTGGATTGCCAGACAGAGAAGCGTGATTGGTCACTCCAGAGAACACGTCTCCGCTGCTCTAGAGTCCATTGGTGGTGTGCTTTACACCACTGCATTCGACGCTTTGCATTGCACTTGATGTAAGCCTTGGATGCAGATGCTCGGCCATGGAAACCCATTCCATGAAGCTCTCTACGCACTGTTCCTGAGCTAATCTGAAGGCCACACGAAATTTGGAGGTCTGTAGCTATTGACTCTGCAGAGAGTTGGCGACTTCTGCGCACTCTGCGCCTCAGCATGCTTGTTGCAGTATGTTGTTTAATCACATATCAGAATTAAAAAATATATATATTGTTATATCCTTAATTTAAAGGGATTTTCATTATAATGCCTTCTCAGAGTTTAGCATGTGCTATTGTGACCGCTGATGTTTATATGCTAACCTCCCCCATTGTAGGACAGTCTTATGCCCAATGACTTTTGTTGCTAAGCAACGGAGCTTGGTCTGACACCACTGTGATTGTCCTGAGCAGAGAAATTTGATGAAGATATGGCATGTTCAACACAGCTCAAACTGCTCTGGGGCTGGGAACGCAAAATTAAACATTGAGACTTTGAGACCTTCCTGTTTCTCCTCAACAATGCACATGTAACTGAAAAATCTCTTTCACTCTTAGAATAAACAGATTCAGTAATGTTGGATAGAAGATGAGAGCCTTTGAAGACATTACCAATAACTTAATGGAACATGAAGACCCATATAGCCAAATCAAGAACTATACTGCCAAAAATGGGATTTAAAATAAAGTTGTTTTTAGTCTGTATTCCACTTATGGCTGATAGAATCGGTTCTATTCCCCAATTCCTCTCTGCCCTCCCTCTCTGCCGTATCATGTCCTATATACTGTCAAGGTAATGTCCTAGATTCTTCTCAACACTCATTATTTAGACACTTAAGTGGCAGAGCAGAGATCATAGGCCTTTATTCAGCTGCTGTCAGCACGTATTAAAACCTTTTATTTTTCTCAGACGGCTGAAGAAGGGAAAAACATTCAAGTCTGAGGTATTTCATATTCAACAATTTGTACGTGCTGCATAAAAATGCTAGTGCAGAACCATTCCAGGAATCTAGGCATTTGATTTACTCGTTGCTACGGGCAACTGTCCTGCCCGTGTGTCCATGTGTGAGCTCATGTTTTAATGAATCATCTCATCATGGAAATGCAGTCATTATCTTCACTGGGACACAACATGCTTGCATATTCATGTGACTTTGAATGTAAACGAGACCATTAAGCATGTAGTATACATATATAAGTAGATCTGTGGCTGACCGTCTCACTTGCTTTCCTTCAGTGCCATGGTTTAAGGCATGTGCTCAGTTATCAAAAGTGTCAGTAAAAACACAAGGTCTTATTGAGAAAATATGAAAAGAAGAAAAACAGATGGAGGACGATTGACGTCGTCAGCTAGATTTCCTGGCGTGAGTTTTGTTTTACGGGAAGAAAAACAATGAAGAAAAAAATATGAGTGATCTACTTTCTCAATACTCCAATTTCATGGCATGTTTGTGGCTGACAAGTTTCTGCTATAGAGGCACGCAACATCCGGTTGGTGAAGCTTGCTCACTCTTATTGGCTATCGCAGGTATCATGTCAGAGGCAGCCCCGTCAAGAGTCGTCAATATCAAAAATGTTTCATATTTACGATTTGAGATCGTGCAGGCTCCGACACGATTGGGAGCAGTAAAATACTCGTAATGACACCACACAATTGAGGATTTTTTAGGCAAAAAGTCGTTTCCAACAAGCATCGAATCGGGCCACGTCCCCCAGTCACTTGGGGGTTCAAATCGGGTCTCAAAATCGCATCTGCGCCATTAATTCACACAGAGACACAAACATGCAGAATTCATATTTAAAAAGTCTTTTTGCGATTTAATATTCACAGACAATTAGAATAAAGAACTTAAGAATAAACTTACCCGTCACAATCTGGATCAGTTACTCCTCGAAATGAAACTGAAACCAACTCTTCTTCTGAGGTAAATTATTCAAGGATTATTCCTCACCACGTCTCAAAATCATGAATCTCACTAAACTTAATTTTTTAGAGTTGACTGCGTTGACTCTGTTTGCATGGTTTGCCTCAGAATTTGCCTTTGAATGCTGTGCCCTCTCTGTGGGCGTGGCCACATTAGCGGATAATGATGAGGCTCGCGAATGACTGACATCTCTCTTTTCAAACAGATTACATAAACAGAGAATATTTGTTTTCGATTTGACGTAAATTATTTAAAACCTGACATTTCAAGTTTTTTTTGTTTCATGTTTGTGTGACAAGTATTCGCTAAGTTACTGTTCATTTTCTGACTTCATTGAAGTCCATTCACTTCAGAATGGAGTTCATTGAGAGTGAGCGCTAGGCGGCAGATCGAACATCATGTTTGCTTTCTTTGTTTTGCAAAAAGCACAACATTTTGTTTCTATTTTGAGTGTACACAAATAAAAGTAGAATGATGTACACTTATCTGTATTACCAAAATCGACAGAGTATTTTGAGTCTCTTTTGCACTAAGAAAAAAAGCCCCCGCTCCTCAGACTCAATGCTCACGTGGGTTGCCAGTCTGAGGACACGCAACAGGAACGAGCGCAATCGACAATGGAAGGCGAGGAGACTTACACACTACACTGTAAGTTGATGATTTGATTTATCCGCGTTTTAATGTGCTTCCGTTCATAGAGATTTTTAGATGGATGCCGAGGCTTTTTAGGTGAGGTAGAATCTACAATCTCTGACTCAGTTTGTTTGCTGGCTTCCATGGCATTAAAAAGGCTGTGTTTTCTGCCAACTGGCAATCTGAAGTGTCGAAATACTATTGGGTAAACTGGTAATGTGCGGTATTACACAGACCAAAACAAAAACAGATATTCCGATACGGAACGCACATTTCAAAGTAGAATAACTGGCTGTAGCATTGCTCTTCAGACAAACGAGTATGTGAACTCAGCATGTTTCCTAAATATCTGCAAACATATTATGGTATTTTTATGCTTTAGTACTACAGCCAAAAACTTACATACAGCACCTTTAAGCCCATAGTTTCATCAGTTCATTGTTCGATATTGTCTTTATTTCATGTGGTTGTGTGTGTTGGTTTTCTCCTGCAGTGTGGATCTTTGTGGATCTTTGTGTTTGTTTGGATTCTCATCTACAACCACCAGTATGTGACAACACATTGGCGTGTATGCTAATATAATTATTGTTATAGTTGTCTTTATTGTTTCTTGGGCATTTAGTGTTTAGTGGAACATTCTGTGTTTGCTGGGAGGTTCTAGATTTCAGCCCAACTCTTCAAAACGCTTCTGAAAAAAAAATAATAATATGCTAAAAATGTCTTGATTTCTTTTGATTTAAACATCAAAAGCTTTTGCATTGCATCACAGAAACCTTTACACCATGGCAAGATCAGTCTGGAGAACTGCCATGCAGCTTTTGTCTAGCTCAGACACAAATGCGGTTACAGTACGTCTCAGCGACTGTTGTAATCGCATTTTATGTTTGCACAAATCGGATCACTCTATCATGCAGACACATGCACCAACCCAGACATCAAATTATGTGCTGTTAAAAATGCCACTCTCACACCAAACATACAATACTGGCTGCTTTTTTTCCCCCCACATTGCAACCTGCTCTTGGCTAAACCTGTAAGAATCCAATTACCATCAGCCCTTATGGCCTTTTTGCATTATTTGCTTCACTTTATTGTCATAACCTTTGCAAAGTTTTATGAACATAAACATGTCCTACTTCAATCTAATCTGAGCGAGGGCCTGGAGCATCAACAAAAAACCTGATCAATTATTCATTCAGCAGCCTGGTGAGCATATGATACATCCCTCAAGTTACAGAGCGATACTAGTTGCAGCTCTATTGTGGCCCAAGTTTTGTGTGTGTCAACATTCCCACTTCCAGGGATTTCAGCACGACAAATGTGCTGCAACAGCTCAAGGAGATTAAACATGCCAGCAAGTCACCCTTATAGCTTTTTGGCTGCTTCTGTTATGTTTCCATGCCCCGCAGCTCATCTTAAATAGTCTATAACAAGTCATTTAGAGATGGCTGCAGTGCTGAGTAAGCATTGAGTGTTAGTTCTCCTGCCTATTGAGTGCTGAGATAGATTTTGTGTCTTCTTAGGTAAATTATTGACTTTACAGACTTTACAGAAAGCATGATGGTGGTGTTGTCTTCCTGGCCTCAAACAGCTGGTGCTGCTGGGAGAGCCAGATGGCTCCGAGCAGAGCTGTCAGAACAGGACACAGGACACTGTCAGATTAAATGAGTTTCTGTCCTCCGTATCCTCTTTAGGCAAAGGAACATAGAGGTAATCAGTTAAGGGCAATTATACTTATGCCTCGAGTGTACGCTGTAGGTACAGCGTAGCATAGTTGTGTACACTGTAAATCCTAACGCTCAAAATAATGAATTGGTTTGAGTAGAGCGAACTCAAATTAAACGAATTAGTTCAATCACATGAACTTTTATCGAGTATTTAGAACTTTCTTTTTCTTTTGAGTTCGCAAAACATTTAAAGGTCCCATGGCGTGGATTTTTTTTATTATTTTATAATGTTTCCTGAGGTGTACGTATATTGTTAGAATGATTTTTACATCATAAAATGTCATAATTTAGAAATAAAAGGCATTTTTTCTATCCTGATATTAGCCCTCTGGCTTGAATGCTCTGTTTGAAGGGGCGTGTCTGCTGTGAGACTGCAGTGAAAACGCCAACTGTTGTGATTGGTTGACATCTTCGCATTTGAAATGAGTATTAGATTTTGTGGCGGAGGGGGCGTGGTTTAGCGAGGTCTGCAAGCACTGCCAGAGAGAGACGGACTGCATGTGGACCAGAGAGACCTTAGAGCTGGAGAAAGATTGCTGAGAAGGTTATATTGTACTGAGTTTTTGAGAGCGCAAGTTTATTTTGTTTGTATCTGAGAGTTCTGAATAAACACGAGTCCCAGTCACGCCGACCCGTTCTTCTTCCTCCTTATTCTACAAACTTTGTAACATGTGGAACCCCTCCCGAATACTTTTTCTATGTTTTTAGTTTACTATTACAGCTGTCGAGATTAACAAATAGTGAAAGTGTTGATTATAGCATTATTTTTAGATCTTTTCCCATCACATGAAAGGCTACTGTGATGAGCATTGAGTACACAGACAGTCTGTTGATCGCGTGAATGCAGTGATCTCGTCATTGCAGCGCTATTTCTCACAAAATGCTTTCACCACAACTAACAGCAAACACAATATCGACATTAATATGCTGCATAACAACATCATTCATTATAACGCCAGTTTGGACAAGTGTGCAGATATACTCGCGACGTGTGATTGACAGCTCCGAACATTATAAAGAAAGTGTTCTTTGATCGCTCTATGTAGTTTGATCATTTAGATAACAGATTTGTTTCATGCTACTAAGAGAAACGATGTGAAGTTGATCGTTTAGACACTGGCTTGATTCACTGATGCATAAACAGTATTAAACAATTTAGAAAGAAAGTCTGTGTGAACATGAATAATTAGCTACACATCATAAACCACTGATCACAGATCAGGCATTAAAGAACACTGTTACTCACTGTTTGTGGCTGTGCTGTCGATTCCATGTGGTAAAAGTCTGTTTGTAAAGCCTGTGCTGACATTGCAACTAAAATAAACTGAATCCATTTTCTCCAAATTCTCTGGGCGGGCAAAGCAGAGGAAGGGGAGGTAACCTTTCCCCGTATGACGACATATAGGGAAGATTTCAGATCGGCTCGTCTGAGCTGTCATTTTCTCAAAGGCAGAGCAGGACAGCCAGAACTCTGTTTACCATAGACAGGCTAGGGGAACTCATATTAATGTTAAAAAATCTCATAAAGCGACATTTCATTTCATGGGACATTTAAAGCATTCTGAATTGTTTAATTGTTTTGAGTTTTATGAACCTGTTTCTTTTAATTTAGACAAACTTAAATTTAACTGAAACTGGGCTGGGATTTATATTTCCCAGCATGCTTTGCCATGACACTCAAAAGGGATAGTAAATGCTAAAATTAAGTGTTATAAAATGTTTTTTTGTGAAAGATTAATGTTAAGGTGGAGATTTAGTAGTGTTTCATGTTTTGCTATGTTAATTCTGTTATGTGGTGTTTTTTGAAGGTTACCATCATAGTGACGAGTGGAGCATGAGCTTAGTTTGAGAACATACTATATGTTAAATGTTCTGTACTCATTCAGCAAGTGCTATGCTATGCTAATGCTATCAAAGCATTGTGTTACCAATTAGCAAGGTAGCATTTATTGAATTAGCTAGTTAATACTAGCCAAGTTTCCACTACTACAAATATTTAAGTTGATAACTTTAGTTTAAATGTATGAATTAGCTTACTCAAATATTTGAAGTTAAAGGGATAGTTCACCCAAAAACGAAAATGTGATGTTTTTCTGCTTACCCCTAATGCATCCAAGATGTAGGTGTCTTCGTTTCTTCAGTAGAACACAAATGAAGATTTTTAACTCCAACCGTTGCTGTGTGTCACTCATATAATGCTTGTCAATGGGGTCGAATTCTATTAGAGTAAAAAAAACATGGACAGACAACTTCAAATTAAACCCTGCGGCTCGTGACGACACATTGATGTCTTAAGACACGAAACGATCGGTTTCTGATAGAAACCGTACGGTAATTATGCAAATATATCACCTCATATCAGACGAATGCTTCAGCTCTGCAGACTGCCATCACTTCCCATGAGTGAGGTCAAAATTACAGCCGGGTCATAGATATATACATAGATACCTCATTAGTGCCTGCGTGGATCATGGCGTGGATCGCTCGAATGAGGATTCTAAGTATACATATCTATGACCCGGCTGTAATTTTGACCTCACACATGGGAAGTGAAGGCAGTCTGCAGAGCTAAAGCATTCGTCTGATATGAGGTGATATATGTGCATAAATACCGTTCGGTTTCTCTCAGAAACCGATCGTTTCATGTCTTAAGACATCAATGTGTCGTCACGAGCCGCGGGGTTTAATTTAAAGTTGTCTGTCCATGTTTTTTTTACTCTAATAGAATTAGACCCCATTGACAAGCATTATATGAGTGACACACAGCAACGGTTGGAGTTAAAAATCTTCATTTGTGCTCTACTGAAGAAACGAAGACACCTACATCTTGGATGCCTTAGGGGTAAGCAGAAAAACATCAAATTTTCATTTTTGGCTGAACTATCCCTTTAAGAGCAATTAAAATGAGTACAAAATAAAAAAATATGCAAGTTCTGCTTACTTAAACTTTACATTTCTTAACTTAAAATGTTTTAACCCAACTGATTTGGGTTTACAGTGTACCCTACATCGATCAGCTCCAACTCCAACATGATGCTCAGTTTCAGGCGCCATTGTTTGTATAGCCTAAACTCAACACAGTGGAACATAGAAACCCCGACGCCAACTGTAGCATTTTGTCTGTGTAATTGCAGAGCAACACCGACAGAATGCACAACGTAGGATACGGGGTACACTCGAAGCAGAAGTATAAATTGGCCTGTATAACTGGAAGTATAACTGGTCTGTTTGTGTAGTTTAAAAAAGTGGGACAAGCCATAAGTGCATGTTTGAAATAGACAAACTTTGTCACAACGAATATAAATGATCAACAAGGCACTATTTTAAACTCTTCTTGCAGTTCTGATGAGTTTTCTTCCAAAATAAATTTAGGGCCAGATTTACTAAACAGGGCAAATTAGCATGAGAGCGCAATCCCATAAAAGCGCGCAGATGGGATTGGAAAGTTCTGTGGGTGATTTACTGAAAAATTAACTGTGCAAATTAAAGAACACAGACGCAGCCAGATCATTTCCATAATGATCAACGCAATCTACAAAGAGCAACGCAAGACATGCCTTTTTTGGGCGTTAAATAATGGCACACATGCCGGTAAATTGACTAGCACAAACCTGCCATAAATTTTGTGTCTGAAAGGGAAACTCCTACAAATGCATATGCAAAAATGCCAGCCGTAAAAACAACTTTTCAACGCAAATTTTTCACCGTGTGTCTTTATTAAATCCTGACAGTGTTTTTTTTAACAGCAAAAAACATAATGACATTACATTGTTTTGCTACTAGAGGTCACAAAAAGAACTTGATGTTTGAAAATGACAAACTTTGGCTTACCTGTCACAAGTGAAGTTTTAGTAACTAATTTCGGGAGGAACACGTCCAGATAATTAAACCTATCTAAACATTGGAGCACGCCAGATAAAGTAACCTAATCAAGTGGAGCACCCTCAGATAATTAAACCTAATTAAACACATGTGGAGCACATCAAGCCAATCGATTTAATCAATGATAAGAGGTGTGTGTATATATACAGCATATTTACCTTCTTTCGTTGACCGTTTTTATTTTTAGCATCCCTCCACCACCCCATCTCCTCACTTTGATTTAATAAACTCATTAGACGTCAACACAATCCAAAATAAAATACAGTCTAGTTCTAGACTATCTTTATCATGGGGGGGATACTCTGGGTTCGGGCCAAATTCCGAGCCCGGAGCCCTCCCCCGGACAGCACGCCAATTACGCATAATCTTTACTCCATTTAATTTGATGTACGTGTGAACTCGTGAATGAATATTATAAATGATCATGGAGGCACAATTTTCAATGCTATTCTAAATGTTTTTCCTCCATAAGAAATGTACTATATAAAATAAAAGTAAACGATGACAGAACTGTCCTTTTTGGGTGAACTATCCCTTTAATACCCATTTAAAACCCACTAATCTCATGGCACTATTTAATTGTGATTGCAGTGTGATTTCATTCATGCCACATTTGAGCTGCAATAAATAAAATCATGGCTGTTGTGGAGATTATGTGTAATACATTCTATGTTGTATCAAATCAAATATTTCTTTCTGAAGCTACTTTTTGTCATGTCTACTTGATGCTTTTCTCATTTAACACTATAATGACTTTAAATTATCTTTTGGGGTGTAATTTCTCAGCCAGATTTGATGTGCAATTCTTCATTTGTTTAAATAATTAATTAATTCATTAATCAATCAATCAGCACATTGTGTAATTAATTAGATTAAACATTTGAATTGCTTGATAGCTCTAGTTGTCATTATTACAAATTATGATTTATGTAAAAATATATATTTTTTATTTTGTTTTCAAATGAGCTACAGCAGGTCATAAGAACTTTTTAAAGAGATGTTTGAAACAGACAACCTTTGGCTTACCTGTTATGATGAATATAAATGATCAATAAGGGCACTATTTTCAATGCTCTCTTCCAGCAGTTCTGATGGTTTTTCTAACATAAGAAATTTATATAAAATAAAATAATAATAAAGGATCGTTGTCGTTTTGAAAGCATAATAATCAATAATTCAATCTGATATAACCATTGGTTAAGGTCCAGCACTTCAGTGCTTGCTTTATATAGATTTTTGCCTCAGAATTGCACTAGCAGGGCAGTGGATGTCCTGTAGTCAGGTTCATTCTACATATCTTTCGATCCAGCTCTACACTCCTACAGGGCTTTGTATTGGACCCAAATGGGACCGGAAAGCTATTTAAAGCTCAGTGTGTGGCACAGTTCTCCTTACATGGGAATGAGCCCCACTTCTCTTACTAATGGAAAGGTGTGAAACCTGCCATCTATGTTCAATGGATGTTTTTTTTTATATGAAAAACACATTTTGCGAATTAACATTTTGCTTCCAGTTGATCATTATTTATTGCATCAAAAAAGTAATTATTTCGCAATGGCTTCCATGCATCTTTCTTGTGGTATCCTGCAGTGTTAATCAATAAATCCACATTCACATTTCAGGCGGTTTGTTTTGAGCCTTTGATATTAGAAGCCTTGAACATTAAGTTTGTTTCTTAAAAGGACAGTTCACTCAAAAAGGAAAATGTTCTATTTTGTGTTTTAGAGCTCCCAGAGAACTGGACAGACACCAAGGAGACACTCCTGGAAGGGATGGTGTTCAATGTGAAGTATCTGGGCATGACTCTGGTTGGCCAACCTAAAGGAGAAGACATGGCAGCGGCTGCCATCAGGAGGATTGTAACCACGGTCAGTCATCAGTGTAAAAGCAGGTCAAGGGACTTGTGAATAGTGAGGAATGATCACGTTCCAAATTGTACTCAAATCATTTTTATGCCTTTGCAAATTTGTAGTGGTATAAAAAGATGTTGTCACATAATAATAAGTATTATTATTACTACACAATATTAATACTGTAAAATATAATAATAATAATCATTTTATTGAGCTGGAGGACACAAGAACAACTTTGTAAAGAAATTATTGATGGTTCTCATTAGTGTCAAACTGATTCAAGGCACAATATGTAATTTTCGCCGCTAGAGGTCGCTTATTCAAAACAAAGGCGTAGCTTGATGACACCTTGATTTTGTGAAATCATGTGAGGTGTTGTCTTCACCTCTACAGCCGGTGGAAAAGAATACGACGGGACTCGGGCAGAAATCATATTCATGGATGTTAATGTATTAAAGATTTATTAGCATTACTAGTATGAATCAGGGTGGGGCTGAAAGCCATTGGAGCTGAACAAGGCCGCTGGAGCGATTGCTAATGAGAGACGACCGCGACACACAGCTCAAGAGCAGTGGAGCTTTTATTATGCCACAGACGACCAATTCCGCTTCTTCCGCTCATGCTTATGTGGGGTAACGCATTGCTGTTTTATCATATTACATACATTTGAGTGTGTTGAAAGTTATGTTATAATGCTACATCTGCAACATAAAACATGGTACTCGCGGTAAATCAAGAAAAACAGATTTAAAGGAATAGTTTACCCAAAAATTAAAATGTTATCTTTATCTGCTTACACCCAGGGCATCCAAGATATAGGTAACTTTGTTTCTTCAGTAGAACACAAATTAAGATTTTTAACTCCAACCGTTGCGGTCTCCCAGTCGTATAATGCATGTGAATGGTAACATTTTAGATTATGAGAGCTATGAGAGTAAAAAAACATACACATACAAATCCATATTAACCCCTAGAAGTCTGAGCTGTCTTTGAAAGTAGTCTCATGCTAAAAATCAGTAATATTGTGACACTGAACACAAGTATTCAATAAATACAAATAACTGAATAATTGGTAATGATGAATGTTATAAGTAAAATATTTGGGATTTAAAACAATATAATGCAGTGTAATTATGATTTCACAGAGTATATTGTGAATTCAGGTTGATTGAGATTCTTTTTTCCCAGTCATTTCAATGGCAAAAATGTTCTGAATCATTTGATTTTGTAAACTGTCATACACACAATACTCAAATATAATTTCGAGCTTCAGTTAATTTATGAGACATGCGTGCAATGCATGATCGCCAGCGCTAACGCTATTGTCTGCTATATTTGATTCTTATTAAATAAGAAGCAAATATATTTAAAACATTGATTAAAATTAAGATACAATTTATACAAAACGAAATTCACTTTAAAGAAAGTCTTTCTACAAAACAAAACATTTAAACAATTTGAAGCAAAATACGTTTGACTGGTTCTATATTTATAGCATCTGAGCAGACATTTGCGAATAAAATCTTTATTGATGTGACACTAGGCTATTTTACAATAAACGCATCATAATCTGTCCAAAACAGGCCAAAATAAAGCTTGTCTAAACAGTCTTTTGTCTATGATGTACATTTTATGTTGCAGCAGGATTCATATTTAAACAGTCTTTTTGCGTTTAATATTCACAGATGCTAACAGAATAAACTTAGCCTACCTTACAATCAGCAGCTGAATCCGTTGTAAATTATTCCAGGATTATTCCTCAACGCGTCTCAAAACAAGGTAGCTGAAGTATAGCGCGCTTCACTTGATGTGTTTATTTGAGTTGATGTCTGGGCGTCGATCTGTTCTCATGGGTCGCGTCAGTATTTTAATCTCAATTGACTGCGCGCTCCGTGGGCGTGGCCGCATTAGCGGATAATGAAGAGGCTCGCGAACGACTGACATCTCTCTCTTTTCGAACAGATTACATAAACACAGAATATTTGTTTTCGATTTGATTTACATTATTTAAAACCTGACATTTCAACGTTTCTTTAGACATATGTCTCATGTTTGTGAGACAAGTATTCACTAAGCTAGAGTTCCTTTTCTGAAGACTATCTGAAATTAACGTCTTTGACAGAGAGGCTGCAGATCACGCATCATGTTTGTTTTCTTTATTTTGCAAAAAGCACCAAAAAAATTTTTTTTGTGACTGTACACAATTTTTTTTTTAAATTTAACAGATTATAATGATGTATAACACTTGCCTGAATGATAAAAACAACAGTTATTTGAGTCTCTTTGGCACTGATAAGAAAAAAATTAATCGGTCGTGCCGGCGTGACCACCGACTCGAGGGGGTTAAACCCTGCGGCTCGTGACGACACATTGATGTCTTAAGACACGAAACGATCGGTTTGTGCGGGAAACCAGGCAATATTTATATAAAAAAAAATTTACCTCGAATGCGATCTATTTACAACAGCCTACACTTCCGATGAGTAAGGTCAAAAGTACACGATTTTCATTTTTGGGTGAACTATCCCTTTAAACAATAAGACTAACTGTGTTGAGCTGTATAACAATAATTTGTTTTCTGGCGTTGAATGTATCAAAACAGTTGCTCACCTGTCTAATGAAACAATATATTAAAGCGTCTTTGGAAATCGAGGGTAACACGGGTATGATGTCACTATAGGCGACGTACAGACTCGTCCATGTCCTGGTTATTCCTCTGGATTTAAACATTCTTGGAAACATTTGGAATAATGTAAGTACACAAGTCAACAAAAAACATTGTTCTTGGGGTTTTTGGATATTTTAATCCAAAAATCTTACATATTGTGCCTTTAACAGAACAAAACAGAAACTAAAAGCTTTTTGATCAATGGTTTAGCGCCTCACAAAGGCCTTTGTAGCTTACTTGTGGTGATAAAATGTTGCACAGAACAAAAGAGTCAGCCTTTCAGGACAGTCTGTTTCCTATTTAAATTCACAATATGATTCCTTGTTCTACAGAGAGCAAACGAAAAAGACTTCCTTTAACACAATCGAATCAGAATGTGATAACTTTCTCTCTAAACTAACTGTCAGACTGGGAATCCTTGAGACGAGCTTCATTTGTTTTAAATCAGTGTTTACTGTCTCCTGGGAAGGGAGAAAGACCCTCCAGATATGCGTTTGCCTGATTTCCTTTGTCCTTGACGAGTCCCCTCTCTCTCCTCTTCTGCATTTCAACCATAATTTCCCCTCGTCCTCATCCATGTTGGCCTCTTTTCTTCCTGCCAGCACACTGTATTGATGTACCAGTTTGTTCATATGCCAGGATCACAGTAACACCACTTAAACAAGCCAGAGGATGAATTTTATATATTAAGTCTCAGCTCTTGTACCCGTGGAGTTGGATTTAATAGCCCACACAGATTTCTCTGACCTTTTCAGGTTATTGTTTATGGTCAGCGAGTAATGAGTGACATTTCAAAAATGACAATGACAAAGATGTTTGTCCAGGGTTCACACAAATTGTTTATCCTTGTCAACCACATGCAGGCTCGGGCCAGTGCAAAGAAGTTTCGGAAAGTGACCCTCACTGTCTCCCCCAAGGGAATCATCATCTCAGACACAGAGACCAATGACCTCATTGAGGACGTTTCCATTTACAGGTATAAAACCCACACCAAAATAAGCCAAAATCACAAAAACCTGTGCTATTTTGTATCATAATGTGAATTGTATCATAGTGTGGTGCGATTAAAAATATACTTAAAAAATGAGCTCAAAAGTTTGGGGTCATTTGGGATTTTTTTAATGTTTTTGAATGACGATTTTTGCTAACTAAGGCTGCATTTATTGGTAGCAATTTACAATAAGGTTTCATTTGTTAACATTATTAACTACATTATTTGACACAAAATAACAATGAACAATACTTTTAAAGAATGTATTCCTTTTTGTTAATCTCTGTACTAATACATTTTTAAGATCTTAATTTGTATCTGTTATCATAACTTAATGCACTGTAAACCAACATGAATATGATTTTTTTCAATGTAAGAAGATATTGCTCGCTAACGTTAACAAATGAGACCATATTGTAAAGTGTTCTATTGTAATATACACCGATTAGGCATAACATTATGATCACTGACAGGTGAAGTGAATAACACTGGGTATCTCTTCATCACGGCAACTGTTAGTGGGTGGGATATATTAGGCAGCAAGTGGACATTTTGTCCTCAAAGTTGATGTTTTAGCAGCAGGAAAAATGGGCAAGCGTAAGGATTTGAGTTAGTTTGACAAGGGCCAAATTGTGATGGCTAGAAGACTGGGTCAGAGCATCTGACAAAGCATATCTTTGTTCTGTATGTTCTGTGGAATTTTAAAAGCCACAGAGTCAATTATTGCAATAAGCATACTTCACTCCCTCCAAATCAGTTGTTTAAAGATTTTTAATCTGTCAAGGTCGGTAGAACACCATGAACTCTGCAGTGAGATCTAACCAGTAGATCATTAACATTTGAGTGTGTCAAACAAATATTGATGCAAGAGGTGACATGCTTGGATCGTATTCATAAATGTGAGATTGTGGTACATCTTGAATGTATATAATATGTGTACTGTATAAATATGTGGTACATCTTGACTTTATTATACCCCTCTGTTAGAGGGAGGTGATTTATTCGGTGGGCATGGGGGGTGCGACAGAGTGCAGAGAGGAGCCCCCATGCTGATCCCTCTTATCAGCTACACCAGAGACACAGTCACGGGAATCACGCATCTCTTTAATCCTCTCCCGTAAAAACAAAAAAACTTATCCCACACCCTTCCTACTGTCTCATTCTTTCCTCTATCCCTCCTTCCTATCTTTCTCATTTTCTCATATAAACAACACACTCTCCCTGTCTTTCTTTTACATTTTTTTCATAAACTTAAAGGGATAGTTCACCCAAAAAGGAAAATTGCTCACCCTCGAGTTGTTCCAGACCTGTATGTATTTATTTCTTCTGCTGAACACAAAAGAAGATATTTTGAAGAACGTCAGTAACCAAACAGTTGATGGACTCCACTGACTTCCATAGTATTTGTTTCCCATACAATGAGGAACGTCAACAGTTATCACCATAAGAAAGAAATCCATTTATTCATTTACAGGTTTGCAACAACTTGAGGTTGAGTAAATGATGACAGAATTGAAATTTGTGGGTGAACTATCCCTTTAATTCAAGATACTCTTTAATATAAATAAATTTAAAATGGTAATTCAAGTGAAATACATTTATTACTGAAATATTTCTAGAATTTTTACAAAAAAATTTTTTTATATTTTGTTTCTGCTTGTTCTAAGCACTGTTTATTGAAGTTTACACGGGGAAAAATTCCGGAGGGGTAAGAAAAATAAAATTTAAGATAGGCCTACTGAATATCCTCTAGTCTTATAAATGCATGTAAAATTAAAATAGTAATTGAAGCAAAATACATCTATTTGAGAAGCAAAATTGTATATTACTTGAATAATTCTTGATGTTTTCTTATCTGTGTGTTTTGTGTTTTAAACATTATTTATTATTTACACTTACACAATATATATATATATATATATATATATATATATACATATATATATATATATATATATATATACACACACACACACACAATAATAACACAATACACACACATATATTAAACACAAACTTTTATTTTAGGTGCGATTAATCGCGATTAATCGTTTGACAGCACTAATAGTAATGAAGACCAATATACTAATTAATTTTTTTTTTTAGCAGCAGAGCATCAGGTCTGACACAAAACACTCTGTCCTTGTACCTGGAACTCCTCCATCCGTGGCACTGCTCCCTTCAGAGATGCTCTGTGGGCTTCTGGCTATTTAGTGCAATGACATATGGATTCCTGTGTAAGACAAGGAATTCTGAGAGCTCACGTAGAGGACAAACTGCTCTCCACTGCACAGTTTTTTTTGCTTATTTTTGCTTATTGTATTATTAGCTTGATCCAGGTAAAGCACACCTCAGAATAAGAGAATACGCCCCTGGAGCGATGGGTCTTATATACACAGCAGAATGTAATCAGTGTAGACTTTGATCACACCGCCTCAGTTTGACTTTCAAAGGAGGCTGGAGAATAAACACAAGTACCGGGGGACCGTAAAATCAGAGTTCAGTCGGAATGCTATAATAAATGCTATTTCAACCCAGAACCCCGAGGGGGTTTTGGACAACCATTTGGAGGGTGAAGAACAGAATCATGGGTATTCTCTGCCTTTTCACTGACAGCAAAATAAACGAGAGCATCTTGAATGAAGTGGTGGGGGTTTCAAAAGAAGGAAACATATTAGTGCTGATGATATGAACACTTTTCCTCATCTTTATTCACTCCTTTGAGTCCCATCCCCCTCCCCAAAGCTGAATATACAAAAAATGAAGAAAAGACAGCTGAAAAAACATAATCATCTCCTATTTTTAGTAAAAAATAGGAGATGATGATGTTTGTCTAGGCTCAGTAGAAGCTGTCAGCTTTATTACATCAGATATTTTAGAGGTTTGAAGGGCATGGGTCTTTTTTTCTTCTTTTTTTCCCCTGCAGATTTTGTTTCATTTCCGTCAATGCTCATGCCAATTTAGGATTTTTTTTGTGCCTTTTTATCCAAATACACACATCAGTTTCACTACTGCCAGCTTGTCTCTTGAAAAGAAAACATCTATATTTGTGTGCAAGACTTTTCCTAAGCCACAAATCTTGCACAGTGATTTGTGTAATGAGATTCACAACGGTCCCGCATTAGCTGCACAGGGGTTCATGAAAAGATTAAACCCCACTTTGGCCTTTTTCCCATTCTGGGAATGCCATATTCCACTGTAATGTGTTCGGCAAGTGAGGGGAGCCAGTAGGGCATCACTGTCTGTGACACTGCCAATGCAAACACTGCCAAGGAAAGCTATAATAAGAAAGGGTTTGTTGTTTTTTGTATTCACAGACTTTTTTCATAAATGTTATATTTGTATTATTCGCTTTACATTGCTCTTTGCTCTGTTTAATGACATCGGTAGCTGTCATGGAAGCTGTTATGCTAGTCAGGGCCACAAGGTCATGTTTGTTACCCTTGAGTAGTTTATGTGAAAGCCACTTTTTTTTTCTATTTACAATGTATGTGACCTGACTGAGGCTTTATGTATTGTTAAAATTTAACAAGCATGCATCTCCTCCTTGCCTAAAGCAGAACGCTTTCATGTTAAGGCCAAACTCACTTGGATGTGCATTGATGCTTTACTGTATCACTGCTTTTCACTTGGTCTGGATTCAGTGTCTTTGTGTTTTGTTTTCCCATTTATTTACAGTACAGTAGGATCTGATAACAGAAAGGTATGAGAACAAATTGACAATAAAAGCACATAAAAATATAGCTGCAAGCAGCAGTTATCAGGGGCAAGCACAAACAGGAACAATGAAGTGTAGTTTATCGAAAAGCTTTTGATAACATTTTTTTAGGCATGGTCTGAAGATAATCTGAGCCAATTTTGGTGAAAATCAGACCAACGGTCTAGGAGGAGTTAGAAAAAGTAGGTTTTCAAAGAAATTCAAAATGACGGAGTGCAAGTTTGAGCAAATATGACATAATTGGTATCGTTGTTCTTGGTATGACCCAAGGAATATATCAAGACTTCATTAAAATAGGCTAAATTAATCAAACGTTATTAGTATTTTTGGAAATTTCGTTATAACTTTTGACCACAAGGTGGTGCTGTCTCAAAACTTTTTGAGTACATTCAGGGCATGGTCCCGATGCTTCGTAATGATACGTTAAGGCGTTCATAAAATACAGCATTTTAGGACAAAATTCAAACTGGCCGACGCCCACAAAAGTCAATATGGGAAAAAAGGACTGAATGAATCAGAAGTGACCAATTTTATTATTTTTGGGCAAACTGTTCAGAAGCTAGGCATTTTTCATATCTTCAGACCAGTAGGTGGTGTTGTGCTGAAATGCTGCATGTAGCCTCAGGTCACGCTTGTGATGACATGTACTAAGTTTGGTCAAAATATCAAATTTTGGCCTGTCAAATTTGGCATGTTCTTCGTCAAATTCGTTCATGTGTTTTTTGAGAACGATTGGGTTTATCAAAAAGCTTTTAATAACTTTTTGCCAACATGGTCTGAAGATGATCTGATTCAATTTTCATGAGAATATGACAAACCATCTAGGAGCAGTTTTTTGGTGGGAAAATTTTGTTTCTAGCCTTATGGTTCAAAAGTTATCAGCTTAAATGTAAGTAAAACTTTGGACTGTTGGTGGTGCTAGAGGGATTGAGTTAGAAACTCCAAATTTGCTGTGTTTGGACTGACCTCTATCAGTGTCTATCAAATTTCACAACTTTTTACCATACAGTTCTATGTGCTGCCATATCCCATGGCAGAAGAAGAAGAAGAAAACTAATGGATACAATAGGTGCCATCGCACCATTCGGTGCTTGGCCCCTAATTGCTCAGTTAACAAAAAGTTAATATTGAGTACCTTTCATTTTAGACACAATATTGCCATTACTTTGTTTTTTTGCTGTGGCAACAAAAAAAGAGATGAAAAATAAAGAAAATAGTTCCACAGCTAAATTGCCAAATTGTGTATCTTCCAGTGACACACAGGAGTGGTGTTACGTTTCAAAATGAATCTGTGATTTTGATTGAATCGGTTAAGTGAATGATTCAGTGACTTGACCTGCCGAAAAAGTAAATGTAAAATCCCTACCTGTAGAACTCACAGACAAGTGGAGTGATGCAAACACTGTTGTTGAACTATCAGCATTATAATGCCGCTCAGCCAATCAAACTCAAGGACTGAAACTAACTGTCCTATAAAACGTAAATAAGTGTTTGTTTTGTAATGCATTCAATTTCATGGAGAATTTTTACTTTCAAAATGTCCTATTTGATTTCCACGAAAGCAAAGATTGAAAGGTTCATGTCAGTGTAGCTGAGGTTGTTTAAAATATCCTCCTCCTTTAATTCTGTTCAAAAGGAGCTACAAACAAGCTAAATTCAGGCCATTTACAGTTTCCTTCCCTCTCAGCATCACACTCTTCAATAATGAAGTTGTGCAATGCACCACAGACTGGAATAAATGATAATTCACCACACCCCCCCCATGTTCAGAGAGAGAAAGGGGAGGGAGAAAGGGAATAGAGAGTCTTGGGCATTTCTATTTAGGTCGTGCATCAGAAGTAGTGCACTAACAATTTTAGATGAAGTGAGATCCGAGCTCTGTCTTCCCTAATGTGTCTCATTATTTCACACAAGCTCTTTTGTTTTGGTGCTCTAAATTCCGGTCCGATTCCTAAAATGACATTCATAGTCCTCTCTCTGCTACATGTCTGATGGTTTATGTTATTGTAAGTGTGTCTTTATGATATATCTGATCATCTCATTGGCTGTGAAATCTACACAGTGTTGTTGGTCCCTGGCTCTCTTTACAAAAAACAAAAAAACTGTCACTGTCAGGATATCAGGTCTTTCAGGTCCTGGTCCTTCAAGCTGGTCTTTACCATTGTCTCTGATTGTGAATGGTGACTATGGCTGTCAAGCAAAATTTTCAGTGGTGAAAGAATAACATCTTAAATATCAATCTGTTCTTTAAACAAAGGATTGATAAATGGCTTGTGAAGATTTTTAACTATTTTTAAAGATGTTTTTAACTGGTTTTTTTTTTTAAGCTTGACGTTTATGCATTTTGCAGATGCATTTTTTCGTTCAGTTTTTGCATTCCCTGGGAACTGAACCCTTGCTCTACTGTTTAAAGGGATAGTTCACCCAAAAATTTAAATTAGCCCATGATTTTCTCCCCCTCCAGCCATCCTAGGTGTATATGACAGTCTTCTTTCAGACGAATAAAATCTGAGTTATATTAAAAAAATGTCCTGGCTAATCCAAGCTTTATAATGGCAGTGAATGGGAGCCTAAAAGGGAAGCGATGCGTTTGTGTAAGAAAAATATTAATATTTAAAACTTTATAAAGTAAAACATCTATAGCTTCCGCCAGACCACCTTCCGTATTCAACTTACGAAGAAAGTTCGAAACTCTTACACTATGTCCTACATCATACAGTTAGGCTTTTTTCACAAGTTGAATATGGAAGGCAGTCTGGCATCAAGGGGTAATTTTCATTTTTGGGTGAACTATCCCTTTAAGCTACAGTAAACATTCTTCAAAATGTCTTCTTTTGAGTTCCACAGCCGAAGGGAAATCATACAGGTTTGGAACAATGACAACAATCAGAATTTTTTGGGGTGCACTATTCCTTTAAATGCAGAAATATATCTTAGTACAGTTAAACCGCAGATTTTTACCAGATTTTCACTTCTGTTTTGGCACTGAGTAGTTTTTTTCAAGAGTTTTCTCTAAACCAATATGGATCTGAGAGATTACAAACCCTTGTTATTTTTTTAAAATACAAATCTGTTCTCAACAGGAATTGTCTGGGTTGGTTTGCAGACTTTAAAGGGTTAGTTCACCCAACAATGAAAATAATGTAATTTATTACTCACCCTCATGGCGTTTCACACCCGCAAGACCTCTGTTCATCTTCGGAACACAAATTAAGATGTTTTTGTTGAAATCTGAAGGCTCAGTGAGGCCTCCATAGGAAACAAATAAATTTACACTCTCAAGATCCATTAATGTAGCTACTAAAACCATATTCAAATCGGTCCATGTGAGTACAGTGGTTCAATATTAATATTATAAAGCGACGAGAATATATTTGGTGCAACAAAAAAACCTAAATAACGACTTATATAGTGATAAACGATTTCAAAACACTACTTCATGAAGCTTCGGAGTCAGCGAGTCGAATCATGATTCGGATCGCGTGTTAAACCGCCAAACTGCTGAAATCACGTGACTTTGGCGCTTCGAACCACTGAATCGACTCGCTGATTCATAACGATCCGAACTTCCGAAGCTTCATGCAGCAGTGTCTTGAAATCGGTTATCACTATAAGTCGTTATTTAGTTTTTTTGGCGCACCAAAATTATTATTGTCGCTTTATAATATTACGTAATATTGAACCTCTTTACTCACATGAACTGATTTAAATATGTTTTTAGTACATTAATGGATCTTGAGGGAGGAAATGTCATCGCTGGCTATGCAGGCCTCACTGAGCCATCGGATTTCAACATAAATATCTTAATTTGTGTTCCGAAGATGAACGGAGGTCTTACGGGTGTGGAACGGCATGAGGGTGAGTAATGAATTACATTATTTTCATTTTTGGGTGAACTAACCCTTTAAATGACCTATACTTCAATGGCTTTTAATGGATTCAATTATTCCTACAGTTAAAAGTTAGAAATGACTCATTAAATTAGAGAAGAGTTTGTTTTTTTCTGTCACCGTACTTCAAAAAGCTTGTACAATAAAGCGGATGATTTTCACTTCCATTGAAGTTATTGAAAGATATAAATTTAGGCATAACCTAGACCCTGCCAGTACATTATTCATTCCCGGAAATGTTATTTAAGTATATGAGTCTTTATGAACAAATTACAGTCCACAGTGAAAAGCTTTTTTTCCCTCTCACTTCCGCAGAATATCTTACTGCACAACAGACAAAACTCAGGATAAGGTCTTTGCCTACGTCTCCCAAAGCCAATTCAATGAAACTCTGGAGTGCCATGCCTTCCTGTGCCAAAAAAAGAAAATAGTAAGTGTCTTCAGATGCACATCGTGAACATTTGGATGAACAGTAACAGATGGCACAGCATGTAGGCCTAATTCCCAGGCATATTTTTTTATGTAGCCTGTGCACATTGTTTGTTAAAACGTTTCCATTTTGATAGTATTGCAATCCTTCATCACCATGTAAATAAATAGCTATTTTTTCACTACAGTTTTTATTGAACTGTAATTCACAAGCTGGTTATTGTGTAAGCCAAAACCTTTTCTCTTTTCTCCGTATCTATAACTGGTATCTAGCGCCATCTAGTGGACATATGCATGATTCTTCAAAATGTTACCCAGCGCGCCCTTTGATTTGAATGTGGTCATGTGTCCTCCACAGGCTCAGGCTGTGACTCTGACAGTTGCTCAAGCTTTTAAAGTAGCTCTAGATATGTGGGAGATCGCACAGGAAGGTGAGCTTTTGTGCCACGTTTGTTTGCACAGGCTACATATGGCACATATTCCATGGAACAGAACACACATATTCTTATGTCTTCATTTTTCCATTGCAGACAAAAGCAAGAAAGTTCGCACAAGATACTCGTGTTCAGACCCTGAATCCCAGCCTGATTCTGAACCAAACAATGTTTCAGGTACATTTATTGGTTTAAACAATGGTTTGCTTGATGTTTGTCTTGATTTAGTTAAATCCGTGGGAACACTCTTCATTTTTGTTCTTTACTTGTGTCAGAGGAGGAGAAGACTCAGGCTCTGATGGAGCACAAACCGAGGAAGCCCTTCTTCGCTTCCTTCCTTTCACCATCTCCACGCAGCAACACTAGGAGACGGCCAATCAAACATGACTCCTGGGTATGATGTTATTAAACTTTTTATCATTCACTACCGTTCAAAAGTTTAGGTTGTCTGTATGATTTTTAAATGTAATGCATTTAAATTAATTTTCAGCATCCATTACTTCACCAAGTCATTTAAACTTCAGGGATATCAATCTGTCCAATTAGGAAGCATAAGTGATTGTGAATCAATTTCACAGGCTTTAGTGCAAATGAAAGTGACAAGAGGTGCACTGGAGAGGCAACAGCAAGACAACCCCCAAAAGGGAACGATTTTGCAGGTGGTGGCCATAATTAATTGTTCTCTTCTTATTCTTCCTGACTGATTTTTCTTTAGTTTTATGATTTGTTTGGGTCCTTGTCACTGTCTCTAGCATGAGGCAATACCTGCAACCCAATCAGGTTGCACAGGTAGTCCTGCTCCTCCAGGATGCCACATCCATACGTGCCGTTGCAAGGAGTTTGGTACGTCTCCCAGCACAGTTTCAAGAGCATGGAGGAGATACCGGGAGAGCTGGTCAGGCCGTTACACGAGGAGAGCTGGTCAGGGTGGTAAAAGGGCAAAAACCCGACAGCAGGACCGGTATCTGCTCCTTTGTGTGAGGAGTAACAGGAGGAGCACTGCCAGAGCCCTACAAAATGACCTCCAGACGACTAATGGTGTGCTTGTTTCTGACCAAACTGTCAGAAATGACTTCATGAGGGCCCGACATCCTCTAGTGAGACCTGTGCTCACAGCTCATCACTGTGCAGCTCAATTGGCATTTGCCTCATCTCTTCACGGATAAGAGTAGGTTCACACTGAGCACATGTGACAGATGTGAAAGAGTCTGGAGAGGCCGTGGGGAACATTATGCTGCATGCAACATCATCCAGCATGAATGGTTTGGTGGTGGGTCAGTAATATACAGCAGCCATATCACCCTGTAGCCCAAGACTGGTTTCCCACTGAAGCTAAGCAGGGTTGAGCCTGGTCAGTACCTGGATGGGAGACCTCCTGGGAAAAACTAGGTTGCTGCTGGTAGAGGTGTTAGTGAGGCCAGCAGGGGGTGCTCACCCTGTGGTCTGTGTGGGTCCTAATGCCCCAGTATAGTGATGGGGAGTGGGGACACTATACTGTAACAAGCACCGTCCTTCAGATGAGACATTAAACCGAGGTCCTGACTCTCTGTGGTCATTAAAAATCCCAAGAGGTCCTTCGGAAAAAGAGTATGGGTGTAACCCCGGCACCCTGGCCAAATTTGCCCATTGGCCCCTGTCCATCATGGCCTCCTAATCATCTGCACATACTGATTGGCTTCATCACTCCGTCTCCTCTCCACCATAAGTTGGCGTTCTGGCGCAATATGGCTGCCGTCGCAATATCCAGGTGATGCTGCACATTGGTGGTGGTTGAGGAGATTCCCCTTTCTATTTGTAAAGTGCTTTGAGTGCCTAGAAAAGCGCTATATAAATGTTACAAATTGTGTTTGGCAGTGTAGGCAGTTTTTAGATGAAGAAGGCATTGATGCCATTGACACATTCCCCAGACCTGAATCCAATTGAGAACCTCTGGGACATCTGAAAGTAGCGCCACAGACTGTCCAGGAGCTCAGTGACGCCCTGATCCAGGTCTGGGAGGAGATCCCCCAGGTCACCATCTCATCAGGCGCATGCCCGGACGTTTGTCATGGCACGTGGGGTCATACACACTTTACATTTACATTTATGCATTTGGCAAAGCTTTTATCCAAAGCGACTTACAGTGCCCTGGAGCAACGTGGAGTAAAGTGCCTTGCTCAAGGACACACTGGTGGGGACCGCTGGGATAGAACCAGCAACCTTCTGCATATCAGTTCAGTGGTTTAACCCACTGGACCACCATCTCCACACTACTGACTTACATTATGACATAATGTAAGATGTAATGAATTATGATATATTAAGTTATATCAGCCTGCAACTTCAGTTTTTAACATTGATTTTTTGTATAATTTTGAGTCCAGCCCTTAGTGTGTTGATGATTTTGGTCCATTGACTGTTGTCACATAATCTTTTTCTTAACAGATTTTAGAATGTATATAAATAAAGATTTCCAAATTGAATATATCAATAATTCATTCATTGAGATCCAATGTGTGATTAAGTTTCATGGAAAAGTTTATTTCTTTCAGTAATTCAATTTAAAAGGTGAAACTAATATATTATATAGACTCATTACATGCAAAGTGAGATATTGCCTTAATTTCGATGATTATGGCATACAGCTTATGAAAACCCCAAATTCAAAATCTCAGAAAATTTGAATATTGTGAAAAGGTTCAGTATTGTAGGCTCAAAGTGTCACACTCTAGTCAGCTAATTCATCCAAAACATCTGCAAAGGGTTCCTGAGGCTTTAAATGGTCTCTCAGTCTGGTTCAGTAGAATTCACAGTCATGGGGAAGACTGCTGACCTGACAGTTGTGCAGAAAACCATCATTGACACCCTCCACAAGGATGGAAAGCCTCAAAAGGTAATTGCAAAAGAAGTTGGATGTTCTCAAAGTGCTGCATTAAAGCACATTAATAGAAAGTTAAGTGGAAGGGAAGAGTGTGGAAGAAACAGGTGCACAAGCAGCAGGGATGACCGCAGCCTGGAGAGGATTGTCAGGAAAAGGCCATTCAAATGTGTGGGGGAGTTTCACAAGGAGTGGACTGAGGCTGGAGTTACTGCATCACGAGCCACCACATACGATTCTGGACATGGGCTTCAAATGTTGTCAGAAGTGTCTTTCCTGGGCTAAAGAAATAAAGAACTGGTCTGTTGCTCAGTGGTCCAGTCCTCTCTTCTGATGAGTGCAAATTTTGTGTCAGTGGTCCAGTCCTCTCTTCTGATGAGTGCAAATGCTTTCATCTCATTTGGAAACCAAGGTCCCAGAGTCTGGAGGAAGAATGCAGGGGCACACAGTCCAAGATGCTTGAAGTCCAGTGTGAAGTTTCCACAGTCTGTGTTGGTTTGGGGAGCCATGTCATCGGCTGGTGTTGGTCCACTGTATTAATTCCAGTCCAGAGTCTCTTCCTTCAGCAGACAAGCTTAATGGAGATGCTGACTTCATTTTCCAGCAGGACTTGGCACCTGCCCACACTGCCAAAAAGTACCAAAACCTGGTTCAATGACCATGTGATTACTGTGCTTGATTGGCCTGCAAACTCACCTGATGCATTGCCTAGAGAAAGATGATAGACATGAGACCGAGCAATGCAGAAGAGCTAAAGGCCGCTATTGAAACATCCTGGTCTTCCATAACACCTCAGCAGTGCCACAGGCTGATAGCATCCATGCCATGCCGCATTGAGGCAGTAATTCATGCAAAAGGGGCCCAAACCAAGTACTGAGTACAGATGCATGATTATACTTTTCAGAGGGCCGACATTTCTATATTTAAAATCCTTTTTATTGATTTCATGGAGGGGCAGTCACGGCCTAATGGTTAGAGAGTCCAACTTGCAACATGAGATTGCGGGTTTGAATCTCATGTCCGGCAGGAATTGTCGGTGGGGGAGTGAATAACCAGCGCTCACATCCACCCTCAATACCACGACTGAGGTGAGACCCTTGAGCAAGGCACTGAACCCCCAACTGCTCCCCGGGCGCCGCAGCAATATGGCTGCCCACTGCTCTGGGTGTGTGTACACTTGGATGGGTTAAATGCAGAGCACAAATTCCAAGTATGGTCACCATTCTTGGCCGTCACTTCACTTCACTAATATTCAAATTTTCTGAGATTTTGAATTTGGGGTTTTCATAAGCTGTAAGCCATAATCATCAAAATTATTACAAACTAAGGCATGCAATATCTCACTTTGCATGCAATGGGTCTATATAATGTATTAGTTTCACCTTTCACAATTGAATTACTGAAATAAATGAACTTTTCCACGACATTCTAATCTATTGAGATGCACCTGTGTGTATGTGTGTGTGTGTATATATATATATATATATATATATATATATATATATATATATATGAGAGAGAGAGAGAGCAGGATTAATTAGAAATCAATTTTTTTGTAACCATTTGTAAAATTGTTTGGGTTCTAGCAGCAAATGAACTGAATCTCTTATGTTCAGAGGGTTAGTAGTTCATTTAGAGCATAACTAATTTCACACATAATAATATCCCTCCAGAGAAAGACAGTAGTGCTTTTCCAAGAGTCCGGGACAGTTTGAGTTGTTTCCATATGATGTGATTAAATATGGCTCCAATGCCAGGCAATCCTTTCTGGTAACCTAAATCTAATTTGTCTTTTGGCCTACCTGATCATCTGAATCCACACTTTAATTAATTTTTTGAAAGCGTGCCTCTATTATGCAGAGGATCAGCTCCAACATGAAGGTTAGTTGTTTTGATACAAAACAAGTCATGCCAAAATAGGTAATTACTATTGCCACTGGCTAATTGCCATTATATTGTCAGTCAGCATGGCCTGTCCTGTTGATAAAGCACATAGTCATCACTAAGTGGCATTCGATGCTTTAATACCGTATTTATTGATTAAACATATGGCCACTAGGCGGAGAGCTGCCCATATTGGACTGTGTCTTTTTAAATGACTTTTTTTCAGCTGTGATTAAATTCCATTCACTGTTCAGGCAGGTTCTTCAGTCTGCTGGTCTCAGATAATGACTGTCACAGAAGATACAGTAGATTAAGTCTTTAGAGCTTGCTGGTGCTGATGTTGTTCAAGTTACTCTCTGGTTCTGCAGGTTTGATATAGAAGTGATCTGTGATGTGTTTGCTTACATGGTTATAGCGTGTTTTCTAATTTTCAGGATGCGGAAGATGGCCTCGATGATGCGTTTTCAAGGTAAGTTTGTGTTCCCTTCTGCTCAATTTTATCCACACAGTAAGCCTCAGAGAAAGCTGTCTGTGAAATCAGAGATTGTTCATCCAGGATAGTGTTTATTGGAGATATAGCGCTTATTGATCATAATTATCCTTTAAAATACTCACATACATACACAAAAAGAAAAGAACTGACTGTGAAAAAACAAAAAAATAAGTTTTTAAAAGAAGTTTATTTGATCAGAAATGAATCTTTTGTAACATTATACATGTATTTACTGTCAATTCTGATGAATCATTGCTGAATAAAAGTTTATTGTAAAATCTTACTGACCCAAAACATTTGAACGGTGTATATGTACACTTGTTTATTCTAAGAGAATATTGTTAGAAACCTTGGAATTTGAACTGCATTGCAGCACAGCAAATGTCTCAATACAGAATTTAAAAAAAGAGATAATTTCCCCTGAGATGCACTTAAATTCAGTCAATATTTCTTTGTTTATTATCTTTGTTGATTTGCTGCCTTTAAGATCCCTTGAAATAAAAATGCGAGTTTTGTTGCATTTTGTCTTTGTGTGTTAGCTTCGAGGCCATCTGTATGCTTATGCGGAACTATTTGTAAAATATTTTGCCTCATATTATCAGTTAATGTGTTTGCGCTCCCTCAGGTGTGACATTATGTCTCATAAAGTGGATATGAACGAGAGATTCGGCACACAGTAGGAGCACTGAAACACATTCGCAGCTCTGGTTCAGATTAATGGGCATGGTGAACCATTTTATTCTGAGTGTCTCTCCATACATGGTTATTAATAAATACAATTCAAACAGAGCCCTGAAAATGAATGCAATGATAGTTTGGAGTCACGTTTAGCAGCAGATGGAATATAAAAGAGGTTTAGGGTCATAACAACTTCATTCAAGCATGTATAAACAGAAGTGCCAAAACAATGAATGTGTTCTTATTATCCAGATGAACAGAAAGTCAGTGGTACAGTTGGTGGGTTTTGGGAAACACAAACACAAGAATTTGTTCTGTGAAGGTGAGGATCTATAGTTGTAACAGTAGCACTTTAATAAAATAATAAAAATATTCAGGATAACAGGGAACCGCTGGAGAAACAGAATCCACACATTAACGCAACCAGAACAGACAAAACACAACTGAGGCCCCGTCCACACGGATACGTTTAGCTGTATACGTACAAATTTTGTATCATAGAAGCGTTTTGTCCAGACGTTTCCAGCATTTTAGTAAAACGGGTCCCAGAGTGGAAAAATCTGAAACCGACACCCTTGCTTTTTCGTGTGTACAGCCAATCCGTATATATTGAGAAAGGGTGATTTCATCACACCATGTCCCGCACGGTAAAGACTAGGGATGCGCAATATATCGAAATTATGGAAATATTGCAAATGTACATATTATCGCAATATGCATATCGCAAGAGTACGCAATATCTAGATTTTAATATGCTACTTCAACATTGTGAAAAGTGTACTTTTAGGTCAACGCATATAGCAAAAAGAGTTATTAAACGCAAAAAAAAAAAAGAGTTCTTAAACGCAATAACTTGCAAAAACAACTCCTTGCAGTATTGCGCTGTCTGCTGTCTGACACACACACCGAAACGTGCTCACAAGCTGTTCTTTTTTTCGTGCCTTGTTACACACTCAAAATGTCAAATACACACACAGTTATGTCGAAATGGCTGTCTTGATGAGTATTCATGTAAACACAGTCGGTTATGCTTTAAGTGAAAGATATCAGTTGGGGAAAGAAATTGTTTTTACACACTTAAAGCAATATCGTATCGCATAACGAATATTGCATTATTTAACAAGGATTTCGCATATCGCATTTTTCTTCAATATCGCACAGCCCTGGTAAAGACTAGCAGGGATACAGCTATGGCCACTGGGCATGAGCACATCAATTTTACGTCATTGAATTACTGTATTTGCATTATTGTATGGGTAGGTTTAGGGGTAGGTGTAGGTGTTAATAAAACTAAATCTAGTAAGTAGCAAATTTATTTCTTGTTATTTTATCGTGAGATTTTGCCTCACTTCCGACCGTTGCTGTACCCCTTCTAGCCACAACTCTTCTTCTCCGTTTTTAGTGTATTTCTGTGGCAGAATTACAGCGCCACATACTGATCTGGCATGTATACTTCATCGTTTTGAGTTGGTTTCAGCGGTTTCGTGTGTACGCAGAGACGAGGGGAAAAAAGATTGGATAGGAAATGCTCTGGCTTCGTGTGGATGTGGCCTGAAACCGAACACAATGCTAAATGAGGAACCAAACAAGACACAGGTGAATGTAATCAATTAACTAATCAGAAACCATAGAAACAAACTAGCAAAGGAAACCAAGGCCATGTCCACACTAATACGTTTTCGTTTTTCTCTCCGTTTTGGCCTTCCGTCCACACTGAGAAGGTGTTTTAAGTCAACGAAAACGGAGCTTTTTGAAAACGCTCTCCAAAGCAGATAAATTCGTCTTCGCATCGTAGTGTGGACTGTAAAGACGGAGATATTTGAAAACAATGACGCATGTTTAGTCATGTGATGCATATTGTACCAATAGATATGTATGTTTATACCGCTATTGTGCCAGAGTTATGTGCTATTCACTTTCACACAGTTGCTAAAATTTGTTACTTTGCACACTTCATATCACAGTTTTGCAAGTATGACAGAAACACGAGTGGAGTTGCGTTTTAGACCAAACATAATAATGGTTGACCGAGTGCGACCTGGACACATCAGTGAATGATGAGATATTTTGCTAAATAAAATGATCCTGCCAGAAGATTTGTGTGATAACTTTGATGATGTCTGTATCATCTCAGTGAGCTTTTCAAAAACGTAAATTGTAACAGTATATAAATTCAATTGTAGATTGATCATTCATGTTAGTTCATAGTGCATTAACTAAGGTTAACAGAATTTTTCTTAAATTCAAGCTAAATTTAAAAATGTATATGTTGAAATTAACAAACAAAATAAATCGGTGCCGATTAATTGACAAAACTGATGTATCGGTCGACCTCTACTTCATTCCACCATAACGTTAATAAAACTTTAAAACATTCGCTCATTCATGAACATGATTTCTGCCCGAGTCCATCGGATTTCTTTCCATCGGTTGTGGAGGTGAACAGACAAGACTACAACTCCCATGATTCCACGCTCATTCACATCATCATCAAGCTACACCTTTGTTTTGAATAAGTGACCACCAGCGGCAAAACTTACATACTGTGCCTTTAATGTTTAGAATTTTAGTGCGTAGTGAGTTACAAGCTTTCTAATAACATTGTGTTTAACTTGTCGAACCAATTTATTTATATATATATAATATATATATTAGGGATGCCACAATTCTCAATATAATATTGAACCGTTCGGTACGGCATTCACGGTTCAATACATGGTTCATACCACAAGAAAAACAACAAACGGTGCTAATATATACACACAATGTGGTGTAATTCTACAATTAAAAATTATTATTCACAAAATTGTTATTCACAATCACGAAAGTTCATTATTTGCATGCGTTTTAAAGCCTTGCCGGTTAAACATTTCATTTGCGTGCTTATGCACTGTTTAAACATGCGCTTTTCTGAGCGCGAGCACTAATAGCCTGTCAAACGTGTGATTACTGGACTAAGTAGTCTTACTGCGCTAATACTGTCAAATACACACAAGTGTTAAATGCAGTCGGTTATGTCTAAAGTGAAAGTAAAATCGGCATGCGTCTGTAATATTAGATGCGTGCAGGTCTTGAATTGACAGCAGTGCAGCCTATAGTGAACACGCTGCTGCTTGTCCTTAAAGGGACAGTTCACCTCTAAAATTTTAAAAACATTATTTACTCACTCTAATGTTGTTCCAAACCTGTATTCATTTCTTCTGTTGAAAAGTTGATGGTAGCCATTGACATCCATATTATTATCTCCTACAATGGGGACCAGCAACTGGTTGGTTTTCTACATCATTCAAAATATATTTTATGTTCAATGGAAGAAAGAACTTTATTCAGGTTTAAAATAACTTGAGCGTGAGTAAACGATGACAGAATTTTCATTTTTGAGTGAACTATCCCAAGACCAAAACAAAGAGAAAATCACTCGCTGCTCTTGACTGAAAAACTTTAATACAGTAGCTTTAATAAGAATCAATGAATATTTTATAGTGAAGTCTATGTTGTTTTATTTTTACATTTATTCATTCAATTTCATATTTTTTTAAGGAAAGTTTTATGTTAAAGTAAGGTTTTAACATAAAAGTCTTTTAAGTAAAAGAAAGAAAGAGAATTACAATACATTTTTGTTATTTTTTTTATCCTTAACCTCTTTCTGTTCCTGTCGCCTAAGAATAGAATAGCAAAAAACTGATGTGACAAAGCCATCAGAACCGAACCGAACCAAAAACCGTGGTTAAAAAACCGAGGTATGTATTGAACCGTGGACAAACTGTATTGTTGCATCCCTAATATATATATTTATATTTATATGATTGCTTGCCACATTCTCGGCCACCATAAGTTATATCCGATTGTGATGCCAATGCATCATGACTTCATTGCTGGCATACAGCAGGTCAGAAACAGCACTCTCATCTTGCCGGTGGAATCCATTATTATAAGTAATGTAATGGGCCAAAAAGAACTATAAGTGAATCAGTTGAGGTGAATCCAAATCAGCTCTTTCCTTTCAAGCATGTAGAAAAAACACAATAAAAATGGTAATAATAGATGTAGATCTCCACTTGCTGACAAAGGCTGGTAAAGTTTGAACTGTAGGACGCTGGGGAGGATGTGATGGTTTAATCATGACTTACTGTCAGCATGTGTCATGCTCTCTCTCACCTGCAATGCAGCAATATGGAGGTGGAGGAGATGGACGCAGGTAAGTGAGGTGAGAGAAACCGTACCGATACCGGTAATGATATGCTTCGGATTTCATCAACCATCACTAAACCTCAACCTCAATGAGAAAATAATATCATTGCACTTCAGCCCACACAGCAACATAGTGACGGCCCAGATCCGGCCCACATCTGGTACACGTTGAATCCACATGTACCAGATGTGGCCGACACTATGTTGCCGTCTGTTTCACTTCAACACAACTTCCAACAGGGTTCCCCAGTGAATTCCCATGACTTTGAGTAATTTGTGATTATGAATCAGTTCTGAACGATTCACTGAACAGAAGTCACAAGATTATTATCCATGCTACCATTCCAAAGTTTTTAATAAATGTAATACTTTTATTCAACATTGGATGCATTAATTTGATCAAAAGTATCAAAAGTTACAGTCATTTATAATGTTACAGAAGATTTATATTTCAAATAAATGCTGTTCTTTTGAACTTTCTATTCATCATAGAATCCTGAATAAAAGTATCAGGGTTTTGCAACTGTCTTCAATATCATTGATAATATGAAATGTTTCGAGTATTGATGCTGAAAATTCAGCCTTGACATCACAGGAATAAATTACATTTTTTAAATGCATTAAAATAGAGAATTGTTATTTTAAACTGTAATAATATTTCACAATATTGTTGTTTTTACTGTATTTTTATTTAAATAAATGCAGCCTTGTTGAGCATAAGAAATTCCTTTCAAAAACATAAAAAAATTGGTATTGTACAGTAGTGTATCTGTTAAAATGTTTATAAAAATATTAATAATCCCAAATCATTTCCATGTCTGGAAAATGAAATGTTAAAGGAATAGTTTACCCAAAAATGAAAATTACCCTATAATTTACTCACCCTCAAGCCATCCTAGTTGTATATGACATATCCATATTTAACATGTTAAAATATCTAGCTTCCGCCAGCCCGCCTTCCACATTCAACTTATGAAAAAAAAACACACAACACAACTCGTGCAACGTATTACTGCCATTATAATGCTTGGATTAGCCAGGACATTTTTTTATATAACTCCAATTATGTATTTGTCTGAAAGAAGAATGTCATATACACCTAGGATGGCTTTGAGGGGGAGTAAACCATGGGCTAATTTTCATTTTTGGGTGAACTATCCCTTTAAATTCCCTGACATTTCCAGGTTTTCGATGGCTGTGGGAACCCTGATAAAAGCATTGTTGCATGTGCATCTTTCACATCTTTAGGTGTAATTTTGATTTTTTTGAACTTTTAGGAGTTTGAAAAGGTTTAAAACAAGAAGGAAACATTATAAGAAACATTAAAGATTACTCTTCCTGTTCCCTCAATCAGACTGGCAACGTCCCGCAGCAGAACCGTGTCTGAGGATGCAGCTGTGAGTCCAGTGGGAGATCATCTCCTGTCTTTCAGCAGTGAGGACTCAGACTGAACACACACAAATCATTCTCACCAGCCTGTCAGAAAGTGTCCTGAACACACAACACACCCCAGCACCGCACACAACGTGCAACTTATGCCTCAGTGATGGACTGACTCACACCACTGCCACTTAAAACAGCAAACAATACCACAAACAAAAGCATCACAGACATGCATGATTCAGCTATATAACTCTTGAATGCCAATGTACTTGCATTATAATACTGAAAGTTCAGGGTAAGAACTTGACAATACAACATGTATAAAACTGCATGTTGTCATATTGTACTCAAGCGTTTGTGTAAGTAGATTTGCTACCTATATAATGTAAAGAGTGTAAATCTTTTAAATGCATTGGTGCTATAATTTAGATGCTTTGGTTATGTTATTTAACTATACAATAACTACACACGTACTTGAAAGGGAGACCAAATGTATATTCCACAAAGAACTGATGTTTGTCCTTCAGCTCAGCGTTCTTCAAGACTCCCACGGCATTCATCTGACGGTCAGATCGCATGGGTCATTTCAGTCGAGTGCTTTGTACTGAACATAAGCCACTGCAACACTCTCAGACAAGTGTGATTAAGTACTAGCTCCGCACATGATAGCGAACTTTAGATGTGCAGTTATACACTCTAGGTGAACGTTTACATATACACTATATTGCCAAAAGTTTTGGGACGCCTGCCTTTACATGCACATGAACTTTAATGATTCTTAATCCGTAGGGTTTAATATGGAGTTGGCACACCCTTTGCAGCTATAACAGCTTCAACTCTTCTGGGAAGGCTTTCCACAAGGTTTAGGAGTGTGTTTTGGGAATTTTTGACCATTCTTCTAAAAGCGCATTTGTGAGGTCAGGCCCTGATGTTGGACGAGAAGGTCTGGCTCGTAGTCTCTGCTCTAATTCATCCCAAAGTTGTTCTATCGGGTGTAGGTCAGGACTCTGTGCAGGCCAGTCAAGTTCCTCCTCACCAAACTCGCTCACCCATGTCTTTATGGACCTTGCTTTGTGCACTGGTGCGCAGTCATGTTGAAACCGAAAGGGGCCATCCACTAACTGTTCCAACAAAGTTGGGAGCATGAAATTGTCCTAAATGTCTTGGTATACTGAAGCATTAAGAGTTCCTTTCAATGGAACTAAGGGGCCAAACCCAACCCCTGAAAAACAACCAGACTCCATAATCCCCCCTCCACCAAACTTTACACTTGGCACAGTGCAGTCAGGCAAGTACCGTTCTCCTGGCAACCGCCAAACCCAGACTCGTCCACCGGATTACCAGACACTCCAGAGAACACGTCTCCACTGCTCTAGAGTCCAGTGGTGGCGTGCTTTACACCACTGCATCCGACGCTTTGCATTGCACTTGATGTAAGGCTTGGATGCAGCTGCTCGGCCATCGACACCCATTACATGAAGCTCTCTACGCACTGTTCTTGAGCTAATCTGAAGGCCACACGAAATTTGGAGGTCTGTAGCTATTGAAAAGTTGGCGACTTCTGCGCACTGTGCGCCTCAGCATGTGCTGGCCCCACTCTGTGAATTTACATGGCCTACCATTTCGTGGCTGAGTTGCTGTTGTTCCGAATTGCTTCCACTTTGTTATAATACCACTAACAGTTGACCGTGGAATATTTAATAGTGAGGAAATTTCATGAATGGACTTATTGCACAGGTGGCAACCTATCACCACGCTTGAATTCACTGAGCTCCTGAGAGCAACCCATTCTTTCACAAATGTTTGTAGAAGCGTCTGCATGCCTAGGTGCTTGATTTTATACATCTTTGGTCATGGAAGTGATTGGAACAGCTGAATTCAATGATTTAGAGGGGTGTCCCAATACTTTTGGCAATATAGTGTGTGTGTAGAGCTGTTCAGGACTAACATTTCAGATACAGATTGTGCATCAGGCAACATTTGCTTTAGCAATCATTCCAGAATTTTTTTTCTGTGGATCATGGAATATTGAAAGGCCTCAAGACACTTGCGAATTTTTTTTTTTTAGGATCCAAAATATGGCCCTCTTAAAGCCTCTCACACTGGCTTCCAACCATAAGTGTTAGATTATTATTACCATTGTTATGTTCACAGTACAGTTTTACCCTGATGCTTGTTATCAGTGAAACTTATTTTTAAAGTTCTTTTAAATATATGCAACTTCTTAATTTAAGGACCCAGACTGTTTATTCTTTTTTTTTTTGGATCAATAATCAGTCAGACAATGTCATGTCAAACAAATGATGTCAAAATCATCATCGATTTGGTTGAACTTTGGGCAGACAATCATCACACATTCGTTTTGGAAATAAATGTCATATTCTGTCAAATCGATTTAGATCTTATTTCTATAGGCTCTGACATTTCTTTGCTTTATAAGTGCTGAACTAAAGAATAATACACTTTGGCTCTCAGAAATGAAAAATAATCTTTTCCCCATGTGTTCCATCAGTATAGCAGCTACCGTTACATGTGATGTACTGCCATTCTGCCCTTTTTAGTGCTATTAAAATGCACCCTCAGAAATCTCTTCTTCATCATTTTCTGAAATCATTAAACGTTCAGCTTTTTTCTCTTTTGTGCGTTTTTGAACATGCCGTATTCTCAACATTACAGATCTTTTTATTATTTGTTTGTTTTACAATTTCTATCCTCCTAAAAGTGGAATAAGTTTCATTTAATTTAATATAATACACTGTAATAGCAGTATCTACTGTAGCTAAAGGTTCAGTTAGTGGTGTTCTGGTCATTTTGGTTAATCATATTGAAACTGTCAATGGTTTAATAATGAATATTTGATCTGATTTGACTGCTTATTCATTTCAAATAATCACTGTTTTCTGTGAAAGGATTTTAAACGCGTTCAAAGTCTTTAACAATTGCAACAACCATAGTAAAGCAAACATTTTTAAATGATTTCATGAATATTGTTCAATCAGTGTAGATCGTCTGAATAATGTGTGATTGTCTTTATAATGTGTTTTATTTAATCCTTTTGTATAGTAAAAAATCGAAGTTGGTAAATTTTTTAAAGAAAATCTATGCAATCTGTTTGGCTTTGTACACATAATTTGTATTATTTAACCATCATGAAACCATAATGGAGCTCAAGAGGTAATTTGCATAAATACATAAACAATTGGTTGATATTTAATAATGTGTAATAAAATATTTGTTCAAAAACACGTGTCTTGTGTTTTTACTAAATAAATAAAAAATTGCCATTAGACAAAATAATATTTAGTTCATTTGATAAATTCCCTAATCTTTTTAGGCCTAGTTTCACAGACAGGATTAGGCCGTTTAGTTTAATTATCTTAACATGCCTTTAAAAAAAAAAAAAAAGACTGGTGTGCAACTTGAGACAAAACAATGTCACTGACATATGTGCACGTTGCTTTCAATTAAAACAACTCAAACACATTTTAGTCTAGGACTATCTTAAACCTTGTCTGTGAAGCCGAGGATTAATGTACTTTGCTCGGTTGTTAAATGCACCAATAAATTAGTTCCCACTTTATTAGCATGTTTGTGTTGAAACAGACGATATAGGTTTGGGTTTCTGTATAATAGACTACTGTACATGGATTTTCACACTTGACATAGTTAACCCTGTAATTCTAAACACTGGGTAAACGTAATCCTGGGTTATCTTTATTCACGTTTCACACTGCTCAAACAAACTATACCCAGGGTTAGCAGTTAATCCTGGGTATTCATAAATTGCCATTTCACACTACACATCCTTTGTATATTTGCAGTGTCAGTGTTACTGACTGGACAAATGCAGCACATGACCTGTTTACATAAAGGCTCTAGCATTGCGCGCCCTCATATTACACATTGCTGACTATAGCCCCGTTTCCACCGAAATTACCCAGAACAATTTGTACCAGGAACTCCCCCCCCCCCCCCCCCACCCCCCAGACCTGCTACTTTCTGCGTTTCCACTGTGGTCTAAAGTACCGTGAAGATTAGACAAATTAGTCCAGAGACGTGGGACTGTGCGCGACTGTTGCTCCCAGTCAGCGACGGACAGGAATAACTTTTGTGTGACACTGTCTATAACAAGTATGGAGGAGATGCAAGCAGCGCTGCTTTTGCTAGTTATTTATTGGTTTACTAAAGAGGTAATTAGCAAAATGGCGTAAAAGAGACGAGCCCTGATACTAAAGCGTATTCTGAAAGCTCGTAAAGCTAGATTTTAAAGGTCCTGTTCTTCGTGATCCCATTTTTCAAACTTTAGTTAGTGTGTAATGTTGCTGTTAGAGCATAAATAATACCTTTAAAATTATAAAGCTCAAAGTTCAATGCCAAGCGAGATATTTTATTTAACAGAAGTTCCCTTTCAAAGCCTACAGCGAACGGCCGGTTTGGACTACATCCCTGTACTTCCTGCTTTAATGACGTCAGTAGAACAGTTTGTTGACTAACCTCCGCCCACAAGAATATGCAAAAAACGGGGCGTGGTCGTGTTGCTCTCCCACGTGGAGAAGAGGAAGTGTTGCGTTCGGTTGCGTTTGTAGAGTGAGTTTGTTGCCATGTCGTCGAGACGCTGTTATTTTCATCCTGGAGTCAAATCACCTTTCTTTGGCCAGGGACGCTGTAGTTTGAGTGTATGCATCTCCCCGTTATGGTAAGAGGCGTGACCTTTCCGGGCAACGTGTGCTAAGCTGCTGTCGAATCACAACACGGGAACCGCTGGCACAATCAGAACTCGTTACGTATTTCTGAAGGAGGGACTTCATAGAACAAGGAAATCATCAAGTCGTTTTAGGACAGTGAAAACAGCAGTATACAGATAAGTAAATTGTGTGAAAAATACAGTTTTTTTACACGCGAAACATGAACACATGTTATATTGCACACTGTAAACACAATCAAAGCTTCAAAAAAACGGGAAAAACGGGACCTTTAAGACAACGCATGTTATTATCAGCTATTACAGACATTGACCGTGAGATGACTTAGACAACACACACCATCGAACAGAAAGAGCAAGACTGATTTTTACTGAACGCAGAACGAACCTCGCCAAAGACTTTTAAAAATGCCGGTTGAAATAAAATGCTGCGTGAGCTCAACCAATCAGCATGTTCAGCACAGTCCTGACCCCGAAAGTTCCTGAACTTTGAAAAAGTACTACCTCGGGAGCAGGGCCGTTTGGAGGGGGAAATATTTACCCAGAACTTCATTTAGACCCCGGTTCCTGCGGTCGAAACACACCGAGTACCACCCCAAAGTTCCTAGTTCCTGGGGAAAGTTCCTGTGGTGGAAACACGGCTTATAATAGCAAGTTTTGTTTTTTTTTCTCGAGTGAACTTTTCGAACTATAAAGGTAAGAATTAAATGGTATCTTCTTCAATTGTCGCGTTTTCCATCGCCGTTTGACATTTTTCCTACAATACGCAGAAACTACTGTTTATACCGATCAGACATAACATTAGGTCCTAATATTGTGTTGGTCCCTTTTTGCTGCCAAAACAGTCCTGACCCATTGAGGCATGGACTCCACTAGACCCCCTGAAGGTGTGCTGTGGTATCGGGCACCAAGATGTTAGCAGCAGATCCTTTAAGTCCTGTAAGTTGTGAGTTTGGGCCTACATGGATCAGATTAGTTTGTTCAGCACATCCCACAGATGCTCGATTGGATTGAGATGTGAAAAATTTGGAGGCCAAGTCAACACCTCAAACTCATTGTTATGCTCCTCAAGCCATTCCTGAACCATTTTTGCTTTGTGGCAGGGCGCATTATCACAGCCACCAGGGAATACTGTTTCCATGAAAGGGTGTACATGGTCTGCAACAATGCTTAGGTAGGTGGTACGTGTCAAAGTAACATCCACCTGGATGGCAGGACCCAAGGTTTCCCAGCGGAACATTGCCCAAAGCATCACACTGCCTCCGCCGCTTGCCTTCTTCCCATAGTGCATCCTGGTGCCATGTGTTCCCCAGGTAAGCGACACACACGGCCATCCATGTGATGTAAAATAAAACGTGATTCATCAGACCAAGCCACCTCCTTCCATTGCGCCGTGGTCTAGTTCTGATGCTCACATGCCCACTGTTGGCGCTTTCGGCGATGGACAGGGGTCAGCATGGGCACCCTGACTGGTCTGCGGCTATGCTGCCCCATACGCAACAAACTGCGATGCACTGTGTATTCTGACACCTTTCTATCAGAACCAGCATTAACTTCTTGAGCAATTTGAGCAACAGTAGCTCGTCTGTTTGACCAGACCACATGGGCCAGCCTTCGCTCCCCACGTACATCCATGAGCCTTGGCCGCACATGAGCCTGTTGCGGTTCACTGTCCCTTCCTTGGACCACTTTTGATAGATAACGACCACTGCAGTTCGGTAACACCCCACAACAGCTACAGTTTTGGAGATGCTCTGACCCAGGCATCTATCCATCACAATTTGGCCCTTGTCAAACGTGCCAATTTTTCCTGCTTCTAACACATCAACTTTCAGTGCAAAATGTTCGATTGCTGCGTAATATATCCCACCCACTAACAGGTGCCGTGATGAAGAGATAATCAGTGTTATTCACTTCACCGGTCACTTTTCTGTGTTTCTGTGACTGCTCAAAGCATGTGAATATAAGGCACGCAATTGTTTGTCGGTTGCTAAGCATCTAGTTATTCTAACACCGCAACGTTTCACACTGTACAAGTTTGGCACCCGCAATGCAGGGTTTCATAACCCCCGGTGCTAAACCTGCATCTAAATTACAAGTGTGAAACGTTCCTTTACCCGGGGTTAAAAGCGATGTTTAGAACGACGATAACCCGGGGTTAAGTGCAGTGTGAAAAGCCCTCATCTCAAATTCTAAAATGTCAATAAGCAAGAAAAAGAAAAAAACACATCAACTCATTAATTATCTTTATTAAAACTGATAAGGAGAAATAGAAGATAAACAAATCATCTGATTTAAGAGAATAAACATGAACTAAGAGCATAAAAAGACAAAAAAGATGCATGCACTTTTCATCATGAAGTTTCTGGCATCAAACAATAATTCAGTCAGGATGTTCTTTTCTGGGCATGTTTTTATACAACACAGTGAGATTAGCAATTATGTACATAGTTCATTCTGGCAGGTTTTAAGATTAGCATGTCGTGGGGGGAAAAACAGTGGGAAAATAAGCAACACTAGCCATATTTAATATACGAAAAAACTGGTTAAGTGGGTGAAGAGATGAAACTATTCACAAGCAGAGAGATTTGGCGTCCGTCTGTCCTCTCTAATAAGGAGCTAAGTCACAATTCCAGTAGCTTTACAGACTAATGAAAAGAGCACAAGCTTAATCTAATGACCTGCTTCTGTACACATCCTACCAGACCGAGAGAGATGCATGCACAAACCAAACACAAGCTAATAAAGTCGAGTAGAAACCTTGACATACTTCACCAGTATCATATCAAAAATACACTTTCCTTCCTTTTCTATACAAGAACAAAACAATTTAATCTGATATATTGCATGAAAGTTTTGGGAATTCTCCATCCATCATACAATATAAGCATCCAGTCATATACAGTATGCAATATATGATATTTACAGTCCCGGTAGATTGCTTTAATATATGTGCGTATGGGTGGGCCGATGCTGTGGTGTAGCTGATGTGCTGCTCCATGAGGATTCTTGACTGTGTTTTGATGGAAGGCCAGATAAACTGTCATCCTGATACTGCGGGGGATGCGACGGAGGGCGTGACTGACATCTACGAAACTCCCATCACACCTCAATGATGTTGATAGATGGCACAGACTGGAACTGCAACAGACAGGAGGACAAAAAACAGAAGAGTGATTCTCCTCTGAAGAGCCTGTTTCATCAACGCCTACAATCGTTTGGGACAGGATGGCTTCCTGGATGGATAGAACGCCGCTGGATGTATTTGCAGCTTGAGACTATTGTATATGGCTGTGAGCACTAAAATGTAATGCACAAAGAGATGAATGCGCATCATTTTGCTCTGCAGCAGTGCAATATGTCGAAATGAAGGCAATTAGGGTCTTGGCACAGGGTTTGATATTGATTTTATCACGTGTCTAAAAGGCTGATTTTTGATGTGTCATAAGGACTAATGGTGGCGCATAGTGCAACGGGTGAAATGTGAAGCATCCTTGCTTTATCACTTTGAATTTCCAACATAGCGAAAGTGACAAGTGAAGAGCTACAGGAGCATGAAGGCTCAAAGGCACATGGTGGTTTTCCTGAGATGGTTTATTTTAGAAGTAGGTCAGTAGCTCTGGTGTTTGATCCAAAGCACTTATTATGCTGAAAAATATCTCTGATTCTAAAATTAAGTCCCATGCATAATATTTTCCACTTTCCTCTCCGTACCATCTGGATCTTCATGGATGTTACAAAGAAGAAATAAATATTATGATGGCCATTATTATCTTAATATCTTATTACAGTTTTAATTGGTCATGTTTTAGGTGCTGTTGGGTTAACTGTGATCTTAACAAACCATTTTGATATTAATAGATAGTGCCGCTATTATAGTTTTTCGAAATATACCCTTTAATGTAGTGTGTAATAGGTGTTTGTCGAAAGTGCACGATAAATAAAGTTATTGTCTCCCAAAAGAAAGAATCAACTCTGAACCGCCTAAATGAGTCATCTGTAATTTGAATCTGCGTTACGTTCCATGTCACTAAAGACATTTGCAAAATGTCCGCATATGTTGTACGTTGTCCACTTGCGAACAACTCGACCCACCCTCAAACGTCATTTTACTGATGACTGCTTCTCAAATCTCGGAGTTCAATGCAGGATTCACAAAACAACAGTTGCTCTTGAAAGATGGATCAGTACCTAGTTTATTTGGACCAGCTTGCTCTCCTCAGAATTACCAATAAGTATGAATAATTATTGATGTATATATTTTCTATCGGGTGTTCAAAATACTTAGATTTGTGTTTTATATTAAAGGTCCCATGGCATGGATTTTTAAAATAATTTTATAATGTTTCCTGAGGTGTACTTATTTTGTTAGTATGATTTTGAAATAAAAGGCATTTTTTCTATCTTGATATTAGCCCTCTGGCTTGAATGCTCTGTTTCAAGGGGCGTGTCTGATGTGAGACTTCAGTGTAAACGCCCACTGTTGTGATTGGCTGACATCTTTGCATTTGAAATGAGTATTAGATAATGTGGCGGAGGGGGCGTGGTTTAGCGAGGTCTGCAAGCGCTGTTTGTGGCGGTGCTGTCGAATCTATATGGTAAAAGTCTGTTTGTAAAGCCTGTTCTGACATCGCGACTGATAAACAGAATACATTTTCTCTCAATTCTCTGGGCGGGCAAAGCAGAGGAAGGGGAGGTAACCGTTCCCCGCATGACGACATACAGGGAAGATTCCAGATCGGCTCGTCTGAGCTCTCATTTTCTCAAAGGCAGAGCAGGACACCCAGAACTATCAACATTTCTAGCTACTTGGGGACCATATACAGGCATGGGGAACTCCTATTAATGTAAAAAAAAAAAATCATAAAAGGATAATTTCATGCCATGGGACCTTTAAGTTTCCAGGCTAACCGGCTAACTCGCGTCATTACTGTCTTACTAAAATACTTCATCAGCTGTGGGCCACTATTACCTAAAACTGTGTCGTTTAAAGCCTTGTTTATACTCGAGCATCCGCACGAGCGTCAAAAATGACGTCGTCGCGGAGTGGGCGGTAGTGCGTGTTGAGTGCGCGAGACCCCTTTTCACGCGGCTCCGCATCCGAAGAAGATGCACGAGTTCTAGGCGAATCTAGCCGAGCATGACGTCTCATCACACCGGCACCTAGTTTGCACATACAAATTAGTTCCTTAAATTTACAAAATGAGCATAAAAAAGCCCCTTTATTGAAAATAAAGATTCATGTTTAATAAAAAAATTCACAAACGCGCATCACAGAACAGAGCAAGGTGAGCATTTGTGCTTATAAAACTTTAACCTTTTTTTTTTTTTTTAAATGACCAATCGTTTCGTTAGATAAGAACTTTATTCATCGTCTGGTATCGTTTAAAGCCTTTTGAAGCTGCACTGAAACTGTCATTTGGACCTTGAACCGTTTGGAGCCCATTGAAGTCCTTTATATGGAGAAAGATCCTGGAATGTTTTCATCAAAAACCTTAATTTCTTTTCGACTGCAGAAAGAAAGACATGGACATCTTGAATGACATGGGGGTGAGTAAATTATCAGCAAAAGTTTATTTAAAAGTGAACTAATCCTTTAAGAAAGCCTCCGGAGCTGAGGTTCAGTTATGGTAATGGGGGTTTAGCCTCCGACAAGCACAGTGAGCGGTAGACCAATCACAACAGACTAGGCCATCTGGCCAATCAGAGCAGAGTATGCACTCGGAAAGGAGGGATTTAGAGAGACTGATTCATCTGTCGAGTCGTTTGAGAATCATTTAAAAATGTGGTGATCGGCAGTGTATATTATGAGAAAATTAATTTTTTTACCTTTGATGTTTGTTGTAGGAGACCGCCAAAATAAAATTAGGAACCTTTAAAATAGCGTAATAGGGGCACTTTAAAAATCACACAATTAGTCTGGCTGCACAAAAATATATTTGTACAGTGCTTCACAATCTGGGATGAATTTTTAAATTATTGTTCTCATAAGTTAGGTTTTCTTTATCATTGTTTCCTGCACCGCTTTTCACACAGTTGAATCTTCAGCACCACGATAAAAGAAATCATATTTTACCTTGAGTTGGGAGTTTGTATTGAATCACAGTATTCTCAACAAGTGTAGTCCGATTCATGAACAAATCTAAAACATAGTGCAAAAATTGTAGTCTGATTCTTATGAGCTGGTTCTTTTAATTACTAGTTCAAAAAGACCATTTGAATCAGCAGAGAGAGAGATTTTACAATATGACTGCGAAATCCCTTAATGAATATACAGACACTGATACACTTTCTCTTGCAAACCCCTTAGCATTACTGATCAGAGCTTAAACAAATCAAACAGTGAATTCTAGCATTGCCTGTGCAGTAAAGCTCCATAGGCTTAGTTGATCACAAAACTTGTAGAACAGAGAGCGACCCCGAAGCCTTTCACATGAGTCAGGGAATGCAGGAATGGCTTAGTGTTGACAGACTGACACTGTGGGCCATAGTGTTCGGTCTCATCCTTCATTGCTGGCAGGTTTCATCCGACAAATAACAAAAGGGTTTGATCAATCAGATGTTTAATCAATTGGCAGTTCCTGGGCAGACAGTCTTTGTGAAAAGTGAGATGGATAGCAATCTAATGCTTTCCTGCTTTCTGTCTTAGTCTTTTTGCAGGTGTTAAAGTGATCAGGTTGTTTTCCCCTGTCCTCTTAGCTCGAAATGCTTATGCTACGCTTTTCATTAAGAGCTAATGAAATGTATCGGGTCTGAATTTACAGGGAAATAGATGTCTCAATTTGTAGGAAAAAGCACAAATGCACAGTTGATTTGTATTGCAATTTACAGTACAAAACTGGAGACATCTGATCTGAAGTGGTGATAGATTTTAGTTGAAAGTTTAAAATCTGTTACAGCACATTCTTTTAAAGAAACAGTTTTTTGAAAATAGGCTCATTTTCCAACTCCCCTAGAGTTAAACAGTTGAGTTTTACCGTTTTCGAAACCATTCAGCCGACCTCCCTGTCTGGCGGTAGCACTTTTAGCTTAGCTTAACATAGATAATTGAATCTGATTTGACCGTTAGCGTCTCGCTCAAAAAAATGACCAAAGAGTTTCTATATTTTTCCTTTTTAAAACTTGACTCTTCTGTAGTTACATCGTGTACAGTCTTAGTACATGTGACTACAAAAGAGTCAAGTTTTAAATAGGAAAAATATCAAAACTCTTTGGTCATTTTTTTTGAGCGAGATGCTAACGGTCTAATCAGATTCAATGATTTATGCTAAGCTATGCTAAAAGTGCTACCACCAGACCCGGAGATCGGCTGAGTGGATTTGTAAACAGTAAAACTCAACTGTTGAACTCTAGGGAAGTTGGAAAATGAGCCTATTTTCAAAAAAAGTGAAGTGTTCCTTTACAGGCAAGTATTGTAGGCTATATTCAAGGGCGATTTCCTTCACAATGAAGATAAATATTTTCGTCCTACGTCCTACATTATTTCTTTCTTTTGAGATTTTTTTTCAGTGTAAGAAAAGTGTTACGTTGCTACGGTGTAAAAAGTTTCCACACAATGAAAGTGAATGGTGGCCAAGGTTCTCAAGCAGGAAGAACTTAAATTTGACTTGATTTTAACTTCAATGTCAGTCAAATTGCTTCATACAGTGAATTCTAGCATTGCCTGTGGAGTAAAGCTCACAAAACGTGTAGAACAGAGAACGACCCTGAAGCCTTTCACATGAGTCAGGGAATGCAGGTCTGGTTTAGTGTTGAGACTTCTTAAGAAGTCACATGGGCTGCTTTTATGAGGGTTCTTGGTCCTCCTTTTTAAAGCTTGACAGCCCTTGGTCTCCATTCAATTTTATTGTATAGGAAACTATGTATAGATTCTGCTAATCTTCTCTCTTTGTGTTCCACATGGGTTTAGAATGTGTGGGTTTAGAACATTTAGTATATGGGTGATTCTATAAATGCAGGTACATTTGGTGTCCAAATGTTATTATTTTATTAAATTATTTTAATAATTTGCTACTCGTTGTCATGGATCACAAGATGTTGCAGGTCATTTCAATATAATATTTTCTGTAAAAAGTGTCTTATATGTAATCAAAATGTTATTTTATTATGGTAATATTTCCTTTATTTATAAAAGCCCTAAATAGTAATTTGCCTAATTCTGCAACATTAAATTGTTTAAAAATAGCTTTTATCTTATAAAAATGTGTGTCCATAAATCTTGCGTCAATTCTGTTACCGTACCATACATTGGGCCTCATTCATGCAACGTTCATAAATATACGAGCAAATTCTGAATAATTTGCGCGTTAAAAGGACCTTTACGAAAACTCTCCTCCAGATTCACAAATGCTTCGTATACCACGGATTCAGTAGTTAAACGTGTGTATATTAATGAATTACAAACATTCGTAAATAGGACGCGCGTGCACGCTCGTTCATAATTAGCATAATCCCACCCATGAGTTACAACCGCAAAAGACGTACGCAGGAACACTGTGGAATCTCGTGAACTTCTTTCTCAGCTTTGGCTCCAGTATATTGCATAAATGTTAATTGACCATATGCCTTGCAATAAATATTAAATTATCATGTGTCCATCAAAGCATTTTTAGTCAGCTAAAAAATGCCTGGTGCTCTTCTGAAAACGGCCAGCTGGTGGCGTTTGAAAGCGCTTTGCAAGGGCAGCATTTTTCCATCTGAGATACTTTGATTGCTATGAATATGATACAGAATATCCATGGCAGTAATGTGTTACTAGTATCTAATTTTGAAGAATATTACTGTAAAAGCAGTATTAACTTCATTATTGTTGTTCAGTCGGTGTACAAGTGGGATGATTGGTCAGTGTAGTTTTTGTCCCGCCCCTCCTCCACTGTGATTGGACTGCCAGGTAAAAAGTGACAGTGAGGAGCGCTGCCTATTAGCTACCCAACGTTGAACAATAAAAAAAAATAAAAAAATGACGGGGCAAATCAACTCTTGAAATATTATGGTACATAGTGCATCAAAATGCAATTTCGTCAGTTTTCCTAAATTAGAACAGAGCGTTCAAATGTTTTACACACCATTTACACGTGGTAGAGAACATTTTGAAAATACAAACATTTTCGTGAATCTGAAAATTTACGTCAGAGCGGCTTACGGACGATTTACACACAAATTCGTTCTGCTCGTGTTTCATGAATGAGGCCCATTGCCTTTAAACTGGTGGAATTATTTCCCACAAGATACAGGAAATGGTCACTTTCCCTCACTAAAAAGATCTGAAGCACTGAACAGTGTGTGCTTTCTCTGAGAAAATAGTTTAATCTTAAAAGTTACTTTTTTGTTAAAAGTAAAAATAAAAAAATACGTTTCGGCAAGCACTGAATTATTCAAATTGAATGTTTTCAATAAGAATACCTGAAAGAATTTCGGTTAGTGAACAGGTTTTCTCCTACATTTTTTGAAATGCAAATTGTATCTCCGAATATAGAATCAAAATGAACAGGATTTTCAACATTCAAGATTGAGAGGTTGAGGTTTAGAAAGTGGTGCACAGATTCCCACCTTGCTCCGCAGAAGACCTCCGCTGTGGTGCTCTGGTGTGCTTCTCTCTGAGGATGGTTTTGCCTTCTCTTTGCTGTTGCTGGAATCGTTGTCCTTTATTATATCATACTGCCGGCAAAACAAGGCAATTACGGCTGCAGAAACAGAAAAGACATGGTGACACAGAGTCGTCGTACTGATAACTCTGGAGAGACAGACTGATAGGTCTCAAGAGTCACTGAAGCATCCAAACCTTAGACACAAACACTGTAGAAACAAAATTGTACAAAGTTTACCTCCATTTCACCTCTGTCTCGACCCATTTTCTAAGTGCTGCCATTAGTTCAGCACTTAGCATGTATACAACCCAACTTTAAATCTTTCAGGATCATTAAAGCTATCAATGAAAAATGATAATTAAAATACAATATAGTGCCATTAAGCTTTTCTTTGACCTTTTGAGACGAAATGGCTTGATTGTAAAAACATACTGTAACTTTAAGTATTCAAAACGTCCTCCTCAGTGAAAAAACGTGCTGGTTGTAACATAGATTACTGTTATGGGGTCAGTTTGGGTCAGTAATTTATATATTTTTAAAGAAATGAATACTTTTATTCAGCAAGGTTGCATTCAATTGCTCCAAAGTGACAATAAAGACATTATATTAATGTAACAAACGATTTCCATTTCAAATAAATGCTGTTCTTCTGAACTTTTTATTCATCAAAGAATCCTAAAAAGATGCATCATGGATTCAACAAACAATATTAAGCAGCACAACTGTTTTCAACATTGATAATAAGAAATTATAACATGATTAAAAAAAGCAAATCAGCATATTAGAATGATTTCTGAAGGATCATGTGACATTGAAGTCTGGAGTAATTTGTTGAAATGAATTTATTTATTATTTATTTCTTTGCCATCAGGAATAAATTACATTGTAAAATGTATTAAAATAAAAAAGTATTGTTTTAAATTGTAATATTAATTTACAACACTACAGATTTTTACTAAATTTGTGATCAAAATGAATGCAGCATTGTTGAACATAAGATACCTCTTTTAAAAACATATAAAAATCTCACCGACCCCAAACTTTTGAATGCTTTTTAATGTCACCTGTTAGATGATCAGAAACTTGGTCCACCCAGACACAGTGAGGAAATAAGGAGAAAGGAGGACATACATTAGTCCTGAACACCATAACAACACTATTGAGCAAAATAAGGAAAAGTCTAATTCTGAGGCTCTGAAGACAGAAACCATTTCAGTCTGATCTCAAAACAAAAACTGACTATTTAATTCTACGGGTCAGATAAAGGGTTCAAATTGAAAATCAAAAAATTGCAAAAAGTATAATAATAGGATTCAATCGCTTTAAGGCTTTTAAACACATGAGTAATGTTTTATTTAACAAGCCTGTAACCACTTAGAGATGGAAAAGACCATTTACAACCAATACAAGCAATTTACAAAGGAAATCTATGGTATGGTCAGATTTTGCATGCTTGTTTAGAATCATATGTTGTATGCGCTCACCTATTTTTGTGAAGTTGGGTAGACTTGGCCATGCCTGTTTTCTAAAGGACCCAGCTATAGCTATCCAAAGGCTAAAGTCATTTTTATTTGATAATTATTGACATGGAGAGTCCCGAGAATTGCGCCGCAGTGGTTTTATAGGTTGAGCTAAAAACCTAGGACTAGTTCGCGAAAGTTGTTTTTTGAAATAATCTCCAATAATTAACGAACGATTCAATGGAAAGTGGAAGTCCTCGAGGCAAAGTTGCTCTGAATAAGGAGTTCTACCGTGTGGTATGAAGGTCGTGGGCGTGTGCGAAATATCGCGTAGTACACAATCCTTTATGCATGTGTAATATACGCGAAGGCCCAGCGAGTTTCATTCTGATAGGCCTCCGTTAACCTTGTCTGATAGCTGCTCAAACATCATTGGCCACAGCCGGCTGCGTTTTTCAAGATACGCGAATGTCCTAAAAGGCGGTCCTTGGCATCTTGGATAAAGACACTGCATGCCAATTTTCAGGTCAATCAGACTTAGGGTTGCGTAGTTATAGCCATTTTTAGCCAGTCGCTGTGTGCTTTTTCACATGACCACAGAATGAGCCCACTTCGAACATTTTGGCGACCCTTAGAGACTGTGAATCGAAATTTCAACTCTTTTTTTATAATTATTGACAATCCGACTCCAGAGAATCATGCTGCACTGGTTTGGTTCTGATCGGGCAAAAACCTAGGACTAGTTTGCAAAAGTGGGTTTTTCAAAAAATCCAAAATAACCAAAAATTTGTGCCAGGGCGACGTTCACATTTGTCCATCTTGAGCCAAGGATTCCAATTATATAAGACACTTGAGCCTACACCTAACGGTTTAGGAGGGATTTCATACTTTTCACCACTGTTGCGCCCCTGTCAGGCCAATGGTGACGCTGTAGACAGTGTGAGTACTACCAGCAATCAAAGTTTCAAGTCTCATGACTTACAGTTTGGTCTGCCCGATCACTTTTAGGGGAGAATGCTGATTCTCGGAAATTGCAACAATTACAATAGGGTTTCAGCGATACACCGAACCCCTAAACCAAAACAATGCATGATGACCCTTTTAATTGTACAATCAAGTTTCAGTTTTGTTTTGTTTGAGTTGACATGTTCATTAATTTAAGACGTCAAAAGATGAGTGTCAGTTTTTAAATGCGTTCTGTTTTATATTGGTTCAATAAAAAGGCACCTATTATGCCCCTTTTTACAATATGTAATATTAGTCTCTCAGGTGTCCCCAGAGAGTGTCTGTGAAGTTTCAGATCAAAATTCCTGACCATTTTGAAAATGCCAATTTTTGGGTTTGAGAAAAATTCGCTGTTTTGTGTGTCTCCCCTTTAAATGCAAATGAGCAGCTGCTCCCCACCCCAGAGGGCGGAGCTTTTACAGTGCAAATGAAAACTGAAACATGATACATCTGTTTGGTTTTGATGATCATCTCTATCGCGAACACGCTCACGTGACATTGCAGTTCTTCATCATCATGAAATATCATCTGCATGCGTTTTAAAGCCTTATCACGCCCAACTTGCGCACACACACCCGACGCATGCGCACAGAGAGCTGGATGTCGGTGCGTCCGTGAGTATTTTAAACTAGACTAGTTCTCTTTAAAGTGTTATTGCGATTAAACTGTCAAATGCTCACAAGGTTATGCCAGAAACACACAAAGTTCACATGAATACAGTTGGTTATGTCTGTGCACATATGCAGCAAGTGCAGAAATCCTGTGTGTATATCAGATCTGTGTATTAAAGTGAGAGCAGTGTAATATACAGTACCTACTGCTATATCTGCTGTTAAAACAGAAAATCACTCACTGCACTTGACTGAATTAACTTTAGTAGCTTTATTAAGAACACATTTCTTACTTGAATGCTGCTGTTAAATGCTCTGGCGAGGAGATAAACATGGCAGACGTTGTACAGCTCCCTGAGGGCGGGGTCTATCAGTGTCCATCAACACGCATGGGCGGGGCCTGTAAAATGTGACGTCACTTTGCCAGAAATCGGCAAACGCTTGTTCTGAGACACTATTTATGATTTATGGATTTTTACCATCATAGGGTGGTTGTGTACACACACTGCCAACACACATTTATGTTGAAACACCATGTAAAGGTGAATTTAATAATAGGTGCCCTTTAATTCATATTTAGCATTTCTGAGAGTAAATCCAGGGTGACCGAGTCACGTTTAAATCAGGGTGTGGGGGCCGCCCCTGCTCTTAATGTTGCACACGTTCAGCATCCTCTTGGATTGAGAGGGGCAGACAGAATTCCTTTCAGTAGTCAAAGCCCAGCGGTGCGAAGACATTCCTTGTTTGCTGGAGTGGCAGTTGCAATTGAGCGCATGAATTATTTTGTGACAGTGAGGCAGACTGGCTCAGTACCTTATGTAAGGAGAGAAGTGCTTCTATTTCCTGTGCCCTTCTCAACGTTCAGGCACTACATTTCATATTTGATCAGTTTAATGCATATTATGGTTTCACAAGGCGTTTTAGGGCTGGCATGTATAGTGGAATTTTAAGTACCATTTAATTCAAGTGATGTTAAAATTATTCAGGTGAAAAATTAATAGCCATTAGCAAATCAAAGACAAACTATGATCCGCTCTCTCTTTCTCAGACTCATCTGTCTTGAAGTTTAATCATTTATGGGCTGATGTTTGCAAGCATAGTCTTTCTCAGTAGATATAAACGGTCATAACAGAATTCCAGGACTAGGATGAAATTAATTTCTTTTGAGCTGACATCAGTGTCTCACCTGCCCACATAAGAAGCACCACCACAATGATGATCATCTCCCCTGTCTGCAGGTGCCGAGCTTTATCCACGCCTTGGACAGTTGGGTCATCTGTTAGAAGAGACAGAGGATCTTTTGTGAGTGATTGTACTGTGAACTGAATGGACATTATAGCTGATAGCCTACAGTCATCACAGTTTTCATTCTTATGATCAAGAATCAGACATTTTGATTTAAAAAAAAGCAGTGGTTTAAAAGCTTGATACTTTTATCAGGATCGTTTAAAAAACTGCTTTTATTTGAAATACAAATCTTTTCAAACATTACCAATGTATTTACTGTCACTTTAGATCAAATTGCCCTTGCTGAATAAATGTAGTCATTTCTTTAAAAAAAAATCTTACTGACCCCAAACTTTTACAAAAAAAAAACGCAAAGGAAAAACATTTCTTTTATTAGTACATCATTGTCATGTAAACATACCCTTTGTGTTAGAACTTTTTCGTCACTATCGAATGGAAATCTTGTATCTCCGTATTTCGTAATTTATACACTGAACAAAATTATAAACGCAACACTTTTGTTTTTGCCCCCATTTTTCATGAGCTGAACTCAAAGATCTAAGACTTTTTCTATGTACACAAAATATCTAATATTGTTCACAAATCTGTCTAAATCTGTGTTAGTGAGCACATTTCTCCTTTGCCGAGATAATCATCCACCTCACAGGTGTGGCATATCAAGAAGCTGATTAGACAGCATGATTATTGCACAGGTGTGCCTTAGGCTGGCCACAATAAAAGGCCACTCTAAAATGTGCAGTTTTACTGTATTGGGGGTCTAAAAACCAGTCAGTATCTGGTGTGACCACCATTTGCCTCACACAGTGAGGCATAGAATTCGCATAGAATTGATCAGGTTGTTGATTGTGGCCTGTGGAATGTTGGTCCACTCCTCTTCAATGACTTTGCAAAGTTGCTGGATATTGGCTCATTAAAAAGAGCTTGTGGCTAAACCTTGTATCTCCATTGGATCATCAATCTTTTGGTAAAACCTCATAACTCCACCCTGCCTCTATTGTAAATCAAGCAATAGAACAATTATAAACTTTATAATCTATAAGTTGGTGAACTTATGACAGCTGTGACAAATGTTGGATGCAATTATTTCCTTGGACCCAACCTACATCCAGTTCTTATGTCCTAAGATGCCAAATGTAATTAATTGGTTTTGGCAAAATTTTAACAATATAATGACATGCAAGTGTCTGACTATATATAAAGCCACAATATCAACTTTGACAACGCAGTTTAATTATATAAAATTTTTCTTCTTTCATTTTCTTAAAGTTAGTGTTCCCATTCAGTCGGTCACGTTCGACGTACGTCGGACGTACCGACGAATTGGGATCACTTCTGGGAGCCCCTATCAGCTTCGAGCTATCTAGAACCGGCCAATGAACAATTGGCGTGCGAGATTTGCATCTCGCGCTCCGCCCCGCGCTGCGGGTATAAACAGGAAGCGAGAGCGAATGCACGCTGTCATTCACTTCGGAGCCACACGGCAGATGAAGACGACTCAAATTGAGTTCGCTGCTATCAGCAAGACATTAAAGAGTTTGAAAGAACCGGAGAAGAGGAGAAACGCGTGTTGGAGAGACGGCACATTCCAGCGGGACCGCGGAAGACTCATCAGCTGCCTCTGCGCTACAGAGAAAACTGCTGTTTTCACAGCAACACATTTCTGTTGGTCTGGTTTGGGCGTTTTCCTGTATTGAGTATAGGCACGGGCTGCACTACAATCCCGTGCGCTGTCGCGTTTCCCCCTGAGTGCTTCAGCACAGAGCGTTTCCTCACAAAAGAGTACACGGGTGACGCTGCGTCTTTTTCAAGATGGCATTCCACCCGTGCGTTTCTGGATGCGGTTGTTTCCTGTCCTGACGGCCACGATCCCTCTTGCATAAACATGTTGAGACTGTGTCGTGGGTGATCCATGTTCTCCCAGGGGAACGGGATCACGTCGACGCACTGGTCATCTCACCTTCCGCGTGAGGGTTTGAGTGTTCAGCGCGCCGTGTGCCGTCTGGCTGCCGGGTGACAGCGCGGGTTGCCACGGCAACTCTGCGCGCGTCACTCGGCGCCTCCGATGCGCGGTCGAGACTATGATGCCTCAAACGGGGTTGAGTCCCTTCGCTTATACCCCGATCTAGTCTCTTTTCTGGTGCACCAGGGGGGGGGGACTATTTTGGCTGATAAGCCTGGGTGGCCTGAGGATTACAGTGAGGTTTCCCCGCCGCGTACATCTCTGTGGGCCCCTCACTCCTCTATCGCATCGCAAGCATGTTGAGACTGTGTTCGTGGGTGGTCTATGCTCTCTCACGAGAGCATGGCCACGTCGGCGCGCTGTTCGTCTTGCCTTTTTCATAAGGGCTTGAGTGATCAGCGCGCCGTGTGCCGTCTCACGGCCACGCCCACTGTCTCACGTGTCTGCTGGTAGCTTACAGATGGGATTGCTGGTCCTTGAAAGGGGACCTAGCATTTCATTTGGGGCTCTAGCAGAGGACAGATGTCAATCGCTGCATCGGAGAGAGGGCTGTTATGTGTTGAAAATGAAGATGATGCTGAGATTCCCACCGTAATAGTGGGCGCTCGTGCTGAATCAGATTCATACTTGACAGCCATGCTTTCCCGGATGGCTGAGGCATAGTGCAACGCGTAAATCGCCTTGCCTGCCCCTTGCCTTTTTTCGGATGTGCATTGGAAGGCTTTGGCATTGTGGAACTATTGGTGCCAAAATATGGAACACCAATAGGGCCATAATCTGTATAAAGTTTTCCTCTCTCTCACTACCCTCATCGGTGGGGTGGCAGTGCCACTGGCAGGCCACCTCCGCCCTGCTTAGTGCACAAGGGTAGTTCTGAGCTGAGGTTGAGCTGCGCACAGCGCTGGCCCTTGGCTAGACGATGTCCACCCTGGTCCAGAAACACAATTGACCCGAATTTGGTCTGGAACTGTTCTTCCCCGGAGGAGGGCCGGGTGGAAAACCATTAGTAATTCTGTTCCGCCACTGATGTTAAAAACAGCCAGTGGTACCAAAAAAAAAAAAAAAAAGAGCAGTTCCAATACCTCGGGGTCTCGGGAGTTCAGGAATGGCAGCGTGTGACGCTACAGAGCCTCGCCGCTTTCATTCCCCTCCCCACAAGAGGGCGAGAATGGCAGTGTGTGACGCTACAAAGCCTCGCCACTCTCATTCCCCTCTTCTCAGCGGTGCGTGGACAACAGTGCGCGACGCTATGCCTCGCCACTCTTGTTCCCCGCTGAGGAAGGAGGTGAGGCAGACCGTGCGCAACGCCACAAAGCCTTGCCACGCTCAGCCCCTCCTTCATTTGGGAGCGTGCTTGGTGGTGGTCGACGCTCCCATGCCTCGCCACCCTCAGACGCCTCTCCCTTCGCCAGCAGGGGGCGCCGGCTGTGGGAACGCACTCAAGCGGCCTCCGCACACTCGCACGCCCCCTCCGCGGACGCAGGTAAGTGTTGCACAGCACACTCAGATCCCACTTCGGGCCGCTCCATGCCGTCCGAGGCGGATCCCTGCATTCCGCGTCGCTGCCCCGCTGCGGGTACGTCTGTGGTTAATCCCCTTGCTTGGTGTCTGGAAGCCTGGCTAGAGCTTCCCAGCCCGTCTCGGGGCCGTACCATCAGACTCGGCTATGCGATTCAGTTCGCCAGGCATCCCCCTAGGTTTGGGGGCGTTCACTTCCCAGTAGCGAAGGAGAGCGCCCCCGTGCTCCGGGCGGAGATCGCAGTCCTACTGGTGAAGGACGCGATGGAGCCGGTCCTTCCAGCCGACATGAGGTCCGGGTTCTACAGCCCGTACTTCATTGTACCCAAGAAAGGCGGCGGGTTATGGCCGGTCTTGGACCTGCGATTCTTGAACCGGTCCCTTCACAGGCTGCCGTTCAGAATGCTAACGCAGTAGCACATCTTCAGGTGCGTCCGTCCCCAAGATTGGTTTGCAGCGATCGACCTGAAGGACGCGTACTTTCATTCTCGTTTCCCCTCGACCGGCCCTTTCTGCGCTTCGCGTTCGAGGGACGGGCATGTCAGTACCGCGTCTTACCCTTCGGCCTGTCCCTCTCGCCCCGCATCTTTATGAAGGTTGCGGAGGCGGCCATTGCTCCCATGAGAGAGCATGGTGTTCGCATCCTCAACTACCTCGACGACTGGCTGATTCTTGCCCAGTCGCGAGGGCAGTTGTGCGAACACAGGGACAAGGTGCTCAGTCACCTCAGCCAGTTGGGACTTCGGGTCAACTGGGAGAAGAGCAAACTCTGCCCCACGCAGAGGATCTCTTTTCTCGGTATGGAGATAGACTCGGTCACCATGACTGCGCGCCTCACCGAGGAGCGCGTCCAGTCGGTGTTGAACTGCCTGAATTCGTTCAAAGGCAGGACAACGGTTCCACTGAAACATTTTCAGAGGCTCCTGGGGCATATGGCATCCGCAGCTGCAGTAACGGCGCTCGGATTGCTTCATATGAGACCGCTTCAACGCTGGCTACACGATCGAGTCCCGAGATGGGCGTGGCACAGCGGTTCCCTCCGCGTCCAAGTGACTCCGAGGTGCTGCCAAACCTTCGGCCCGTGGTCGGACCCTTTGTTTCTCCGGGCGGGAGTCCCCCTAGAACAAGTGTCCAGGCACTCCGTTGTCTCCACGGATGCCTCATCCACGGGTTGGGGTGCCACGTACAACGGGCTTGCAGCTTCGGGCCTGTGGACGGGGCCTCAGCTGCAATGGCATATCAATTGCCTCGAGTTGTTAGCAGTTCGTCTTGCACTCAGCCGCTTCAAAGTGCCGCTCAGAGGCAAGCACGTTCTGGTCCGGACGGACAACACTGCGGCCGTAGCGTACATCAACAAACAGGGTGGTCTACGCTCCCGTCGCATGTCGCAACTCGCCCGCCATCTCCTCTTATGGAGTCAGAAGCATCTGAGGTCGCTTCGTGCTATTCACATTCCGGGCCTGCTCAATCGTGCGGCCGACGAGCTGTCACGTCAGCAGGTACTTCCGGGAGAATGGCGACTCCATCCCTAGGCGGTCCAGCTAATCTGGAGTCGTTTCGGGGCCGCACAGGTAGACCTGTTTGCCTCCCCAGAGACGACCCACTGTCAGTGGTTTTATTCCTTGACCGAGGGGACCCTCGGGTCGGATGCCCTGGCCCACAGCTGGCCCCGGGAAGAACGCAAGTATGCGTTTCCCCCAGTGAGCCTTCTTGCGCAGACACTGTGCAAAGTCAGGGAGGACGAGGAGCAGGTCCTGTTGGTCGCTCCGTATTGGCCCAACCGGACTTGGTTCCTGGAACTAGTGCTCCTTGCGACAGCACCTCCCTGGCCCATTCCTCTGAGGCAGGACCTCCTGACTCAGAGACGGGGCACCCTATGGCACCCGCGTCCAGACCTCTGGAAACTCCATGTCTGGTCCCTGGACGGGACGCGGAGGTTCTAGGTGACCTACCGCAAGCGGTAGTTGACACCATCACTTCCGCTAGAGCCCCCTCTACGAGGCGCCTCTATGCGTTGAAGTGGAACCTGTTCGTCGATTGGTGCTCTTCTCGCCGAGAAGACCCCCGAAGATGTTCGATCGCATCTGTGCTTACCTTTCTACAGGATGGGTTGGAGCGAAGGCTGTCTCCCTCCACCCTCAAGGTCTATGTCGCCGCTATTGCCGCTATTGCCGCTAATCATGAGCTCGTAGATGCAAAATCTCTAGGTAAGCACGATCTGATCGTCAGGTTCCTTAGGGGAGCGAGGAGATTAAATCCGCCTCGTCCTCCCTCTATACCCTCTTGGGACTTAGCTCTGGTGCTTACTGCACTACAGAGAGAACCCTTTGAGCCTCTGCAGTCAGCTGAGTTGAAAATCCTGTCGTTAAAGACTATACTCCTGATTGCGTTGGCCTCCATCAAGAGGGTAGGGGACCTGCAGGCATTTTCGGTCGACGAATCGTGCCTGGAATTCGGGCCCGGTAACTCTCATGTGATCATGAGACCCCGGCCTGGATACGTGCCCAAGGTTCCCGCTACTCCCTTCCGGGACCAAGTGGTGAGCCTGCAAGCGCTGCCTTCGGAGGAGGCAGACCCAGCCCTAGCTTTTCTCTGTCCCGTCCGTGCTCTCCTGACGTACGTGGACAGAACGCAAAGCTTCAGGACCTCAGAGCAGCTCTTCGTCTGTTACGGAGGACAGCAGAAGGGAAAGGCTGTCTCCAAGCAGAGGATGGCCCACTGGATAGTGGATGCCATCGTCTTGGCTTATCAGTCCCAAGACGTGCCCTGCCTGCTCGGGTTAAGAGCCCACTCCACTAGGGGTGTTGCCTCTTCCTGGGCGCTGGCTCGTGGCGCCTCGCTGACAGATATTTGTAGAGCTGCGGGCTGGGCGACACCTAACACGTTCACTAGATTCTATAGCCTCCGTGTAGAGCCGGTATCTTCCTGTGTGCTCACTTCCCATAGTCAGTAACACCGAAATGCCTGTTCTAGTGTCGGCTTGCTGCGCCATTCCCTCCCCTATGGTAGACGGATGCGTGCGCTTATTCTGCTCCAGTCGAGTTCCCCGGAACGGCGAACCCTGTTGAGTCCTCCGCAACCCGCGGCAGTCGGACGTGGCGGAGCGTTCGACGCCAGGTCTGACACTCGTATGCATTGGTGGAACTTGTGTTAGGCTGGGTTCCGTATGTAGTGACCCCCACGGCGGTCCCATATGTGTATTCTTCCACGGTACGGCTCCCTACGGCGAGCCCGTGTCTTTCCCTCGGCAGAGTTCCTCTGCCGTCCCAGGTACGTGTTGTCTCCCTCCTAATTGGCCGGGGCCACCCCTGGGACTTCCGTATGTTGTGCTGCCCGCGGCCAGCCCATACGTGTATTCTCCACATGTTAACTCCCTCTGGGCATGATGTGGCTTCCGCAGCTGCCCTCACAGGCACGCTTTCCCAGCGTTATCCAATACAGTCAGCTGAATGGGTCTTGCGGAACAGCAGCTTGGACTCCCCCTGCGTGAACCTACCCGCCCGCATCAGATCGGGGTCCGTGGGGCTCATCGCTGGGCGCTGGAAGTGGTAGTAACTATGGCGTTTTCCATAGGGGATCCCAATTCGTCGGTACGTCCGACGTACGTCGAACGTGACCGACTGAATGGGAACGTATGGTAACCCTCGTTCCCTGAAGGAGGGAACGGAGACGTACGTCCCGTCGCCACAGTTGCTGTACCATCACTGCAGGTCGAGCCACTACGTGTGGCTCCTCAGTGAAAAACAGCGTGCATTCGCTCTCGCTTCCTGTTTATACCCGCGGCGCGGGGCGGAGCGCGAGATGCAAATCTCGCACGCCAATTGTTCATTGGCCGGTTCTAGATAGCTCGAAGCTGATAGGGGCTCCCAGAAGTGATCCCAATTCGTCGGTACGTCCGACGTACGTCTCCGTTCCCTCCTTCAGGGAACGAGGGTTACCATACGTAACCGAGACGTTTTGGGAGATACAAGGATACAAGGTTTCTGTCCGACAGCGATGAGAGATAAAAAGTGCAAATTGTACAAAATTATTTGTGGCCCACAGTGTTTACACTTTTTTAGGTAAATGACTTAAAGACTGGGATATCAGAAGTATTTAAAGGGTTAGTTCACCCAAAATTCTATCATTAATTACCTCCTGTTGTTTTCCGCTTTATTAAAAAAATATTAATATCCAAGGCGTGTGTCAACACAACATGCATGCATCATGGTGCTCTTCTAAATGCGCATTGGAGATTAATATTTTGTAAATAAAGTGGTAAATAATGTTTGTTTGCAGGCACGCCGTTGACACGGGGGACAGGGGGGTCTTGACCCCCGCAGTTTTGAAAAGACAGCAATCGAGCCCCGCTCTTCCTCTATTATATCATAATTCTTGCTTCCTCTATTATATCATTTAATATAGTTAATACATTTCACAAGAAGAGTGCAGTTTTTCTCCAGGCATCAGCATTACAGATGTGATTGCCTATTGATTTTATACAAGTTTACTAAACAAGAATTTAATAAGTGACTTAATTTTAGACACATATTGCCTGTTTTTGCTCTATTTTGCTAACGAAAATAGTTCAAAACAAAGCCACAGCACTGTAATTGCATCTCTGAGCTAGCCTGGTTCTCCCAGACTATCGTACATTTCATTTGTCCAGAGAGTCTGGCCACTCTCCATTGACAAGCGTTTACTTCCTTGAAGACGGTTACTCTGTTGAAGTTTAAAACTATTGGATCTGCCCAGAGCCACTCTGGATCTGCCCAGAGCCACTCTGGATCTGCCATAACCAATCGCTAATGTTTGGTCGTGACGTATGTCATGCGCCGTTCGCCTTCATTTCTCACATGAAAGTCCGTAAAAATAAATGTGCAGCCACCTCAGTGATAAAACCTTGTGCATTCGGATTGTGATTTATTCACGATGGAGGGGAGAGTTTCGTGATCGGGAACGCGCTGCTCACATGGTCCATAACATGATTGTATACTGTAAACAAAATATCATATGCTTGGTATGATAAGAATAAATGCTGCCGTAAATAACGCCTCAATTCAAATGTTTATGTGCTTTTCTTCCTTTTATTTTTTGAGCGGTGATGAAATATATTGCTCTTGAAAATGCTCTGCAGTGGTCAAAAAGGATATAAACAGTGATTTTTGAGGTGATATATTCTTGAAAACTTGAAAACAAAGATATGTGGATTCGGAAAGCGATTAAATTACCCCACAACCTTGGTGTTTGTCTAAAACAGTAGGTCATTCGGCTGGGGATTTGTACGCGGGTGGTGGGAGACGGACGGCAATCACTGACTAGCCCCTGTAAATGATGACAATACCTTACGACCCCATGAGAAACAATTACCGGGGCTTCAGCCAACTCCTTCACCACTAATGGAGCGAGTTGGAAAATCAAATTTTTCCTGGGGCAAAACATCATGGCCACCAACAAAACTCAGCAAAGTTTGTTCTTGCTCCGGCTTTAACTTCTGGATATTCGGCAGCGGTGCCACAACGGAATGAATGGCTTCACTCGCATCTTTCTCCGCCGCCATTACTGAACTACAACTCAAACTAACGCACGACATCAACGTCATCGTTCTCAGCCACTCCCTCTGTTCGCTGATTGGACCGGTAAAAATTTGTTCGGAGAAAACCTAAGAATATACCGCAGTCCCAGACGGAGTACTGAAGGAAAATGAAAATTGAGCGTAAGTACGTAGGAGGGCGGAGCCAGGCCATCTCTGAGCAACACACGGAGGTGTTTCCTTACTGAATGAATCAGCTTTTTGAACAAATCAATTGAATCAATGATTCAATGACTAAGGCTGTGTTCCACTCCACTTTTAGACACGCCCTTGCAAACTTCCCAAACTTCCCCTCGAGGGAATCCCCGCCAACATTTTGAAGTGCATTCCACTTTGTGAAGTGGACAAGGGAAGTTTATATGGACAGACCCTCACTCCCTCGGTCAAAATTGAGTCTACTTCATATGTACACTTCAGGCAGCTTCATATACCACAATGCAACACGAATGTGACATCACTGCATATTCGTCAATCGCGTTTAATTTACCCCACCACAAACAACTATGATATTTTAATTATTTTTTAAAACATTTAAAACAACCCAAACACACCTATATACAGTGGGGATCGAAAGTTTGGTCACCCCAGGTCAAAATTTTTATTAATGTGCATGAAGAAGCCAAGAAAAGATGGAAAAATCTCCAAAAGGCATCAAATTACAGATTAAGCATTCTTATAATATGTCAAAAAAAAGGTAGATTTTATTTCCACCATTTACACTTTCAAAATAACAGAAAACAAAAATATGGCGTCTGCAAAAGTTTGGGCACCCTGCAGAGTTAATAATGCCCCCTTTGGAAAGCTGAGACCTGACAGTGTCATGGATTGTTCTCAATCATCGTCTGGAGAGACCTCAAAGGTTTTAAATCCCAGACTCATCTGACTTCGCCCCAACAATTACCACCATGGGTTCTTCTAAGCAGTTGTGTAGAAAATAGGGGTGGCACGGTACATGGAAAAAAACCTTGTCTCGGTTCGGAGTGTGTGCGTCGCACGGTTCAACGCATGCACAATGTATCCTCGTGCCCGTATGTTACCTCAGACAGTGGGTGTCCTTTTCGCGCGAAATAAGAGGTGTGTGTGTGGACATACAGTAAAATAAAGTAAAAGTTGAGTGCTGCAGGTCACGTCACGTGTAGAAATGCAAGTGGGAGAGATAAGGAAGGCTGCCCGGAGTTGGAGGATGCGCCAGCGTCGTATAGCAGGCAGGGCAGATGGAGAGCGGGAGCCGCGCGCACCCGTTGCGCATACACGCACTGGCAGTGTTTGTCTCGCTCAGCTGAAACGCGGCTCGTGTATTGCAAATACAGACAAATATAGTCCATTCTGTCACATTTTACGGTGTTCTCCTCCAACCCCTGTCTGTCTCATGCTTTGGTTTATGATGGGCAGCATATATCTGCTGCAAATGCGACCGTGTTCCCCTCTGTCTCATACACACATGCATATATAACATGTTGTATATAAATAGTTCACATGATAAATGAAACATTTAAAAGTTGAGATATGCTTCTAGTTTTAATAATTTAAACATGCCTTTGAAGTTTGGGCAAAAACTTCTGTCAGTGTTGTGTTTTCGTGTATTTTATTTCATTTTTTCTTCACAGCGCTGGATGTTATATGGGGATTGTGAAACACACGGAACACTTCATGGTGAAATTTGTTAATCAGGTCAGCTGAATTAAAGCCACAGTGCATTGTTCTGATCAAAATTGATATGATTAACATGAAAAATGTTACGCCAATGTGTCGGACTCGGTAGACAGCCAGTTAGGAAACAACTTGATATAACAATTTTTTAATACTGTATCCTAAATTGTGGATGATTAAGATATATATATCATATGCTGAAGTAAATTTCTGGAGTGTTAACGATTAAAAAAAACAACAAGAACTGTACAGAACCGAAAACCGAGACCCTAAAACTGTGATACGAACCGAACCGTGGGTTTTGTGAACCGTGCCACCCCCAGTAGAAAACTGAAACTGAAAATAGTTGACGCTCACAAAGCAGGAGAAGGCTATAAGAAGATAGCAAAGCGTTTTCAAATGCCAATATCCTCTGTTCGGAATGTAATTAAGAAATGGCAGTCATCAGGAACAGTGGAAGTTAAAGCAAGATCTGGAAGACCAAGACAAATATCAGACAGAACAGCTCACAGGATTGTGAGAAAAGCAAGTCAAAACCCACGTTTGACTGCACGATCCCTCCAGAAAAATCTGGCAGACACTGGAGTTGTGGTACACTATCTCACTATGAAGAGATACTTGTACAAATATGTCTCCATGGAAGAGTCATCAGAAGAAAACCTCTTCTTCGTCCTCACCACAAAAATCAGCGTTTGAAGTTTGCAAATGAACATATAGACAAGCCTGGTGCATATTGGAAACAAGTACTGTGGACCGATGAAGTTAAAATATAAATTTTTGGCTGGAATGAGCAAAGGTACGTTTGGAGAAGAAAGGGCACAGAATTTAATGAAAAAAACCTCTGTCCAACTGTTAAGCATGGGGGTGGATCAATCATGCTTTGGGGTTGTATTGCAGCAAGTGGCACAGGGAACATTTCACGAGTACAAGGAAAAATGGATTCAATCAAAATTCAGCAAATTTTGGACGCTAACTTGATGCCATCTGTGAAAAAGCTGAAGTTAAAGAGAGGATGGCTTCTACAAATGGATAATGATCCTAAACACACCTCAAAATCCACGGTGGATTACATCAAAAGGCGTAAACTGAAGATTTTGCCATGGCTTTCACAATCTCCTGACAATAACTCAACATAATTGAAAATTTATGGATAGACCTTAAAAGAGCAGTGCACGACAGACAGCCCAGAAATCTCAAAGAACTGGAAGACTTTTGTAAGGAAGAATGGGCGAAGATACCTCAAACAAGAACTGAAAGACTCATAAGCATTTGCAAGCTGTGATACTTGACAAAGGGGGCAGTACAAGGTATTAACTCTGCAGGGTGCCCAAACTTTTGCAGGCGCCATTTTTTTGTTTTCTGTCATTTCGAAAGTGTAAATGATGGAAATAAAATCAAACTTTTTTTGACATATTATAAGAATGTTTAATCTGTAATTTGATGCCTTTTGGAGATTTTTCCATCTTTTCTTGGCTTCTTAATGCACATTGATACGAATTTTTACCTGGGGTGCCCAAACTTTCGATCCCCACTGTACATATAGGATGTATATAGTGTATACAGTCTATGGCTCCAATAATGTTTGGGAATCTGGGGATAGCTTGAAAGCCCCATTTTATTTTGACTTGTTGAGGATTTCGGTAAGTGAACTGGATGAAGGTTGGGTCCAAGGAAATAATACAATTTTTTATAGGGTTTGACATCAATTACGCATCGTGTTTAAAATTATATATATATAAATTTAGTGTTTTATAATTAAAGTAAATACAGGACATATGTGGATTGCTTAATGCATGCTGTCACACTCTTAATGCTTTTTATGTGTAGTATCACTATTCTACCACTAGATTATCTGCGTAAACATGCTCAGATAGTGCATATATTTACACACATTTCTACGTATACAGTAAGTACAAGTTGGTAAATCCCACACTTTGAGTGAAACTGTTCTTACGCACTCACTACGCACAGATCAAGTTTTGATCATTCATATGTACTTCTTATTTCACTTACTTCGTATTGTAATAATGATCAATATTATTCTATTGATGATCAGGCAAGTTTAATATATGATGTTGGTCCGACAGTGAGCCTGAAGTGGTGGTCTGATATCTGGAAATCTGATCTTACTATCTGGGCTTTTGCTTACGGTTTTCCCTTTAAGCACAAAAAAAATTATGCTCATTTAAATTAGACATGTTATATGTCTTTAAAAGAAGCACACACACACACATACACACACAGACAGGACCATTAAAAATTCAATGTAGAATGCAGCCAGCGCTTATGTGATTAATTTTAATCTTTTGTTTAGCCCCAAGTATGTATCCCAAAGCTGGTCATTTTCCCAGCATCCCAATCACCACCACCATCCAACCTCAGCCGGATCTAACCAGCCATCTGTCTTTATTATTAATCCAGTGTTAAAAGGATTGAATTCAGGCCCATTTTCTCCTCCAAGTATCTTTTAACCTGTGTGGAGTTGGTCCAGAACACCACTCTTCCCAATTGCTGTTCCTTTCTGGATAAAAGCGGTGCTGCCACTGAGACACCTGCTGTCATAAAATGAAAAAGTAAGGGGGGTTGATTCTGCCCAGCCAATTACTGGAAGGATCACATGCATTGTCGTGATTTCCAATAACGGTCTCAACGCATTGAGATGAACACTCGCTCCCATTCACATTATCTGCCACTAAAGAGTCAGGACAGAAGACAGCGAAATATTCCTCTCATCATCCCCATGAATATTTATAACGATAAGTGTAGAGATTTTTCACTCATGTGTGGAAAATGAATACTGTGTCTGTGCTCCACGGCATTAAGCAGGTTCAACATACCCTTGCCACTTCTCTCAACAGAGATAAGAGCCTCATGTGGGACGCAATGCTGTTTATTTAACTGGTTATGTTCCAAAAGCCCAACGGGGGAGCTCTTTGGAGTACTTTAAAAGGGACCTGCTATACGCCAAACAACATAATGCTTCCTCGCTTCTTCTTTGGCCTGAGGAACCAAAGCAAGACATCTGCTCATTAGTTCCACCAGCCTGAGATCAGTTCAATGATGCAGTTTCACGTGTAGTCTATGTATCACTGTGACATTCTCATGATGAAAAACACAAAAAGAATCACTGCGGCACTTCAAAATTCTGTCATCATTTAGGGTGAATTCAGGTTGATTGGGACACTTTTTTGCCATTGAGATGACTTGGAAAAAGTGAATTCACCCCTACAAAACCTATAGGCTGTGTTTACACTGCAAAGTCTTAATGCACAGATCTGATCTTTCGACCATATCTGATTTTTTCAGAAATTATTCTGTTGAACTCTTTACTATGCAACAACGGATTTTGAATGGCCGTGCTATTAAAATGATTTATGTAATTCACGTTGGGTGGTACCATGATTATTTGCCAGCATGGTAAGATTACATTATCTGAATGAATTTCAATAAATTAACGAGAGAGAGAGAGAGAGAGAGAGAGAGAGAGAGAGAGAGAGAGAGAGAGAGAGAGAGAGAGAGAGAGAGAGAGAGAATAAACTGCATGTACAGAGTGTCTATGTAATAGTAAAGATATGAGTTTAATTACAAAACCAGCTTATAAACATTGTTGCAGAGAAATATGATGTAGCTTTCAGTAGCGAAGCGCTTTTATTTTTTACAATTTATAGGGGGAGAGGTTGAAAACATGTATCTATGCTCCTGAATGTGTGCAGTCTCTTAGGGCGTTTTCACACCTACCTTGTTTGGTCCGGATTTTCTGACTTTTCAGTTTGGTCCGAATCAAAATTACAGGTGTGAAACCTCCCCCGTACCACGGTCCGGACCAAACAGACGAAATTTGGTCCAACGAAAAGAGGTAGTCTCGGTCCGGATCACACTGAACAAAGGTTTGGTTCGTTTCTAGTGTGAAAGCATTTTCTGTATGGTTCGTACTTTCAGACCATTTACAGGAAGTTCCTGTTTATGTTTAAATAATATAATGTTATTTTTAAATTCAGTCTAGGCTACATTGATTATGAAAGTGAAAAGATGCGCAATATGTCAGAAGACAGAAGGTCAGAAATGATTTTGAACTAAATTTTGTATGATTTTGCTTAGAAAGCCTTTCTTTAATATGAATTTCATTTGTATAAATTGTATCTTAATTTTAATCAACGTTTAATCAGATAATTGCCTGGATTTAATAAATAAGAAGCAAATAGTCGATAGCAGACAATCGCGGGAGCGATCACATGCTTTACACATTAACTGGAGCGTGTCTCAAATAAACCGAAACTCAGCAGCTACTTGTCTCACAAACATGAGAAATATGTGTATATAAAGCTTGAAATGTCCACTTTTAAACGTAACGAATAAAAAATTGTTAAGCAATGCGCACTGTTCAATAGTGGCAATGATATGCGTCCGTTCATTCATTCTTGTCAAAGACGCTGACGTCAGACGCACGTCCGTTTACAAACCAATCAATGTCCAGATGCAGCCCACATAGATGATGACGAGTGGACGCAAGTGTGTCATTTAAAGTTCTTTAGTCCGCTTGCATAATTGCAATGTGAAACCAAACCAAAACTAACCGAATGTATAAAATGTATCAAAACATAAACTTCGGTTCTGACCTTGGTGCGGACTTTCAGGTGTGAAAACCTGAAGAAATGCTGTTTGCACAATAGCTCAATAATTTGAGCGCATACAGGAACATCTGCTTCATAAGCCGCATTTCCACTGAAATTACCTGGAACAATTTGTGGCAGGAACTTTTTTTGTCCCCCAGACCTGTGACTGCGTTTACATCACGGTCTAAAGTATCGTGACGATTAGACAAATTAGTCGGTCCAACGGTCGTATTTTTTAAACTCCATTGTTGATTCGAATAGCAAACAACTCTTACTCTACGCAAGGCAACAGACTTTTAAAAATGGTGGTTGAAATGAAACGCTGCGTGGAGTCAACCAATTAACATGTTCAGCGCCCCCAAGTCCCACCCCCAAAAGTTCCTGAATTTTGAAAAAGTACTACCTCGTGAGCAGGATCTTTCTGAGGGGGAAATTTTTGCCCGGAACTTCCTTTAGACCCTGGTCCCTGCGGTCGAAACAAACCGAGTACCACCCCAAAGTTCTTGCGTTGGAAACATGGCTATAATATAACATTAAAAAGCTCTCTTTGTGGGCAAACACGCCACCCTAGCCTTGTGGTGGCTTGGAATTCAAAGGGGAATCAGATATAGGGGTTTAGACGTAGAATGTCCAGATATTGGTTATGTATCTGATTAAAAAACACATTTGGAAGTGGCTCAGAACGGATGCGAAAAAAATTGGATCTAATGTAGACTTTTGTATTTAAACGTGTGCCACAAATTCCGATCTGTGTCAGATGTGAGTAAAAACAGAGCCATAGAGAGAGAGAGTTGCGACAACTCCATAGACTCCAATGGAACGGTTTTTTTTACAGCAATGGCGGCTCGTGGAGACTCTCAATAGTTCCCGGAAGTAGCAGCCGCGCCATAGAGTTACAGCAGAACAGACCGTTTGTGATGCACTTTTAAAAGGTAAGACGTTTAATCAGTAAGATTTTAAATGATCAGCACATTTTAATCAAAAATAACTTGTACATTAAAGCCTGCTTGTGTAGATTATTCATCATTAAAAAAATATATATTTTAAAAACAACATCGCTGTAACTACATACTCATGCTACATACACATGTCGATGTGTAATAAAATTATTGAAAATCAATGCATTTATTGACTATTAATTACCAAAAAGCGCAGTTCTGTCACTGTGACTATCAATTTGAATTGCCCGTCAAAGCACTTCCTGGAACTATTCGAGGTCTACATGAATCACGTGACTATCAAGCGTTTTGAACTTCCGTTGTCGTAACTCTCTCTCTCTATGGCTCTGAGTAAAAATGATGTGTGCCAGTGTAAATGCACCCTATATGACTTCTTTTTCCATACTGTGAAAGACAATGAAAGACATGTTGTGGAAAGCATTGTGCTTGCTATAAGTTGTTTATTGTCTTTCTAGTTGTAATTTTGATGGGTCTTTCCTCATCAGGATGCACAGGTTTGTTTGTTAGACCTGCAGGGCCCGGTCTTTGATATCGACTCAGCTTCTATACAGACGCAGTTCTTTGAAGTATCACAGTAATAGAGTCCAATGGGAATCATCTTCAGACAGCACATGAAAAGCATTGGTCAAAAAATACTTCGGAGATGCAGGTGAAACTGTCTAGACTCATAAAACAAGATACATTACTCAGTGACTTGGCACACTTTTCCTTTCTCTCTCGCTCTAATATCTCTATGAATACGACTTCCTTCCTTTTCGGATTTGTTTAGATATATTTGCCAGATTCCTTAGGCGATTATGACAAGTTGACTTTGAAAAGTAACACTCTGCATTGTGGATTCCTGTCTGTAAGCAGATGGCAAATACTCCCTGCTAAGTCTATTCCTTCTAATTACAAATGGATGATGGAGGGTTGGAAAATGTATTTAACTGTTGCTGCATCATGATGAGATTCGTTATTATAGGAAAAGAGGGAGATGCATTGATGCATTGAGAGAGACTGCACTAATTGAACCTCCTCTGAACATGCAATAAATCACTGGGTCATGAACCCAGTGCTCAGTTGTAACATGTAAATGTCTGTATTTAAATGATGCATTGTTAAATTCTTTCTCTGGGAGAACATTTCATATAGTCGTTCTGAGGAAATGGAGCCATTTGTGTCAGAAAATGTACGTATTTAGAAGATTTTGAACTTGTAAGAAATCATATTCAGATCAATATGACTTTTTCTATGATCGATTCTATTACCCTCAATACTGAACCCAGCTAAAAAAAAAAGGAAAAAATATGATCAGAAGGCTCAAACAAGTATTAAATAAATTAATAATAAAGGAAGATCACAGCATAATGGAATTTAATGAAAACAAGCATTTTAGAAGAAAAAAAAAACTAGATGGATAGTAAAATTAAATTTCAAATGAAAAATGTAACTATAATATAATGAAAAATTAAGGTTAAATATTACTGCATTACTGTTTTCCATTTTTGGTCTGATGTTTCTTAGCAGTAGCTTAAGTAAAATAATAAAAAGTTTCAACTCAAAATAATGTCCACAGGGCAAGTATAACAAGCAGAATAACTTACAGCAAGTCATTATCACAAAAGAAACATATAAATATAAATGTATTTTGTGTAAATGAAATGCAAACTGCATTATCTCTTACTTAAAGCTGCAATATGTAAAAAAAATTCAGTAAAATATCCAAAAACCACTGGGCCAGTGTTATATATTTTGTTCAGTTGAGTACTTACAATATCCCAAATGTTTCCAACTATTTGTAAATCGTGAGGAAATTGCTATTTTACCCGAGGAACCGAGACGTGTGAGGGAGTCGCCTGTCGATTACATCATATCTGCGTTCCCTCATACTCATGAGCGGAGGAGCGGAAGTGGCACCGGCGACAGTAGCCATGTTTCCATTATCCTTCAAATTGCGCAAATTGTAATTGCGAATTGAAAATACACCCAATGGAAACGCGTCAGTTTCGCAAAAACTCCCATATATTGCGAAAAAAAATTTACGCTCGCATGAGGTGGTTTTTCAGGCCATTCGAAAAAGGACATTTTCGCAAAACTGCAATGGAAACAGTTTTTTGGCATTTACAGGTCACCTGGTACAGTCATGCATTGCTCTCACATAGGGCCTACATATTATGTTTTTTCCACTCAAGTAGGCTATGTCGTAATAACGAGTTCTTATGTCGTTAAAACGACATATATTTTCTCCTAATAAGGAAAGTGGCGTAACTTTATAATGACGGACCCCGGTGCAGCCACAAATATCATAACTATCTATAGGCCTACTGTAATTAAGACATATATTCAAGAAATGTATTAAAACAGAAAGACGCTATAGTTTCAGCCTTACTCAAAGACTGAGGAAACAGCCCAGTTACGCACGTCAAGCCATTCCAGACGATCTTGGTTTGCTTCTTATTTATTAAATATACAGCCAAATAATTGATTAAACATTGATCAAAATTAAAATACAATTTATACAAAACAAAATTAATTTTAACGAAAGACTTTCTAGAAAACACAATTCAATGAAATGCTCAAAATCCATGTTTCCAGACATATGCGCATCTGATTATGAGCCTTACTCATGCTGCTCACTTTTCATAATCAACATATGAAATTAAAAGATTATAATATTTAGACATAACCTAACTATATGAAACTAAATAGGCTACGTTTTCTTTAACCCTCTGTCCGACGAAGTCGTCGGCGCCTTTTGATGGATTTTTTCCTTATTCCAGTGAAAACTCACAATACTCCGTAATTTTTTGCCATACAGATAAGTGCAAGACATAATTATAAACAGTAAACTGTCTACTTATTTTTTTGTACACTCACGATAACAGCAAAGGCCGTGGACTCAGGGAACAGATTATTTTGCACTCCACTCCAAACGCTGTCTTCATTTCAAAAATATATTTTGAGATGTGTTTTTCAGTTTTTCATTTCAAAAGCATTTCTAAGTTCAGTTTATATTTCCAACAAACGAAATTCCAAGCCAAAATAAAGAAGTGGTAAAAAACCTTTGAGTTACCACCATGCAAATTCAAACTTTTCTCTCGTCTCTGTATGTGGCAATGCGTCACAATAATCTGGCGTATGTAAAAGTTGATAATTCTTTACAGATGATGGTATGTTTGGACAGAAGACGAGTTCTTTATTAAACTCATAAAAAACAATAGAATATAAAATGCCATAATATCATAACACCTCATATGTGCCGCTTAAGTATAAGGTGCTTTCCTTGCCATCAATGCTTGGATAACACACACGTCTCATTAAAAAGAATGGCGTGCCGTGGCTAGGATATACATAAACCTAACAACATACGTAGCATGATTTTTTGGAATGATTTATCACAAGAGGATAACATCAGTTAATGGAAACGCCGTCATGTCGCAATATTTTTTTATCGACTTTTAGAAAATATCGCAAAAGTTTTGCGCAAATCTGTAATGGAAAAGCGGCTTGTGTCATAATAAAAGTCCCTCTGCTTGCGAGGCGTGTGTTGTGTTCATCTTATTAACAATCGCTCCAGCGGTTCCTCAGCTCCACAACACTCGGTCCTGCTCTGCTTCATTCTACAGTAACGTTAATAATCGCATCCATCAACATATTTTCTGCCCGAGTCCTATCCCTATTCTTTCCCACAGGCTTTTTGAAGATTCTGCACTCAAATGTGACGACATCAAACTACGCCTTTGTTTTGAATAGGTGACCTCTAGTGGACGGAAAAGTCACATTGTGCACCTTTAATTATTCTGAATACACAACTTAATACACAACCATAAATGCAATGTCTGCCAATGTATAAAACAATATCATGACTGCATGAAAAGCATTGTAGACTGTTATTTGTTTTATGAGATGTATTAAAATACTGTTTTTCAAGTGTACTGCGCTAGAAACTACGAAGACAGAGGCCAGAAAAATTAAGAGAATTATTTTTTTAAAGGTCCTTGAATTTCAGTCACTATAAAAATAAGAAAATATAAGAAGATAGATGTATGTTAAAAAACATCTTATTACTTTTTATGCCTCAATTAAATTCTGTCCAGGCAGAACTATTTAGACTGTGGCCTTGTACACTGCTGACAGCCAAGATGACGCTAAATTCAAACTTTTACAAAAGCAACATGAAAGAAACTACATTTTTACCTATGCAATTATAAGGAAGCTTTAGAAATTATTCTAAATGTAGTTCAATTAAACTAAAGCTCTATGGAATCATTTGTTTTCAATTAACTTCCTTAATTACACACATTCCCGTATCAGCAAGAGTCAAACCAAACGGGATATCTAAAAAGTCTGCTGATATATTCTTAATGCTTTAAATATGCCTTTTCAGTTTAAGACAGGAGAGCGTTAATGACATATTGAGTATGTTTCTGAACTATGTGCATCTTTAAATGCTCGGATTATTAATTTTGAGCGCTCAATCTGCGTTGGTGTGCACAAGCCTGGATGTTTTATTGTTGTCAACATGGCTGGCAAAAATAGCTACTCTCATGTTGAAGTCAGCTTGATTTCTCTGGTTTTCAGTGTTTTTTTTTCAGTGCTATATTTCATACAGAAGAGCAAATCTCTCAAAAACATTGCGTATCAACACAACATTGAAACGGGTGTTAAGAATGCACTCATTCATATTAGGAATCACCCGCTCGTGCCGCACAGCACCAAATATACAGCATATCCCCCAGAGAGGCGGCGAGCTCGAGCTGATTAGAAATTGGAGCTGTAAATGAGAGGCAGTAACAAGGTCTACCTGCATCCATGCGTGAAGTGTTCATCAATAATTAATTGGGTTGTAGGAAAGGGAACTGTTGAACACAATGACAGAATCCCCTGATAATGTAAAAGTCTATGTTTGTGTTTCACACAAAATGTCAAGCTATGATGGACTGCATCAAAACAAGTGTAAAGAATGATATACAATATGGTAAAGGAGTGAAATTGGGCTGTTACCTTGGTTTGAACTGTTTGAGGGGAAACGGTCAGTTTTCTTTAGGGTTCTGAAGTGGACACGTTTGCTGGCTTGACTCTCTCCGTACAGGCCGATGGACTGAACCTGGATGATGTAATCCGTCTCCTCCTCCAGGTCCCACAGCACACAGGATCTGCTGGTGGTGTTCACCTCTCTGATAAACCTCTGCATTTTGCCGTCCATTCTCTGAAAGAGTCAAACCACTTGATTAGGTCAGAAGAAGCTGTAATCTATGTTAAGATTCAATTATATAATATGTATATTTATATAAATATATACAGTCGAACCAAAATGTATTCAGACACCTCCAACATTTATTTTCTATAGTTTAGAAAAATATACTTGGGCGTTAGGAGTCAGGACCCACACAGACCATAGGGTGAGCACCCCCTGCTGGCCTCACTAACACCTCTATCAGAAGCAACCTAGTTTTTCCCAGGAGGTCTCCCATCCAGGTACTGACCAGGCTCAACCCTGCTTAGCTTCAGTGGGAAACCAGTCTTGGGTTACAGGGTGATATGGTAATTTCTATGAACATCAACATTTATGATAATTATTCCAGTTTTGAGGTTGCCTTTTTTTAATTAGCCTATATAATAGTGATCTACGAATTTATGCTGGATATGGGATTTTTACTATATGTATGACAAGTTTGTATATCTATTTGTTTGTGGATTTGTGAACAGTAATTTTTTTGTAGTAATTTGTTCAAAATCCATTAACTAAATGCATATTTTAATCATCTTCATTATCCATAACACTATTTTGAATTCATAGTTTATTGGTATTATGACAATTAATTCTGCAAAAATGACCCTTTTCCTGATTTATGAAATTCACAGATGTTTCCAATTATATCCTTTAACAATAAATTGAATGATGTATAATGCTATAACTCATATCTAAATACACTCACCTAAAGGATTATTAGGAACACCATACTAATACTGTGTTTGACCCCCTTTCGCCTTCTGAACTGCCTTAATTCTACGTGGCATTGATTCTGAAGGTGCTGAAAGAATTCTTTAGAAATGTTGGCCCATATTGATAGGATAGCATCTTGCAGTTGATGGAGATTTGTGGGATGCACATCCAGGGCACGAAGCTCCCATTCCACCACATCCCCCAAAGATGCTCTATTGGGTTGAGATCTGGTGACTGTGGGGGCCATTTTAGTACAGTGAACTCATTGTCATGTTCAAGAAACCAATTTGAAATGATTCCAGCTTTGTGACATGGTGCATTATCCTGCTGGAAGTAGCCATCAGAGGATGGGTACATGGTGGTCATAAAGGGATGGACATGGTCAGAAACAATGCTCAGGTAGGCTGTGGCATTTAAACGATGCCCAGTTGGCACTAAGGGGCCTAAAGTGTGCCAAGAAAACATCCCCCACACCATTACACCACCACCACCAGCCTGCACAGTGGTAACAAGGCATGATGGATCCATGTTCTCATTCTGTTTACGCCAAATTCTGACTCTACCATCTGAATGTCTCAACAGAAATCGAGACTCATCAGACCAGGCAACATTTTTCCAGTCTTCAACTGTCCAATTTTTCGTGTAAATTGTAGCCTCTTTTTCCTATTTGTAGTGGAGATGAGTGTTACCTGGTGGGGTCTTCTGCTGTTCTAGCCCATCCGCCTCAAGGTTGTGCGTGTTGTAGCTTCACAAATGCTTTCAGTCAAAGTTGCTCTTCTATCAGCTTGAATCAGTCGGCCCATCCTCCTCTGACCTCTAGCATCAACAAGGCATTTTCGCCCACAGGACTGCCGCATACTGGATGTTTTTCCCTTTTCACACCATTCTTTGTATACCCTAGAAATGGTTGTGCGTGAAAATCTCAGTAACTGAGCAGATTGTGAAATACTCAGACCGGCCCGTCTGGCACCAACAACCATGCCACGCTCAAAATTGCTTAAATCACCTTTCTTTCACATTCTGACATTCAGTTTGGAGTTCAGGAGATTGTCTTGACCAGGACCACACCCCTAAATGCATTGAAGCAACTGCCATGTGATTGGTTGATTAGATAATTGCATTAATGAGAAATTGAACAGGTGTTCCTAATAATCCTTTAGGTGAGTGTATGATACAATTTACTGTATGAGTAAATGCACACTGTTCCTAAGCGGGATATCTGTATATTGGGTAATTCTATGCTGTAGGTTGTGATTGGCTGTTTTGTAGTCCAGGTTCGTCTCTCGTCTAAACTACCTACATTTATATGCTCTTTCAAACGGCGAAAACTTTTCAAGCGTCCTGTTGAATTTACAAACTCTGACATCACCTACAGAGTATCAGGCTTGTATTTGCTGACATTTCAAACAGCTCATGCTGTCTAGAGGTCAGTAGTACAGTAACAGTAAGCACTTTCTGTGAGGTCACCTAAAAAATATAAATCACACATTAGGACACTAAAGGATCTTGTCAAAGCCCTGAGAGCCAAACATGACAGCCTTTCATTTCAGCTATAATTCTGACCTCTAACTAAATGTTGCATTTAGCTCTGCCTCGGTCACTCTTTAAAGTATGCGAATAGACCCAAAGCACTTTCCTCTGCCCTTGGGCTCTGAAGCAGCCTCAGTGTGGGGGAGTCTGATAGAAGTCCTTCACTAAATTAATAATACATTAATCTGTGAGCGTCGCCTGCACAGCCATTACAGATGTGCAGACAACCGATTGCATAACATGACTGACAGATATATTTGTGATGGCTTGAATGTGAAGTAGGCGTGTCGCGATATACCGGTATTGACAATAATATTCATAACATGAAATATCGATATTGTGTTAATTAAGGGTGTGACAATATACCGGTATTGGTGGTAACCGTAATATTTAAAATTAACGCCAGTACAATGTACAATAAGTCCCAGCTAACAATTTTTGGTTCCCAGAATGTTCTTTTTTATAGGTGCACTGTGTAATATTTAGGAGGATGTATTGACAGAAATGCAATATATATACATAACTATGTTTTCAGTGGTGTACCTTACACAATGAACCGTTATGTTTTTATTACCTTACAATGAGCCATTTCTATCAACATACACCGCGGGTCCCCTTACAGTGAAGTCACCATTTTGCACCGCCATGTTTCTACAGTAGCCCTAAACGGACAAATTTTACAGAGTGCTAGCTACTCTCTGCAGTCTCAGACGACGACATCTTTGTCTTGTGTCGGCCACCGTAGCTTCTTAATGTGCTTCCAAAGGGAGGGGTGAGCGGTTTCAATTCGCAACCTCACCACTAGATGACGCTAAAATTGACACAGTTTAAAGTCCCAGTGAACCGGAAGTTGCTACTGATTTTATTTCAGTGCTGTGACGTATTTGCTGTGAAGAAAAACGGAATATTGAATAGAGGGCAGGGTTTTACTTCAGCGCTCCTCCTCTCCATCTCTCGCTCATAGCAGACTAACGGTTGGAGGGGAGTGGTTAAGGATATTCAAACCCAAGCCGTCAAACTACCGTCATCGGAAAGGGAACGCCATTCCAGACCGGAAGTTACTTTTCAGATTTTGATTAAAGATTGCCATGGCAAACATTTTTCTGTGTATTAACTTGCACAGATTAATTGTTCACCCTAAGACCAGTAATGTGTGCTAACAAAGTACAACCCCAAATCAGAAAAAGTTGGGACAGTATGGAAAGCGCAAAAAAAAAAAAAGAAGTGATTTCTAAATTTACTTTGACTTGTATTTCATTGCAGACAATATGAACACAAAATATTTCATGTTTTGTCTGGTCAACTTCATGTCATTTGTAAATATGCATCCTTTCCTGTCATTCAGACCTGCAACACATTTCAAAAAAAGTTGGGACAGGAGCAATTTAGGGCTAGTAATGAGGTAAAATGGTTAAATAATGATGTGATTTGAAACAGGTGATGTCAACAGGTGATTGTAATTATGATTTGGTACAAAAGCAGCATCCAAGAAAGGTCTAATCCTTTAGGAGCAAAGATGGGCCGAGGATCGCCAGTTTACCAACAAATACGTGAGAAAATTATTGAAATGTTTAAAAACAATGTTCCTCAAAGAAAGATAGGAAGAGATTTGGATATTTCACATTCAACAGTGCATAACATAATTAAAAGATTCAAGGAATCTGGAGGAATTTCAGTGCGTAAAGGACACGGGCGCAAGCCTAAGCTGAACAACCGTGATCTCCGATCCCTCAGGCGGCACTGCATCAAGAATCGTCATTCATCTATAAGCGATATCACCACATGGGCTCAGGACTACTTTGGCAAACCTTTGTCAAGTACCACAATACGTAGTTACATCCACAAATGCCAGTTAAAACTGTACTGTGCCAAAAGGAAGCCCTATGTTAAAAGCGCCGTCGACTTCTCTGGGCTCGAAGGCATCTGGGATGGACCACACAGTGGAAACGTGTACTGTGGTCAGATGAATCAGTATTTCAGGTATTTTTTGGGAGGAATGGATGCCGTGTGCTCCGGACCAAAGAAGAAAAGGATCATCCAGACTGTTACCAGCAACAAGTCCAAAAGCCAGGGTCTGTCATGGTATGGGGTTGTGTCAGTGCCCTTGGCAAAGGTAACTTGCACTTCTGTGAAGGCACCATTAATGCTGAAAAGTACATAGAGATTTTGAAGCATAATATGCTGCCTTCAAGAAGACATCTTTTCCAGGGACTTCCATGCATATTTCAACAAGACAATGCAAAACCACATTCTGCACTCATTACAAAGTCCTGGCTGCGGAGGAAGAGGGTACGGGTACTTGACTGGCCTGCCTGCAGTCCCGACCTGTCTCCAATAGAGAATGACGCGACTAGAGCGAGAGAGCAAATGCTTAGGGAAGCCGGCTGCGCTGCAGTCACAGGACTTCACGAAAGAAGTGTGTTTTGGTTGTCAGGGCAAGACAACCCTGCACAACTTCCCAAAGAACCCAGTGTTAATGGGACAGTGGATGGAGTTTGTTTTTCCGGAGCAGCAACGGAGTTGTGCAAGTGTTTTGTTTGTTCCCTGAATTTCGGAGACAATGGTTTATAAACAAGGTACAGTTCAACTCCGGATTAATGCTGAAAGATGGAGCAGTCCCAGCTATTAAGGTTCAAGGTCGTATGTTGGAAGCAGGCGGTGAGTAAAACTGCTTCAGATGTCTTTGTGTTGTTAGCTATCGACTCAAATGTGCTAATATTCCATTGTTTTTCTATGTAAACACGCACTAGTCTGACGTGCAAAGCCGTTCCGTTTGCTACTGCTAATATTAAATCGCATACAGTCCATAAACCAAATTGTGTCCTCATAAACCACGAGTAAACACACAAATGTTGTAACACTCGCAAGCATGACAAGCCGCTAAGCAAGTATATAAGTTACAGTTACAGTACATACCATTGAGACGTCCAGCTGTAGTCGTCATTGCAGCTTCTCCTGTTCAATTTCAGCCTCTAGATCTGATTCTGGATCATATATGTATGGCTAAATCTGATTGATCTCAATGGTTTATTTTGGATAACGGTTTTTTTTCTCCACGTTTAAGGATGTCAGAGCTTTCAGACGGTCTCAACGCAATAGCTGCGCGCGCTCGTGACTCTTTAGCTCCGCCCACACGATACGCCCCCAGCTGCTCGTTTTTTTTCGGAAAGACTCTGTACTGCGTATCTTTCTTTTATAAATATAATAAAACTAAAGACTTTTCGGAGATATGAAGGATGCAATACTACTCTATATCTACTCAAGATAGACATGAGACTGAAACTGAGTGCCCCCCCCCCCCTCTTAATGAAAATAACACACATCAACCAAAATATGCAAGATTAAATAAGATTAAATGTGTCCATTATAATGTAAGATTTACTATATTTCATGGGGTACATCATGTTCTCTTCAATAAATTTGAATATGAGCCAAGGTCAGACCGAAATTGTTTGGGTAATGGGCAATCAAAAACAAATGTGCAAATGTCTCCTCTGCTTGTTCACAAAAAGCACACAAGCTACCAATCTCTGCATTCTTAAACATATTACAACTGACAGGGTATATTTTGTTTAAAATGTATTCCTTGAAAAGTGATTTACCTGTTGGGAGATGGAAAAGCCAATGATGATGTCACCCTCAGGCACCTCCCAGGAAACGGTTGCTGAATCAGCTCTCAGGTGCATAACCGACACATTAACCGGAGCGGGTGGACGGTCTAGAAACACAAGATAGATATGAAAATTAACTTTAAATCTTTGAGCCATAATAATTTATATAACCTGCTAGGCCTTATTGCCCACTTTGGAGCCATGCATTCCAAGGAAGGAAGGCAAGTTAGGCAATGTTAGCTTCACTTCCTGTCTCCTGAGAGACCTTCACCTGATCGATTTTTCAAGGCAGCATAGATGTATCCTTCATTGCCTTTGATATCCCACAATCCTGTGCGTTCCATTCTGTGACAGTTGAGCTAAAAAAAAATAAAGATGGGTGGCGTCTGAAAGTTCCGTTTGATGGTCAGTTTGTGTGTGAACGTGTTTTTCAGCAACTTTTTCCACTTAGTTATCACCAAAGCCCTCTCTATTTTGTTGTAGATCATTAAACCGTTGCGCTGCCTCAGAAGTCTGTCCGGTTCCTTCCTGCAAAGTCATTGTCCGATAGGGCAGTGAGGCAATAAGTCAGCAGCCTAAGCTTTTGGACGCAGCCTGTGTTATTAATTGTAGAGTGATAATGATAGAAATCATTGGCTGCCATACATGAACTGACATACCGTTATAACATTTCCACTCTAATCTTAGTGACTTCAGCCAAGGCATATTTTCAAGAAAACCTCTAAAGCAATAACCTACTGTCAAACAAGAAGTCATGGACAATCTATTACCTTCCCAAGAAAACACAACAATAATCCACAGGTCTGAAATATGTTGCTGTGCTCTGTTTTTATTTGCTGTCCTTATTTTTAGACCGTCTGAGTCGCTCGCCAAGAAAAGCTTTCCAATCTGACCAATCAGATTTGGGAAGAAAAACATTTACTCTGTGACTCTCTTCTTACCAGCTTGCTCTCTGAGGCTCGACGGCTTTCTCTAAAAGCAAACTTGGTACCCGCAGATGTTTTATGCAGAGGTGGACAGTAACTAAGCACATTTACTTGAGTACTGTACTTAAGTACACTTTTTGAGTATCTGTACTTTACTGAAGTATTATTTTTTTAGGGAAGCTTTTACTTTAACTTCACTACATTTGAAAGACAAATATCGTACTTTTTACTCCACTACATTTCTATCAAGGTCCTCGAAGTCAAAAGTCGTTTCTGTAGCAGCTTTGCAAGTCAGTGGATGATTTTTTTTCTTCTTTAAACATTTTTTTTGTGTGCAAAATGTAAATGTCTGGGAGAAAGAGAAGCGTAGACGTATGGATGAATCTGAGAAAGCTTGATGAACGAGCTCAGTTCAGTCTGTTTTTTGTGCCTCTGAGATGCCAGAGCTCGAGTACTGAATAGAGCTTTCTTTTGTGTTTTTTTCACACTTAAACAGACCAAAACACACAAAATGTCAATTTTCATTTTGGGAAGTATTCACGTAAACAAAGTTGATTATGTCTTAAGTGAACGTGAACAGTTGGGGGAATATCGGATGTGTATCAGTGTGTAGGATTTGTGCATTCTGCCTTAAAGCGACAGCAGCTTTATAAAAAGCTTTGTAAATTTTAAGTATTTAAATGAGTTTAAGGTGGTCGTATGGAGCATCACTGACTGGCTTAAACCACCATGGCATAGCGTGCATTTATACAACAATGCAACAATAATAAAATAATGCATTGACCAAAAAAAAGGAAATTTACTTTTGATACTTAAGTACTTTTAAAAGCAAGTACTTCTGTACTTTTACTTAAGTAAAAATAGTTTTTAACAACTTTCACTTGTAGCAGAGTCATATTTGACCAGTAGTACTTTTACTTTCACTCGAGTAATGGAGTTGTGTACTTTGTCCACCTCTGGTTTTATGCAAAGCTACAGTGCATTTCCTTTTTCCTTAATGCTAGTACAACCCTCCTGGGTTATTGGGATCTTGAAAAGTTGTTTGGTTCCATTACCACTTCATTTGTGATAAAATGAGTCAGCTTTCAGAGGAGGCGACAAAATGACTGAATCGAAATCAAATTGACAATTGCAGAAATCACCAGGGATTAAATCACAGAATCAGCCATGGATTTTATGAAACCTGCAGGATTCATAAAAACACAAAGAAATTGAGTGTTCTCTTCATGACAATATTTCTTATTGAAATTGCTTTCTAAAATTGATTGAATCCAGCACACTTTGTCCAATATGGGACTTTTTTTAAATTCAGCTCAGCTGTAGGGTGCTCGATCATGATTTAGGAAGCAATAGACAAGCTAATTAGTATCACAAAAAGCAGAGGGGAACAGTGACAGGTCCAATACTCCAGCACATGCCTCTGTCGCTGTGGAGAAAATAGAAAGGCGATGAACTAGACTGAACTATGAGAGCATTTTCCAGCATCTCCTCTGAGCAGTGGTCTAATGGACTTTATGTGTTTGTGTGGGCGATTGCAAAAAGGGGAAGGGGTGTTTTTTTTGTTCCTGCACCCAAACCCATGCAATAACATCAACAACAACAATTACAGACTCTTAGCTAAGTTACATAACAGCTGTTTTGAAATAAGTTATGGCTTGTTGCACAACGATTCTGTTCCAGATCTGTATGATGCATCTTTTCCTAAAGGCCACAAAATGAACAGGCATTTTCAGTAGTAGAGTACAAAATAATGCCTGAAAATCATACAAACATACTCATATTTCTTCTGATCAATAATTAATTAGCATAAATATAAATATAATATAAATAATGAAAAATGTATACAATACGTTTATTTAAAAAATCTGCCAAATTTGGTAACACTTTAGTTTAGGGTCCAATTCTCACTATTAACTAGTTGCTTATTAGCATGCACTACTATTGGCTGTTTATTAGTGTTTATAGAGCACATATTAATGCCTTATTCGGCATGATCTTATTCTACAACCCTTACCCAATACCTAAATGTAACAACTACCTTACTTACTATTAATAAGCAGTAATTATGAGTTTATTGAGGCAAACGTCATAGTTGATAGTTAGTTAATAGCGAGGATTGGGCCCTAATCTTAAGTGTGGCACTTTTTTTTGTTTAAAGGAACTCATATTTCTACTAATAAATATTAAATTAGCATACTAATAAGTTTAAACATTTTACAAATTAATGTATTTTAAAAAATATGCCAGATGGGTAACACTATTATGTTTTTGGTAATTAAGTTATGGTGGGTAGATATTTGTTGTTTTAATTATAATTAACTGAATATCATTTCAAGATATTATGCCAAATTTTAATGGAGGATGATATCAGTACATGCTTCTTTTTTTTTTTTTTTGAACTACCTACTTCTAAAGCTAGGTGAATTTACTCTTAGATATTAGTTTATCTAACATACACAATATTGCCAAACGTTTTGGGATGCCTGCCTTTATATTCACATGAACTTTAAACCATCTCATTCTTAATCCGTAGGGTAGGTAGCTGCTGGTAGAGGTGTTAGAGAAGCCAACAGGGGGTGCTCACCCTGTGGTCTGTGTGGGTCCTAACGCCCCAGTATAGTGATGGGGACACTATACTGTAACAAGCACCGTCCTTCGGATGAGACGTTAAACCGAGGTCCTGACTCTCTGTGGTCATTAAAAATCCCAGGATGTCCTTCGATAAAGAATAGGTGTGTAACCCCGGCATCCTGGCCAAAAAAATTTGCCCATTGGCCCCTGTCCATCATGGCCTCCTAATCATCCCCATATATATATACGATTGGTATCATCCCTCAGTCTCCTCTCCACCAATCAGCTGGTGTGTGGTGGGCGTACTGGCGCAATATGGCTGCCGTCGCATCATCCAGGTGGATGCTGCACATTGGTGGTGGTTGAGGAGATTCCCCCCTTCTAAGTAAAAGCGCTTTGAGTGAGTGCCTAGAAAAGCGCTATATAAATGTAATTAATTAATATGGAGTTGGCCCACCCTTTGCAGCTATAACGGCTTCAACTCTTCTGGGAAGGCTTTCCACAAGTGTTAGGAGTGAGTTTATGGGAATTTTTGACCATTCTTCTAGAAGCGCACTTGTGAGGTCATGCACTGATGTTGGACGAGAAGGCCTGGCTCGCAGTCTCCGCTCTAATCCATCCCAAAGGTGTTCTATCGGGTTGAGGTCAGGACTCTGTGCAGGCCAGTCAAGTTCCTCCACACCAAACTCGCTCATCCATGTCTTTATGGACCTTGCTTTGTTCACTGGCGCTGGTGCACAGTCATGGTGGAACAGGAAGGGGCCATCCCCAAACTGTTCCCACAAATTTGGGAGCATGAAATCGTCCAAAATGTCTTGGTGTGTTGAAGCATTAAGAGTTCCTTTCAATGGAACTAAGGGGCCGAGCCCAACCCCTGAAAAACAACCCCACCCCATAATTCCCCCTCCACCAAACTTTACACTTAGCACAATGCAGTCAGGTAATTACCATTCTCCTGGCAACCGCCAAACCCAGACTCGTCCATTGGATTGGTCACTCCAGAGAACACATCTCCACTGCTCTAGACTCCAGTGGCGGCTTGCTTTACACCTACTGCATCTGACACTTTGCATTGCACTTGGTGATGTAAGGCTTGGATGCAGCTGCTCGGCCATGGAAACCCCATTCCATGAAGCTCCATAGAATATTTAGTAGTGCACAGATGGCAACCTCTCATGGTACCACGCTTGAATTCATTGAGCTCCTGAGAGCAACGCATTCTTTCACAAATGTTTGCAGAAGCGTCTGCATGGCTAGATGCTTGATTTTATACACCTTTGGCCATGGAAGTGATTGGAACACCTGAATTCAATTATTTGGAGGGGTGTCCCATTACTTTTGGCAATATAGTGTATCTAACATGATATAAGTTCTCACAAAATAAAAGACATGGTACTTGTACCTTTAATGCTTTAGAAACACCATGGAAAACCAAAGTGTAATGTATTTGTGGAAAGAGCCAACAAAATAAAAAAGCAAGCATCTAGGATACAATATAAGGCAAGCAGAGGAGCTTGGATCTGCATTCTTCATTCATCCGATTTCTTCAGAGCTAACCATCGGCAACAAAACCCATAATGCATCACAATGCTGAAGGATCATATCAGTATCAGACTGATAATCAATGTCCTGTGTTGACGCCCTAGGAGGTCACTAGTATGGTAGCACTCCTTTCCATGCAGCTATGATTATCATACACAATGGGGGTCAGGGCTGATTATGCTGGTCTTTCTTGCCCTCAGCAATGGCTGTGTAAATTGGATGGAGAGAGGTCTGACTCCAGCTCTGCGCCATGGATAATCATTTAGAGGAAGGAGAGGGCCACCTTGGTGAAGGCTTGCACATCAAAGCGTCTATGGGTCACATGCATCAAACCTTCCATTTTAATGAGTCTCCAAAATTGCAGCTACATCATTGTTTTTGAGTAATTCTGTGTGCCAGAGGTTATTGTGAAGCTCTACACATTTACACTGACGGAGAATGTATATGTTAAATAAGATATTGCTACACTATCACACATGCAAAGAGGCCGTGAGTCAGACTGGAACATAGACAAGGGGAGTATACATTTGGCTGTAGGAACAAGGAAAAACAGCACAATTGCGAGAATTAACAAATTAATACTGAGCGTCTTACATTTTAGACAATATCGTCGGCTTTTTTGCTTCATGAATGAAGTTAGTGACATCACAAACCCTAAGATTTCCATAAACCCTGCCCCCGGGAACACGCAACAAAAGGGTGAGGCCATGTTGGGCTGCTTTAGAGAAGAGAACGTGTTGTTGCAGTAGAGCACATTTAGGAGCTCAAGCTGTCGCATCCGTCTTTTCGCATTTATTGCAATACAGTATGTAACACAAATGCAATAGCGTGTCATAAAAGCAAGATGACAACATAAGTTATAACCACAATTAAACTAAACTATACATGTTCTATCTTCATGCAGCATATATTCTCTGGCTCTATCTTACAACAGTTCCAACACGAGCGATTTAAAGATTATCATGGCAGGATATGCTAATCGATGACTTGAAGATAGTTAACCACATTAGCTACATAAACATCCACTAAACATTCAGAAACGTCCTGTTGCGTTCTACACGTTGTCACATCTTCTTGAGTCTCTCCATCATTGTCCGACTCCGGTTTGAACATAAAAGGCTGAACAGTTTCTGACATTTTCAGTGCGTGTCTGCGTGAGGTAATCGTAGCTGCTAACATGAAGTCTTGAAGGTCCGCTCTCTTCTAGAAAGGGGGCCGGGAGCAGCAGCTCATTTGCATTTAAAGGGACAAACACAAAAATGTCAAGTTTTTGCTCACCCTCAAAAAGTGACAATTTTAACATGCTATAAAAATGATCTGTGGGGTATCTTGAGCTAAAACCTCACTTTGAAGACATCAGCGACTTATTTTACATCTTGTAAAAAGGGGCATAGTACCCTTTAAATTAATGACATGCCTTTAAATGAATCACTCACTCATAAAAATGTCACCATAATGAATTGCTGAGAAATCCCCCCGTGCTTTTGGAATGTTGCTCGACTAATGGGATCAGACAACCGGAACTAACTGTTGGTTAAAGATATTTTCAGCATCCAAACAATTTACAGACACATTTGTCAGATACTAGAAAGGCTAAATAATATTGTTTTTGTCCATTGGTGTAAGAAGTAATCTCCGTTATAGTGTGTTGTTACAGGAACTAAACACTGATCATTCCATCTGTCCAGCAGATGCTCAGTGAAGTGAAAAATTAAAGATTTTCATAAACTGATTTCATGGGAGAACATCTGCAGGGGTCATTTCTGCCGCATCAACAATTGTTTTAGCACCTCAGAGTCTTAAATTGCGTCTCATGTTTACAACACGTTTGACACATTTGTCAAAGAAAGCAGCATGTTTTTGTACAATCAACAACATTTTTTACTGTCAAAACACATCAAAGTCCCACTGACTAAGAATCTATTCTAGTAACAGAGAATTTAATGCCAAAAGAAAGTACATTATGTACTAATGAATTATGAAATGACATAATAAATTGCCTTTTTAAAATACACATCAACTTAATATAATGAACATTCTTCACTGACTGGGAAAAGAATGTTCTTATGAAATAATTCATCAGGTTTTTGTCATTTTAGCGTAATTTACCTCACTCTTCCCCCACAAGAGCTCATTGTCCTTGAAGTAATAGGTGTTGAAAGTAGCTTCAAATAAATTTTGACACACGGCCAGGCATAAACTCTGTGATGTGGAAAATTATTGTTTAGATAAAGGAAGACGTGAGTTATGGTGGCATTTGCAATGTATTATCTCACTGAATAAATGAAATATGTTAAAATACAAAATATGGTCATTACTTACCCACCCCATTCCAGTCTAAAATTATTTTCCAATGCATTACACGTTTTTTTCAGTGATTTATTCTGCTAAGCTACATAACATATTGTATTGTATTATATTGTATGTCTTAAAGGGATAGTTCACCCAAAAATGAAAATCCTGTCATCATTTACTCATGCTCTAGTTGTTCCAAACCTGTTTGAATTTCTTTCTTCTGTCTGACACAAAAGAAAATATTTTTAAGGATGTCAGTAACTACTTTTGTCTATAATACATGTCAGACATTGCAAACGCTGCAAACGTTGATGAATATGCTGATGCAAGCTTTGCTTACTTCCATTCGTACCTTACAAGAAGTGATTTATATGTTTATAGAGCTAATAAAGCCTAGACCCACATAAAACCAGTACACATTTTATGCGAAAAAACCCTGCATAACATATATTATTGGCTGTTATTTTCTCTGTCACATCTCAACCACCGAAGCACAAGTCAGAAGCACTCAAATAGCCATGTTACATAACAGAAAGAGGAGCGCAGGTCACCTTGGGTAATACACGGAGCATACAGTTCAAAAGCAAGAGGCCACATGAGACAGAGACATCCTGTCAGAGTAATCCACATGAAACAGGCACATAGCAGCACTTCAGCTGGTCTTCATGACTGAGAGCAGACACGGGCAGTTCTAAAATCTCCTTCAAAGAGACCTTCCACATGCAAGTTCAACTACAATCCACAAATATGAAAGCAGAATAAACATGTGTTCAGAGAGTCAGCAGCATTCAAGGCAAAATGGTGCTTGGCTTTGATTCTGCTAGCTAAAAATACACATTAAGGCTGCAAAAAGAATCTTGATTGCTGTTTCTCCTCTTTTCTTTAAATGTTAAGTAATGCAAGTCCCCCCAACTGTCTAAATTGCAAATGTGTATATTGATTCCTTTCTTGAACAACTGCTTCCTTAACCAAATTGAGGTTTTAAAAGAATCCTCTGGCTGCTTCTAAGGTCTGTTTGGTAATTGCAATAAAGAGAACACAACACAAAATCATTTGTCTTTACCAGCAAAATGTGGCATTTCTCTCACACGTCTCTGTCCATCACTATGTCATCTCATGCTCTAATGACCTCCAGGCATGCAATGGATTCTGGTAAGGGGTTAGAGAGCTTCATGATAGATTACGTGAAATGTTGTGCTGTCTGATCCTTTCAGGGTAGACAATGCACTCACAGATGGAGCTGCAGGGTGTTCTATCAGCACAAAGCTGTAGAGGGAACGCGTCTCAGCCTCCGGGGAGCACTGCACTTTCCCGGCAGAGCGAGATGTCACTGTAACACCAGAACACCCCACACCACACTTAAACAGTCATTGGGTTTTCAAGGACAAGACGGGGAACTTAAGCCTAGGACACTTACACAAGAGCAACATGATTGTAAGTATGAAGTTTATGCATACCGGTATATCCACCTTATTTTTGAAGATTTATAGGCAACAAAAACAGTCATTGTCTTTGACATGCTGCTTGATATTGAAAACTATCATTTTATTTCAAGGTCATGATAAACACATTGGTTTGTAGTGCAAAGTTACTCCTGTATAGTTCTGAGTAAATAAACAATGTTCCTTCGAGTCTGCTGTGCGTGTTAAAGCCACACCGATCCGTGACAGTCAGTTACTTTGTTTTTGCTCCACAAACAAATATAGTTAATTCAAAGAGTCAGCTGAGCTGCCACATGTCTCTGTAAAAAAGATGGACGTCGCACCTTCACTCCCTTTCATTGTAGTAAGTGAAGCCGCCAGTTGACGCTGACATCTTGAGTCTCGAGTCTACGCAGTAGTGAACTTGGAGCCCAAGTCTGCGCAGTAGTGAACTTGGAGCCAGAGTCTGAGTAGTAGTGAACTTGGTGCCCGAGTCTGCATAGTAGTGAACTTGGAGCCCGAGTCTGTGCAGTAGTGAACATGGAGCCTGAATCTTCCCGAGTCTGCGCAGTAGTGAACTTGGTGCCCGAGTCTGCATAGTAGTGAACTTGGAGCCCGAGTCTGTGCAGTAGTGAACATGGAGCCCGAGTCTTCTCGAGTCTGCGCAGTAGTGAACTTGGAGCCCGAGTCTGTGCAGTAGTGAACTTGGAGCCCGAGTCTGCGAAGTAGTGAGCTTGGAGCCCGAGTCAGCGCAGTAGTGAACTTGGAGCCCGAGTCTGCGCAATAGTGAACTTGGAGCCAGAGTCTGCGTTGTAGTGAACTTGGTGCCCGAGTCAGCGCAGTAGTGAACTTGGAGCCCGAGTCTGTGCAGTAGTGAACTTGGAGCCCGAGTCTGCGCAGTAGTGAACGTGGAGCCCGAGTCTGTGCAGAAGTGAACTTGGAGCCCGAGTCTGCGCAGTAGTGAACTTGGAGCCTGAGTCTGCGCAGTAGTGAACTTGGTGCCCGAGTCTGCGCAGTAGTGAACTTGGAGCTTGAGTCTGCGCAGTAGTGAACGTGGAGCCCGAGTCTGCGCAGTAGTGAACGTGGAGCCCGAGTCTGTGCAGTAGTGAACGTGGAGCCCGAGTCTGTGCAGTAGTGAACTTGGAGCCAGAGTCTGCACAGTAGTGAACTTGGAGCCCGAGTCTGCGCAGTAGTGAACTTGGAGCCAGAGTCTGCGTTGTAGTGAACTTGGTGCCTGAGTCTGCGCAGTAGTGAACTTGGAGCCAGAGTCTGCGCAGTAGTGAACATGGAGCCCGAGTCTGTGCAGTAGTGAACGTGGAGCCCGAGTCTCTGCAGTAGTGAACTTGGAGCCCGAGTCTGCACAGTAGTGAACTTGGAGCCAGAGTCTGCGTTGTAGTGAACTTGGTGCCCGAGTCTGCGCAGTAGTGAACTTGGAGCCCGAGTCTGCGCAGTAGCGAACATGGAGCCCGAGTCTGTGCAGTAGTGAACGTGGAGCCCGAGTCTGTGCAGTAGTGAACGTGGAGCCCGAGTCTGTGCAGTAGTGAACATGGAGCCCGAGTCTGCGCAGTAGTGAACTTGAAGCCCGAGTCTTCGCAGTAGTGAACGTGGAGCCCAAGTCTGCGCAGTAGTGAACTTGGAGCCAGAGTCTGCGCAGTAGTGAACTTGGACCCCGAGTCTGCACAGTAGTGAACTTGGAGCCCGAGTCTGTGCAGTAGTGAACGTGGAGCCCGAGTCTGTGCAGTAGTGAACTTGGAGCCAGAGTCTGGGCAGTAGTGAACTTGGAGCCCGAGTCTGTGCAGTAGTGAACGTGGAGCCCGAGTCTGTGCAGTAGTGAACATGGAGCCCGAGTCTGTGCAGTAGTGAACTTGAAGCCCGAGTCTTCGCAGTAGAGAACGTGGAGCCCGAGTCTGCGCAGTAGTGAACTTGGAGCCAGAGTCTTCACAGTAGTGAACTTGGAGCCCGAGTCTGTGCAGTAGTGAACGTGGAGCCCGAGTCTGTGCAGTAGTGAACTTGGAGCCCAAGTCTGCGCAGTAGTGAACTTGGAGCCCGAGTCTGTGTAGTCGTGAACTTGGAGCCAGAGTCTGCGCAGTAGTGAACATGGAGCCAGAGTCTGCGCAGTAGTGAGCGCAAAGTGGAGCCGCGATATCAAGGTCCCACCCACACCCAGAACAACTCATAATGTCAGTGTGAAATAAACAGTTATGGAAAAAAATTTGAGGTGAAGCTCCAATCTCCTCACGAAGATCCAGAAAAAAGTCTGTTGGTGCCTCAGTGACAACTCAGAGAAGCTGTCAATCTCAGCTGTCAATCATTACGTCACACCTCTGTTTTTATAGCATCAAATAAATAACTAAAACCAAACTTATTTAAAGAACGAACACTTAAACTAACACCAGCATGATAAAAACTGCCTAAAATGACAGAAATGTCTTTGGAAAAAAATAATATTTGAAGTGTAATTTGATTGTTTAGTTTGTCGATCGAGGCACTTTGGCTTCACTTTTCAGGACTCGTGTGGCACACTTGCTCTGAACACATAATAGAGGGATTTCATTTCTGAAAGAATGAATCAGTTGGTTTAAAAGATTTGGTTGAATGAATGATTCAATGACTCACTCATAAGAAGTCAAAACAAAAATTATATTGAGGAACTTACATTTTAGACCAGTTTATTGCCAGTTATCTGATTTGCTTCATCAATGAAAATACTTGCAAACAAACTGAGACTGATGCGTCTAAATATGAATCCTGCTGCATGTCATACATGCAAGACTGTTTAGACAATATTTGGCTTGGTTTGGACAGATTATGACATGTTTATTGTAAAAGAGGCTAGTGTCACATCAATAAAGCTTTTATTCGCAAATGTCTGCTCAGATGCTATAATATACCAGTCAAACGTATTTTGCTTCATATTGATGTTTAAATATTATAGCCTAATGCTATTTTTTTTATTTAATATCAGTTTGTCAGAAATGATTCTGGAGTTTTGTTTTGTAGAAAGTGATTTTTGTTTTGTAGAAAGTGAATTGCTTTCTTTACAGTGAATTTCGTTTTGTATAAATTGTATCTTACTTTTAATTATTTATTATTAAATTTTTTAGCATGAGACTACTTTCAAAAACAAAAAAGTACAAAAAATGTATAAAAAATGCTCTTCTTAGTCATTTTGTCTTGTTTCTAGTCTAAATATTTAAACATTCTTAAATCAAGATGCATTTAATAGATAAGTACAATTTTCAACTAAGTAAAAAGAGCATTTTTTCAGGGTAGTCAAATCTTTTGATCATTTAAAATATAATAGGCCTTTGTTGACTACATTCTAAATAAATGATTCTGGAGTTTTGTTTTGTAGAAATTTTTTTGTTGTTGTTTTTTTGTAGAAAGTGAATTGTTTCTTTACAGTGAATTTTGTTGTGTATAAATTGTATCTTCATTTAAGTTATTTATTATATATTTTTTAGCAGGAGATTACTCTCAAAAATTAGAAAAAATGTCCTTAGTAATTTGTGTCTTGTTTCTAGTCTAAATATTTAAACATTCTTGAATCAAGATGCATTTACTAGATAAGTACAATATATAATATATGTCCTTTGTCCTGTTGCTCTCTGTCACATAGGCCTACCTGAAGCTCATTCATTATGCAGCTCATTATGCAGGTACACTGTAAAAAAAAAAAAAATTGGGGGGGAAAATTTAGAAAATTGATCATTACATGTTGGCCCAATAAATGACTTCCAAATAATTATCCCCATGCAAAAATATGCATTGTACTAATCAGAGCTTAAGGTCTTCACTCAAAGTTAAAATTGTATATTTACAGAACATATTTAATTGTTCTCAGTCAATCTATGAAGTTGAAGTGAAAAATCCATGTTGGATGAACAAGTCCTACGTCCGAAAAACTGTATACGCATGCGCAAAATGCGCTTGAGGAAAACCGTTCATGTGGAGATTTCAAATGCGGGGAGCGCAGGAGCAGGGGCGCGAGCGCGACCAGACTGCAGAGCCAAACCAGCCGGTGCTGAACTGAAGAAACAAACATTCCCAAGAGAATAGAGATATTCATCGTCACAACAAGACATTGGTGAGTATTGAGCACTGACATTATTCTCCAGAGTTTTGCTTCATGACCCGGTATGAAGTTTAAAAGACATTTTGTATAATCACGAGTTCATGCATTCATTGGTTTCTTGTGTCCTCGTTTACCACATAATTGTCTAAGGTTGCCAATAGTTTTATTTTCCTCATGTCTTATGTCTAAAATAATAGGTAATAAGTAATTTAAGTCATTTGTGTGATATATGCGGCATGCGACCATTGAACACGGTGACGTTAGATTGCGTTTGGCGTCGGCCTCCTTTAGGGCTTAAGTTATTGCCTTTTAATATCAAACACATCAAGCTTGTGATTTTCTTATTCGTCCATTCATTCATCTCATCCTCATTATATAATGAAGAACTTCTGTTCTGTCATTTTCCAGATGTGATGCAGGGAAACTTTGCCATTAATGTTTTTATTTTTATTTGGAGGTTTTTAGCCTATGCAGTGCCGCGTTTCTTCACCACATTAAGACATACTGTTATGCAGAAGACTTCTTAAATGTATTCAGAGTTTTTACTTATTGAAAATAATGTATTTTCACCAAATATCCTGTGTTGGAATTGACTTGTTAATAAAGTAATGTGATAAAATGTCAACCCTGTTGTCTGTGTTCATTTTGCTTAATATATTTATGTTTTTAGTCATTTTTTGTCTTTTGGGACAGTGAGAAATAAACAATTGTTACTACAATTTAAAATATTTAATTGGACCAACCTCACAGTTTCACTGTAAAATATTTCTCCAATTCAAAATGTTCTAGTGACCGATCACATCTACATTTTTTAGTTGGCCAAATTGAATTTCTGTGAATTAAATTCAATTCACAGAAATTCAATTTGGCCAACTGAAAAATTTAGATGTGACCAGTCACTAGAAATTTTAAATTGGAGAGGCCTGAAATTTTTTACAGTGTTGGTATATTACATTTTTCCATTGGCTCAACATATTATTTCTAATTGAGCCCATGTTAACAGACTGTTGCCACAGGGGTTAAAATTCAATTCAAAGAAATTAAATTAGGCCAATTGAAAAATTTATATGTGATCAGTCACTAGAAAATTTTGAATTGGAGAGGCCTTACATTTTTTACAGTGTAATTATGCGGGCTATCATGTTCTTTTGTCCTTATTCATTAGATATCACACCTCCAAGCATATGGGCTTTGTGAAGAAAAACTGTCTTACAAATTTTAAATCAGTGTATTGTTTTATGTGAATGAGTAGGCTCAATGATTCTCAAATCAGTTTAAAGCAAAAACTATAGGCAAATACACCCATTAGTCAAAAGTATTGTGGACACATATCTATTATGTGTTTTGAGGCCTTAATTTTAAAACTTTTTTTTTCTTCTCAAAAACCATGCATAAACATCTTTCTCTCAAAAATACAAGCATGTACATACATGTTGTTCACATATTACGGTAGCCCAGTTTGTGCTGAATACAGTGTAATTACACTTTTGCCAGTAATGTGTTTATAAGTAACTGAAAAAAAACCAAATGTCAGAGCATGTCAAAACTTCTAAAGGGCCCAAAACAACTCAGACTCCTAGGGGTTAATGATCTACAGCAAGCTTTGGTGAGAACTAAACAAATTTTGAATACTACAATAGAAATGTCTCGCTAAAAATGACATCGGAAGTGGAAAACAGTGGTCAAAAGCGTAAATTTACACACAAACTGACCAGCAACCGCAACTTTCAGACGCCATCTTTCTTTTTCTAGTTCAACTGCCACTGAATGGAACGCATAGGATTGTGGGATATCAAAGGCAGAGAAGGATACATCTATGCTGCCTTCAAAAATCGATCAGATGAAGGGATCTCAGGAGGCAGGAAGTGAAGCTAACATTATATATGAACTAGTGCTGTCAAACGATTAAAATATTTAATCGCGATTAATCGCATTAATGTCATAGTTAACTCACAATTAATCACAATTAATCGCACATTTTTATTTATTCTAAATGTCCCTTGATTTCTTTTTGTCCCATTATTTTTTCTTATTTTAATGCTCTTATCAACATAGAAAAGTGGATCGGCTTGCTTTGTTCAAATGTTTGTTTTATTGAAAACAACATTGGCATACTTTAGTGTTCGATTTCACACCAACATTCTCACTTGGAGCAAATAATCGCTCACACAATGTAACACTGCCCATCAATAAAAGGGTGAAACAAATACTTTGTTGCACAAACAGCCCCTTCAACAGCCCTTTCTAAGGGATCAAAACAGGGTGATACAAAATAAAATTACAAAGTGCACATGCAAGGTAAACTAGGACTCCGCCTATAGTGCAGTTAAACCAGGGGTCGCCAACTAGCGGACTCCGGTCCGAATCCGGACCGCGAAGCCTTTTGACGTAATGAAACAGTTAACGTTGCAATGCTCAGTTACTACGTTCAGACCCAGACGCGCGGTCAAGCATGCAGTGAAGAAGAGACTGATGGTGCGTTCACACCGGACGCGAATGACGCGACATGCACGCCGCTTAATCCGCGCCGCAGAATGTCTATTTGCGTCTTTGCATTGACTTAAATCACTCGCGCAAAACGCTTCATTCGCGTCTGGTGTGAACGCACCATCAGAGCAGAAAGCAGCGCTCAAGACAAGCACTTTTAGTTGAAGACCCCTGAGTTAAACCATGGCTTAATACGTTTCTCATTTCGGCGTCTCACGCTTGCCATCCACGTCTACTCTTTTAATGGCCCAAACGAGTGCGGGCAGCCGCAGCGTGCCTGATGTTTTGTTTCCGGTCTAGCTACATCCGGAGTGGTGTTGTAGTTTTTCTAACGTTACTAGTTGTTGCAACAGCATGTGAAAAAACTACAAAGTTTGTTAGACCAAAAAGAACGTTAATCTCGCGATAAAAAAATTGACGCCGTTAAAATAGGTTTGCGTTAACGTCGTTAATAACGCGTTTAACTGACAGCACTAATATGAACGTGTCCAATGTTGCTGTACCCAGATAGGCTACAGCAATCAGCTTCGCTAAACATTCAAACATCTATCCTATTGAGTGCAGAGCAATCTTTGAAAGACAACCGCTTATCCCGTCCCTCGGATCAAGCCCTGCCAATGGTGTGTTCCCAGACCCAACATCTTGATGTGAGTCTGGCTTGTCAGGCTAAATTGAAAGCAGTTTTTAAAAAAATAATAATAATAATTAGGAGGGTTTCCGGCCACTTAAATTTTGTGAACCCACCAGCCGCCACTGGAAAAATCCAATAAACCATAGGGGTAAATGAGACACAAATTTGTATAAAGTCGAGGGTACAATTTTTGTACATCTTCTGATGGTCCATGATTTGTAATTGAATTAAAATATTACTTTTGGCCTTGTATTGTATTATGTTGTTTTCTACTAGATCTTCTGAACCTAGTTTCCTACATTTGATGTTTCTTTTTAATTCAATTTTATGTCCTTATTTCAAGGCAAAGTACCTTTCAAAAGACACATAATAAAGTCAAGAACAAAAGTTAATCCTGTCCTTGAGTGGAAATGTTTGTAAAACACATTTTTGCTTTTCTTTTGTTCAAAACTAGATGTCCTCAATTGCCACCCAACAGCACAAGGAGAGTCTCTTATTATTATGAGTTTGTCAATAACAGTGTAACAATCACGTTTCATGTATTGATTTTTATCTGTGTTATTAACAAAATGAAAAGTAATTCAAATAAATAATCTAATTTCCTCGGTGTCTATCCAAAATATCAAAATGTCGGCTACATATGCAAGACTACCCCTTTATGGACAATTACCTATGAATACTAATGAGATCACACAGTCATGCATTCCTGCCCCAGCATATCACCTGTGCACTAGTACCAACTCATTTCCTGCTGACAATGACGTCCCTAGCTAAACTCATTTGATTGGTTTGTAGGCTCTAGCAGTGATCCGTGAACACTTCCCCTCCCTGTGCCCGCAAGAGATGGAATTGGACAATGTGGCAGTTTAAGGTCAATGTAATTGGTGACTACAGTCCAACAGGTCTGGCCTGCCGATGCAATTCTCTTGTCACCTCAACACGAGCCAGATGAGGTGTTGGAAGTCGGACAATTTTTATCAGGCAGCCAATTTCAGCACAAATGCTCAGGATTTACACAACATGGCCAGAAGTATTAGAACACATGAACGCCACACCCATATCTGTGCTTGTTGAACATCTGATGGAAAGGTTTTCCCTCCAGACATCGGTTCTGTCTGGCTCACAGTTGCCGTTTCAGTTCGTCCTAAAGGTGGTCATGGCGGTTCAGGTCTCATATCATTTCACCAGACGTGATCTAACGCGAGTTTAACTGAAAGGGAATTTGCAGTAGTATTTTGAGCAGTGCAGTGCTCTGAGTGACACTAACTAGATCAATTCAGGTGTCTGTTGTCAAGGTACACACACCGAGATGAATTACATTTTTTCTCCAGTCCTAAATCTCTGCAAAGAAGCTGCTCTGGATTATAAACTAGGACAAATTTCAGGCTGCATGATCATAATTTCTCACACATAGCTCTCTTTAAATTGAATCAAGTACATCTATTGTGCTGTTCTTGTACTGGATACAGTTTGCATGCATTTGTGTTGAGAACGCTTATGTTTAATAAGTGAGTGTAAAGGTTAATTAGTGTTACATGCACTAGTAAATTATTACTTTTAATATGGAGTCGTTGATAATGAATTTTGCACTATTCGGTTATGTTTTTTAATCTATTTTGCAAAAGGAGAGGTGTCCTGGTTTCTGAGGAGCAACTTTCAGCACGGGAAGTGCTCATATATCAGACAGAAACGCTGTGCTTGTGAGAACAGAAAGCGCCAACTGCTGCCTTATCAAAGCTACCACAAAATCCCAGATGACTCAATCAGGAAAAAAGGGAAAGGATCAGAAAATTATTTTCCTGACATGCTTCCATGCCTCAAATTACATGCATGAAAATGCAAAAATTCACCAAAAATTCCAGAGGGATACAAGAAAAAGCTGTTTAGTAAAAATATGGCAGGATTTTACAACATTTAAGCTTTTTTGTAGCTCAAACGGTAACGGTGCTAGCAATGCCAAAGTCATGGGTTTAACTCCCAGGGAATACATGAACTTCTAAAATGTATATTGAATGCAATGGAAGTCACTTTGGTTAAAAGCAATTTCTTAAAATAAAACACTGCACTCAATGCAAATCAAAGCAGGCTTTAGTTCATTTTCTGACACATTGCACTACTTGTTTGCTTTTAATTAATATTTAATTTAGCCAATGCAATAGTGTCACATAACACAACTGCAGCTCAGTGGTTGATTTCTGTTTATCCTGACCAGAATTATATGGGAATTTTTACTGATATCATGGGCATATAATCTTGATATAATCAAACTAATCTTTTAAATATAGCATAACCACTCATCTTACTAAAGTACAAAAACTACTTGGCAGGACTATGCAGATAATTAATTTTAATTGAATTCAATATTAATGCCCAGAAAGACAACATTTAGTCTCTCTCTATTAATATCGTAAAGCACAATTTGGTCAGCATGTTCTGTATTTATAGGCCATATTAAAAGCATGCAACATAATGGAGATCGTTATCTCGAGGTACCTTTCGTCTTAAATTTAACAATCCTATTTATGGAACCTATTTCATGGCATGATTTTGCTCAGAGACGCACAGAGACCCAAACACAGAGCATCCAAGCAAACTAGCAATGGTTCAGTTCATCTAATTTGAAGAAACACACGTGTATCCATTCAATACAAGACAGAACACTGATTATCAGGCACATTTTCGTAGTAAGAATAAACTTACTTGCTCCAACCAGAAACAATTCACAACCGAAGAGCAACAGTCCGACTGAGTTAACAAGGACAAGAATGCGAGCCATATCTCCACAGATGTCAAAGAATCCAAATGGATGTAGTTATCTTCTTTTGCTTCTAAACAGCTTTGTTTATAGCAGCATTATAAATGATTATGAATTCTTCCAAATAAACATCTTAAATAAAGTAAAGTAAAAATCTCACGATGGACATGTTCGCGAATCCTATCAAAACACGTGCAGGAACGTCCATGTCAGCTGCAGGTTTAATATCGACTTTCCATCGACTTCCAAAATGCTTCCGTCTCACTTCAGATTCATGCTCGATTCCTCCGAAACTGGAGGTTGAGAGGGAGCATCAAGTTCAATCTCAGTGTCGGAGGTGTTCAGATCCTACCGCTCGTACATGTTCGGGGTTCGGGTGTTGAGCTTGAGCGAGCGTGAGGCGATAAGCACCACGGTCAGCTCCAGCGCTGATGCGCGCGAACGCGAGCCAGAGACGGCAGATATATTCATTTATGAATGCGCGCGCATCAAGACAATGTGGAGATCCCAGTCATTCCTCAATGAGTTCCCTCATTCATTACAAAGCCGTAACCAAGCACTGACATAGATGAGGTATTTTCGTTATTTTTCCACCATGAAAATGTTTTTAAAAACATGATTTTTAAACAAATTTTAGTTTTGGGGTGAGTTTGAGGAAAATATGCTTGATTCAAATTTTCACCCAGTTCTCGAATTGAATCAAGTCTTTTTGTATTTGATACATATCCATTTTCAGTCCAGGCAAATAACAAAGAGAGACTAGTATTGTTCTTTTAAATGCTTACCCCATGTAACAGTTGGAGACAGAGCAGCAGACCTAAAAGGGCTATGGCGAAAGAAGCAGTTGCCGCCTACATACAAGCTAAATTTGAGCTAAGGAATGAAACTATTGTCTTTTAGAGCTGCTTTACCGCAGAATCTGAACTGTATTCATACATTTCCTTAATTGATTCAGCTGTTATCACTGTGATGCTGCTTTGACACAATCTGCATTGTATAGAAATAAAGGTGACTTGACATGATATAAGGCACTTGAAGACCTGCAAAAAGCATGTGACTTCTAAACACATTAAACAGTAGAAAATAATCAGATGCCTTCCAAACTCACTGGAGGGTTTGACTGTCAGATTCAGCAGTGGCAGATGAATAATTATTTCATAATGTCTCAGAAAGCAGCAGTGGTGGAGGAAGTAATGAATCTCAGTACTTAAGTAAATGTACAAATAACCAGAAATATATTTACTTTAGTAAAAGTAGAAGTACCACAATGACAACCCTACTTAAAGGGTAACTAAACCCTAAACCAACTTTTTTTAGTTAATGATCTGTAATACTGGGGCTTTATTAAAGCTGTTCATTGATTCGAGTAAATGTTTTGACATTTGAGTATAAAGTGTTTTAATTCTATAAAATATGGTGTAAAACCGCCAAAGTGCTGCCCTCTTAAGGTTGAACGGTGGCTACTGCAGTTGAATTTTCCTATTGGACGTTGTGGTACATCGTGACGTAGGATGGTACCTCCAACGGCTCACTATCCGCGCCCCTGGCGCGAGCTCACCACGCCCTCAGAAATGTTTCCCCCAATCACACGATGAGAACGGCTTCACTCCAGTATGAACTGTCATATTACATGAAGTAAACATTATGAAAGAAACTCACTTGACACTTGCTTTAACATTGTATTGAAGAAAATACGGTTAAATAATGCAGTTGTCAGTACACGTCAGGCTTTTCTTGCGATATTATTGCCGCCCGTCATGTGTACAGATAATTTTCATACATGAGACGCGCTTTCAAACCCTGACACGCAAGTGGTTGCCGCGGACGCAGATAGATTAGGTCAGTTCTCTTGCGCGGCTGCTTCATTAGCATCGTCGGCATCGGGAGTTAACGCAGTTTGAGCAGCGGCTCGCATTGATAAGGCTCCGGGTTTGTGTCTGTTACAGACAATCCACCCTCCTCCACTTCAGGTGAAGGTAGGAGAAATGACCGCTCTGTTGCAAAGCTGGCGTCACTCCAGTCATTCTCCATCTTTGTGACTCGCGAGTCTGACAGCTGTCAATCAATCCATCACTGCGGGTCTCAGGTGCACGCCCTCCGCTCAGCCCCGCCCTCGGTTTGTCCCCTCTGTGTCCGCCGGGCTCTGCCCACTTTTCCAGCATTTTTTGAAAATTGCCAGTGGGTGGAGGTAAGCTCTGAGCAGGGGTTTAGTTACCCTTTAAATGTTAAAAAGTAATTTTAATTCATACAAATTATACATTTCAACCAATTGGTGGAATTGGCAGACGTTGCCTTAGCGCCGTGGTATCGGGTCAAAGCATTCTCGAGCATAAATATGCAGCTATAATGCATGTAGGTGATGTGATTTAAAATTAATATTTCATATAGATAAACAATGGTTAGCCTACATACTGTTGAAACTAATTGTGGTATTGATTTCTTTGTAAGATTGCCAACTCTATAGAACAGTGGCAACTTTACAGCGCTCCGAGTGCCCCCGAGTGGTTGGGAGCATTTCCGTTGTGTTGTGGCTATTTCGTTGTGTTGTGGATTTTTCGTTGTGTTGTGGCTTGATTTCGTTGTGTTGTGGATTTTTCTTTGTGTTGTGGCTTGATTTCGTTGTGTTGTGGTTTCATTCCGTTGTGTTGTGGATTTATTTTGTTGTGTTGTGAACTTATGTATGCTTTTTAAATTTTGTTGTGTTGTGCACTACTGGGCCACCGTAGCTCCAGCCTTCCACGGTTTCCTAATGGATTCGTTCAGGAATGATGCAGGCCCTGTCCCAAATGGCACACTTCATGTGCACTTTCGGTCTTGTGGACTTACAATGGCCGCTGCTTGCACGTGTCCGTTAAGTCCACGAGACCCCAGAGTGTCCCATTTGTCATTTTAGGTCTCAGAAGGGTGCTCGCGAGCGCCCCCTTTGAGCTCGATATGCTCCCTCGATGCGCACTTCAGCCGAGCCCGCACTGGTGCGGGTTACTTAGCGGACTTCTTCCCGGCAGTCAAAGCCGCATTACGTTGTGAAAGTGCGGACTCAGAGAAAGACCGCGAGGGCTTAGGGTGCCATTTGGGACAGGGCCTCAGTCGTTTACGAATAGGTCATTGAATCTTTGATTCAAACGATTCATTCAAAACGCTGAATCATTCAGTAACACACTGTTGCTGTGAGATGCGCAGTTGTTCTGCAGTGATCTTTGTTTGGAACTATTTTCGCTGCTGCAATAGAATAAAAACTGTCAATATTGCATCTAAAATGTAAGTGACTTTTTGTAAATTAATTGTTTATGGAACTGTCACTGTCATATGAAATTAGTGTCACATTTTCGGTCGTTATGGTATTCAGGAAAACAGCACTCTGTATTATATGTTATAAATATAAAAACTCCACATTTTGAATTGTTACTGCAGTATGTGACTGAGTTTCTCTGTGTGAGTGGCGCTGATTGTTTCCATTTCTCCCCATGAGGCTGCGCGAGCGTCAACAGCACTACCGTCAGTTCATTACATTATATATTAATCTGGACAAGAGGACAAGCGTTAATGTCGAGCCCTGAAACTAATCAGAAAATGTAACGAAAATGTAACGGAACGTTGTAGAAATGTAGTGGAGTAGAAAGTATAATAATTGCTGCAAAATGTAACAAAGTAAAAGTCAAAAGTATGCACTATTGATTCTACTTAAGTAAAGTATAGATACATGAAAAATGTACTTAAGTAAAGTAACAAAGTATTTGTATCCTGTATAAAACGTATCCTTACCATAGCAGGGCTATTAGGCTATATCGCATAGTATGTGGATGCTGCAGGTGGCGGATCGTTTGTGGCATCTTCTTACAGCAGCTGGAATGTAATTAAACTTGTCAATTTGATGGCGGCTTGTAATCCAGAATATTCAAAACGACAATCATCGTTGACCACTGGTGCGTTGAAAGAAAACCCACACATACACATCAAAACATAAGATACTTCTGCACTGAGGAGCCGTGCCAACGCACAACCCACGAAGAAGATAACTCTGCAAATAACTGCAATCTCAGGGTTCAAACAGAGATGGCGACAAGAGGTAAAACTTACGGACCAAAGCTTTAAAGGGCCTGTTTAAATAAGTTTAAAAAAGTGAAAATGTCACAATTTCAGCCTTAAGGCCCCGATATACTCACGGCAAATTTTTTTTTCGTTCTTTCTTTAGGGGCAAAACGAAGTTCGAAATAGATGACCAGTGATATACTTTTACCGAATATGTTTTATCGAATGCAAACATTTTGTGAGAGAACGCAACAGCATTGCCAAATAATTGAGTAATAAGAGGACAGTGTTACGGGTGTGCAGGCAGGAACAGGCAAAGACAGGTAGTAGAATACTCAAACAATGTTTAATACTAAGAAGACTCAAATATAACAAAGAAGCACACCTAACATATCCGTACACAAACGAGATCGGACAGAGACTGAAGGAATGGGAGGAACTTAAATACAAACACAGATGACTAACTAACGAGGGGCACAGGTGATACAGATGAGGGTAACTAAGGAAACAGACAAGTGGCGGGAAACTCAGACAAAGGAACATGTGATAACTGAAACCAGGAAGTACAACAAACAACTGAGACAGACAGAAACTGTGACAGACAGTGCCAACCATCGCCCGGAACAGGAGCCCCAGAGTGAGCCTGACCAGAGGTGTGAGACCATGACATCAGCAGGTAGAAACGGATTGACATGGATAAGGAGGTACTGCCTTCCACCCTATCCCACCCAGTATTATCTGTTGGTCCTGAATCGGCATTTGTGCTGACTGACCACAAGTAGGGTATAACCTCATGAAATCATTTAAATGTGAAAGTAAAAAAAAAAAAACTGATCGATGGAAAACTTAACAATTATAGTTACATGTTTGCTAACGAAATAAACCAATTAAAAGCCATGGTTGAAGTGCAGCATTAATGCAATTGGTCAAATCGGTGTTGTTCTGAGCAAATTAATTGCATTCCCGCTGAAAAACTAGAATTCTAGGGCGAAAATGTTGCCTATAAATAGTGTTGCGCACCTTCTGATCAAACCCGCCACCACAATGATCAACCTCTCCTCCATTTTGCTCAGGAACTAATGTGGTCGGAACCAAAGTTTACAGTACTGCGTTCTCTGGAATAAGCTCAAGCAGAGCACTTCTACATTCCGATTGGTTGCTGCCGAACCGCATCATAGCTCATTACCATAAAGCTGACCTGATTTCAACTCTCCTCGACGGCCAAATCGTCCAAGACACGCCACGCCACTCTCGCCGGAGCTTGCCGCCGGTATGAACGCACAGTAAGAACGCCTTGCTGTGACTTTAAGCCTAAGGTCGTGCAGCCACCAGCCTCGCCTGAGTGAGAGGATCCTGTGGCTCCGCCTACGGCCTCTGATCCTTTCACTCCACCTCGACCTGTTGGCTCCTCCCAGCTTCGGCTCCACCAGACTCCCTAGACCTTACGCCTGCATCGGGTTCCCTCAACCCACCGGCTCCCCCTTGGTTAGTTCTCACTACTTCCGCCACGGACTTGAGAGTCTTCCACTGAGTTCAGTCCCTCCACCCCTATAGCAACAGCGTGTTCCTCTTTCCCTCCGGCTCCGCCTCAGTCTTCGGGCACTCTGGCTTCGCCTCAAACGCTTGTCACCACGGCTCCGCCTAGGTCTCCAGTGCCAGCAATGTCACTCAGGTCCAGTGGCTCTCCATCTGCGCCCTGAGATCCATAGGCCACAGCTACATCATGGCTCCTCCTTCAACTCCCAGTCATCCCTGCTGTGCTCTGGGTCGGTGTCAGCGGGCATCATCCATCATCGCCGCCGGGGCTTTGTTGTTGTCCGTCTGTCACCATTCCTCCGCAGCCTTCTTTCACTATTCCTTCGCCTGCTCCTCTTGCCATCCTTCTCCACCTCCTCGCCCCCCTCCAGAGCCCCTCACCTTCCCTCCCTTGTTTGTTGTTGCGGTGCATGGTCGCGCCTTCTCGGAGGAGGCGTAATGTCACACTTATGTTCAGTTAGTTTCAGTTTTCATGGACTTTTAGTTTGTTTCATTCAGGGCTTAAAAACGGAAAAAAATATCAATCGGTTCACTCCGAGCAGAATCGATATTAAAGCGTTTCCGTTTTTGCGTTCCTCAATAAACATTACTGTTCCGAAAACGGTTTGATAAGAAAAAATACCGGTTAATAACGTTATTTTAATTTGGCCTATACTTTAAACAAATTTGTATAAATAGACTTATTTTCACTCAATAATAATATAACGCATGATAATTAAAATTGAATATTTATTTCATAACATTTTTAAAACCAGAAATACATGCATTAATTACAAAGCATAAACAGCGGACCTGTTTTAATGGAGCGTTAGACAATCTAAAGTGGCCCTCTTATGCCGAATTATTTTCAGAAGAGTGAAAACATTCTTTGTACATAACTTTTTTTCAACACGACTTGTTTTAAAAATTGCATGAATAAAGAATAAATAAACTGGATAACCATTGCTCTTTTAATGCACCGTCAACTGCTAATTTCAAAGCAAACACTGCGCAACACGTCCTTGCATCCCATAATAAAATTCAGTCAGCTAATAAAGCTTGATCATTTAATGCAATATAACATACCATTTAATACGAACCATCAACCATCTATATAGAAAACATTGACCTCTACTGTATTGGCAATCTGAAAGACTATAGGAAAAATGTTTGATAGATGCTAGTAGCCTGCTTGGATAGGCTTAAACAAAATCCATAAACTAGCCTAAATCAGTCTATTTGAGCTTAAAGTCCGTACTGCTTATTTAAACGTTCGAAAAGAATGTCCTCCAATACCTGCACATTCATCGTAGACCTCAGTGGGGAAAGAAATGTAGGCTACTTGAGGCATGAAAATGCGCGCTCTACACTGACTTGCGTACCGGTAGATTCATAGATGATGGTGCGCGGGCATTTCTACTCATTTCATGATTGGTCACTGCCAAATTAAAATATTAAAGAGAACGATAAAATAACGTTATTAACCGGTTAATGGTCATTTCAAATTAACGTTTCTGTTCAGAACGATTCAAATTGATTTTGATTTCGTTTCCGGTTTTCGTTTTCGTTCCTTGAACCGGTTCAGAGCCCTGGTTTCATTAGTCTCATGTGTTCCTTTTTTTTATTTCCCGCCACTCTTTAGTTACCATGGTTAGAGTCATTATTAGTTCCTTGTTATCTCCTGAGTTCATTGTCAGTTGTTGTTTGCATTGTTTGCTTGCTGTTACGCCTTATTGCCCTTTGTATTTATTAAACCTTGTTGAATTTTTTATATCCAGTCTTCAGTTTTCTTCAGTCATCGTGACACTATGAAGCCATAGGGCCCTATTTTTACAGACTTTTCTTAGAGTGTGCACTTCACTGAACACCTGTAAAGTATCTGAAAATGCAAATTAAGAGGCCTCAGGTGCTTTGAACTTCACAAAAGTCCTCGCAATATAGTTCAGTATGCTAAATCACAGAGCAACTGTCTGACATAAACTTTGGAGAGGGACATTGTTGATTTTTAGCCTTCTATCTTGGGAAGGTTTTTAAAGATCAATGCAGCACAGTGGCCTCTTAATATGCATTTTCAGGTACTTTACACCCTTAGGGTGTCACTGATAAGAATATTCTAGAATTATAAAATTAGCTCAGGTTGAAAATCATTTGCCGTTTGGTTTGTCTATGATTTACTAAATATGCCCTGCTCCTATACAGTTAAATAGGACAATGCAAACTAAAGCCCATTGTCACATTTTTCTATAAATGTTTTAGGGATGTAATCTTTATACTGTATTTCACATTAGATATTTACATGGAAAATTACTAAATTTGGACCAAAGGTGGGAGAAATAGTGTCAGTAAACTATGACTAACTTTACCAAGCTGTTATGAGTACTTAATACCCTTTTTTTTGTAAAAACAAAATGTCTTTAATTTAATGTCACAGATTTCAATAAGTGTATTATTTTGTCATCTCTCTTTCCTTCTCCTTTATCAGGAGATGAATTGCTTCATGGCAACAGACAGAACAATCCAAACATGTTCTCTATAAATGTAGCGGCATAACTCATAATGACATATACCCCCGGTTTCACGGATAAGGTTTAAGCTAGTCCCAGACTAAAATGCACGTTTGTGCTGTTTTAACTGATCGGCGAGAGTAGCCGCGTGCATCCGGGGAGGAGCTGCAAAAGGAGACTTGAAGTCGGACACTTTCTGCTTCAGTGTTTGCATACTTTATCAGCTGAAGTGAAATAAATGCAATATTTGGCAATACACAGATGTTTCAGAGACTTTATTGTCATGTAATACTTTATGCACTGCTTAATACAGCGTGTGTTTGTACAAGAATAAAGTTCAACATATAAGCCTATCAATGAAGAGGAACAATGAATGTTTATTTTGATAAACATGACAATACAACATCGCGACTACATGAAAGGAGGTTTTACTGTTATAAAAAACAGATTTGTGCGCATTAGTGGAGCTGAAGGTTTTCGAATAAACACGAAACACACGTGATCGCTGTCATGCGGTGAATCTGGCCAATCGTGGAACAGCGGTGTCGTCATCAGAGTCCGTTACCCCTTTTCCACCAAAGCAGAGCCAGAGCTAATTCAGAGCCAGAGCTAGTCCCAGTTCATAGTTGGTTCGATTGAGGAGCCTTCTAAGAACCGGTTTGCTTTTCCACGGGCTGAGAGCCACAACAGAGCCATGTCTTACGTCACTGTATACGTCTCATCTCTCTCAGCAAAGCTAGCGAGGCAGCGGCAATGTTGCCAAGTATGTGGTTTTGCCGCGGGCTGTTTTTTCATGTCCGCGGGATGAAGCGACCCCAATTATGTGATATTTAGCCCCGGGAATGCGAATTTTAGTGCCAAAAAACACATATTTTACCCCCAAATGTGATTTTTACTGGGGAATCCCCCCCTGGAACGCGATTGGGCTTGTTTTGAGTAGCAATTGGGTGGGTTTGTTGTGAAAACCTGGCAACCCTGGGCAGCGGGAAACACACACACACCAAGCTTGCGGGAAACATAAACACACCAGGCTTGTTCGAGATGCATCGTCACTGCGCAGACCGATCCACGTATGAGTGAAAAAAACGCATGAGTGAATCAGAAGCATAAGGAGTCGTGTGCTCTCGCTGGACTCGTTATCATACGCCAATCGGTCTGCACAGCACCGCTGCGAACAAGCCTTCCATCAACAATGCAAACGCTGCGTTACTATTCATTCACATGGCTTTACGATCCTACATCGGCATCAAAACACGGCGAATCCAACGCATTCATGTAGTTCGCCGTAATTTGTATAGACGGAGATTACAAACGAGCAGCAGCTGTTAGCTCCATTAGCTGCTATTTCAAACATGGCGGATCTAAAGTTTGTGTTCGTCTTGTTGACCCCGCCCCCAGCGCCTGACGTAATCGGTTCTTACTTCTAGCCCTGTTCTAGCCCAGCAATGTTTTGGTGCTACTTAAGAACCACTTTTCCTGGCTCCGAGGTGGTGCTTTGGGTGTGGAAACACAAAGAACCGATTTGAAACTAGGCTCTGGCTCCGATCTAGCTCTGGCTCTGCTTTGGTGGAAAAGGGGTACGTGCAGCCTCGTGCAGCCGCTCTGGAGAAACTGCACCGGCTGTATTAGGCCCCGATCACACAGAACGTGTTTCTCAGGTTCGAAAACGCGAGGCGCACAGCACTGCCTTTTTTGGTTGACGTTTTTTCATTTAGAAAATAGCAGTGCGCAGCGGTTTTTTTATGTTGCTAGGAAACCCCCGAATCAGCTGTCCTGTCAGTCTAATCAAGGTAACGGTCGCCACAACGGAAGACCCACCTCTCCATTCATTAGATTGGACAATAGAAAAAAAACGCGATGACATCGGCGCTTTTCCGCTTTTTCTTTTCTTTTCAACTTCATGCGCTCAGAGCGCTCCTTCTAAAACGCGAGGCGCAGCAGGCGGTTAAAACGTGAGGTACCCGGGGCGCATAAGCAGCGCACATAACGCTCTATGACAACATAAATCTATTCAAAAGAGGCGCTTCTCGTTGCAAAAACACGTTCTGTGTGATCGGGGCCTTAGCCGACTGCTCTCGAATCGCTCTTGCGGCACTTTGTTGACATACGTCACAGTCAAAAATTCGAACCGGCATGCAATGCTTCAAGTCAGCCACCGGTCGGTCTGCCATCGCTGGGTGAAGTCGAACAAGCCTATAGTCTAGTCCTCATTAATTAACTAATTGTGTGCTCACCTGTTCCTTGTCTGAGTGTGCTCACCCTTTCCTCATGTTCTCTGCTCCTTGTTTGCCTGAGTGCGTTCACCTGTTCCTCATGTTTTCTGCTCCCTTTATTAAGTGTTCTTTCCCTCATGTGTTGCTGGTTTGTTATACGTTGTACCTACGTGTGCTGTTATGCTAGTATTGCTAAGTGTTTGTGCTGCCTTTCGGTCTCGTCTTGTTTTCTGTGTCTCTAGTTCCTGTCCTGCAAGTAGAGCTTCCCTGATAGCTTGCTCTCCTTGCCTAGCTGCAAGCTTGGTGAGTTTCCTGATAAGACCTGACTGCATTGCCCTAGGATTCCTGGTATCCTCTGGTCTCATGCTGCTCTGTCAGAACTGCTCTCCAGTCTCCCACCTTCTGGAGCTAGTTATAGTGGCTGCTCTTCCTGCCTGTGATTGTGCTCCTAACCCGCCTACTGTTTGGACTGTGTTCACCTCCTCGCCATTTCTTGTCTTGTCAGCTGTTTGTCAATAAACCCCTGATCGCTCATTCCTGCATTTGAGTCCTCTCTCATAGAACCGTGACACTCTTAGAAATATGCGTTTATCTGTACCTGAAAAGTGTGTATAGAATGATTTGGAGGATTGAGGTAATAATAGACAGAGAGGCTGATTTTTCTCTGAAACTGTTAAGACAGTAACTCTTGGAACAGCACATTTAATCTGGCATTACTTCAAAAGACAGAAATTAATTAGTAAATGCAGAATTGGATGACATTTTGCATTTGAAATGAACTCACCTAAAAGTTGGATTGGATGTGTGTCGCCAACATATTTGCAAGCATATTACAAATGAACCTAAATATATCAACAAGGACAAAGAAAAGACTGGTATACTTTAGCAGTACAGTGGCTGTATGTTGTTTCTGTTTTATTCAGAAATCATAAAGGCTTTTTGGAGAGAATAAAAAAACTAAAAAAAATTTTTACTGGAGTTTATCTGAGCTTTTATAGTGAATAAACAAAAGCTTTTTCAATAATATGATAAAGTAGGATTCCAATCAGGTTTGTCTTGAAACTTTTATTCAGCTCTGACAAATAATTCATTACCTTTGTACTTTAAACCCGAGGGAACAGAAAAGGTAGTGACTGCCTCATCATTCTAAATTATTATAATACGTAAAGTGCATTCCAGTCTGATTTGCTTTAAGGCTGTGGGATGTAGAACTGAAGATGAATGTACGTACATTCAATGAAAAGCTGTAAAAATGCTATTTCAAGTTGGTTTTTAGTTCAAATTAAATTATTTCCAAAAATCAATGAAATAGTGAATGAAATAGTGAATGAAATAGCAGAGAACGTAAATTCCCCCCATGAAAGAAATGCTTCACAACAGTCTTGTCTATTTGTTTGGTAAAAATAAAACAATAAGCACGTACAGCTATTGATTTTTGCTGCAACAGGCTCTTTAGACCTTTCTAATTGTTTCTGCAAGAGGGAGAGAGAGATAGTCAATTCCATTATCAGAAAGGACAGTATTCTAGGTCACAGAAACATTAATATTTATGCCGCGGATGTTTCTCCTATGGATTGATATTAATCACCCATTGTCCTGACTCTGCAATAGTTTACGCTCCAAGGATCTGCATTGTTGATGTGTATATTTAAAAGTCTCTCGTTTTAATTGAATTACAAATCTTCTCTGTAATAATCTTACTTGACTAAAATTAATTTATTATAACGGAATGAATTTATCGAACAAGAAACTACAAAACGAGATGGGGAGTCGGACACATTGCAGACTAGATTTGAACCTGCATCATCTAATAATATTATTTTAGAGTGAAAGAGAACGTCTCGGTTACGTATGTAACCCTCGTTCCCTGAGGAGGGAACGGAGACGTACGTTAGTGACTAACGAATGGGGGTTTCGCTTAGAAGCCAATCATCTTCATCGTGTTCAACAGCGCCCAATGGCAGTGCCAATGCCATGGGCATGCGGAATTTGCATGCGTAACTCCGCCCCACCTCGTGGGTATATAAGGAAGTACGCTGCGAACATCGCATTATGTTACTGCTGCAGGAGCCAAGACTGAACTCCTCGCGTTCCAGGCAGCACAGCTGACGTGGCTAAGGAAACGTACGTCTCCGTTCCCTCCTCAGGGAACGAGGGTTACATACGTAACCGAGACGTTCCCTTTCGTTCAGTCACTACGACGTACGTTAGTGACTAACGAATGGGGGATCCTATTCAACAACGCCACTCAGCTGTCATCCAGTGCCCTGCGTAAGTGTGAGATCCCGCCACTTAAGGCCCTAGGACTCCCACTTATCACAGGATTACCAAGGTACACTGGGAAGCATATCCCAGTGAGGGAATGCCAAGATGCCTACCGTAGGGAGGACTTAGAGAATACACATATGACCCGCTGAGGGTTGCATATGGAAGATCTCTAGGGTACCAGCCGAAGGTGGATTTTTAACCCTAGGGGTGGCAGGGACTTGCCAAGGGAAAGACACCTGCTCACTGAGGAGGCTTACGGTGGGAATACTCGTGTGGGGGTCGCCGGAGGGGAACCATGCACACGGAGCACCTGGCCGGACATGAGGGTCTGGGCTCGAAAGGGCAGACTGAACTGATGTCGGCGTCGACAGTGCTGGAGGAGCTCAGGGCTCTCGGGGAGCTCACCTGAGGAAATATCGCACGTATCCAGTCATGGGAGTGGAATGGCGAGCAAGCGAAGACACCTGAGCCTGGCCCATTACCGGCCACCCGTAGGGGCGAGTACATAGTCGGACACTGGCTCCACTCGGAGATTGTAGAATCTGGCGAATGTGTTGGGTGTCGCCCAGCCTGCAGCTCTGCAGATGTCTGTTAGCGAGGCGCCATGCGCTAGAGCCCAAGAGGAGGCCACACTCCGGGTGGAGTGTGCCCTCACACCAAGGGGACATGGTCGGCCTTGCTGCTGGTATGCCAAAACAATGGTGTCCACTATCCAGTGAGACAGCCTCTGCTTTGAGAGAGCGCTTCCCTTCCGCTCTCCACCATAACAGACAAAGAGCTGGTCTGAGGTCCTGAAACACTGCGTCATGTCTACGTAGGCGCGGAGAGCGCGTACTGGACAGAGCAATGCCAAGGCTGGGTCTGCCTCCTCCAAAGGCAGCGCTTGCAGGTTCACCACCTGATCTCGGAACGGAGTGGTAGGAACCTTGGGCACATATCCGGGCCGGGGTCTCAGGATCACGTGAGAGTTAGCCGGCCCGAACTCAAGGCACGCTTCGTCAACCGAAAATGCTTGCAGGTCCCCGACCCTCTTAAGCGAGGCCAATGCGGTCAGCAGAGCCGTCTTCATAGACAAGAACTTAATCTCGGCCGACCGCAAAGGCTCAAAGGGAGGCCTCTGCAGAGCACTTAAGACTACTGAGAGGTCCCAAGAGGGAACGAGAGGAGAGCGAGGAGGATTCAGTCTCCTCGCCCCCCTCAGGAACCTGATGATCAGGTCGTGCTGACTTACCTTTTTGTCTCCCAGGAGATCGTGGTAGGCAGATATTGCGGCCACGTACACTTTCAGGGTGGAGGGAGACAGCCTTCGCTCCACCCCCTCCTGGAGAAACGATAGCACGGACCCGATCGGGCATTTCCAGGGGTCTTCTTGGCGGGAAGAGCACCATGTGACGAAGAGGTTCCACTTCAACGCGTAGAGACGTCGTGTAGACTCAGCTCTAGCGGAAGTGATGGTAGCGACCACCGCAGGTGGAAGGCTACTCAAACCTGCCGTGTCCCGTCCAGAAGCCACACGTGGAGCTTCCAGAACGCTGGACGCGGGTGCCAAAAGGTGCCCCGTCTCTGAGTCAGGAGGTCTGGTCTCAGAGGGATAGGCCAGGGAGGGGCTGTCGCAAGGAGTAAGAGTTCTGGGAACCAGGTCTGGCCGTGCCAAAGCGGGGCGACCAAGACGACCTGCTCCTTGTCCTCCCTGATCTTGCACAGTACCCGTGCAAGAAGGCTCTGGGGGAAACGCATACTTGCGTAGCCCGGACGGCCAGCTGTGCGCCAGTGCATCCGTGCCGAGGGTGCCCTCGGTCAGGGAATAATACAGGGAGCAATGGGAAGAGTCCTGGGAGGCAAACAGATCTACCTGTGCGTCGCCGAACCGTTCCCATATCAGCTGGATCGTCTGGGGGTGGAGTCTCCACTCTCCGGGGAGAGGCTGAAACCGTGACAGCTCGTCGGCTGCACAGTTCAGGTCTCCAGGGATGTGGACAGCACGAAGGGACCTCAGGCGCTTCTGACTCCACAAAACAAGATGGCGGGCGAGTTGAGACATACGGTGGGAGCGTAGACCGCCCTGGTGGTTGATGTACGCTACTACGGCCGTGTTGTCTGTCCTGACTAGCACATGTTGACCCTTCAGCAACGCTCGGAAGCGGTGCAGGGCGAACCGTACAGCCAGTAACTCGAGGCAATTGACATGCAGAAGGCGCTGGGGTCCTGTCCAGGAGCCCGCGGCTGCTTGTCCATTGCACATGGCACCCCAGCCCGTGGATGATGCATCTGTTGTCACAACAACATGCCGGGAAGCTCGTTCTAAGGACACTCCGGTCCGTAGAAACTTGAGGTTCGACCACGGGGTGAGTGTCTGTAAGCAGGCCCGGGTCACTGGGACCCGGAGCGTGCCAGACCGCCATGCCCATCTCGGGACTCGATCGCGTAGCCAGTGCTGAAGCGGTCTCATATGAAGCAATCCGAGCGGCGTTACCGCGGCTGCAGATGCCATATGCCCCAGGAGCCTCTGAAAGTGTTTCAGTGGAACCGCACTCTTGCCCTCGAGTTGTCGAAGGGAAGTCAGCAGAGACTGCGCGCGCTCGCTCGAAAGCTGCGCGCACATGGCGACCGAGTCGATATCCATACCGAGAAAAGAGATCCTCTGCGCGGGGCAAAGTTTGCTCTTCTCCCAGTTGACCCGAAGGCCCAGACGGGCTAGGTGATGGAGCACCAGATCTCTGTGTCCGCAAACCTGCTCTCGAGAGGGACCCAGTATGAGCCAGTCGTCGAGGTAGTTCAGGATGCGGACCCCGTGCTGCCGAAGGGGCGCAAGGGCTGCCTCGGCAATCTTCGTAAAGACGCGAGGGGACAGAGATAGCCCGAATGGTAGAACTGCGTACTGATATGCCCGCCCCTCGAAAGCAAACCGTAGGAACGGTCTGTGTCGAGGCAAAATGGAGACATGGAAGTAGGCGTCCTTCAGGTCGATCGCTGCAAACCAATCGTGTGGACGAACGCATTCGAAAAGGCGTTTCGCTGTCAACATCTTGAACGGAAACCGGAGAAGGTAACGGTTCAAGACGCGCAGGTCCAGGATTGGCCGTAGCCCACCGGTCTTTTTGGGTACAATGAAGTACGGGCTGTAAAACCCGCAATTCATCTCGGCTGGAGGGACAGGTTCGATCGCACCCTTCGCCAGTAGGGTGGCAATCTCCGCTCGCATGACGGGGGCGTTGGCCCCGATCATGGTGGAACGGACTCCCCGGAAGCAGGGAGGAACCTGCGCGAACTGAATCGCGTAGCCGCGCCTGACGGTCCGCTCGACCCAGCGGGACAGCCCTGGAAGCTGAAGCCAGACATCCAGAAACTGCACCAGCGGGGTCATACGGTGTACAGACGTACACGGTGTGGGCTTGCAGCGATGCAGCGTCACCGGCCCGGACATGGGAGGCTGTGGGGCGTCCCGGTGCGGGGGCACGGTTGACAGCTGCGTCCTGACAGAGGAGACCAGGGAAGGACCAGCGTTCCACTGGGGTCTGCTCTGCCAGGAGGCTGGCGACAGAGTGGGATGCGAGTGGCGGGACCCGTGGGTGGCGCGCACCGTCATCACCGGACTCTGTGGGCTCAGGGATGGGAGTGTTAATTCTTTCTTTGACCAACATAGGGTGCTGCTGACCCGGGGGCCAGCAGCTGAACAAAGGATTCTCTCCCGGCCCTCCACCGGGGGAAGGAGTGGTCCTGCTACCATCTCCTCGAAAGAATTTCCCATCCCTGAGCCGTCCGTCTCAGGAGCGCCGCTTGGCCTGGCGTTTAGCGGGGCGCGGGGCGGCCTGAGGGGACTTGGACGCCTTCCTACGGCTTCCTCCGCGACCCGGCCCGGGTGAAGGCTGCTGCTTGGACCGGGTGGGAGGGGCGGGAGCCTTAGGAGGGCGTCCTCGGCGTGGAGCAGACTGAGTTGACTGTGCCGGCGGCGGGGTGGAGGCAGCAGCTGGCCGCCGGGGCAGTACGTGCTTGATAGCCTCAGTCTGCTTCTGGGCGATTGAGAACTGTTGGGCAAAGTCCTCAACCGCCCCGCCGAAGAGGCCGGCCTGGGATATGGGGGCATCGAGGAACCGGGTTCGCTCGGTGTCCCGCATATCGGCCAGGTTCAGCCACAGGTGACGCTCCTGGACCACATTTGTGGACATCACTTGACCCAGGGAGCGTGCGGTCACCTTCGTCGCCCGGAGAGCGAGGTCGGTGGCGGCACGCAGCTCATTTAAGAGCCCCGGATCAACTCCACCCTCGTGCATGTCCTTGAGGATCCTGGCCTGGTAGACCTGGAGGATCGCCATGGCATGCAGCGAAGCGGCAGCCTGCCCCGCGGCTCTGTGCGATTTCGACACCAAGGTTGATGTGAATCGACAGGCTTTGGAGGGGTGCTTAGGATCACCACGCCAGGTTGAAGCGCTCTGAGGACACAGTTGCATCGCAACAGAACGTTCAACTGGAGGGACCCCAGTGTACCCTTTAGCTGCCGCCCCATCGAGGACGGAGAAGGCGGAGGAAGTCAGTGAACGGTCACGGGAAGACAACGGGGACTTCCAGGACCGCGTGAGTTCCTCATGCAGCTCGGGAAAGAAAGGTATTGAGGGCAAGGACTGACGGGTGTCAGCGCGAGCCCCCAAAAACCAATCATCGAGCCTTGAGCGTTCGGGACAGGGTGGAGGGTTCCACTCGATCCCTAAACTCGCGGCTGCCCGAGACAACATGGCTGTCAGCTCTGGATCTGACTCGGGCAATGCTGGCACGCCCGAGGGCGGCAGCACAGCCGAGTCGTCATCTCCAGAGGACTCGAGCCCACCTTGTGATGCGGTGATCGACATCGCATCCTCCTCCGGAGCGCCAAATGAGATGCGCGGGGGGGCCGGAGCCGGCCCCGCGATCTGCATCTGAACGCTCGCGGGTTGCAATGTGCAAGACGGGGGTGTGGCCCGAGGCATGAGCGTCGGGGCTTTGTTCCACACCCTAACCGTCAAGTCACCCTGACCACCAGCCGAAGTACTGGGCCTCTGGGACTCAGTAGATCGGGGTGTGGTAGAGGGGACTCTCACTTCAGAACGAAGGTCATGGAGTCTTGACCGCAACATTGCGATGGTCATGTTCCCGCAGTGAGAACATGACTCATCCGCGAACGCTGTCTGAGCATGCTGAAAGCCCAAACATACCAGACAGTGTTCGTGCCCATCAGAGGAGGAAAGCAACCGACCACACCCAGAAGTACACGGACGAGACATCCTGAAAAGGACGCGTCACGTGTAAGCTCTTTTATGAGAGGAAAGCCTCGCAGAGAACACCGAAGCGCCCAGGGACCACACACCAGCTGTCTAGCGGACCACTGCGCAGATCAGCAGGCAGGCAGTATGATGATCACTGGAACGCGCCGTAACACCAACGCCTCTGGAAAGCTGCTCGTCTCGAAAGCTGTCGATGACTCAGATCAGGCTTGTAGGAGTGAAGAGATCCTCTTGGCTCCAAAGCAGAAACATAATGCGATGTTCGCAGCGTACTTCCTTATATACCCACGAGGTGGGGCGGAGTTACGCATGCAAATTCCGCATGCCCATGGCATTGGCACTGCCATTGGGCGCTGTTGAACACGATGAAGATGATTGGCTTCTAAGCGAAACCCCCATTCGTTAGTCACTAACGTACGTCGTAGTGACTGAACGAAAGGGAACTTTGTTTATTGAGGAAAACAATAAGAGAGAATTGTCAAAAATAAAATCATAAATGTGCAATAAAAAATAGGGTCATTTTTGATTTCATGCTGACTTTTAAAAGCTTCAATTTTAATATGCATGCATTCTAAACATTTGTTCTGCTGTGTTGTTCCCACAGTCTTGTACATTAACGAGATGTTTTATTCAGGAAATAGATATAGGCTACTTTTGCAAGGCACTGTTTTAGTCATGAAACAAAGGCAGAGTTTGGTCAGGTTTCTGGTAAGAGAAGAATACCCACCTGGGTGCATTTTAAACTGGGACAATGTATCAGATTTTATTCCTCTTTATTTCCTTACTATTTTGTATTCATATCACTCTCTTTCCACTGATGGTGAGTATACGAGGGAGGGATGGAGTGACTGTGAGGAGAATATTTTTGTCTTCGATCGAGGTGCGTAAATGAAACGAAGCACAGCAAAGTCAACCTAAGGACAAAGGTTACATCAAATGCATCTAACAGAAGACTCTTTTGGATGTTGCTGATACAGTCCCTGTTCCTTTGTGCGAAACATGTCTGTCCCAATCTTTTTGTTTTGTTGTTCTCAATAGCCTTGACTCCACTGCATGTTAGTAATTTAAGACTATTTCTGTTTGGAAGGAAGAACGACTGCAGGGAAGTCAGAGGCCTTGAAGTGATCTTTATCTTTAAAGGCACACTATGTAGTTTTTCGCCGATAGAGGTATCGCCTATTCAAAACAAAGGCATAGCTTGATGACGCCGAGATTGAGCATGGAATCTTGGGAGTTGTCGTCTTCACCTCACAGCCGGTGGAAAAGAATCGGGACGGGACTCGGACAGAAATCATGTTCATGGATGAGATTATTAACGTTAATATGATGCAGAGCAGGCAGAGTGCTGTGGCAGCTGAATGAGGTTGCTGAAGCGATTGCTAATGAGAGACGAGCGCGACACACGGCTTGACAGCACCGACACTTTTATTAAGCCACAGATGCTGCTTCCGCTTCTTCCGCACATGCGTATGTGATGTAGCACAGCGCTGTTTTATCATATTAGATACATCTGAGTGTGTTGAAAATGATATTACAACATTACACTGTGCAATCGCTCCGCAGCTGCTACAAGACACTTGTCATATTAATATTGAATATCATATTAATAAATGCTGGATGGCTTGTGTTGCATGCAATTCATTTTAAAGCATATATTGCTTGATGGACAAAATGCTGTCTTACTGTACAACAATTCGTTTTCTGTCATTAAATGTCTCCAAAAAGTTTTTGCCTTATCTAAAAAAACATATAATATATTAAAGGATCTTTGGTGTTTCCATGGTTTCTACAACTTAAAACCAGAAATCGAGGGTAACACGGGTATGATGTCATTGATAGGCGACGCACGCATTTTGTATGGTCCGTTTGGTTCATATATTTTTCTGCATATTTCTCTGGATTAAATTTTTTTTGGAAACATTTGGGATTAAAAAAAACATTTATCTAGTGGTTTTTGGATATTTGAATCCAAAAATCTTACATTGTGCCTTTAACAGGCAAAGAATTGTGGAGCAAAATGTTGACTCAAGTTTAAAGACAAACCACAAGCCTTGAGCTGCACGTGTTTGATACAGAGATAATAAATGGATTTCACCTAAAAATGAAAAGTGTTTCACCCTCAGTAGTTCCAAAATCGTATGACTTTGGATAACGAGCGGTTGTTGTTGTTGTTGTTTCAATACAGTATAATTAATGAGGACTGCTTTCAAGCTCAAAAAAATATGTAATCGTTCCATAAAAGTATCATAAAATTGGTCCATGATGCGTTGTTTATAAGTCTTCTAAAGTATGATACATTTCTGTGACAAACGGAAGATCAAATATTGACCCCTCCCGCCACTTCATGAGTTCAAGGGCGAAGTAACGATTTCACAAAACCATTCGTGCACGAATCGGACTGATTCTCAAATTCAACTCAATAAACCAATAACCAGTTGTGAAGATTATCCGTGGATAACACAAATTATGACAAAACTAAAATATTGCTTAGTTCTTCTAACCAAATTTTTGTGTGGCTTCAGGAGACTTTTATGGGGCTATTTGTTATTTTCTTTTTGAAAGCTTCAGTCTCATTGTAATTAAAAGCAGTTCCTTCGTTTAAAACAATTCTTCTACAGACGAAAGAACATCGATGTGGATTTGGAACGACATGAGTGTGAATAAACAATGACAGATTTTACATTGTTTGTCTTCAAGTGAATTGTGAAATAGGAGATGGTGAAATTTCTTAAACAACACATTATACAGTACATGACATGGGGTGCATGACTCATGAAAATACATGGGCTATTGTTAGATATAGATTAATGAAGTCTGAGTGAAAGAGCTGACTGTTAGTTTAGCCCCAGACGGTGTCTGTCAGTATCCAATTAAAAGATATTGAGGTTCACTGTCTGGCATGATTTATCATGCAAGTTTCAAAAGAAAAGTGCCGCGTTTGACCAGAGATATAATTTATTATGTCAAACAATGTGATCAGGCACATTATCAGAGGCTACAGATTTGCAATAGCTAGCCTACTACAAGTAACACAAAATCACTCTTGTGCTTGACTACCCCCTGGTGGAAATGTCTGAGAGAGACCGAAAGAGGAAACGTGGAGGTGCCTCAACTTAATTTATAACACATAATTTCAAGCTCCAGCCATCAACAACTTTCAGCCTTTTCTGACTGAGGTTATTACATATTCTCTAATTTAGACTTCAAAAACACCCAAAATCCTATTGGACTCCAATGCAAAAGCTTTCAAACTTTAAAACCAGCACAGTTCTTCAAAATGCCAGTCTGAAAGGTCTACGTATATAACCCTCAAACCAGTGTTACTATTGTAGTTTTTCTTTTCTTTTCGTGTTTTGAATTCATTTGACTTTAATTTTGTAAAAGTTTTTTTTTTTAATTTTTAAACAGGGGCCAGACTTCGCTCCCCATGTGCCTTGGCTGCCCATGACCCTGTGGCCGGTTCACTACTGTTCCTTCCTTGGACCACTTTTGATAGATACAGACCACTGCAGACGGGAACACCCCACAACAGCTGCAGTTTTGGAGATGCTCTGACCCAGTCATCTAGCCGTCACAATTTAGCCCTTGTCAAACTCGATCAAATCCTTACGCTTGCTTATTTTTCCTGGTTCTTACACATCAACTTTGAGGACAAAGATGTTCACTTGCTGCCTAATATATCCCACCCACTAACAGGTGCCGTGATGAAGAGATAATCAGTGTTATACACTTCACTTGTCATAATGTTATGCTTGATCGGTGTATGTATGGAAGCAAATGGGTAGCAAATTTCAATTTGAAGTGTAATATGCAAAATGACAATGCAATATGTAAAATGGCAGTGTATTTCTGTATTTCTAAATATTGCTACACATACGCCTCCATGCTATGGACAATTTATCTGTTCAATAAAATACCTTTCCTGTTGAGTAAAAATTCCATTTTTTTTTTTAAACGGGTGATTTCCCAGAGAGATTTATCTGCTCCATGTCAATCTTTCTCACTCGTTTTGGCAACTAACCTATGTCAGTCCCACACCATAACCGATTAAAAGGCAAGTGATGCATGTATACAATTTCCCGCAAAAACTATCCCGACAGGTCTAAAATATAAGCACTTATAACAGTGTTATACCATAGTGAATCAGGGTAAGAAAAAAAACAAGTTTTCGGAAGATAGATTGATGATGTATTGACTCCTTATTTAAATGTAGTTAATTTTAAACAAAAAAAGTTACTGTATATTTTTTTTTAAACTTGTCAAGCCATTTTTTATTATTATTTTACTACATTATCAAAACACATTCAAAGCAGTGTGAATGGTTCAGCACACTATAAAGCTGTGTTGCAAATTAAACCATTTGTAACTGACCCTTGTTAAAAGTACACATGACTATCAAAGGGATTTTGCAGTTGTATAATATTTACAGGCTATGGGGACTTAAAGATTCAATATCAGACAGTTTGCTTCTGCCAGGAGATGATGTAGAGTAAACGGAACCATAAAGAGATTTTTCAGTCTGATGGAACATGGCCAAACTGGATGTTTAAATCGAAGAGGTGCTCGTTGTATATTTTTCAGAGAAAACCTTATTCTGTAATCTTTATAATGGGTCGAAGTTTTAGCAGATAAGCAATTTGTAATGACGCGTTAGAATAATTAGTCTTCCATATGTAAATCACACTACTTAGGGAGCCGGCCAACACAGAGATCTTGCTGACTCCAAGACTATTCGTCTTGTTTTTAGAAAACACTCATATATTCACAAATCTAACAATGCATCCATCTAATATTGCAGTGAAAAGCTAGATAATGACCTCATTAAAAGTATGACAGGAAAATGCACTCTGGATGATTCATTACCACTGTCACGGCCAACATAGCCTTAACGTAACTGAAGAGGCAGTTAATACATCAGCCTCTGTTAAATATGACCATTCTATCAAAGCAACGCTACTTAATAAATGATCAGATATCAAGTAAGGTTGCGAAAGTTTGTCGTGCATCCTTAGCACAGCTCGAGAGCATCAATATTACTAAAAAGGTTTCAGCATGCACTTCCCAGAAACATTTTGCTTAACTGTCCACCTTTTGAGTTTGCATAAACTCTGAGAAAAACTTCTGCAGCGTGTTTGGAATTCCGAGCCATAGAGTACATCTCGTGAGAGGAATGCTGACTCACTGCTTCCTGTTTCAGCTGTAGACAGGCAGGCAGGAAACCACAGGAGCAGCTCTTGGGTGTTGGTTGCATTCTCACTCAGTTATCTCCAAACATATAAAAGCCCCAGGGGTGAGTTTAAGGCAAGGAGCAGTGCTGTATGATTGCTGAGCATTTCTCGTATTCATCTGAGCAACCTGAGATTTACAGTGAAATAGGAGAACCGTGCCCCAAAGCATTTTAAATGAACAGTATGCTATTTAAGTTTATAATTACACCTTCTTTCAAGTGAACATTTTGAAAAACGTATGTACTTAAGAAAGTGCAATATTATTTAATTATATGATGATCATACAAATGCTATATACTGCTGTTTAAAAGTGTGGCATCAGTAAGATTTTATTATTTTATTTTATTTTGGAAGAAATCAATACTTTTATTCTGCAAGGATGCATTCAAATGTTCAAAAGTGACAGTAAACACATTTATAATGTACACTCACCTAAAGGAATATTAGGAACACCACTAATACTGTGTTTGACCCCCTTTCGCCTTCAGAACTGCTTTAATACTACGTGGCATTGATTCTGAAGGTGCTGAAAGCATTCTTTAGAAATGTTGGCCCATATTGATAGGATAGCATTGCAGTTCATGGAGATTTGTGGGATGCACATCCAGGGCATGAAGCTCCCGTTCCACCACATCCCAAAGATGTTCTATTGGGTTGAGATCTGGTGACTGTGGGGGCCATTTTAGTACAGTGAACTCATTGTCATGTTCAAGAAACCAATTTGAAATGATTCCAGCTTTGTGACATGGTGCATTATCCTGCTGGAAGTAGCCATCAGAGGATGGGTACATGGTGGTCATAAAGGGATGGACATGGTCAGAAACAATGCTCAGGTAGGCCGTGGCATTTAAACGATGCCCAATTGGCACTAAGGGGCCTAAAGTGTGCCAAGAAAACATCCCCCACACCATTACACCACCACCAGCAGCCTGCACAGTGGTAACAAGGCATGATTGATCCATGTTCTCATTCTGTTTACGCCAAATTCTGACTCTACCATCTGAATGTCTCAACAGAAATCGAGACTCATCAAACCAGGCAACATTTTTCCAGTCTTCAACTGTCCAATTTTGGGGAGCTTGTGCAAATTGTAGCCTCTTTTTCCTATTTGTAGTGGAGATGAGTGGTACCCGGTGGGGTCTTCTGCTGTTGTAGCCCATCCGCCTCAAGGTTGTGCGTGTTGTGGCTTCACAAATGCTTTGCTGCATACCTCGGTTGTAACGAGTGGTTATTTCAGTCAAAGTTGCTCTTCTATCAGCTTGAATCAGTCGGCCCATTCTCCTCTGACCTCTAGCATCAACAAGGCATTTTCGCCCACAGGACTGCCGCACACTGGTTGTTTTTTACCTTTTCACACCATTCTTTGTAAACCCTAGAAATGGTTGTGCGTGAAAATCCCAGTAACTGAGCAGATTGTGAAATACTCAGACCGGCCCGTCTGGCACCAACAACCATGCCACGCTCAAAATTGCTTAATTCGCCTTTCTTTCTCATTCTGACATTCAGTTTGGAGTTCAGGAGATTGTCTTGACCAGGACCACACCCCTAAATGCATTGAAGCAACTGCCATGTGATTGGTTGATTAGATAATTGCATTAATGAGAAATTGAAAAGGTGTTCCTAATAATCCTTTAGGTGAGTGTATAATGTTTCCAAACATTTTAAGCAGCACGACCATTTTCAACATTGATAATAATAAATGTGTTTTAAGCATCAAATCAGCATATTAAAATTATTTCTGAAGGATCATGTGACCATGAAAACTGGAGAAATTATGCTGAAAATTCTTTAAAAATATTTTGTTAACAATTATTTGAAGTTGTAATACTATTTCACAATATAACTGTTTTACTGTATATATTTGATCAAATAAATACAGCTTTGGAGAGTAAAAAAAAAAAAAAAAGTGTCTTTTAGTGAATATGATCAGATAATCGCTAACTACTTCACTGTGTTATCGAACTCTTTAATCTATTCCTGATTAACGTAAAATTCAGTCTGTTATCTCAGGAGGAAGTCTTACTAATGACTATGTTCATTTTATGGTTTCCTGTTGTCAGTTTATTTAAAACACATTCTCATCAGTAAAGAGTTCATAGGTAATGTGCAATAATAATGTGCATGGTTTGACTGAAACTTCAGAGTAAGATATAAGAAGACCATGGCTGCGTCCGGAAACCTAGGCCTCGCTGCCTTATCAGAGAATGGCTTGTAAGGCAGCGTTTGTGCATGAATGCACCTCACGAAACTAATTTCGGACAGACTTCTTAGGCAGTGTAACCGTTTAATGATCTACAGCAAAATAGAGAGAGCTTTGGTGAGAACTAAACAAATATTTAATCACTACATTAGTAATTTGTGGCTAGAAATGACTTCAGAAGTGGAAAATATTGGTAAAAAATTTACATTTACACACAAACTGACCAGCAAACACAACTTTCGGACGCCATCTTTTTTATCCAGCTCAACTGTCACAGAATATCAAAGGCAGCGAAGGATACAAATATGCTGCCTTCAAAAATCGATTAGATGAAGGGTTCTCAGGTGACAGGAAAAGAAGCTAACATTAGATTTGGACGTGCCTTGATGCCTTTCTGCCTTGAAATGTGTCCTCTGAAGGCAGCATTTTGCAGGTTTCGGACGCAGCCCTTGTTTACTGGCTGTGAAAAACAAATGTGTCATCATTCTGAATTGTCAAAAAGCTTTATCAGAGTTTCTAAGCTGAGGGGTACTATTTTAATTATCTGAGCACATGGTCTGAAGCGCATGGCGCAGGTGCACTTAGGGCGTGTCCGAATCCACTTTTGCTAGTTTAACGATGGAAAAAATGGTCTCTTAAAGGTGTCATGAACTGGCTTTTTTTATATATATATACTGTTGTCTGAGGTCAACTTATGATGTTCGCATGGTTTTTACATTCAGAAACATCATAATGAATAATAGGCTACTTACTGCCTTGGTTTTGAGGCTCTCTGAAAAACGATCGATTTTGATGGGCGTGCCGCATTGACGACTTGGAAGTAAACGCCCACGGCTAGGATTTGATAAGATTTGCATATTTAATGAGCTTCTGCTCTCCTGTCAGTGACAGCGTATGGCAAACGCAACCGGAATGAATCACCCAGCCCACAGCCAGGGCTCGCAAAATGTCTTTATCAAACAAACACAATGATTCATCTCTCATCCACCCGCGATTGATTGGAATGTTATTTCTGTATCATTTCGCTCGATCATCAGTGAATATAACCGCAAACCGTACACACACACACACGCGGGCACTGAAAAGCACATAGCCCCAGGACTTTGGGCTTTGCGAGCTGGCGTTACAAGTCGGAGTCTGATCACGAATTAACCAATAACACCTTCTCCAGCCTGTGACCGCGTGCTAAGGTATGTCATCAATAGATATCAAACGATCTGTAACAATGCAATACTAACACATATAAAAAAAACATGTTTTACTCACATAAGTGTGTTGCACCGTTCCTGTCAGATCCAATATATCTGGGCTTGGTGTCTATAAAAGCTTTTCTTTGACTTAGAAGGACGTTTTCAGCTCTGAAATTTACAGGATATTCTTATATCACGATGAACTTTTATATACCAAAGGCTCAAAGGAAAGTTGATTACTCAATTCATCACCCCTTTAATGAGTCATGGGTGTGTTAAACCAGAGTCTCATCTCCCATTCCCTTTTAAAGCTGGTTGTGCTTGCACCATGGCGGATTCACTACTTACATGGTGGAATTTGCGAGCTGGAAAGACTGAACGCTTCTCCAAAGAGGAATCCTTTTATTTTTAATATTTAAAAATATAAAAACAACATGTCTCTGTGTGTGTAATAAGCAGAGTGTACACGCGTTGTGCACCCGCCTATAGGTGCACATTACTAACGTGCTCTTTTAAACACAACAAATACTGCGCTATTGACTTTAGGCCAGGTTTTTGTTGGTCAAGTTGCCTCAAAATAGCAATGCGCCAACAATGCGTCTGAACACACCTCGTTTTCAGGCCAGCATACCCATGGGCGAAAAGATGGGCGTGAGTGCATTTGCATTTAAACAACGTGGTGCTGGACGTGAAAATGATAACTGCATCAGAGTAAAACCAGCAAAAAAAAACACTTGTGTCGCGTCTGCCGGGTGTATGATATGGCCCGAGGTGTGTAATTTCTGTGAGACTAGTATCACTAAATTTGATTGCATAAATAACAACTCACCCTGTCTTCCAACTGATTGGATAAACATATGGCTCCGCCCCACTCTCATGCCATTGGTTGATCCAGTGATGCTATGCTGGGCTCAAACAAACCACATTTTTTCAGGGGAATCAAACAAATGGCTCACTTACGGTTGTGCAAATATAAAGTTGTGACAGGAGAAAGTATTTTTATTTAAAAAATTACACACTTCTCCTTTGGAAGGTCGGCATGGAACGGAAGTTACGATAGTCTTTTCTTCTTTATTGCGATGTATGTCCAAGTGAAAAGGCATCTCGAACAAGAAGAAATGTAGGCAGGGACTTGATATTGTCAATCGGGAATGCAGCCATATCACCCTGTAGCCCAAGACTGGTTTCCCGGACTGTGCCTGGTCAGTACCTGGATGGGAGACCTCCTGGGAAAACTAGGCAGTGAGGCCAGCAGGGGGTGCTCACCATGTGGTCTGTGTGGGTCCTAACGTCCCAGTATAGTGATGGGAACACTATACTGTAATGAGCACCGTCCTTCAGATAAGACGTTAAACCGAGGTCCTGACTCTCTGTGGTCATTAAAAATCCCAGGATGTCCTTCGGAAAAAGAGTAGGGGTGTAACCCCGGCATCCTGGCCAAATTTGCCCATTGGCCTCTGTCCATCATGGCCTTCTAATCATCCCCATATTCGATTGGCTTCATCACACTGTCTCCTCTCCACCATAAGCTGGTGTGTGGTGGGCGTTCTGGCGCAATATGGCTGCCGTCACATCATCCAGGTGGTGCTGCACATTGGTGGTGGTTGAGGAGACCCCCCCCCCCCCCCTTCCATGTAAAGCGATTTGAGTACCCAGAAAAGCGCTATATACATGTAACTAATTATTATTTAATTGATTGAATAGTTGTATGTTTTTGGTTTGCTATTGCTGTGATGTCATGTGAGTGACAGGTTGTTCCGCCTTCACGCCAGTAAACATCAGAGAAGAGATATTGTTGCAAGAGAGGGGGGATGTTATTTTGATTAAAGATTACGAGGGCACAAAAAGATGTGCACAGATACATCACTCATAATAAATACTTGCAATATTCCCAAAAAAATAAGATTTGTCCATTTTGGTTTCATGTTAACTTATAAAATACCATAAGACAACCTCAAAACAAATCTTAGAAATGCGCTAAACCAAAACAGTGACATAAGTTTAAAAAAAACAAAAAACATTTACAGATATACAAGGACGTAATCTTGTTGTTGCTCTAGTATATTACCCATAATCCATCTTTTGGTCCGGGGTTTAATCCATCCTTTCATTCCAAAGTGTTTTTTGTGCATCCACTTTTCAGTTCATCTCTTCATTCATATCTGGGAATGGAGGCTATGGTTGCATCTCGTACTGGCCCTCAGTAGCAATGAAGAAGTCATTGAGTGTGTCACATAGGTGTTCAAATGTGGGCCTGTCCTCTGGCCTTTCCTTCCAGCATTTCTGCATGATGTCATACAGCTCTCCCGGACATCCATCTGGACACGGCATTCTGTAGCTGTTGTCAAGGTTACGGATCACCTCCGGATTCGTCATGCCTGAAATTGTGAGGAAAGCACAGGCAGGTTGTTAAAGATCTGCCCATCTATTCTACACAGTTCTGAATGGAAAGCGAAACCCAAGAGAGAAAAAGCCATTACCTGGATACGGTACTCTGCCATATGTGACAATCTCTGTCAAAAGAACTCCAAAGGACCAGACGTCTGACTTGATGGTGAAAGTACCAAAGTTGATGGCCTCAGGGGCCGTCCACTTGATAGGGAACTTTGCACCTGATCGGTAAAAAAGACAGTGACAGTAAACCTTTCATAAACGTGACGTGGAACAGAGATGCATGCATGGAAATCTAATTCATAATTTGATGGTATCAGTTACCAAAAATGACTATAAATAAAGCCGCAGGGACAGAAAAATCTGCCTTAAAGTGGTAAAAGTGGCAAACTTCAACATGGAAAGAAGCTATTTTTGAACGCCAGTAGCTCGTACCCCGCTTTAAATGTCAGATATGTCAGTACATCGTATTAGAAACCAAATGTCAACAATGACTGGTGCCTATTAATTTGTGGTAGTGGAAAAAGCACTGCATTGTGGGAATAAATTAGTGTACTTACCTTCTTGTGCAGTGTATTCAGATTCTATGATCCTGGCAAGGCCAAAGTCTGCTATTTTACAGTGCAGAGTCTCAGAAACGAGAATATTAGCGGCGCGCAGATCTCTGTGAATGTAGTGTTTCCCCTCTATGTAAGCCATGCCTTCCGCAACCTGTAACATAGAGAGAGTTAAGTGTGTAGTGAAGTGGTCCCACAATGAGTGGATAACAAAATGTACTGTTAAAATCATCATTTACCACTCAAACATTTAATTTAGGTTCTGGTTTAGGTGATTGTAATTATTATTATTACTATAGTAATTACATGTACATGGTGTAACAGGGACACTAAACAGGTAAAAATTCTAGAAGTTTTGAACTCAAAGTTAACCTTAATCTGGCTTCGCTTTTCGAACACATACATAAAGCACTTGCATTTATATATCATTGCATTTATATTTGCAATGCAGACCATGAAAAACAGCATCAACAAAGTGGTCTCTAACAGGAAGCTGCTTTTGCATAGAGAGCAAGATCACAGTCATGCATGGTAGGGGCTTCAGGTCGATGGAAAAATTTACGTAATATCCTGCCCGGAAGATATTAATCTAAATTTGTTGCGGTTGTTAGAAGTGTTCAGATCTAAAAAAAAAAAAATTCAGACCATGAGCCTACAAAACCAAGACCATTTCCTCTATACATCGCTGAGAGTGCAAAACAATTCTTAAAATAGTTACAGAAGTTGAATTTCATGTACTGTAGGTGGGCAGATTTCTACGTACTGCGTTAAAATGTATCCTTGAAATCTAGCCAAAAGTGATATTTGTTTTTAATGACCCTACACGTTTGATTAAACCATCAAACGAGTTTAAAAAAAAAAAAACTTTTATACTATATATATATATATATATATATATATATATATATATATATATATATATATATATATATATATATATATATATATATATATAGTTATTTAAAAATAAATATTTTTATGGTAATTTTGATTTATATATATATATCATTTTTATATATAAGATTTTTTTTATTTTTGCATATTAAAATAAAATCTGTATTTATTGTTTGCCTATTTTTCCCAGATAATTTTGTATACTTTAACCAAGTTTAGTGTTTTGTTTTTTTTCTCATATTTAACTATAACTTTATATAAATTATATAAAAAAATAAAAAAAATAATATATATATATTTTTTTTTAAATAATTTATATAAAGTTATAGTTAAATATGAGGGAAAAAAACAAAACACTAAACTTGGTTAAAGTATACAAAATTATCTAGGAAAAATAGGCAAACAATAAATACAGATTTTATTTTAATATGCAAAAATAAAAAAAATCCATAAAACAATCAGCTCACAGGAAAAAGCAAACATTTTAACTACATATATTCAGTTATTAATATTTCATTGGTTCTCACAAATAAATGCGTTATCATTACAAATAAAACAATTGACTCCAAAGCACAACTATGCAATATGCTTACAAAATCTTTAACTCATTTTTAATAATATTTGAATAAAGGGTAAATATGTCAGTTTTCCTAGGTTGGGCATCACTTTTGGCCACTAATGTACATTGCAAAAGAATGATTAATTAATTGCTACTAAGCAATGAAGACAATCAAGAGAAATCATAAAAATTTAATTATTCTTACTTGAGCAGCCATATCGATCAGCTTGGGAAGTTTTAATTTATGGCCATCATCTGTCTTCAGAAAGTCTAACAAACTTCCTTTAATAAGAAAAGAACAATTGTATGGTTTGGACAGTCACAACATAATTTAATTTTAAAAAATGGTTTAGGACTCTCATTAATAATGTTATGGTCATACTAACCATTAGGCATGTATTCTGTTACGATGTAGATGGGCTCCTTGGTGACTACAGCGTGCAATTTCACCAGTCTCTCATGCTGGAGCTGCTTCATCAGATTAGCCTCCTGTAGGAAAGCCTCTGGCTCCATGGTGCCTTCCTTCAAAGTCTTGATGGCGACTTTCTGGCTGTTTTTGTAATACCCTATAAACAAGAGCCACAGGCAAATGCAGGTTTATTAAATAAACTTGTGAAGAAAACCACATCGATCTACAGCAGCTCAATGAACACAATTTTCACGACAGACACTTTACTACAAATACATTGTTGCATTCTTGAGAAAGGGCCTAGAATCAATAATTCATTATCAGATATGCTGTAAATAATAATAATAATCAGTATACAGTATATATGTTAACATCCCTAAAATAAGGTATACATTTACCTGAGAAAGACAATTGTAAAAGATATTACGGCTTGTTTTCAGAGAATATATCATGCATTTATTTTTCTCACCCAGTTTGTTCTTGTTTTAAGCACATGCCTCACTAAATATTGTTATTTAAAACAAATACAAATTTTAATTTAATAAAAAGCAAAAAACGAAGATAACACTTTATTTTACAGTATCCCTGTTACATATGTTACATGTACTTACCGTAATAACAGTACATTATGCATAATTACTTGCAACTAACACTAATCCTACCCTAACCCTATAGTAAGTACACGTAGTTAGTAAATATTACTCAGTGCTTAAATATATAATTACACTGTAACAATGACACCTTAAAATAAAGTGTAACCAAAATGAATAACACAAAAATAAGATATATTGTATGAAAACAAATATTAGGGCATTCTTCTTATCAAATAATGGTATAAGAACGTTTAAAGAATTAAAGAAAGATTAAAAGAAAATGCACGCTGTGTATATTAGCAGGAGCACATACAGTAGAAGAAATCGGGCCAGAGGTTTTTGAGTTCTGATTAATGTTGACGCTGGTGGTCAAAGTCAAAACCCCTGTGAGGTACAAATAATTTTTCATTCATGTGGCTAAAATATGACAGTATCACACAAAGCCACATGACACACAGACAAGTGCCCTTGAACAAACAAATGAAAGGCCAGTATAATTAAAATTTTACTCTGAAGTGAGGAGAATACATTGACAGGTAACGCGTTACTTAAGGTGACATACTTGTCGTTACTATAGTAATAACGGTAACACTTTATTTCACAGTATCCTTGTTACATATGTCACATATACTTACCATAATTACATGCAACTAACCCTCAACCAAACCCTAATCCTACCATAACCCTATAGTAAGTACATGTAGTTAATTCATATTACTCAGTACTTAAATATATAATTACACTGTAAAATAAAGTGTAACCCCAAACCCTAACTATAACTCAATAGTAAGTACATGTTAATTAATTTTACTCAGTACTTATTTGGATAAGTAAAATGTGTATGTCTTAAAATAAAGTGTAACCCAATGATGACATGTTCATTTTTTGTAAATTAAATATTTTATTGAATTTAGTGTCTGGTTAACGTCTTAAGCTATATTTCGAAAAATATGATTAGGACCTTTTAAGATATGGAGGCAATACTGAAGCATTGACTTGCACAAAGACTTTTCTGATGTCAGAATACTAAAAACTGAATCGGCTCGTACTTTATATTAAATCTTAATTAACTTTTAAATCAAAATAATATTTTAGAAAACTCACTAATAAACATATTTTTAGTTGGGTAGTTCTCTAGTGGCACAGTTTAGTTTGTCTTATAAGTCCCTACTCAAAAGAGTATGCGGTTTGATTCGCAGCCAATGTTTCATTTTCATGGACTCTTAGTTTGCTTATGGTTTCCTGTTTCCTTTGTGCTCATTTTTCTGCCACTATTTTGTCACCATGGTTATTGATTTATTGATTTGTGTTCTGTTCAGTATCCCTCTGTATTTTAATGGCGCGTTCCAGGCAACCCGCAACCCGTGTTTTTCCAACCTTCTACCCGTGAAAGTGCACTGGAACTTACCACCTGTTCGACGTACTCCCAGTTACGAGATTTGACGTCACATAGCCCGTGAAACAACCATGGCAGCCCCTACGGAAGCAGTGTTTATGGAAGTCGTACACGGTATTATACAAATAACGTAAAATAAAAGGTATAACAGCTTCTCTTGCCTTATGCACCATTTTTTTCTCCTTCGTTTCCCTCAAATAAGCAAGGAGTAAGCACCTTTGGCGATAGAAATGATTGTAAATGAGCATAAGCCCCGTACGGTCCGCCATGCTTTGTTTACATCTAGCTACCACAATTCCTTGTGCTCAGGCACTTTGACGTGACTTTGCCTGGAACCCTACAAAGTCGTGAGTCATGGTTAGAACTCGTGACTCACAGGCTCAAAAACCTTCCTGGAACGCAGCATTAGTCCCTCAGTTTGGTTGATTTAGTTGTCTGGTATTGCTATGCACTCTGCTATGATTCTGTTTAATACATTTAACTTTGATTTTGGATTATCTTCATCTTCATCCAGATGTCTTCCAAATGTTGTACCATGCCAGAAAAAGATTTTAGAATGTCCACCAGGGTGTAGTGTGACCACATTTGTATTTGTATTGGTGTAATCAAATCCCTTCATGATTAACAATCATCATCTTATATGAACCATGTGCTTGCAAAGGGAAGAATAAGGTTTGTTTTTGTTTTTTTCGCAAAGGCAACATTGCGCAACTGAACTTTCTTCTGCTTCTTACCCATCCACACTTCTCCAAACTGGCCGGCACCAAGTTTATTCACCATCTTCAGAGTCTCTCTGGGAATCTCCCACTCATCTTGAGCCCAGGGTCTCTGGGGGTCAGCCGTTTTACAGGGACTTCCCAGCCTCTGGCACAAACCATCCGCTGTCCCTATAGGTACAATAAAGAAGTTTGGGAAAAGAGCAAGGATGTTCAGATTAAAGCTAAGACTAGCGTCTACCAAGCTGACAGAAATGAAACCATGCTTACTGGTTTTGTCTGGAGAAAAGCACAATATGTGCCCAAACCAAAATGTGGAAAAAAGGATCTTTGTTAATTCTATACAGTTCTATAAAAAGACACAACAAACCAAAATGGGGGGAGAGTGTGGAATGCGAACTGAGACAGAAGCTGACCTATTTATCTGGTGGTTAGAGCAACTGTTTGTCACGTTTTCACAGCTACAACCACAGAAAGCGTACAGTGGAAGAAACAGAAAGGATCCTTGGTACAGCAACATCCTTTGCTCAGAATACTTACTGGAGTAATACTTCACTAGCTCTTGAAGAGAAGAAAAGGTTGTGGAGGGAGAGATGTAATAGCCACCATTATCAAGGCCTCGGATCTTATAGTGCTTGACCACGTCACATTGCTCTGGGGTGGAGTCTCTTATAGACAGGGAGAAAGCACCTGCGGAGGATCATTCAGAAACAGCAGTCAAATAACACATCTGATCATTACGTTGGGCTTATTTTGATAAACATCACCATCACAGCCGGCCAAAATCTACTCAAAAATGTGATTTTAAGGTGCTGTAATAGTCTGCTTAAAATTTCCCCATGATTTGACAGGGTGAACGTGATTTCATCAAGTGCAACATGTTCTTGGATCAACATCTCAATCAACCAATCAAATATGAGGGACGAGTTTACAGTTTATGTCAATATTAGGCTTACAACAAGGTGCTTCTACATCAGTGTTATTTACCTATCATTTCACTCTAATTTGAGGGATAACTTATGGGTGGGGTTAGGTTTAGGGATAGGGATAGGACAACACTTTCAGACAGGAATTTTGTTGATCCAGGAACATGCTGCACTAGGCAAAATCAAGGTGACTTATCTGACAGATAGGCTATCACTGAAAAAGTGTCCCAAGAACTCACACCTTTCACCCTAGGCTCTGTACAAAGCTAAAAATAATCAGAGAAGCGCTTCAGTCCCTGAACTCTCAGAAACGGATCAGGTTTCCTGACATACCTTTGGAGGGATGAAGAAAGTAATATGGCTGACATTTGCTTACAGCGCCTCAAATACAACTTACATAATTAATAGACAATTAACAGGTATTTTCTGTATGTCTTCCGGTACAGTGCCTTACTGTTCAAAAGGTTTTTTTTTTTTTGTGAAAGAAATTAATACTTTTATTCAGCAAACATGCATTAAATCGATCAAAAGTGACAGTTCTATAAAGTTAAAAAAGGTTTACATGTCAAATAAATGCTGTTCTTTTGAACAATCTATTCACCAAATATTCCTGGGAAAAAAATACTGTTTTCAAAATGTATGATGCTAATAAATGTTTCTTGAGCGGTAAATAATCATATTAGAAGGATTTCTGAAGGATCATGTGACACTGAAGACTGGAGTAATGATCCTGAAAATTCAGATTTGCCAACACAGGAATAAATTACATTTTAAAATATATTAAAACAGAAAACAGTTATTTCAAATTTTAACAATATTTCACCATTTTTCAGTTTTTCAGCCTTGGTGAGCTTCTTTCAAAAGCATTAAACAATCCTACAAAAAAGATTTACCCAAACTTCGGAACAATATACAGTATATAAACACAAATCTAATAAACTGAGTGTTAATGCTTCATGCTTATGGAGCACAACAAATTTTGCATTACAATGTTTACTCAGAATTTTTTAAAAATCAAACTATATCTGCATACAAACAAGCAAATTCCAATGAAGACTAGTTTCTGCACTTCCCCTTGCTCCGCAAGTTCAATAAAATAATAAAGGCTATTAATAACTCGCCTCATGCTCTAAGCAAAAGCACATGCAGATATCAGTATATAGTTTGACATTTGCTCTTTCAGCTCTCTGAAGGATGTGAACTTGAACAAGAGCAGCGGATTAAACTTTGAAGTTAGTAGTAAAATACTGTATGAAATACTACAATGGAATTGTTGAAAATGTTGTGCACTTTTGTTGGGCCCCAAGTAGTGAAATGTTGATGTAATTATTCAGTGAAAACGTATTAAAGGGAGACTGAAGGTTTTTGGCAACTGACCTTTGGTTGTTTCACTTTCTCGCACAAGAAATGAACCAGGTTTGTTTCCTGGCGCCAACAGAAGACGCTCTGTGTCTCTACGACTCATGTTCTTGAAAAACCATCTGGAACAGAAAACAGTAGTTAGTTCCGAGTGACATTCTAAGGATATTATGAACATTATAACAGCAGTGGAATGGATTTGGTGCCTCCCAGCTAACACAAATATATTCTAAGAACATTTTTGCCAACATTCAGGGCCAATTCTAGGATTTCAATAAGAGGGCTCAGCCCCTAATGAGAGTATGATTAAAAACAAAATGAATATATTATTTGTATACTAGGATAGACAGGAACAATACATACAGGTTCTACTCTACCTATCAAGTCAACCCCTGAATATTCATCAATCACTATACTTCTATAATTCATAGTGACCACAAAACCATTTACTCAAAGGCTAAAAATGTATGTCACAATTAGCTGCTGGGTCATTATTTAGAACAAAATAACTCCACATGTTTCTCTGTCTCGTTTAAATGAGTGCATTGACTGATCGAGTGCTGTCTGTCACTGATTGTGTCTTAAATCATTCTGTGCAGGACTGCATGTTAATCTAATGCTGACGCATGTTGATCAAGAATTTGTGTACGGATTATGGAGCTGATCACAAATTGTTTTGGGGAGCTGGGTTGAAATTTAGGGGGGATGAAGCCGACCTAAAATGGCCTAGTGACGGCCTTGCCAATGTTCCTATTAAGTTATGATAAAGTTATTTCTGAATGTTTGCTGAACGTTTAAAACATCCAGTATTTTTTCAAATGTTTTAAAAAGCTTTTATGGGTTGTACGAATGTTAAGGGAATATTAATTTTTTTTGTGAATTTTAAGGGGAACATTACTTTTTAATATTATCTGAACGTTCTGAAACAAGTAGTAACATTTCAAAAACATTAGACGTTCATCCCTAAAATGTTTCAGAAAAAAAAATGCTCTATGAACGAAGCATAAATAATGTTTATTAAAGATCTGACCATTTTGACTGAACGTTCAACATTACTGTAAGAATGTTTGTTCATAACTTTGCCAGAACGTTAGCCAAAGTTCTGAGAACAACAACAGACAACACTCTAACCCGTGTGATATTGCTTAAATGTATGCATAATATTAATCATATAATTTTCTACCTCTCCACCTCCAATGTCTGTGCTCTTGCCACGTATGAACTTGGAATATATCCCTCATAACCTGTGACCAAGGACTTCGCCAACCACCATTCACCGGTCCTGAGAAAAACATGGGACAAGTTACCATTTGTCTATAAAAATGTATTTATCTTGTGTGTGTGTGTGTGTGTGTGTGTGTGTGTGTGTGTGTGTGTGTGTGTGTGTGTGTGTGTGTGTGTTCACGGTTTTCTATCCTGAATGCACACAAACTCAATGGGACTCATGTGTATAAATCATACAGAATGTAAAATGTAAAAATGCAGAAAGTTTTGTGTGATGGGTAGGTTTAGGGGTAGGGTTAGTGTAAGGGGACAGAATATACAGTTTGTACAGTATAAAAACCATTACGCCTATGGAGAGTCCCCACAAAGATAGCGAACCAGGCGTGTGTGTGTGTGTGTGTGTGTGTGTGTGTGTGTGTGTGTGTGTGTGTGTGTGTGTGTGTGTGTGTGTGTGTGTGTGTGTGTGTGTGTGTGTGTGTGTGTGTGTGTGTGTGTGTGTGTGTGTGTGTGTGTGTGTGTGTGTGTGTGTTATATATTATTTTAGCTGACATTTCAAACCGATCATAGTCTTTGAATTTAATTGCCCAGTTCTTTACAAGACGAGATTTTCTCTTAATATAACACACTGGAAGATATATTTTAATTTTACACTCATATTACCAATAGGGCATCCATGTTATTTACTCACTCCTTAATAATCTGGAGTCTGTCCCCTTTTTTGAATTGAAGATCATTATCACTAGCAGGCTGGAAGTCATATTGAGCAATAGCAATGTTTTCATCTGAAAAGAAAATTAAATCTGTTAAAATATAAATTCAAATGTATTTTCCATCTGTAACATTTCCCTTTATGGCATAACATGTGAACAATAACATGTTATGACAGTTTCTGGCATTTTTTTTCTTCAAGGTTGTATTTTTTTAGTTTGAACACAAGATCTGCGCCCAGCAGCATTATGACAATGATGTATTCAAAATGATTTTTTTTATCAGCGAATAATTAGTGTTCAAAGAAAAATGCTCTCCTGATGCCAAATTCCACAACAACAAATGAACATGTATTACCTAGATTGTTGCTTTGGTTCCTGTGATCTCTTGACTGTAAATAAAATAAAAGGATGCATTTGCTTATTGACTAAGATGTTTTTAAAAATATGACATGTAATATAAATTTGAATATAATATAAACTGAACATAATATTCAAGCAATAACACAGATGAACAGAATCAGCACTCATCAAGAGTTAAAGCTAAATAATAAACAGAAAATGGTCTTGTTTTTCACCACAAAGCTCAAAAGACAAAGATTGTCATAAAAAAAGCAATACTTACATTAGATGCGTTAGAGTTTGATGAATTATAATGTTCATGGCCTTTACTCTTTGAGTCTTTGCGATGTTTCTGGTCACTAGAAGCACAACCCATCCTTAAAAATAAAATGTAATCATCTTCAGTGTTCATTGAACTTTATTTTATAAAAACAAATCTACTTGTTAATTGCTATCACACCTATATTCGCCGCTATCAGTCTCCGCAGTTCTCTACTCGGAGTTCAGTAATAGTCCAGAAGAAATCCACAAAGTTCCAGAAAGGCATAATACTGGGTGCTGAATAAAAGAAGAAAACATTTTAAAAGTTTAGTCTTTAAAAACCTAACCAGACATTTTTCCATTAGTATAAATAGATCACATGATGTGCTCTAGTAGACAAGCATGGTCAAATGCAAACCTTAAACCAATCACACAAATAATAAACCAACATATGAAATATTACATAAAGAATGACTGCTTACCCTTGTGATGAAAACAGATTCCATTGGACGAAAATATGAACTAGTGCAAAAGATAAACAAGATAAAGTTTGTGTGTGTTTACCATGTTTAACAGCTTGGTAGGGTAATCTAAATAAAAAAAATACATTTTTAATACAATATAAGGTTGATAGTTTGCAGATGATCGGTGGTCATTTAAAAAAAATTATTCAGACATGGTCACTGAATACAAACATCATCATATATTATGTATAATTACACAATACTTGAATGTCAAAATACGCAAATTGATAAGATGTTACAACTATATGGTCAAAGCAACATCTAAATGTAAAATATAAACTTAAAGTAAAATATATAAGTTTGTACTTACGTTTTTTATGGCCTCTAATATATTTAATAATCCAACTTCAGATTCGTAATTTCTGAACTAAGTATTTCTCTCTTTCAGACGCATACAAAGACATACTCAGACCATCTACTGCACACACACACACACACACACAATCTTCATTTGAGGCCCGTCATGTGCCCTGCGAGACCACATTAGTTAAAAGAGATAAATAGAGATCAGTAGTTGTGTTTATTTAGCTTATACTCCTCCCTCCCTTTCCTCTGTCAGTGCTTAATTCACAAACTGCAAATGCCTTAAGCATGCATATGATGAGCATGTGATGTCAGACATTGAAGCTGTAGACAACTACATTATTTAACATCCTCATTTTTAGTAACTGTTTCACTCAGAAAGACTTTAGACAAATTCATGATATGAATAGGACGGTTATTTGGAAATAAGGAAGGCTGAGCTTTCTTAGAAATACAGAAATACCAGTTCCGAATATGTAAATATGTTCCAAGAAATTATTTAATGTTTTAAAGGCATCCCTCATAAAAAAACATGCATGGACCATAACGTTCAAAATCTTGCTGAACCAGGTGTAACTGAAACTATGCGTAGTGCTCTGAAGATACACACGATTTAGCTCACAGCAGCAGCTTTGTCACAGGATGTTGTCGACTACTAGCCCACCATACAGACAGTGCTTTCCTTTTTAGGCACTGTGGTTTTCTTCAGTTAAACTTCGGTTATTCTGATATCTACCTTTTGCATGTTCGTTTACTCTGCAGTTCTAATCTAATTCAATACAAGTTTGGATTGTATGTGTTAACGAATCATACAGGTTTTTGTAGGTCTTACCCTGTCTGTTAGGCCTTAAAGACTCAAATCAAACTGAGAGTTTTGTGTCTTTTAGTCTTTGAGCTCATATATATGAGAACATGCTCCTGAACATTGATCAAATTCACTTGAAGCAGATGTTTACTACACTGATTTTTGTCCAATCAAATGCTTTCTAGAATGAGAATGTCCATCACCCTAATACCAAACACCAAAATTACTTAAAACTTGTGGAACACAGAGAACGTCTTAATGGAAATTAGGTGTGTGCAATATGCATGAAAAATAATAATGATGCAGTTAGTACCTTGATTTGACTTTGGGTTGAGACATCTGGAACAGGAGATAAGCTCATGTCTTCTCACAATCTATAACTATAAAAGTTAATTTATCTAAGTTACTCTGAAATGTCAAATAGGCCTATTTTATATTGAGTAGAATTTAGTATTGTTTTCTCCTTTGTATATATTTCTGTAAATATTATTAACAGTAATATTTAGGCATATACCATTAAAAAAAATGGTTTTAACTGAAATATAGAATAGCATTTGCAATGAATGAACAGCAATAAATATAGCTGTCTTAAACCTATTAGCTGATTTTTGCCAATTATAAAACTTTTTATTACAGAAATTACAGACCAAGCTCAATTATAAACCGAGTTTTGGGTCAGTGAAAAAAAGTTGGCAGGGCAAGTATACATTTGAGCGGAGCACATCCTCACATGGGATTAGTTGTAACACACATGGTTTAAAACTGTCCACACATGCCAGCATGACGAAACTTAGTGTATTTACTGGTTGTCATATCAAAAATATATAGAGAAAAAATTCTTTAGAAGATATCACTGAACATTTATTTAACCATAGCAAAAGTCAATTTCTTATTTAAATAATTTTTTTCATCTCTGTTTTTTGTTTATTTAAAATTAGACAAATCTGATATTAGTTTAATGTTATATCTCTTATTTAACACTGATCTAAAAAAATATTTATATAATAATATTATAATAATATATATATACACTGTATTAATTAAACAAAACCACATAATTGTAGTAGACGTGTGAAATTAATATGGGAAAAAATACATTCTCTGAACCCAAAGTGGACTTTCTCACAAACTGAGAAAGTCAAAAAGTGTTAGGTTGTGCCCTGCTCTCCCCTATTCATAAGCAGCAGTAAAATCATTACTTGAGCACTGGAGGTGATGATTGAAATGCTCAAACTCTCTCCAATCTCCCTTGAACTAGGCCGACACCGACAGAATTTAAGTTGGTATTATTCACTCAAAACATTGACTTCCGCCCATTTAAATCTGGCGAGAATGTTTGTTTACATAAGCGCCCCGATACACTAGTAAAAGTAAACGAGATTTGAGAACTAATGGAGTTTTCCGCGCTCCCTAATAAAAATAGAATAGGCTACTTATTGGGTGTTTTTTACCCTACAGAGAAAATTATGGGAACAGAGTCTGTGGTAGATTCCTTCCGGAACCAAGCCTGCTGGAGTCAATCGTAGAATTCTGAACCCCGTACTCATACTATTTTTAGCATATTCTTGTATTCTAGTACGCGGCTCAGAATATAGCAAATGTTTTACTCTAATCGGAATACGTGTGTGTGTGTGTGTGTGTGTGTGTGTGTGTGTGTGTGTGTGTGTGCACTACTCTACTCCTGTCCTGTGTCTGTCACGTGGCTCCAGCTCCATTACAGGCTAATTGTGAATCTCTTCATAGTAAGCTACCTCTACAGAAAAGCGAATACATGAGTAGGCCTACGTTAAAATGGGCAAAAATTTATCTATTACAAAACGTCCACTAGAGAGCAGCAAAGCTTTGAGGATTAAGCATTGGAAATGAATATAAATGTGCAGTTAACAGCTTTAAGCTGTGAGAATGAGTGTTCCCTGAGACCCCAGTGAATTATGATAAATATAATTATATAATTAGTTTGACATTTTTAGTTAACCTAATTTAAAATGTGCTAAAACATTTTTTTTTAAATATTGTTTTCTTTTTTAAATAGTCTAATTATTTAGATTTAATCATGATCGCTGAATACAAACATCATCTTAAAAATGTTCTAATTAAAACATACTACTTGAGTATCAAAACCCATTTTGCTTTTTTTTTAAGTAAGCAGAAAGGTTTAACATTTATTGTTTTCTTGTGTATTTTCAATCCACCTATCTTTTTCATCTTACTTTACATTTGATCTTAATTATGATTGTTGTTGTGGTAATTTCTGCTAGAAAATGTATCTTAAAGAATTTAAGACGTCAAAAACACTTCACATACAGTGTCACCTGGTGTAAAATTCTCTGTTATATGACAATGCAGAGTACAGCCTACGAGACTGAAAATGACATCATTCCACTTGATCATTTGAAGAATTTTGAGTAACAAAGGAAATGAAAGATTATAAACCTCAAACAATAGCTTGTTGATTAATCATTTTCTCCAAAGAAAACTCTGGTTTTCCCATATAATCAGGAAGACATTTATCATATTAATATGAGAACTACATAAACAATGATAACAAGGAAGTACAGTAAACTTTAAATCACTTCAAAGTTGTTTCCTCTCAGTTCCTGTTTTCCTTTCAGAATCACTTTTTGATGCACATAAAGTAACAATGTCACTCTCTAGCCAGGTTTTCTGCGGACCACCTGTGCTGTGTATGTGATGTGGAGTCTAAGGGGCCCCTCTGACATGCAGTGCAGGTGTGTGATGGGAGTTTGTTGAGGGTGTAGTAACACATTCATCTTTTTCCCACTCTGGTTTTCCCAGAGATTGCGGATACTGCGTCCCCACAACCCAGGTCCCCAGACGCTGCATCCTGTCCAGCAGTATAACCTGAATAACAGTGGAAACGAAGGAGCGGGGAGAGAGAGAGAGAGTGATTGTGGTTCAAGAGAACCTCTGTGCCCTGCCCGTATTCGCGACAATGTGCTAACCCTGCAAAATTCCTCCTGCACCATCTTATTGTGTTATGTGTGTGTGTGAATATACATATAGGCCTATGAGAAACCAGGGCTAGTTGTCACTTTCGACTCTGGTGAATATTTCTCAAGGTATAGTCTTATTTTTGAAAGTCAATTTCTGTACAAGTACATAGGCCTACTGTAGGCCAAAACAAGTCTTGGGTATAAAAAAACCCCTATTGAGGTGGGCTATATGACCAAAATCTTATATCACAATATGAGTAGCCTAATTTAATGTAGTGTAATGACATTGCAATTTTTTTTTATGGTATCAAAATTTTGATATTATTGAAATTTCATAATTGTTGTCACCATTTTCAATATGATCTATTTTTAGAGTTTACATCAAGAAAACAAATGCTGTCTTATAAGCGAAGTCACTGAAGTGAATCAATGGTTCTGTAAGAAAAATATCCATATTTAAAACTTTTGTTTTAAGTTAAATATCTAGCTTCTGCCAGACCGCCTTCCGTATTCAACTTACGAGAAAGGCTGCGTCCGAAACCTGGAAAATGCTGCCTTCGGAGGACACATTTCAAGGCAGGAAGGCACCAAGGCACGTCCGAATCTAATGTCAGCTTCACTTCCTGTCTCCAGAGATACCTTCATCTGATCGATTTTTGAAGGCAGCATAGATGTATCCTTCGCTGCCTTTGATATCCCACAATCCTGTGCTTTCCATTCTGTGAGAGTTGAGCTGGGAAAAAAAAGATTTGTCGTCTGAAAGTTGCGTTTGCTGGTCAGTTTGTGTGTAAATGTACGATTTTTACCAACATTTTCTACTTCTGATGTAATTTCTAGCGAGAAATTGCTAATGTAGTAATTAAATATTTGTTTAGTTCTCACCAAAGCTCTTTCTAATTTGCTGGAGATCATTAAACGGTTACACTGCCAAAGAAGTCTGTCCGAAATTAGTTTTGTGAGGTGCCTTCATGCACAAACGTTGCCTTGCAAGCCATTGTCTGATAAGGCAACGAGGCAATGAGTCAGCTGCCTAGGTTTTCAGACGAAGCCAAAGTGTAAAGCATCCCCCAGACAGTTCAAAATGCTTACACTACGTCCGACGTCATACGTCGTGCCAGTTACGCTTTTTTTCCGTAAGTTGGAAGGCAGTCTGGCGGAAGCTAGATTTTACTTTGTTTTAAAAAAAATGTTAAAGGTCTTTATTAACCCCTCGGAGCCGCGTGGAGTATGTTTATAATGGATGGATCACTTTTTTGAGCTTCAAACTCAATGGACCCTGTCACTGCCATTATAAAGTGTGGAAGCGTCAGGATATTTATTAATATAACTCCGATTGTGTTCACCAGAAGGAAGAAAGTCATATAGGCTACACCGATGGCTTGAGGGTGAGTTAATCATGGGATAATTTTCATTTTAAAGTGAATAATCCTTTAAAGTTAACGACTCCATGCTAACTTACAAACCTAAATAGCTAACGTTAACTGTTCTCACATCATGTAGGCTAACAACGTAACACCGTGACGACCGTAACATGAGACCTCTTCCACTTGCATTGTGATCTGTAAACCCTCTCTTCCAAATTAATCTTGTTACCCACCATTTTTATTATAAACATGGCATTAAAACTAATAAATCATACCTGTCACAGCAGTAGTTGTCCCCGCCACCATGTTTATGACACGCCAATCTCGGGAATATGGGTATCAAAATTATGATGCCTTCACGTGCTATCTGTAATTTCCTTATTCCTACTTTAGAAGTCGTGATTACATTGCATTCAAATGCTTTGTTGTCGGAGTGAACAGGAATCACTGTGGACACCAGGTGGACACCAGGTTATTCTTGCCTATCTTTTGGGAAAATCGTATTAAAACCAACATCATATGTAGTCTCCCATGCACCGGCAACCATATAAACATTCCAGATAGTCTGCTTTCTGCTGATTCTTTAATTTCAGTCAAATGCAGGCTATTTTCGCTGTGTACCAAACATACAATACGCTTCATATGATTACTCTTACATGTAAATATGCACTAATGTCAAGACAAGACAACCTAGCTGTTTTGGGGGGGTGGGGGGAACAATAAAACCATACCTGCCACAGCAGTCTAGTTCTCCCCGCCACCATGTTTAAAGTTTATGACACGCCCATCTCGGGAATTGGGGTATCAAAATTATTTCCAAACTTCCCAGTGGTAAACACGACATCAGAGGGCTTTCATGTACACTTTTTACCTAGAAAACTCGTATTTACGATAATTCTGATATCACATGAAGGCAGCATAAGCCACGGACCCTTGTCTCTCCCAAAAATAAGGCCATGTCCACACGAAGCCAGAACTTTCCCTATCCGATCTTTTTTTTCCCCTCGTTTCAAGAAATATCTGCATACACACGAGAGCATGAAAACGGCTCAAAACTATGTAGTATACATGCCAGGCCAGTATGTGGCACTGTAATTCTGCTACAGAAATACACTAAAAACGGAGAAGAAGAGTTGTGGCTAGAAGGGGTACGGCAACAGTCGGAGGTGAGGTAAAATCTCACAATAAAATAACAATAAATAAATTTGCTACTTACCAGATGTGTTTTATTAACGCATACACCTACCCCAACCCTAAACATACCCTTACAATAATGCAAATACAGTAATTAAACAACGCAGTATTGATGTGCGCATGCCCAGTGCCCGTAGTTGTATTCCTTCTAGTCTTCCCCGCGCAGGACGTGGTGTGATGACATCCCCGTTTCACAAAATATACGGATTGGCTGTATACACGAAACCGCAAAGGTGTCGTTTTCAGATTTATCCAAAATAGCGGTTTCAGTCTCCCGAAACGCCGGATCCATGTGGACGAAACACAGAGGCGTAGCAAGCTTTTCAAAAGTGTGGGGGATGGATGTGGTTTGTTTGTTAACAATGAAAACGATGAATACAATGACAGAAGGGTACAAAAGGTATAACATACAAGATATATAATATATATATTATACATAACTCGGTGTTTGGTTGGGTTCTGATGGCTAGTCACATCAGTTTTTTGCTATTCTATTCTTAGGCGACGGGAACAGAAAGAGGTTAAGGAGAAAAAAATGCGCATTAGCACGCGAATAACCGGCAAGGCTTTAAAACAAATAATGAACTTTCGTGATTGTGAATAACTATAGTGTTCTGTGAATATAACTCTCTGACACCAGCATTGCAAGCGTGTCTAGCACTGTGTATAGTGATTGGATATTTGCTCATATCAGCGCATAGACTCACAGGCACACTGCAAAAACAAAACAAAAAAACAATGCAATTCACAAGCGTGTATTGAACCGTGAATGCCGTACCAAACGGTTTAATATTATAATGAGAATTGTGGCATCCCTAAAGCGTTTGTGCAAAACTGCAGAAAAAGTGTGGGTGTTGAACCCTCTCACCGGGAAAAGTGTGGGTCCCCACGGGTGCGACGCCCCTGACGAAACGCCAATACGATAAAAAATGTATACGTATACAGTGATACGAGTCTCCGTGTGGACGGGCCCTAAGACCATCCTCTAAAATCTCTGCGTTAGTGGTTGACCAATTTCTACCGGTTAATTGACCTATTGGTAAGCCCCGCCCCATTTAGTTACTGTTGTTAACTCGGACAAACAAACGGAGTTGCTAAGAGTCTTACAATGACAGCAGTCTAGTGAATTGCCCACCCCTACTATAGAGGGTATGCATCGATGTCAATTTCCCTGCTGGGCCTGGTTTTGGGTGTTTTTCGCTGCATTCATGCTGTAAACCAATGCTGGCCCGCAGTCTTTTTGCCACTCAGTGGGCATAACCGCAGTCACTCCAGCTGACGATGACGTCACGTGCATACCCATATATATCACGTGCATAATGAGCAATTTCTTAGGCCCCTTAGCGGTTCTAAATTCACTGTAAACGGGCTGAATGCTTTAATCTGATTGGTTGAGCAACTTTCTAAGGTGTGCAATTATATGAAACGCACAGCTAAAGTAGTTCCAGGCATATGTATACGTAGATGCCACATTCGACTCTAGACACGTTTTTACTTTTACTAACTTTTTAATGTTGTGCTAGCTGACGCCTTCGTCTTGTTGTATTGTGTTAGTTTAGCAAAATCATCAGCTGAAGTTGATATATATATATACATGCATCTATTATGTATGCAGACACTCAGTTAACTTGCTCTCGAATGTTCATGGACCGACTTTGACCTTTCCAATATGGTGGATGGATTACGTATAGAGGGTATGCACGTGACGTCACCGTCAGCTGGAGTGACTGCGGTTACGCCCACTGAGAGGCAGCATTGGTTTTCAGCGTGAATGCCGCGAAAAACACACAAAACAAGACCCAGCACCCGAGGAGGGGTCAGGGGAAGGCATGGCCATGGACCACATGAAAATCCCTCCCTGTGCCCCCTTCCGAACAGAGGGAGACGGATTTGAAAATAGCATGTCATTTTTGGTGAGTAATGTAGCCAATCACAGACATGTTTGTTGATTTCTACAATTTTGTCCAGGTGAGTTATGCACACGCGCTAATCCTCTCTAAGAGTAGACATTATGTAAATAAGAGATTCATTGTGTAGTCCGCTTCACTGATTAATACTGTATAACGGAACTGTGTGAGATCGCGTTCATTGAATGAGTGACAGCTTTTATTGATTATAAAGGGAGCGATGTTTGCGCGCTGTCTGTGCAATATAAAAAATAATAATTCATAGGCCTATGGTATATTCAAAATTTGAATAAAACTTTTGTTTTCCATTCTTGACAAGCATCCACATACACGCTTCAAAACATAGGCCCATATCCGCATAGATGCTTGTCTGGCTATTACCAGACCAAGCTCAATTTAAGATTGAACATTGTCTGGGGAGTCTGCTATGTATTTTCTACTGCACAAGAGGCGAGATAAACGAGCATAATTCAAATGACTCTGTATGCAATTGGATAATCCTTCAACCAATCAGACCACAAGAGGCATGATCAACGGGCAACGACCCATCGCTTCTCTATCCGTCATCGTGTTAAACCCGCCAATAGCGCGCCAGGGGGATAAGCCAGTCTGTGATTGGTTCCCGCAAAAGTGTAACAGAAGCAAATTAATGTACAGGTTTCCAGACTGAGTTGCAGGGCGAAATCAAATCGCCGGCAGATCAGGCTGGGTTTACCCAGTCTACATACATGCGGGATTCATTCTCGAAATTGTGATGACTGACAGAGATAAATATTTATGTATCGAAATCAGGCACATATAAATGTCAGGAAACACAATTCCTGGCTGCATGTCAATATCCATGGATCACTGGATCTTTGGTAAGTTGAAAGGAAGACTATAGAGTCCAACCTTTAGTTAAACTGATAATCATTTGCTCTACTCGCTCTTCTACCACACAGTCCGGCTGAGGGGGTGTGTTCCGGCGGGAAAGTAATGTCGATGCATACCCTCTATTAGCAGCCTATTGAAACTGTCGCTAATGAGGCATCTACGTATGTGTTTATATCTATGGTTCCAGGCAGGTCTTGACCATATTACATGTCCATATCACTTCGCCAAATGATTTCAGTTATTTTAAAGGTCCTTACAGCCTACAACAGCAAAATAACCAAAACCCACAATGGCACGAGGAAGCAAACATATTAAGCAATAGGAAAAAGATTACAAATTATTTCCATGTTTTTGCCACAAACTCTCTCCCACTCAAACGTGTTGTCAGCGCTGCTCTGACAATTTTATCAGTAAAATAGTCTAGCAACATAAAATCGTAATGGTATTTCTCACTAGCGAGGTAATAATGGCGCTGTTCTTGAAGCAGGTAAACTCACAGTTTCGCTATTAGTAGAGACGCTGCTGCCGAACACTGATCGAGAGATGCACAGACTCAGGTAGTTCACACACGCTTAACCCTCCCCTCCTGTCCTTCCCTAATTTAAGAGGGATTTGAACTGTTTTAATGAAATCGCTGCTAGAGAAAAACACGTTTGTCTCATTGGCCTTTTTATTCAAAACCTACACTCTACATTGCTAGTGCGTGTGTAACTCAGACTGTGCATCTTGACTATAAAATCTTGTGCATAAAACAACAGGTAGGCCTATAGTAGATTGATGCAAGAGTCTGCTCTCTCACACTGTTTGCGTGCACCCAGTCCTAACCGTGCCAATCAAGCAGCACCTGAGGACAAAAGAGAGAGAAGCCCCTATTCACAGCCTTGTAGGGTGCTTCCTCAGTGGAAGAGGGGAAAGCAGTGTACTGTGAGAACATTTTCTCTCTTCCTCTCACCGTGTGGGAAAACTCCTCTGCCCCTCTCACACATCAAGCCGGACAGGGACTCACTCATTTATTCGTCCTTTATTAAATGAGACCATGGACACATCAGTTACAATAACACAGAACTGAACAATGCTCTCAAGGGCCTGTTGTTTAGCCCTGGCTTCCAGGACTGCTTTATACATGGTACTTCCTCTGTGGAATCGGTTTTTGTCAGGAGTTGGTGGTCTGAAAAGACATGTCCTTGGCACTGGAGCCATATCCTACAGTAAAAAGACATGCCAGGACTGATACAATGATCAATGAACGGCTCATTCTCCTAGATTTGTGTCCTGTTTGTGTTCCTAAGAATTACCTGTAATTCATAGACAATCACATATTTACATATCATTTGATAGAGTATTGTTTTTAATTGGGCAATATGCATGTACAATTTTTATAGGCTTTGGAATTAGGCCTATATATATCAGCTTTTTTTTATGTTTTTCTGAAATGCTTGGTGCAGTTTTCTTTTCTTTTTGTGAGAAAATGCAGAAATTGTCACTTTCTGTTCAACCCTGTGCTGTTATATTTATAATAATGGTTTGATCTTTCTGACATATTGACCTTTTAAATGAATACTATTTTTCATTTTATTTATATCATTATATTTCATTATATTATATTAGTGACTGCAAAAATTTTGTTTAGTGATATTTGCAAAGTCTTGCAGTACAGTTTGCATTATAATTTATATACTGCAGTGTATATACAAGATATATCAATTATAATGTATACTGTGCACTGTTAAAAAAAATCTCCCATTTCAACATAAAAAATTAAGTTCAGTTGCTGCCTAAATTAAGTAGAATCAAATTGGCAGTACACTTCAACTTAAATTATATAACATTTGAGTTTAATCTGGTATAAATTATTTTAAAAAGTTGAATTGTTTGAATTATTTTTGATGAGTTAATGTAAAACATATGTAATGACTTGTTGATCATATAACTTATTACACTAATGTATAAAAAAAATCCAAAAATGCTGTCTGTAGCAACATTAGGATAATATTTGCAGAATCAAAGATTAAAACATATATTAAAAATATGAAGAGAAAGAGTTAAATTACACTTAATAATCTTCATTTTTGAACAATTGGTCTGAATGCTTGGTGTTTAATACAGTACTGAAAAAGACAAGTGTCCTCTTTTACACTTGTAATTGAATCCACCTGCGTATATGCGAGGCAGGAAGTCCTGGCACACAGCTTTAAATGTCTCTTCTCCTGACCGACAGGCTGGCACACTTGTTTTTCATGGAACATCTGGAAGCATGAGAGTGTGGAGTCCCACTAAGCGGGTCTTTGCAGCTGGCTACAGGCACAACACTCAAAGGTAAACAGGGAAAAACAGGGAAAAACCCCTCGCATTATCCTCCGGAATAGATGTCTGTATATCCCCGAGTTGAGGGTGGAAATAGCCCCCCTGTCAGGAGCAGGTGCTTCCTCCAGCAAGTCTTCTTATTTATCCACATTTACAGCCATGTTTGGGCAACCATGGACACCAGCTTAAGTCTCTTAACAACAGGTGGACGAATGAATGTGTTCTGAATTCATGAAAAGGGGAATCTCAAAGTAACTCCAGCTATTCCTCATCTGGCTTTCTATCTTTCTATTTGTTTGGTAATCTGGCAGATTTGATCCCTGCAAGAAGCAGTGAGCTTCAGTATCAATGTATGCTTGACTTCTGGAGGGACACATTGGTCTGTCATCAGGGTCGCGATTCTAGGATTTTTATTTTAGCAGGGCTCAGCCCCCAGTCAGGGTATGACAAAAATGGTAACACTTTAGTTTAGGGTCCAATTCTCATTATTAACTAGTATCTTATTAGCATAAATATTAGTATAATGGCTGTTTATTGTACTTATAAAGCAAATATTAATGCCTTATTCTGCATGATCATATTGTACATCCCTTAATCATACCCAGGAATGTAGGCAGGTTTATAATCACTGCGATCCCAAGTGTGAGGTAGTTAGAGGGGTTGAGAACATTTTGATTTCTATGATCTACTTATGTGCATTTTAAGATGTTCAGAAGGCCAAAAAATTAGATAACAATAGCTTGAAAATCATGTCAGTGGGCAGATTTGACTGATATAGTTTTTACATTTTCGTCAGTGAAAAAAGTAAACATATGTTTAACTGATATTTATATGTTTTATGAATCATTTTTGTAGACATGTTAATTTACTGAAAGCTACCAAGAAAGCTAGGTAACTAAATGTACTAAAATTAATTCACAATATGCACACATTCATTACTAATCTTATGCCCAATACAAGCTGAAAAAATAGAAGTTTTTTTTAATTTACTGAAGGCTACAAATGGAGTTATATTTATTTACGATATGCACACATTCATTATTAGGGGCCAAGCACCAAAGGAAAACCTATTGAAACCGTTAGCGTTCCTATTCTTCTTCTTCTTCTTCTGCTTCTTCTTCTTCCTATGGCAGCCCATAGAACCACTTGCGGGAAAGTTATGAAATTTGGCACATTCATAGAGGACAGTCTGAAGTGTCAACATAGCAAATTTGGAGTCTCTAACTCAATCCCTCTAGCGCCACCACCTGTCCAAAGTTTGACTAATGTTTATGCTAATAACTTTTGAACCATAAGGGCTAGAAACAAAATTCCTCTGATTCCGTGGCTCAAGACGATTCGATCGCACCCTATGACGTCATTTTCCGTCCTGAAAATTTTCTCACCATTTAGAATTTTCCGAAAAACCTACTTTTGCGAACTCGTCCTAGACGGTTCATCCGATTTGCACGAAAATTTAACCAGATCATCTTCAGACCATGCTGACAAATGCTGGAATTCAAGTGCATTCGTCACATTGTTTTCGATAAACACGCAAACAAATTTTACGTAACGCTTCAGAAAACACACTTAAGGTAATATCTCCGCAACGCTTCATCGTATTCAAACCAAACTTGGTACATGTCATCACAAGCATGACCTGAGGCAACATGCAGCGTTTCGGCGCAGCGCCACCTACTGGGCCGGAGATACAAAAAATGGCTGTTTTTGCTTATAACTTTTGAACCGTTTGATCAAAAAGTGGTCTCGTTAGATTCAGGACGGCATGCCGAGTCGACTGATATCCAATTTTACCAAATCGGCCATTTTGGCTTTCGGCCATTTTTAATTATGTGCTAAAATGCTGTATTTTATGAACACATTAACGGATTGTTACGAAACTCGGTATAGGTCATCAGCATAATGCCTTGAAGGAGCCTGAGAAGTTTTGAAACAGCGCCACCTAGTGGATAATAATTTTTTAACTTTGGGTGGCATTGACTTATTTTCATGGGGAAATGAAAATTTTTTATTCTCCTGAATCCTTGCCGAGTCCAACGATACCAGACTTGCCAGGTTTCGGCATATGGTTTGTGCAGCGCGATAATTTAGTGCTTAAAAAATGTTAGCTGATATCTTCAAAACCGCAAGTCCGATCGAGACGAAACCAGCGTCAGAAGTTCGAAAACATAGGTCAATATCTATTTGTTAATGCCCACATGTCAAAATATTGATAATAAGGGGGTGTAAAATCCAATCAAAGTCAGGTGTCAGTCATTTTCCATGTGTTTTTTCATATAAATGTCTATAACTCCAAAACGAAATGAGATAGTTTCACCAAAATTGACACATACATGTATGAGCTCACTCCGAGGACACATAAAAAAAGGTAGGATTGTGCCACTTGGTGGCGCTATAATAGAACAAAACATGAAATTCCCATTGACTAGAATGCAGTATTATGATATAAAATGCTATGCTTTACAAATGAATTGGTGTATCATTACGAAACTTGGTATTTGCCATCAGCACCATGCCTTTAAGGTACTTAAACGGTTTCAAAACAGCACTGCCATGTGGTCCATACTTATAATGAAAAGGCCTCTTGAGGTTATATCTCTGCAATGACATTGACACTATATTGACACCCTGCTTTGATATATTGACACCAATCTTTGCATGTGTCATTGTTCCCTTATTCTGACCACACCACATCAATTTCGTAACTGTGCCACCTATTGGTTGAAAGTGATAAATCATTATTATTGACTGTATTTATCATTTTACAGCTATTTTGCCTAAAATCACCTTAATAGGTCTTTAATTTCTCATTGCTGCAGTTGATCTGACACTGCCAGCCATTTTGGCATGTCTTGTCTTCTTCTTTGCGCTTGGCCCCGCTAATGGCTGCTTGCAGCTATATTTACTCTTATGCTTAATCTGATGAAAACGGCTTTGTTAATATTTTTTGTTTGTTAATTATATTATAAATTACATTACATAGGCCTATTTCAATTCAAAGTGGCGGAATTAGACAAACATTTATTAATTTGCCTGAATAATTTTGTCATTTGTTTAGCATTTCTGACTTAAAGAAGCAGCTGTCAAATATGACATTTTTAGTTTTTTTTTGTCAGTCTATATTTTAGATATTTACATAATCTTGCACTTGACGTCGAGTCGTGCGGCAAAAATGTGCGCTCGGCCTCAGCAGCGTCTGTGAACATAAAGCCCGCCTACTCTGATTTGATTGGTTTTCTCAAATTTGACATTGACGAGCGGTGACAGACCAATAAACGCACACACCTCCGCTTCTGACGTGCGCTCTACCCGGCGGCGCTGCAGATTGAAGAACACGATGAAGCCCCCCTAGAAAGGGCCTAGTGACGCCCATGTCTGTCATCACTTTTTGATTACAATGCATTAAATAGTATTACCATTTTCCTCATACAGGCTAAACGACTACCTATTTGAAGGGGACCTATTATGCAAAATTCACTTTCATAAGGTGTTTGAACACAGATGCGTGTCCACATGTGTGTGTAAACAGCCAGTCTAAAATGGTAAAAATCCACCCAGTACTTTTTTATAATCCCCATCAATCATTATCAATCTCTTATTACGTGCTGTTTCATATTCCCCCTACTCCTAGGTAAACCCCGCCCATGGCTGTCGATGATCTGCCCTTTTAGCATAGACACACCCCTGAGAAGCACAGAGACTGCCATTTCTGTTTACTTGTTGTATTAGCTTAGCCTGGTTTTACCCAAGGGGGTAATCCAGCCCCCGGAAAGCGTACCTTCCATAGGGGCAGCCATTGCTAACCAAGCCATCACCTGCTTTTAGCATCCCATTGACTCCCATTCATTTTGGCCTCACTTTGACAGCGAATAACTTTACATCTGAGGCGTTTAAAGACTCAATTTGTCCATTGTTTATTTATAAACAAACACGACAATGTATAAAATGCTCCATTACCTTGTATCTTACACTATCGCCCTGTAGAAGGCGTTTTTTGTAAAAAAAAAAAAAATAGGCTAACGATTGCGTCATGCTGTACCGTATAGACAGGAGGAGAGGCTCGCAGCAATCTTTTACTGTCTATAAGGCAATCGGAGGGGGGGGGGGTCTCTTGGAGGCATAAACGCTGATGTCGCAAATCCTGCTTCATTCATCAAAAGTTGCTCCTGCTCACTCGCTCCGTCTCTGCAAGATTCGGTGATTCAGATTTCACTTTGCACAACTACTAGAAGACTTACAACTGTCAGACAGGCTGCTCACGTCACATCTACGTCGTCAAGCTCAGTCTGAGGCTGCGCAGTTAGTGTTGTGGTCGAGTCACCAACTGTCAAGTCCGAGTCGAGTCTCAAGTCCCAGTGTTCCGAGTCCGAGTCCAAGTCCGAGTCACCAAAGAAGAGTCTGAGTCGAGTCCAAGTCGAGTCACCATTACCTGAGTTTGAGTCCGAGTCGAGTCCCGTGTTCGAGAATACAGAAAAAATACAGAAAAAAAATTAATATTGGGATATATTATTACAATTTACAATATTTGGTTTTCAATTTATTATACTTTAAATTATCATTTATTTCTGTGATGCAAAGCAGAACTGTTTCCAACACTCATAATAAATCAGAATATTAGAATGATTTCTGAAGGATCATGTGACACTGAAGACTGGAGTAATGATCCTGAAAATTCTGCTTTGCATCAGAGAAATAAATTATAATTTAAAGTATAATAAATTGAAAACCAAATATTTTAAATTGTAATAATATATCACAATATTATTTTTTTCCCCCTGTATTTTTGATCAAACAAATCCAGGCTTGATGAGCAGAAGAAATTACTTTCAAAAACATTACAAATAGTAATGTGTCCAAACTTTTGGCCTGTAGTGTATGTCATGTCGGCAAATATATTTGAAAGGATTGTTTATTGCTGCTTCCATAGACACCATTGTGTATTTTACAAACTATAAATGTATTGTTTTGCTATAAATGATATGTATTTAAATATCTGAAATCTAAAATAAACATAAGCGGGATAAAGCGCTGAGTCTGTCTTTGGCTCAGCGCCAGACATTGCAGAAAGCACAGTTTGAATCTGGCAGTTATTGTCACGTCACTGTACATTCGCTTCACTGTACATAGACATCGCTGACGTCTGATGCCAAATAGGCAGACATCGCCCAACCCTAGCTTCCTCTGTTTATTATCATATATGCATTAGGCAATAATAGTTTTTTTAAAGCTAATGTTAGCCAATGGAAAGCATTTTACTTACTTTTCTGGGTGCATCCGTGACAGATGTCTGTTAAAGTTTGAAGTTATCCCAGTCTTTTCCTCAATTGTGCGATTACACACACAACATTTAGCGCTGCTCTTTTCAGCATTAGATGCAAAATCCGTGTAGGCAAACTTCACGACAAATGTCAACATTTAGCCCGCGAATAATGCACAAGAATGCGGCGTAAAGTGAGTGACGTCAGTCAGTGAGTGTGTTGTCAAGCAAGGAGAGCGAGCGGTAGCAGTGTCTGTGAGGGAAAAAATAGGGTCTTGGGAGCCCGAAACATGAAAAGTGTAACAACTTATATCAAATTTTGAGAACCTATTTAGTCAGAAACAACGTAATTAATTTGATGAATGCTCAAGTGCGATTTTATATATCCTCGAGACTCGAGTCCAAGTACGAGTCATCAGTCCGCGAGTCCAAGTCAAGTCACGAGTCCAGAGAACGGAGTCTCGAGTCGGACTCGAGTCCAGAGAATAAGGACTCGAGTCGGACTCGAGTCCGAGTCCAGGACTCGAGTACTCCATCACTGGCGCAGTACGCTCAGCCATCAGGAAGTGAGTGCTTCTAACTGACTTCAATTTTCTCCGTTGAAGTCTATGGGGTCGCTGTGTCCATTTCTTTTACTGTCTATGGTCTTACCAGACTCTCGTACATTTAATTTGTACATAGTACTGAAGGAAAATGAAAATTGAGCGGAAGTACGTAGGAGGGCGGAGCCAGGCTAGTATCAGCTAGCTAGAGTATTACAATGTCTATGCCAAAAACATTACAAGTGTTCTGTTGTTGGATGTACCAAGGAACATACAAGTCTCCATAGACTCCCAGCATCCGCGCCACTGAGCACACCATGGTTGAATTAAATTTTTTAATGAAATGTGCCGAAGAATGTCGGCAAAATTTTATATATTTGCACAAATCATTTTACGCAGAACTGCTTCAGCAACGAGGGTCAGTCCAACGCTGGATTTGCGGAAAAGTTGTTTCTGAAGGATGGGTCAATACTATTTGTGCTCTAACTTCATATCCAGAACAAGTAAGGATGGATAAAGTTACCATAGTCTCTGACTGTATTCACAGAGACATGACTGACTGATTCATGTCGTTTTATCCTGAAAACGCTCACCATCTGCATAGTTCAAAAACACACATTTATTATATATCGTATAGTCAGGTGACATATTTTTTGTTTTCACGAGCGCCTATACAACAATTGAATTGAATTTGTGATTTGAATCAACGTAACTCCACAACAACTAGTGTTACATAAATGTCAGTCTAAAAGTTGCAACCTCTTCCTAAGCCTCTCAGTGTCCGACTCCGGTTCAAACATGTAAGGCTGTACTCCACAACTGGTTATTTTGACTGAGTGAGATTCGTTTTGTTGTTGACGGAGTATCCGAAGCTCGTATAAATGATCCTTCCTCTTCTGGACAGCAGCTCATTTGTATTTAAAGGGACACACACAAAAACAGCGTTTTTGCTCACACCCAAATAAGGGCAAATTTGACAAGCTATAATAAATGATCTGGTGGGGATTTTGAGCTGAAACATAATATGGCCCCTTTGAATGTATTTAGACCCCAAAAATAAAAAAAGGGAATAATTGTGCCAAGTTCTCAGAAATGTGCTTCTTGAATTCCTGTTGTTTTCACGTGGTTGTAAAGAACGTTTTCAACAAAAGGTTAAATTTTCTTAGAATTTCACCTTAAATTTACAACCTGAAAGGTCAAATTATCTGCCATTTTAATAGACTTTTTGACATTCAGACATAGTCACGAGTCTACAGGGGTCCTATATATGATATAATTTCTTGATTTATGATTTTTTTCCCCCAATTTATGACAATGTATGAAAAAGCAATAACCTTCTGTATTCCCTCTGTACTGACATGCAAACATAATTATGTACATTCTTCCACTGGTCCGTCTTTACATGATGCTAAAATGCAAACGGTCTCATCGTCTCTCTCTGTAAAGAGATGGAATGCACTCTAGGATATTGTGAGAACTTGTGAGATTAGACAGCTGTGTTTTGTCGGCTGCTTCAGCCCCGCCTTCGAGTGTGGCACTCGGTCGATGGGAGTGACACCAATTATTTATGTCACATTCCCTCCGGAAGCAGAGGATGGAAACTCAACAAGAGAGGACCATCCATCAGACTTGTCCAATGGGGCTGTATACCTATGACTCCATCGCTGCGAAGGCAGGGAATGAAGTCTCTTAGGACGATTTCAAATAACCAGCCACACACTTACCCTGTCAGAAAGAGACAGTAATTAAAAGTCCCAGAATATACATACCATTTAGTCTGCAAATATCAATTTTTAAACTAATGGATTGGAAAGGTGACGCCATTTTAGGGGGCGTTAACTTGAGTAATTGGAGTTGTCGTGGAATCCTTGGGCTCTGCCCCTGTTCGGTGAACTGGCCGGCCTGTTAAAACCACAGCAAAGTTAAGGAGGAAAAAACAAAATGCAGGTTGTTCAGATGTCTCACTGGCTGGGAATTGACTCTTAACTAGGTGGTTGATGGATGAGGTGGGTCAGGTTATTAATAGTTTGCTGATTTTCACCTTCAATATTTTCAGAGGGCATTTTTTATTGTGTCATGAATGTCATGGTATGATCTATTGAAGGTTCAGAGACAAAGTCAGCTCCCTTGAAATAATTTTCCTTATTCAAAACTTCTGAAAGGCACAGTGACCAAAGCAACAGGCTTGTGAGTGGACAGCAGAAGTGTAGGCTGGTGTCTGTCATAGGACATATGCATTTACTGGAAGAAAAAATATGTTAAGTGACAATAGTTACACACAGAGAGAGAGATTAGAATACGAATGAAAGAGTAAAGTCTATTTCACCATTTTACAGAATACTTACAGAATCTTTCAGGCTTGGTAGGTCAAACGTATAAGTATGGCTGACATTTCAACAGGGTGTCATTAGTGCGTAATGCTTCAGCCACACGTTGACTTAAATAACAATGACCCTATAATTCGATTAAGCAACTTCCCTCTGGAAGGATTCTATATGTAGACATGTAAAGAACATCCTAGAGATTTAGACCTTCTAAAACTGGAAAATGTTCTTTTTTTAGAAATCAACCTTTCGTTTGACAAATAGCCACTCATCTGCTCATTGTCATTTGAAAGGTAAACAACAATAAATAATTATACAAAAGATGTCTTAATTTTAGAACAAAAAGTGTACTGTTTACACCGACAGTAACATGCAGATGATGCATCAGAGATTAGCCTTTCAATGCAGGAAATTAACAAAAGCCCAACCTTAATAGTTTCAAGAACTCTTTTAAAACCAAAATGATGCATTTTAGCAAACAAGTCATATTTAAAAAGCTGTAAGGCGCTTTTCAAGCTTTTTGATTAATTTCTCAAGTCAACTAAGTAAATAAATAAACATTTGAGCTTAAATATTTTTATTTTAGACAGGAATTTTTTACATTCAAGTAACAAGGAATTGATCATATTTAAGTTAACCATTACCATCTGGCCAGCAGAAAAGAAACTGCAATGAAGGAACTACATTTGCATGGCAATCACTTCACTTTAAAGTTTTGTGAACAAAACTTGAACATATAATCCTTTAGATGTACAATCCTTTGTGTGCTGTGGCAAAACCTCTAAGGCATGTGTGCAACTCGATCCTTATAATACACAATATGCTGTAATATGGGTGATTTTTTTGTGATGTCAATCCTGTACATCTGCATTTAGTGCACTCACTTTAAAAGTAAGAATTACTGTACATATTCTGACTAAGCCCGATGGTGGACTTTTGTTATGTGATTTAGCAGGGATAAAAATGTTTTTCCTTTACCTTTTATAATGATCTCCCACAAGTAACCTACAAGTAAATGAGATCATTAATACAATACACATTCATTCTCATGCACTTCCCTTACATGTCACCATGATATGTGATTTTCCATTTACAGTGTATTTAAATAAAGGGGCATCTTAATACATTTGTATAGCAGCACACACATATATGATACATTTATAATCCTTCATCAGCAGTCCTATATGGCTAAGGCTTAAAACCAAGTGTTTTATATAAATAACTGCAATTAAATATGTTGTCTTGACATAAATGTAGTAACATTCTAAACAATTATCTTACCATCAAGCCAGAAGAGCTTTCTGTGCCGTTCAAGTTTCAGAAATTCCCTTTTTACAGTACCTGAGCAGTAATGCTGTGCATTTGCATATATAATCTGCATATACAATGGAATCATAAGTAAAGTGCATTTTTTTAATTAATAAAATAATACTTTATATTATATTAATAATCAAAATAAGGGATCCAAAGGGCTATTAAGATTTATAAGGTCTAAGTATAATAGAGAAATAACCTATCTGGAACTATTTTATCTTTGGTTTTGATGTTGAGGAATGATTCTACCAGTTGGCTTTCAGATGATTTGAACCTTTCTGATTTTTTGTCTGTTCCTCCTGAACTTCTTCGAAGGAACCTGGCTGAGATTCCAGGGATGACTTTGTCATCTGCTTTTGCAAGGCATTTTCAGATGATTCCCATTCACTGTCATTTGAATCATCATTAGTCTCATTTGTCTGGACCTCCGCTTCTTCTGCTGTATCCTCTGTAATATCTGAGAGTTTGCCCTTTTCCTTTTTATTCAACTCTTCGACCTCGTCTTTTTCCACACAAGAACTCTCTTCTGCATCATCACTCCCATCCTCTGCAGTCGCTTCGTCTTCAACTTCGTCTCCATGTTCATTATCACTCCTCTCTGGTTGTCCAGCGACTGAGAGTTGGAGGAATCTCAGAGCATGAACGATCATCTTGAAGTTTTTATGTGCAGTATTTTCCTGTGGTTTTCCCTCTGATCCAGAACACAAGTCCACGACTTGGCTGTGTTCATCTGTTTCTGAGTCTTCTCCATCAGCATCAGCCCCGTCCTCAGATTCTGAGTTGTGCTTTACCAAAACATTAAATGAAGTTGCCCCATCTGGTTTGTCATCTATTTGTTTCGGCTGTAACACAGGCTGTAAAGCTGGAGCATTGCCATCATGTTCCCCTTCATCTGTCTCCATATCTGGCTCTGTATCATCCTCAGCTTCATCACCAGCTTCAGCTGATTCACCATTGTTGGCCACAAGACCAACTTTATTTGAAATTATCTTCACATCATCATCTTTTCCCTTACATTCTTCACCTTTATCATCAACACTATCTACAACGACATCCCCCTGGTTCTTAAGAGGTGTTTCATCAAGACACTCAGTGTCCTCAAGGTTAGAAAGAATGTCTCCCTCCTCTGCTGCTTCACAGCTGACAGATTCCTCGTCTTCCTCAACGTCTGTTTGACCTTTGTCTGTCTCTTCTCCAGTTGTCTCATGATCAGGTGTTTGTTTTCGCTCTGCCAGTTCTACCTCAGCATTCATGTCTTCTGCTGTGGTGCCTTCTTCAACAGTAGCTTTCTCTTCAAACATCTCAGTTTCAGCTTCAGTCGTGCCTTCATCTGCTGTGTCCTCGTCACCTGTATCAGTCTCTCCTGCAGTTTTAGCTTCAGCACTCTGCCCACCTTCTACAGATTCATTCTCAGCCATCTCATGCTCTTCTACAGTGTCATCATTAGCAGTTTGATCATCATCTCCTGTATTGCCATCTTCATCAGTTTCAGCATCTTCTACAGATTCATTATTAGCAGATGTCTCACCCTCTGCAGTTTCATCTTCAGTTATTTCATCTTCACCAGCCGCTTGTCCATCTTCTACAGATTCACTTTTAGCAGCAGTATCACCATCTTCTGCAGTTTCATCTTCAGTTATTTTATCCTCTCCAGCAATTTCTGCTTCAGTAGTTTGTCCTTCTTCTGAAGTTTTATCTTTAGCTGTTTCACTGTCTTCAGCAGTTTCATCTTCTGCAGTTTCATTTTCAGCCGTCTCATCCTCTTCTGCAGTGTCTTCATTAACCGTCTCACCTTCTTTTCCAGTTTCATCTCCAGCAGTTTGTCCATCTTCTGCAGTTTCATTTTCAGTCGTCTCATGCTCTTCTGCAGTGTCGTCATTAACTGTCTCACTTTCTTCTCCAGTTTCATCTTCAGCAGTTTGTCCAATTTCTTCAGTTTCATTTTCAGCCACCTCATCCTCTTCTGCAGTGTCGTCATTAACTGTCTCACTTTCTTCTCCAGTTTCATCTTCAGCAGTTTGTCCAATTTCTTCAGTTTCATTTTCAACCACCTCATCCTCTTCTGCAGTGTCGTCATTAACTGTCTCACATTCTTCTCCAGTTTCATCTTCAGCAGTTTGTCCATCTTCTGCAGTTTCATTTTCAGCCACCTCATCCTCTTCTGCAGTGTCGTCATTAACTGTCTCACATTCTTCTCCAGTTTCATCTTCAACAGTTTGTCCATCTTCTGCAGTTTGATTTTCAACCACCTCATCCTCTTCTGCAGTGTTGTCATTAACTGTCTCACTTACTTCTCCAGTTTGTCCATCTTCTGCAGTTTCATTTTCAGCCGTCTCATGCTCTTCTGCAGTGTCGTCATTAACTGTCTCACTTTCTTCTCCAGTTTCATCTTCAGCAGTTTTTCCATCTTCTGCAGTTTCATTTTCAGTAGTCTCATGCTCTTCTGCAGTGTCGTCATTAACTGTCTCACTTACTTCTCCAGTTTCATCTTCAGCAGTTTGTCCATCTTCTACAGTTTCATTTTGAGACACCTCATCCTCTTCTGCAGTGTTTTCATTAACTGTCTCACTTTCTTCTCCAGTTTCATCTTCAGCAGTTTGTCCATCTTCTGCAGTTTCATTTTCAGCAGTCTCATGCTCTTCTGCAGTGTCGTCATTAACTGTCTCACTTTCTTCTCCAGTTTCATCTTCAGCAGTTTGTCCATCTTCTACAGTTTCATTTTGAGACACCTCGTCCTCTTCTGCAGTGTTTTCATTAACTGTCTCACTTTCTTCTCCAGTTTCATCTTCAGCAGTTTGTCCATCTTCTGCAGTTTCATTTTCAGCCACCTCATCCTCTTCTGCAGTCTCACCTTCTTTTCCAGTTTCATCTCCAGCCATGTCATCTTCTTCAGTGTCTAGCACTTCAGCAGTCTGCCCATTCTCTAAAGTCCCTTCGCCAGTGGTCTCACCCTCTTTAATAGATTCTGTTTTCGCAGTTTGCCTGTCTTCTGCGGTTTCATCAAAAGCTGTTTCATCCTGCTCTTCTGATTCTTCCTCAGTGTGTTCTTCAGTTGCTTCCTCAGCCTGCATTATATCATCAAATTCATTAATGTCATCATTTTCCACATCTTCATCTAATTCATCATTAATCTTAGAACTGCTTGCACTTTCTTTAAATGCCATTACATCAGAATCAGTCTCATCATTCTCCTCTTTCTCTTCATCTTGTTCTACAGCCTTATGTTGTGCTGTCTTAGTGTTTTCAGACATCTCAGCAATTTCCCCAACTTCATTCACATCTTTCCTTAAATGTTTGGATATATTTGATTGTTTCACAGAACAATCATCCACATAAGTGCTGGAGGCACTGTCTCTCTCTTCACCCTCCTCACTTTCTTGTTTTTCATATTCTTCGTTAATTTCTTGGGCAATGGAAGCAAGAATTTCTTTATCTGCCCCCTCTTTCTCATCCTCCTCTTTGACAGCCTCAAGCCCAACATTTTCTCCTTCCATCTTACTGGCTGTAGATTCAATGTTTTCATTGATGGGAGACGATTTCTTAATCTGGAGAATTCTTCTCAAATCAAAGTCCATCATCACAGGGGCAGAATTCAGCGGTTCCACAGGTAACACTTGTTTAGATTCAATTTTCTTTTTCAAGCATGTGTCACAAGGACAATATTCATCATCGCTACGTTGATCACTGAAATCAGTCCCTGTCATTGTGTACTCATCATCACTTTTAGCAGGTTGTGGATCAATTGATTGGTTGCGCATCACTTTCAGGCGCCTCCGCCTTTGCTCCGTTTGAATGGTAGATTCACGTGATATTGTGGTGAACCTTTTCGGTGGTCTTGGTCTTCCAGCTCTGCCTTGGATTTTTCTTAGTTCCCTGTCTATACTTGATTGTATCCGTCTGCTGACTTCATCTTGCAATTCACTTATCATGGCGTCAAGCTGCTCATTGTCATCCAGATTCCAACGGACTTTAAACTCAGCCATTGCATCAACATAATTTGTCATAAATTGTTTTTCTAATTTGTTCAATAAATTCAGAACCCATAGAGGATCAGGGTCTTGAGAAAGCCTTTTTGATAATTGACCTCTTGGTAGTGTTGGAGCACTCCCTGAACTTGTGTCCTCTTGATGGTCTGATTCAGTTTCCTTATTAGTATTATTCCCAGAACTCTTGTTTGATGAAAGAGGTGTTTCAACGAGTTCCCTTGGACTATCATTATTCCTGATAGTTTCGTCAGAGCCTCGGGCATCATCTTTTAGCTTCTCTTCAACTGTGTCCTTTGTCTCTCCTATATCTGGAGAGGCTGAATCATATTTTGATACTGGTGTTTCTGAAGCTTCCTCTTCCACTGTTTCATCAACTTCCTGTACCTTTGTCAGGATATCCAGGCCTTCACATTCTGTATTGATTTGGACTTGGGTGCCATCATTGACACTACTTTTCCCAGAACCTGTTGAGCCACTATTAACATCTACCCCTGAGGACGACCTGGCTTTGTATTCCTTGTCCGGACGCTTGTTTCTTTCCTCAGATGTCTTCTCGCTGTCTTTTGGGTCACAAAGCCAAAGGGACCTAAGCATGCTCATGAGCTCCTGGTATTTTTCTTTTTTACCATCTTCATCACTAGTACCAAAATCTAACAACTGAAGATTTGCCAAACAATCCAGAAGACCTTGCGCTGATGTACTGAGTTTACGTCCATATACAGGAGACACCTCTGGTAAGCTATTGCATCTGTCGAGTTTGGGGCTCAGCAAGACTTTCATCACCAGAACTGAGGAATCGAACATCTTCGGTTCATCCCCCCTCTGAGAGTGATCACCCTCAGCAACTTCAGGAGACTTTTTGTCAATAGCTCCCTCTGCATTCACCACATGAGCATCTTCCATCTTGTGCTGTGTTTCAAGCTTGGTTACGTCACGTTGCAAAGTTTCATGCACATCTCCTGAAGGCACATGTGATGTGCAGAGTGGCTCTATCAAATCAAAGTTGTCGTGGAAGTCATCGCCTAGATCACACAAGGTGGTGTCTGATGGGATTTTCCTCAGCCATTCATTTACCACCTCAGTTGGAGAGGCATTTGGCAGGCAAGAAGGACTCAGCTCAGACATGTCTTCATCCATCTTGTGGCAAGAAGAGTCACTTCCAATCCTTTTCCTACATTTGCTACTTTTTTCACTCTTAATGTCGCTGACATTCGTATCAGATCTACAAGATTCAGTTTTTTCTGCTGCTGCATTCAAATGGTCAGTATGTTCTTCTCTTGGGACTGGAGCAGGAACGGTCTGTGATATTCTATCATTGGAGCCGCCAAGTAAAATAACAGGTTTTTTGGATTTTTTGGGAGATTTTGGTGGGATAGGACTGAGTTGGTTTCCATAGGTAACAGATAAAGTCGCTGAACGACACTTGGGCGTATCCTCAACTTTCTGTGTTGACTTGGTGCTTAATTTATTGTTTCTTCCATTGACAACTGTAGCTTTAACATCATTCTTTTGACCATTTACTTTCAAATGAGATGATGATCTGGATATATTACTCTTTGGTCTGTCTGTCATTTCTGCAGTATTTTCTTCTTTTGTGTTAGATTTCTCAGAGTCTGAGATTGCTGAGGCACTTGAAATTTTTATTTTCTGTTGTGTAGAACTACATTTTGAACAGACACTTTGAGATTCATGGGTAACACCTGGACTTTCACTTTTATCTTGCCCTGTGATTTCAGTGTGTAGAGACATACCAGAAGCTTTGTTAGATGGACAGATCTCTTCGGTTAGAGAACTCTGCCTCACTGAACCATTGGCAGATGGTTGGCTATCAGATGAAGTATTTAAATTCTTTGTTTTGGAGGATTTATTGCTTGCTACATCATCTCTGTCCTGGTTTGTGTCTCTAGGAAATGTAGGGCTGCAATTAGAGGATTTGGACTTCGATTTACTAGAGACATTTGACTTAGCCGATGCAAAACTTGTAGGTCTTTCCTCTGGGGTCTGTGTTGTTTCACTTGTTATTCGTACTGGAGATTCTGATAAACACTTCACATCAGATCTACCACATATTTCAGTCTTTGATGAAGCAGATGTTCTTGAGGTCACTGAAACAGCGCCTTCATCTATTTCCTCAACATCATCAGCCTCATGGTCTTCAACTATCCCAATAGACACTGAGGTGCTTGTTGGTGTTAAGACTCTTTCAGAGGCGGAACTAACTGAGCTGATTTTGGACTTTGCTGACTTTTTAGAGAGAGGACTTGCAGGTACTTCTTCATGTTCAGAATCTTTTTCAGATGATGCCATTTGACTTGATGACTTATCTATTGCACCATATTTATTTGAGTTCTCCGCTTGAGATACTTTTGATTGATCAGACACTGGACTCTCACCTCTGTTTAATTCCATATCTACAGTGTGTGTGGCTATATCGACCTGACCCTCAGAAACCTTAGACTTCTTGGATCTTGTAGATACGTTTGACCTAACTGACAATTTGCTTGGTGATCTGTTTTCTTTTTTATCCACACCTGCTTTAGACACTTTAGATTCTGCAGATGCATTAGACAACACACTTGTCGATCTTCTGGCAGGCTCTTCAGTTTCTGAGAGGAGGGACTTTGCAGAAGCATTTGATTTGGTAGGCACAACACTTGATTTAACAGTGGCATCAGATGTTGTAGATGGAGTTGACTTTACAGACAAAGAGCTTGTTGTTCTTTCTACCATTTTATTTGCTTCTTCATCGTCCTCAGTTGTTCTTTCTGAATGTTTAGATTTCTCAGATGAACAAGATTTTGCAGACATTGCCCTTGATGATCGAACATCTCCTGTATCTGTGTTTCCAGTTTCTTTAGGAGCAACTACTGAAATATTGGACCTCTTAGATCTTGCAGATGTTTTAGATGTAACTGATGTTGCACTTGGTGCTCTCTGCTGTACATTGCTAATTAGCTCAGAATCTTCTGGCTTGTTTGATCTTGCAGAAACATTAGAAATAGAGGACAAAGCACTTTCTGTTCTCGCTTCCTTTTTTTTATCTTTATTGACAGGGTCTTCTCGACCAGACCTTCCAGAGACACCAGATTTCAATGACCTCGAACTTGGTGCCCTCTTCACTTTTTGTTCATCTGGTTCATCTATGATTATTTCTGAAACTTCCGATGTTCTGGATCTTAGAGAATAATTTGATTTCGCAGACACCGCACTTGGAGCCCTTTCTTGGATTTCTCCCTCATTTTCATCAGGTGTGGCTTCAGACATTATTGAAATGGCACTCGGAGGTCTGTTTAGGTTCTGAACCTCTTCTTCCTCTGAATGCTCTGACTTATTGGATATTACTGAAATTCTGGATTTAGTAACACTTGGTGCTTTAACTTCACTTTCTTCATTGTCAGGCTCTTCTGTCTGTACTTCTGAAACATTTGATGCTTTGGATTTTGTAGAGATACTGGTTTTGGTAGAAATATCAGATCTTCCTGACATAGCACTTGGCACTCTGTAACATTTTTCTTTGTTATCAGTGTTGACATTGATTGCAGAAGCATTTGACTTTTTAGATTTTGCAGAAACATTAGACTTTGCAGACAAAGCACTTGAAGCTCTCTCTTCTTCTAGGTATTTTGCATCAGGCTCTTCTGCCTGTACTTCAGAGACTTTTGATGCTGTGGATTTTGCAGAGATACTGGTTTTGGTAGAAATATCAGATCGTCCTGACATAGCACTTGGCACTCTGTCCCCTTTTTCTTTGTTATCATTGTTGATATCGATTGTAGAAGCATTTAACTTTTTTGATTTTGTAGAAATGTTTGACTTTGCAGACAAAGCACTTGAAGCTCTTTCTTCCTCTTGGTCATTTGCATCAGGCTCTTCTGCCTGTACTTTTGATGCTGTGGATTTTGCAGAGATACTGGTTTTGGTAGAAATATCAGATCTTCCTGACATAGCACTTGGCACTCTGTCCCCTTTTTCTTTGTTATCATTGATGACACTGATTGTAGGAGCATTTGATTTTTTAGATTTTGTAGAAACGTTTGACTTTGCAGACAAAGCACTTGAAGCTCTCTCTTCCTCTTGGTCTTTTGCATCAGGCTCTTCTGCCTGTACTTCAGAGACTTTTGATGCTGTGGATTTTGCAGAGATACTGGTTTTGGTAGAAATATCAGATCTTCCTGACATAGCACTTGGCACTCGGTCGCCCTTTTCTTTGTTATCATTGTTGACATTGATTGCAGAAGCATTTGACTTTTTTGATTTTGCAGAAACGTTTGACTTGGCTGACAAAGCACTTGAAGCTCTCTCTTCCTCTTGGTCTTTTGCATCAACAAGCTCAGTTAAAACATTTGAAATTCTGGACTTATTGGATCTTGTTGAAACGCTTGATCTTGTTGACAATGCACTCTGAGCTCGTTCCTCTGTTTGGTGGTCTGATCCTCGAGGCAAAGCAGATGGCAGTTTTAAATTATTGCACTCTTTCAATCTTTCAGAAGCATTGGATTTAGATGACATTGCACTCAGAGCCCTTTCCTCTGTAACTTCAACTCCGTCACTTACAGTGACTCCTGACTGATTGGATTGTGCTGAGAGTGCACTCTGAGCTCGTTCTTCTGTTTGGTCTTTTTCTGAGACCATTGTTTTCATAGATTTTGCAGATATGTTAGATTTAGAGGATAGCACACTTGCAGATCTCAAATCATCTATATCTTCAGCTACAACATCTGCTGCCATATCAGATACTTTTGATTGCTTGGATATACAAGAGCTATTGGATTTTGTTGACAATGCACTTGGTGCTCTTTCCTCTAGTTGCTCTCCGTCTGACATATTAGATTTTTTTGACAGTGTGGAAACTTCAGATTTGACAGAAAAAGCACTGGAGGCTCTGTTTTCTGTGTCCTCCTCCTCCATCTTGGACTTATTTGATTTCAATGAAGCATTTGATTTGATTGATATAACACTAGGAGCTCGTTCCTTCATTTCTTCTCCTGATCCTGGTGTTGGTGTTGTCTTGGATTTCCTTGATCTTGTAGCTGTAGTAGACTTTACAGAAAGAGTGCTTGATGCTCTTTCCTGAACATCCTCTTTTTCCTGTGCTTCATCTTGGTCTGCCCCTGAAACTTTGGATGTTCTGGATCTTTTAGAGATATTTGATATTGATGACACAGAGCTTGGTGATCTCTCCCCTGGTAACTCCACTCGAGTAGCTGTTTCATCTTCAGGTGTGTTTAATTTCACACACTCAGTATTCAGTAAATTTAAACATTCCCCTCCTTCTTGGAGAGAAGCTGCTTCTGAAATGTCAGACATATATTTTTGTGAGACAAACGATTTAATAGAAATGCTGCTGGGAGCTCTGTCTTGCTCATCATCCTCATACTCGCTCAGCTCAAATGACATTTTCGATCTCGCAGAAATATTTGATTTTATCGAAAAGGAGCTGTGAACCCTCTCCTCTGTTTGATCATCATTTGTCAGGTCTTCAATTCCAGACTCGTTTAATGTACCAGATTTAACACTTGATGCTTTCTCTTCTATTCTATCTTCAGATGTCCCATCAGGTGCAGACTGTGGCTCTTTAGACTGACTAGATTTAACAGAAATATTTGATTTAGATGACACAACACTTACAGACCTCTCCTCAACACTGTCCTGTGATTTAGCAAGCTCATCAAAACAATTTTCTGACAGTTTGGATCTCACCGATGTATTTGATTCAACAGACATGGCACTTGATGTTCTTGCTTCAAAATTTTGTTCCTCAGACACATTGTCTGAGATTTCATAATTTCTTGATTTGTCTGATCTGTGAGACTTTATTGACATGGCACTGTGTGCTCTTCCATCCTGTTCAAGTACTTCTGAAACATTTGTTCTGTATGATTTTCCAGAGGTATTTGATTTGACGGAGATAGCACTTGAGGATCGCTCATCTATTATTTCATCATTTACTTCAGTATTCTCTGGAGTATTTCCATTTTCATAAGGGCCTGATATGGCACTTAGTGCCCGTTCTTCTGTTTCAGTATCTTGCCCATCAATGTCTTCTAGATGATCATTTGATTTAGAAGCCCCTAAATTCGCTACGTCCTTTGAGACAAGACATTTACAGGTTTTTGGTCCAGACAAAGCTCTGGGTGAAGCAGATGCTTCAGACCTGACCTCTTCATCACCTACTTCTGGACTGGCAAACTTTCTGGCTGTTTTAGACTCCCCTGAAGATGAAGCTTTGCTCGGTGGTCTTGGTGATAAATGCGCCAGAGATGCAGGAGATTTACATGGTGTAACAGAACATGGGTTTGGTTCAGCATCTTTGCTCTCCTCATCTTCCTGTTGGCCACGGGATGCTCTCGAGATACTCAGAGGGAGATCGACATCTTCATCATCTTCATCCTCCTTCAGTAATGCTAAAATTTGGGAAGAAGAGCTCACGACAGATACAGGCCTCTCGTCTTCCTCTACTGGTTGAGTGATCTTAACACTTAATTGATCTTTAGGGAGGTTAGAGGATATGACATCAGGCCTGTTCTCATCATTATCAGATGCGTGACTGTTCTCACGCTTGTCTTCTATAGCACTTGTGCTCTTTGTTTTAGGGGTCATTGAGCGCACTTCACTTCGACTGCAACAATGGTTGATGGTACATTGTTCAATAGTGGTGTCACCCTGCTGCCCGATGGTCTGTTGAATGCAAGTTGCCTTTTCCACTACGTGCTCTGTGTACTCTTCACTGGACATTGTGCGCATGCTGTCAGTAGATGCCTTTTTGCACACTATTCTCCGCGAGGATGCACTCGAGCTTGACGATCTGATGCGTCTTACAGATCCTTGACTGGGAGGTACAGGATTCTTCCAGATGTCATACTCTTGACAGTGAGTGCAGCAGTGCTGGCAATGTGGTTCTTCAAAATGTCTTTGGTAAAATTTGGTGCTGTGTGTCTCATCTGCTTCACCAGCAGAGAGAGAGTCGGCTTCTGAGCAGCTCTCTGCACTGCCATGGGAGAGGGAACACGCTTCTTCAGGTACTATATGGGATTCATTAAAAGAGCTCTTTGACTTCTTGACCTCTGTGGACCAGTGCAATGTCTCGTTGTGTAATAGTCGAAAGCGCACTTTCATCTCCATTGACAGGCTTCCATCCTGGTTGACCAGAACTCTCTTTTCGATATCATCATCCATCATATTTTCTCCTGTATGAGGACAATCGCCTCTGTGCCCTGGAGGTAGCGAGTTAAGTCGATTTGGAAACAACTTTTCAGATGAGATAGACTGAGACAGTCTTGCTGATCTGTTGCTTGAATCACATCTTGGATGGATGGTGCTTCTATTTGTTTCTAGTCCAAAGTTGACTACAAGGAAGTAACCACAGTAAATATGTATTACAATAAATATTACATATTACAAAGTTATGTAATGAATGAATGAACATACAAATTGGCACAAATGCAAAATTGCACAAAAAAATATTATTTTCATAATAATTGTTTTCTTCATTAACTACATATATAAAAAACAATATAGCCTATACATTGTTGTTGTTGTTTTACCTTATAGATTATTTACTTTATAGAAAAATTTGTCACTAAACATGACTGAAAATATATTCTATAAAAACACGTCACTTTTGCTTCAAGTAAATTAGTTGTTTTAGACTGTTGAGATACCGGTATGTTTTTTTTACAGTGAAGTAATAGATAAAATAATGATTAATGGTTAGGAAAATGACTTTGTGTAGTGTGACCTACCATTTTTCTTGGCTCCCTTTTCATCACTGCAGACACTAGAGCGTGACTTTATGTTCAGCCTCGGAAGTTTGTCATGAGAGTTCTTCCTGAAGCTGTCCAACAAGAGTGGGTGGAAAGGCTCACGTCCCACACAAACCAAAATACTCGGGCACTGCAGAAGACTTTGCACACTGTCAATCTGAAAAACATGCAAATCGCTCTCAACGTTAGAGATACTGTGCTGCTGGTTGATTACAACATGACAGAATCAAATTGATTGAGATCCGAAATATCTGGCTGAAATTAAATCAGCAGGGGTTATTACAACTGCCAAGATCTGATGAGGAAATGTGCTATGATGGATTGAAGCCATACCAATTAAAGGTTAATGGCCATGGGAAGTCAAACCATCTGGTGTATACATTTTCCCACACTAATGTTTAATCATGAAAACAGTGATCTGAAAATGTGTGTGTGATCTATTATGCAGGGTGTTTTCGGTGCACGAGTCAGTACCCATGGGTCAGCACAAATAACAAGTGTACAAACAATTAAGTCATCGGTCAATCAAAAAGGCTTCCCCCTTAATTAAAAAACGATTGTTGTGATTCCATAAATATATATAAAAAAATGAACAATCAACATTCTGTTAGCAAATCTCTGTTAGCAAGAGTTCATCTGAGGTCAATTTATTAGAGCTGCATTAACCTATCTTATAAATATTGGGGTTATTAAAAAATAAAGAATTATTCTTATGTTTAAGGTCTTTTTTTTCTAGAAAAAGGGAAAAGAGCCAAGAAACATGAGTACTATGGTGCGTCAGTCTTGTCCAAATAACCTTTTTAAATATAGTAACCCAACAACATCTGATGTTAAACCAGGTTCCAAACTCATGAAATCAGAGTATACTGTGTATAAATAGAGAAAGAGTAAAAGTACACACATCAACATCACATATCACTCTTTAACACAATACTAACTTTACGCTAAATCTGCATGCTCTGCAGTTTTAGATCTTCAAAACTTTTCAATTTTACAGTGGATTTGAAGATAATTAATTGGAACTGTAGAGGATGCGAGTATCTCAAACTGTATGTTTTCATGGCATTGACCTGCTTCTGCTGGTTCAAAATAGCTCTGATTTGAGCAAGATTAATAGTTATTCTCTGGATGCTGGTGCATCACCGCTGTGCAAAAATACAAGTAAAGGAATATCCTGATCATATCTAACAAGAACAGCAGGAAAGATTTATTCAAAGATGTTTAAAAAGAGTGTATCAAAGATGAGAATTATTGAAGCAAATCTTAATGGTATGCAATCTTAAATGGTAAATACCAAATTAATAATAAAAAAATAATAAGTGTCAATGTGATTTTCTTATAATAAATAATGTTTCAAACTGTCGGTGTGCAGAATGCAAACGTGTATATCTAGTTTAACAAAGATAGACATCAGTTATCATCAATTTGGTGCTCCCTTTATATTAACTGTTGTGCAATATGTATTTTTGTATTACTAGTGATGGTTGCCGGTTCATTTGGAATCTAACATAATCGATAAATGATCCACAATTCAGTGAGGGGTGTCAGTCACTAATTGTGACTCAGACTGTGTCCGTTATCTTAAAAATGCTGCCTTTGGAGGATCAATTTCAAGGTAGTAAGGCATGAATGCACGTCCGAATACAATGTTAGCTTCACTTCCTGTCTCCTGATAGAAGATATTGAAGCAGCATGTATCCTTCGCTGCCTTTGATATCCCACAATCCTGTGCGTTCTATTCAGTGACGGTTAAGCTAAAAAAATAGGCTAAATATGGTGTTGGAAAGTTGCGGTTGGTGGTCAGTTTGTGTGTAAATGGACAATTTTGACCAATGTTTTCCACTTTTGATGCAATTTATAGCAAAAATGTAGTATTGTAGTAATAAAATATTCACTTTGTTTTCGCCAAAGCTCTTTCTATTTTGCTGTAGATCATCAAACCGTTACGCTGCCTCAGAAGCCTGCCTGTTTCGTGAGGTACCTTGTGCATATTTTGCCTGCAAAGTCATTGCTTGATTGGGCAGTGAAGCAACAAGTCAGCTGCCTAAGTTTTCGAACACAGCCTTAGTCACTGATTCAAACCACTGTTTTGTTAATGTTTTTGACTAACACATTAAAATAATCGCTTCATTAGAGTCATTTGTTCATGAAACGGACTTCACCTCATGCTGTTTTCAGGTACATGCATACACTTACTCTAAAGATGTAACCAATGCCACTCCACAAGATATATCTGACGAAACTACAAACCCAGCAAGCAATAGCCGTAATTTCACCGACTCGGTTATCTATAGACCCCATATAGTCCGACTATGAGTAACCCAAATCTAGCCAAAATAACCTTGAATTTGTTTACATGTCATTTTTGCCAAAATAATTGTGAGATGTATGATAGGGCTTCTTGGGCTATGGTTAGACGTCTCTTACATTTTCACTGACAGCCCAAATTTTGCCTTGTTTTAGCCTAGACGTCAGGGCTGTGTTTTGACAGCTATTAGACGTCTTTTAAACAAGGCCAGAGGAGAACTGGCACCCCGACTGAGCCTGGTTTCTCCCAAGGTTTATTTTTCTCCATTATGCCACCTGATGAAGTTCTGGTTCATTGCCCCCTGTCGCCTTTGGCTTGGCTTGTTCAGTTGGGGACGCTAAATTTTCAACTAAATTACTGATCTGCCCGCATTGTCACTATATGATAATTGAAATGAGCTGGATAACATCACAGTTTTCTCCAGAGCGGCTGTACAGCCGAATCAAATTCTGTTGCATTATTTTCCTGTCTTTATTGCTGGGTATTGACGCACACATCAATACTTTTCATTAATAGAGATTTTATTTGCGCTGTCGAGCCCAAACAATATACTAAAATAGGCCACTGCACTGATGTTTTTGCAGTTGTCTTGCCCAGCAACAAAGGTCAAAACTTTATATCTTCAAAGATACACAAGGGTCCTGCTGGATTCTGTTCTCGTTCTCTTACATGTTCAACTTTTAGCCAGTGACAAATAAATCTTTACTCTACTGCTTGTCGAGCTATTTCTGGTATTGTCTCTGTGCCATTCGTAATGTTATCCATGTATCAGTCAGGCCCCTGTGGAGGGGTGTGTGCCACTTTACAGCATGTTTTCTATGGGAAGTACATGCCTGTGGCAGTGCTAATAGGATGTGCCTGCTCTAGACCCAAAGAGGACCAGCAGCGCTGACCAGAGTCAGCAGCGACCAGTGAGTCCAGCTCTGATGGGCAGGAAATGCCTGGAATGACTCCAGACATTCTGTGGACTCCAAGCCAAGAAGTGTTCCCCTTTTAAAAGGAACAGCACTTTCTCTGCGTACAGCGTGATGCCACCTTTAGCACTGTGGCATAACGTGCCGTACCGTTGCGTGCGAACACTTAGAGACAGGTCTTGATTTGGTAGGACAGCCTCTGGTTGCCCTCGGGGCTGTATAAACTCCTAGCCTCTCACCTTTTATCAGGGTTGCCATAGCTCAGTCCCAGAGGGGCTATTCCTTACACTGCTCGGGCCACCCTGTCCACCTCTTATCTACCCAAACCACCTGCAGACTGTAATTCTTTATTTTTTCCTCTTCCGTGGTCTGTGGCATTTGCCCTTAAGCGCAAGTGGGAGTGATAGTGACTAAAATGAACTTTACGCTGACTGATCTGCTCAACTAATCTTGTTCTCAGCATTATGAGCACTTCATAAATCAAACAACTCAATCTGTGGAGACTTGTCACTTTCTTTGGTAGACTCAAATAACTAATGCACAAAAATCAAATTAAAGAGCTCAAAATCAGAGGTCCCACAGCTTTGGGACTTTCCAGTTGTCAGATGTGGCGTCGCTTACATATATTTAGCTTCCTGTAAATATGTGTTTTTAACTCAAATGGGAGCCATGGTTACAAACAAAGGAATACAAGACTGATAAAACATTTGCTAGCTTATCTGCTCCAGACCCTGTTGAATATTTCTATCAGATCTTAAATATTTCATTAATAAAACATTTCCAGTTTCAACCACTAGAGGCCTCTGTGTCCTTAGCACATGTGCCTCTCCTCCAAACTAACAGCTGATCTTACATATTTTAGGTCAATTTACAAAAAATGTAAACAGCTACATGTACTTTATTCACAATATGAACATTTTATCATCTTACATATTTGTATACTATAATTAATGCTAATAACATTTCATAACACAACCTGAAAGACACAAATAAGCAAACCTGAAAAATGTATGGGGCTTCATGGACATGGATTTTAATTTGCTGTTTTAGACCGGACTAAGAGTTCAATGTAAAATAAGACCAAACTACAATTTTTAACTTCCTCCCTTAAGAGTGTTAGTCTAGTTGCATTTTTTTATGTGAAAGGAAGTTCAAATTAAATGATGTTTAATTCACAAAGTTCAGGAGGAACACGTTCAAATGACCTATCCAATCAACACGAGAGGAGGACTATATATATATGTGTATATATATACTGATCAGGCATAATATTGTGACCTAATATTGTGTTGGTCCCCCTTTTGCTGCCAAAACATCCCTGACCTGTCGAGGCATGACTCCATTAGACCCCTGAATTTTAGCTGTGGTATCTGGCACCAGAATGTTATCAGCAGATCCTTTAAGTCCTATAAGTTGCGAGCTGGGGCCTCCATGGATCGGACTTGTTTGTTCAGCACATCCTACAGATGCTCGATTGGATTGAGATCTGGGGAATTTGGAGGCCAAGTCAACACCTCAAACTCGTTGTTGTGCTCCTCAAACCATTCCTGAACCATTTTTGCTTTCTGGCAAGGCGCATTATCCTGCTGAAAGAAGCAACAGCCACCATGGAATACCTTTTCCATAAGAGGGTGTACATGGTCTGCAACAATGTTTAGGTAGGTGGTTGTCAAAGTAACATCCACATGGATGGCAGGACCCAAAGGTTTCCCAGCAGAACATTGCCCAAAGCATCACACTGCCTCCGCTGGCTTGCCTTCTTCCCATAGTGCATCCTGGTGTCATGTGTTCCCCAGGTAAGCGAGGCGAGATGGGATTCATCAGACCAGGCCACCTCCTTCAATTGCTCTGTGGTCCAGTTCTGATGCTCACATGCCCACTGTCGGCGCATTCCACGGTGGACAGGGGTCAGCATTAACTTGTTGAGCAATTTGAGCTACAGTAGCTTGTCTGTTTGATCGAACCACACGGGTCAGCCTTTGCTCCCCATGTGCATCAATGAGCCTTGGCCGCCCATGTCCCTGTCGCCGGTTCACCATTGTTCCTTCCTTAGACCACTTTTGATAAATACTGACCACTGCAGACAGGGAACTCCCCACAAGAGCTACAGTTTTGGAGATGCTCTAACCCAGTCGTCTAGCCATCACAATTTGGCCCTTGTCAAACTCGCTCAAATCCTTATGCTTGTCCATATTTCCTGCTTCTAACACATCAACTTCGAGGACAAAATGTTCACTTGCTGCCTAATATATCCCACCCACTAACAGGTGCCGTTATGAAGCGATAATCAGTGTTATTCACTTACCTAGTGAATCATAATGTTATGCCTGATCGGTGTATATACATAAAAAATTCTACTGACCCCAAACTTTGTATATATTTCAAGAAGACACTCACCTTGTGGCCTTCCAATGTGTAGAGCTTCCTGATGAGACAATGCATGAGTTCAGAGACCTCATCCATGAAGAGTGCCAGACTGCGCAGGCTCCTGCGGTGCAGCACGATGGTCCTCTGGACAGAGGGGTCACTGTTTTTCACAAGCACAATCTTCCTGGAGTGTCTGTGATGGTGGTGGTGATCTTCACTCTGTCCAGGAGCTTCCTCATGTCTAATGGGCCTTCTGTTTGTATACTGCTGAGGGTGTGGATGTGTCTGGAAATGATACCACGGGTTCGAGTAAGCGCCCGAGGCCTCTGAGGCCATCGTCTTAGCTTGCTGGTGATCGGCACACAGATAACATCCACGATCCTCCAGCGGTTCCAGTCTAGTTGAGCCGTAGGAGCCTCTGAAGGATGTTGCGGAGCAGTGCCCATGGGGAAAAGGGGGCTTGAGAGGTGGGTCGTCCGTGATGGTGTCAAAGCATTGAAAGCTTTGCTTGTGGGAGGCCATTTTAACTTCATCCAATGAGCTGTGGCAGATGTCAGTTGACTTTAGGTTGAATCAGAGGATAAAGGTACCACAGCAGAACATAGCAGGGCTATACTCTCTGCCCCAGCAGATCAAACTCACTCATCCTCTCCGTCCACTCTGCAAAAGACAAAAACACATGTACAGGTTAACATCACCAACAGAGCATTTCAAGTCATTTTCGTCAAACCCATTAGGACAACATTAGATTTTAGGGAACTTTATAACAAACTGGTAGTATCTGGAATTCAAAATGTAATTTAAACCTGGAAAAAAAAAAGTTTAAATGTAAATAAAAATCAAAAAATGAATAACAAATATTTAAGATTCTGCACTATTTCTAGGCGATTTCACTAATGCATACTTGTCAAAAGTCAGATGCTCTGGCTTCCATTAAACATGCTCTTTGGATCACATGATCATCAGGTTTGACACAGACTTGTGGAGTTCATGCAGCTCCAGTCCCATTGCCCAAAGCATCACACTGCCTCTGCCGGATTGCCTTCTTCCCGTAGGGCATCCTGGTGCCATGTGTTCCCCAGCTAAGCAACACACACACACCTGGCCGTCCACGTAATGTAAAAGAAGACTTGATTCATCAGACCAGGCCACCTCCTTCCATTGCTCCGTGGTTCAGTTCTGATGCTCACGTGCTCGTTGTTGGCGCTTTCGGCGGTGGACAGGGGTCAGCTTGGGCACCCTGACTGGTCTGCGGCTATGCAGCCCCATACACAACAAACTGATGCACTGTGTATTCTGACACCTTTCTATCAGAACCAGCATTAACTTTTTGAGCAATCTGAACTACAGTAGCTCATCTGTTTGATCGGAACACACGGGCAAGCCTTCACTCCCCACGTGCATCAATGAGCCTTGGCCACCCATGACCCTGTCGCAGGTTCATCACTGTTCCTTCCTTGGACCACTTTTGATAGATACTGACCACTGCAGACCGGGAACACCCCACAAGAGCTGCAGTTTTGGAGATGCTCTAACCCAGTCGTCTAGCCATAACAATTTGGCCTTTGTCAAACTCGCTCAAATCCTTATGCTTGTAAATCTTTCCTGCTTCTAACACATCAACTTCGAGGACAAAATGTTGCAACATGATCGGTGGATAATAATATAATAAAATTAAGACTTGAATGCAATTGCAAACTAGTTTATGAGAATTGTCTTTGTGTAAAGACAATCCTGATAAACTTGGGCATAAACTAACAAGCTTAAACAAGAGGATAAACTCACAGGCTTAAATGAAAAGACTGAATGCTTTCAACTCGATCCTGTTCTTAACAGGATTTCAAATTCTCTGGTAAGTGACCCAAACACAACACTGAAACATTTACATTGTCATGAAATGAAGTGTTTTTAGATTACTAACTGATACTTTACATTTAAATTTGAATTATTTGTACTTTAACCAACCTTTCTCGCACCAATCAAGCTTTTTTACATAAATCTCAGTACCTTTACAAGTCAATGTCGTTTTGCCCATTGCAACTATTGAAACTGAAAGTATCTGTGGTCTTGAATTCAGATTTAACATGTGACCCTAAACAGGTACATCTGCAGGAATCCCACTGGCACATCATGACAGCACATTTGTGCCTGGCACACTCCACAGCTGAGGGAGCATTACTGAGCTCAAGACACAGAAATGATGGACAGATATCAGAGACTAAGCAGGGATAAAAAGAGCAGACTTCGCCTGAATTAGACTAAAGAGCTTATCTACAAGTGCAGGGAAAAAGTGGAAGCAACATGTGACAGGATGAAGCTGCAGTAGAAGCCTATTGTTATTTTTGATTCAAGCTCAAATGTGAAAAATAAATATTACCAAGTCATGTGATTTAAGAAAGCAAAGCTGTAAAGCGAGAAATGGAAACACATGCTGATTTGTTCAAAGAAAAGGTAGGACTCTAAATCAGTAACATCTAACACAAAACTATTAATATACAACAATTCTGATTTCTTATGTGAGATCAGTGAATACACTGCCTTATATTCTAATCCACATATAAATAAATTGAAAAAAAACAACAACAATAATCTCATGGGGGTGGGGGGGTGGTGGATGAGGAACATGAATCCTCAGTTCCAGCTCTCTTTTTCCACTCATGCTATCAGAACAAAAACAGGGAAAGGATACAGCCTGTGAGTTTTATTGCATAACAGGACCAAACCAGACTCTTTAAGTGTTGCAGAAGCACATACTAATCTGTAATATGCATTACCATTCAAAAGTGTGGGGTCAAGATTTTCTGAAAATGTAATTTATTATTGATGCATTGAACAAAGTGACAATGGTATGGTAACCCATACTCAGAATTTGTCCTCTGCATTTAACCCATCCAAGTTAGTCCACACAGATTATGAGTAGTGAGTAGTGGAGCAGTGGGCAGCCATTTTATTGTGGCGCCCGGGGGGGTGATTGGGTGTCAGTCGTTTCTTGCCGTTATTGAGAATCAAACCCACAACCTTTGGGTTACCAGTCTGACTCTCTAACCATCAGCCACGACTTTTGTTTAAATTGATCAAATGTGACAGCAAAAACATTTATAATCTCGCAAAAGATTTCTATTTCAGATAAATGCTGCACAACTGTTTAAACAATGATAATAATAAATGTTTCTTGAGCAGCAAATCAGCATATTACAATTATTTCTGAAGGATCATGTGACACTGAAGACTATGAAGTATTGAAGCTTTGCTTTCCGCAGGAATACATTTTTTAAATAATTAAAATAGAAAGCAGTTATTTGAAATTTTAATAACATTTCACACTGTTATTGTATTTTGGTATAAATACAGCATTGGTGAGCATAAGATAATCTTTAAAAATAAATATATAGAAAATTACTGACCCTAAACTTTTGAACGGGTCTACTCAACTAGTCTTAAAAACTAGGACACAATGGCGGGAAAAAGTGTATATAGTAGAAAATGGCCTATGGTCATAATAACTAATCATAAAATAATAATAATAAACTACTTTAACACTAACACACAAGTAATATCTGATGATTCAAGGCTTAACGACTCAAACTGTGGAACCAGGAAAACTGAATCTGCATCATTCTTTCTGGAAAAAAAAACATATTCTAATAAATTACCCAGAGGCCTGTTCCAGTATCTGCTTCTGATGAGAACATTTGAAGAATGTAAACAAATAATATAAATCATATGATATCAATAATGTTACCCAAAACAAATAGATTCCTGTGATGCAGATGATCTGTAAGCTCAAAACACCATATGAAAAAGATGATAAAAAACCTGAGTTAAGTGCGTTTTAAGCATCATGATACTCACAGATCTTTGTAAATGCGGGCCGAAGTTTTCAATTCTGACTTGCACAATCCCATAATACATCCCAGATAACTGCACCAGTGTTCCTCATTATTCTACAGTGCTTTTGCATGCACCTGATTTTGATATGTAATCACTTCATTCTGATGAATCCAAATTAAAAAACAGAGACTGAAGCACAAAAATGGCTTCTCTCATTTCCCCATTAAGATTTTTTAAACCAATGAGGTTTAGCCAAGGTCGAGGTAAAGACTGTGAAAACACCTGACTCTTAATTACATTTTCAATTAACTGTGATCCAAAAGAACTGGGGAAAGTCTTCAATGTAAACCCACACTGTCCCTTACAAAGCACTGAAAATACTCACCATCATAAGAACCATGATCAAAATGTTGAGAAACCAAGAGCTCAGCAAAGCATTCTCTGATTTACCACACAAGAGCTGAGAAGGAGCAGGAGCTGCTACGAAGTGCCAGCTGAGAAGCGCTCGTCCCACCCGGGGCCTATCTGCTAATCGGTCCTTGGGAAGCTAAGGATAGAACGGAAAGCCTTCTTAATCACCCTGAGACTGCATCCAAATCTGCTGAAGCTTTGGACACATGACTAGAACTTGGCCATTGCATAAAAGAGCAGACAAACTTAGCACATGGTCAGTAAAAGACACTTGAGGACACTGATCGTTGATATAACAAATGGTTACATATTTGCAGGATCCACAGAACACAAATAAAGCTTAAACAGCCTCAGGGTGTCATAAACGGACATTCTGTTCAAGGTAGGAGTCTTATAAGGGACATGAGCATAAACAATTAAACATCTAATATCAATTTGTTATTGATAAATGAAAAAGTCTCTAATACTGGGCAATAACATTAGCGGTCAAAAATGACAATTTAAAATAACTGTTTCCTATATATTATATTTTAAAATGTAATTTATTCCTGTGATCGCCAGGAATTTACAGTATTAAAGAGTATTATTTTACAATAAATTACTGTAGTCAGAAATTTACAGTGAAATGAATGCATGCTGGGTAATTTTCCAACGAATTACTGTTAGTTAAAGGAACACGCCGACTTTTTGGGACTTTAGCTTATTCACCGTATCCCCCAGAGTTAGATAAGTCCATACATGCCATTCTCATCTCCGTGCGTGCAATAACTCTGTCTGACGCACCCACCGCTAGCCTAGTTTAGCTCAAAGACTGGAGGTAAACGGCTCCAGCTAGCCTACTGCTCAATAAGTGACAAAAAAAGCCAACTTTTTACTATTTACATGTTGTGATGTGTATAGTTACATCGTCTACTAAGGCCGACGGAAAATGAAAAGTTGCAATTTTCTAGACCTCACTCATCTAAACTGCAGTGATGGGTAGGTTTAGGGACGGGGTTTGAGGTTAGGTCACGGCAATATGTACGAATTGCCGTGAGATCGGGTTGGATTTCACAATGATAAAGTTGTCTTTCACCATGCCACTGTAATAAATGATATTGTTTAGTGCTGTAATTGTTTTGAAGTCACCATAATGGTCATTAGTGTTCCATTTGCTCAGGACCTTGTATATTCATATTCAAATTTCTGATCAAGCCAAGTCAGAAGTGTGACAAATTAAAACGTTTTGTTAAAACGATGAAAAGCTAGAATATAAAACAAGCTAATTGGCTGATTTTAACTAGTGAGTCAAACTATACTATTATCAGCGTTATTTCAGCAAAGACTTACCAATATTTTATTTCAAATTCATAAATGTTTGTAGATGGATATTTCACAATAGTAAGGCAGCTGCTGAGATTTATCTTTGAAAGGTATGACATTTTTTCCCATCACGTAATGATGCACAGAGCAACTAATAATAATAAAAAAGATACATTCTTACTGAATAAAATAAAAAACACAAACCGCTAAAAATGAACCAAAATTAAGTACAGCAGCACAGATAAAACCAACAAGAATCAAGAAAATAATCTATTCCGCACCGCATGCTGGGTACCTTCATAGTACATATGCACTGTAGAAATACAGTATGATATTCCAAGAGTGCAGTCAGATACAAGAGAAGTCCTACTGTGGAATTACTGTGAAAGTCATGCAATTATTAACCTGGAATATACTGTAATTTCACACAAAAAACTCCAGTCTTCAGTAATATCCTAATATGCTGATTTGCTACTCAAGAAACATTTATTATTATCAATGTGGAAAACAGTCGTGTTCATTATTTCCTATCTTTCCTGCTGGTTTTCTTGCTGTGACAGGTATAATGTACACTCTGATACATATTGCATCTTGCTACTGTCAATACGCTACATTACTATTGAGGTATAGTAGTAATTGTTACGGATCTGGACTGCCAAGACAAAAATTGCTGTCTCAGTACAAACAGGGGTGTCCCATAAAATGTCACAATTATACCATTAGGTAAGGCTCATTGAAAAAAAATCATATAATGTACAGTAAGCGATTCATTTAAGTGATTGAAAGGCAGTCAGACATAGTGCCTTATCACTAAGAAGAGAGCGCAGGAGGGTATCTGGGATGATCCAGTTAACTTGATGGGTGGCCCAGATGGAAATGGATTAACGGCTCTTATTCAGCAGTAATTAGAACAATGCATATCACATTGCAGTCCTAAGGCAACAGTTCTGATCCAAACCAGCATTATTTTCATCGAGGCTCTGCAAGCAATGACAAAATCAATTGATCATCTACAAACAGTTAGGAATCTGACAATCTTTCAAACGGTGCTGAGTCAAGCCAACTGGCATGTGATTCAACAATCAAAAGAGCATATTTGAGCACAAATATGCTGGTTGCTGAATAATGGTCACATTAATCATGCCTAATGTCGCTCTTATCAGAAACTGCACCTTGTAATGATAGGCTGTCCCAAACCCCTGTAACACACATATTTTTCTGGAAATTGTGAGGGTAAAAAGCTTATTCATCCAAGAGAGCACCTTCCTATGAACACAAGTGTGAACTTGCCGTCTCGCCATCTGTCTGTGTGTCATAAGAAGCTTGGCTGAGCGGATGGGTGAGTGGGGACATAAGATTGTTTTTCTCCTGAGTCATGTGCCGTAAGACCCCTGTAGACTTCACACCCCTGCCTCCTCCCTCTAGGTCTTTCCTGAGTTATGGAACCTCCCTAAATATGTTTTAAAACAGTGGAGCCAGACTGCAAAGGACTGCAAGAATTCCGAGGAAACATCCTTTAAGATTTTCCTGATTTCTGAATAGAAAGTTGTTATACAAAAGTTTGTTAAAAAGTCATTATCTGAACATGAATACTATATTTAAAGGTACTACGCCGTAACTGAATCTAGCCATTCTAATAAAATTATCACGTTACTCTTAGTAAGACTCCTTTTTTCTGGCTCACACGTGAGGGCTGAGAACTTCTATCACCTCAGCTTATCTGCTGCTACCCACTGACATGTCAGGCCTAATTACCGCAGAACCTGCTTTGATACAAGCTGTGGCTATGTTTGACTAGTTTGTCTTTTAGGCTAAACCTTGCATATATAACTTTAAGTTAAAGACAAAATCAAATACTTAATTTTTTTATTTTATTTATCTAATATTTTTAACAGCATTAAAGTCGGCATGAAATGAAAATTCACTATCACTATTAATCTATTTTTAAATGCATAGCCGCGTTTCCGCCGCGGGAACTTTGGGGTGCTACTTGTTGAGTTTCGACTGCAGGAACTGGGGTCTAAATAATGTTCCGGGTAAAGATTTCCCCCCTCGAAACGGCCCTGCTTGCGTGGTAGTACTTTTTCAATATTCAGGAACTTTGAGGGGGTGGGACTTGGGCGCTGAACATGCTGATTGGTTGAGCTCACGCAGCATTTTATTTCAACCTAAAAGTCTGTTGCGTTGCGTGCAATGCTATTCGAATCAACAATGGAGTTAAAACAAATATTCAGGTTCAGGCTTTATTAAGTTAATTTGCGGAGGACGAAATCCAGTGGGCTCTGGAAAGTCGTGTGCAGTAGTCCTACACCACCGGACTAATCTTCACGGTACTTTAGACCGCGATGGAAACGCAGACAGCAGCCGGTCTGGGGGGGAAAAGAGTTCCTGGGACAAATATTGTTGCAGGGTAATTTCGGTGGAAACGGGGCTCATGTTATTGATCTAATTTTAAAAGATTAATGTATGTTTCTTTCTTTTGTTTTTTGACCTCAAACTTTTTTTTATCGAAATATCATAACATTATTGTATGGTGAAACAACACACTTCTCATCACAATATGGAAAGTCACTATTTCCATTTCATTTTGACTTTAAAGTTGCAGTGTGTAGTATTTATGAGGATCTACAGTATTAACAGAAATGCAATATAACATACATAACTATGTTTTCAGTGGTGTATAAAGACCTTACAAAATGAACCGTTATGTTTTTATTACCTTAGAATGAGTCATTTCTATCTCCATACACCGTGGGTCCCCTTACAGTGAAGCCCCTTACTACTCCTCGCCATTTTGCGCCGCCATGTTTCTACAGTAGCCCCAAACGGACAAACTCTACAGAGCGCTAGCTACTCTCTGCTGTCTCTATCGACGACATCTTTGTCCTGTGTCGGCCACCATAGCTTCTCTATGAGCTTCAAAAGGGAGGGGTGAGTGGGGGGCGGTTGCAGTTCACAACCTCACCACTATATGCCGCTAATATTTACACAGTGCACTTTGCACAGTGCATGTGTCGTGGTGCTCACGCGAACAGCGTCGCCTGCCGTAAAACTCAAAAGTGTTGCACTGTTTACAACGTAAACTGCGTAGGAGACTGGCACAGGCTAGAACGAAATTGTTGAATAAAGTCATTATTTAGGGGCCAAGCACCGAAGGTGCGAAGGCACCTATTGAAACCGTTAGATTTCTTATAATTATTCCTCCATTGAAGTCTATGGCGGTCCATAGAACCGTTTGCGGGAAAGTTATGAAATTTGGCACACATATAGAGGACTGGCCCAACATTAACCATACAAATTTTGGAGTCTCTAAAACAATCCCTCTAGCACCACCACCTGTCCAAAGTTTCACTCATGTTTATGCTAATAACTTTTTAACCCTAATTGCTAGAAACAAAATTCTTTCCTCCGATTCCTTGGCTCAAGCCGATTCGATTGCACCCTATGATGTTATTTTCCGTCATTAAAATTTTTCCGCCTACTTTTTCGAACTCCTCCTAGGCCGTAGCTCTGATTTTCACAAAAATTTAACCAGATCATCTTCAGACCATGCTGACAAAAAGTTATGGAATTCAAGTTGATTCGTCATATAGTTTTTGATAAACACGCAAAAAAATGTACGTAGCGGTTGCGAAAATACACTTAAGGCTATATCTCCGCAACGCTTTATCGTATTTAAACCAAACTTGGTACATGTCATCACAAGCATGACTTGAGGCAACATAGAGTGTTTCGGCGCAGCGCCACCTACTGGTCTGGAGATACGAAAAATGGCTATTTTTGCTTATAACTTCTGAACCGTTTGTCCAAAAATCATAAAAGTGGTCTCGTTAGATTCAAGACGGCATGTTGAGTCGTTTGATTTTGATTTTACCATATCGGCCATTTTGAATGATGTGCTAAAATGCTGTATTTTATGAATGCATGAACGGAATGTTACGAAACTCAGTATGGGTCATCAGCACGATGCCCTGAAGGAGGCAGAGAAGTTTCAAAACTTTCCAAAAAAAAAGTTTCAAGATTTTTTTCCAAACGCTTATAACTTTGGGTGTGATTGACTTATTTTCATGGGAGTAACTTTTTTTGTCTCCTGAATCCTTGCCGAGTCCAACGATACCAGACTTGCCAGGTTTCGGCGTATGGTTTGTGCAGCGTGGTAATTTAGCGCTTAAAAACATTACCTGATATCTTTGAAACCGCTAGTCCGATCGAGACGAAACCAGCGTCAGAAGTTCGGAAACATAGGTCGATAGCAAAATGCTAATGCCCAAATGTCAAAATATTGATAGTAAGGGGTATTAAAATCCAATCAAAGTAAGGTGTTAGTAATTTTTTATGTGTTTTTTCATATAAATGTTTATAACTCAAAAACGAAATGAGATATTTTCACCAAAATTGACACACACAATGTAAACAATTGACGCTCACTCCGAGGACACATTAAAAAATGTTACGATTGTGCCTCTTGGTGGCGCTATAATTAAACAAAATATGACATTGGCTCTATACAAATGTGTTCACTCATTCTTTCAGTTGGTCTGCTGCTAACCTTGTTTGCTTCTCTTGCGCTTGCCCCCGGTATTGCTGCTTGCAGCTATATTTTTGTTTGTTTTTGCACACAAAAAGTATCTCTTCACTTCTTGAAACTAAGGTTGAACCACTGTAATCACATGGACTATTTTAATTATGTTTCCCTTTCTGGGCCTTAATTATATTGCTGTCTATGGTGGGATCAGAGAGCTCTCTGATTTCATAAAAAATATATTAATTTGTGTTTTCCGAAGATGAAAGGTCTTACAGGTTTGGAACGACATGAGGGTGAGTAAATAATAACAGAATTAGCTTTTTTGGGTGAACTAACCCTTTAAAACACATTTGTATTACAGTACTTTTGGTAGCAATATCAGCCACTAGAGGCATCAATCCAAACACAACAACAAACCCAAACCCCAGAAGCTACTTATAAGGCTTTCTGGAAAATGAAGTTATAAAATAGGTAACATTCACCTGTATTCAACCATTTAAATTAATCTAAATCTGTAATATGTTTTCCAACTGCAAATCTGATATGCTAGACTTGTATTCTGAGGAAAACAGCAATACCTCTCATAAGGTACAACAATAGTTGGTGTTGTAGGAGTGTTTGTAAAAAATAAAAAAAAACGAGAGAGAGAGAGAGAAAGAGAGATGGAAAGTGAACGAAAAAAGAGGTGGAGACAGAGTAGGAGGGCAAAGAGAAATGTGAGCATCACAAAAAAATGGCTGTGTGAACATGAGATACTTTATCAAATGCTAATTTCACTGTTTTTCCATAATCAACCTCTCTTGCATAAATAAGCAGCTGAATTAATTCTGACACATATGCAAGGTTGCATTCACACCTACCTGCTTAAGTGCACATCTTTACCTGCAGTACATTAACATGCCACATGTCTCTTTGACATCATTTACACCAGGGGTGGGGAACGTTGATCCTGGAGGACCGCTCTCTTGCAGAGTTTAGCTCCAACCCTGAGAAAAACACTCACCTGCCTGTAACTTTAGTGATCCTGAAGACCGTGATTTGTTTCCGGTGTGTTTGATTAGGGTTGGAGCTAAACTCTGCAAGAGATTTGCCCTCCAGGATCAATGTTCCCCACCCCTGATTTACAATAACAAGGGGTCAAAGTTTTGCTGGTTTGCATTGCCTAGTTAGCCCCTTTTCCATGGCTTTCTTCATCGACAGCTGCTCAAAAGCATTATTAAATTTATTATAAAAGCTGTCGGATTTGTTTTCGTTTAGTTAGAAACACAGTGTAAATGCTAATCTACTTTTCAACTGTTAATCATTTTCCAACATTTAAACCATTGAGGGTTAACCTCTAAAAAACAGATAGTTATATTTAAGAGAAAACATAATTCTAGGTCATTATACTTTAGTACAAAGCATGATTTTTCCTTCTGATTGCATAGCAAAAATCTGCATACTATTCTTTTTACCACTATGTGTGTGTGAAGGGAAAACATTATAGGCCTACCATATAAGACCTAATATTGATTTCTCACTAACAGAAGCAAGAATAGATGCTAGTTTCATACTCACTGGCGACCCAAACAGACGCCCCCAAGTGTAGCTGTCATAACATGCATGGTATTTTTTTTATATTTTATATAGTTATACTCCACCTCAAATATGCTTAGACTCAATGACCAATCGTTGTGTTTGTAGTTAAAGGTGCTGTGTATAACTGCCATTTCCTGAGCTTCATATTCAGCGTAACTACACCGTGACTGCAGCTGCAGAAGCGCAAGAGTAGTCACACTGGAAGCGTCATAGCTGCGGCTCCAACGCTACATATAATGCTCACTTATATCATATAGGTGAGTATTTCTTTATAAAGACAACTAGCCTAAATGTATATATATATATATATATATATATATATATATATATATATATATATATATATATATATATATATATATTTAGAAGTTGGTCATTTATAAACTTGATAGTCTTGAAAGTTTGTTAACATGGGGAGGTGTAGGCTACAACATTCGCATGTAAATGGTAAACAACAAAAACAACCAAGAAAACAGCTCTGATCATATCGTTTCATTTAAACTTCGATATGTTTACAAGACAGCAAACTCTGCGGATAAAAAAAAACGCGCACTCGGGTTTGATTTGGGTAGTGCTAGAGCCTATATATGCTACCTGTCTGTGTATTACAAAAGAAAGTTTATATAATCATATTTTCTGGCTAGCTTACTTTTTTTTAATAATACATTATACCCAGACAGCTCACGCTTGCGGTGTGAAACGGATATTTGATATTTTTATGCTTTGGTACAGTCAAAAACGTACATACAGCACCTTTAAATAGCTCTATTTTGCAAGTCAAAATGGGACAAACTAATAGAGAGATTTGTCCACTAGGTGGCGCTTCATACTAGATTAGATTAGATTAGATTCAACTTTATTGTAATTACACAAGTACAAGTACAAGGCAATGAAATGCAGTTTAGGTCTAACCAGAAGTGCAATAGCAGCAAGTGCAGGATATACAACGTTTGCATAAGTGCAGGACATGGATATGTACTGAATATATATAAATATATCTATAAATAGAAAGATGGTTATTACTATAAACTGAATTTACAGGTGAATATGTACAGTGAATAATATACAGTTATTACTATAAACAGAATTTACAGGTGGATATGTACTATGAATATAATATAATATACAGATGGCTATTACTATAAACAGAATTTTACAGATAGAGGTATACAATGATATGTTAGGCTAAAATGAGGAATATGGCAGTGGATTAAGGTAGTGCAATAAATTATGGACAGAAGCTATCCGAAAAAAAAGTGTAAAAGTGCAGTGGAAAGTGATTGCATATTACAGTTAGAAGTACGGTGCAAAATACAGATGTAAACAGTTGGTACTGTAAATAACAGTCGGCAGTGCAAATGAGCATCATCCAGTTACGGTGTGGTAGTGCAAAATGCATAAGTAAACAGTTGTTACTGTAATAAACAGTCGGTAGTGCAAATAACAAAGTGAAGGCGGATGTGAGGTAGGAGAGTTATCAGTATATGAGGGAAGTGGATCAACGGGGGTTTGAGTTCAGTAAAGAGACAGCTCTGGGGAAAAAACTGTTCTTTAGTCTGCTGGTCCTGGTCCGGTCCGGTGGATCCTGAAACGCCTGCCGGAGGGCAGGAGAGAAAACAGTCTGTGGGCTGGGTGCGAGGATTCCTTGAGGATGCTGCGAGCTCGATGCAGACAGCGTTTCCTCTGGATGTGCTCCATGGCAGGTCGTGGAGTCCCTGTGATGCGCTGGGCAGTTTTCACCACCCGCTGCAGTGCCTTGCGCTCCGCAACAGAGCAGCTCCCATACCATACTGCGACACAGTTGGTCAGGATGGTTTCTATTGCGCAGCGATAGAAGTTCACCAGGATAGCCGAGGAGAGCTGATTCTTCCTCAGTGTCCTCAGGAAGAAGAGGCGCTGGTGAGCCTTCTTGACCAGGCTGGAGGTGTTGGTCGTCCACGACATGTCCGCCGAGATGTGGATCCCCAGGAATTTGAAACTGGAGACACGTTCAACAGCCATTCCATTGATGTGGATGGTGTCGTGTGTGCCTCTTGACTCCTTCCTGAAGTCCACGATGAGCTCCTTCGTTTTGGTGGTGTTGAGGAGCAGGTTATTTTCGGTACACCATGTGGCCAGGTGGTGGATCTCCTCCCTATAGGCAGTCTCATCGTTGTTGCTGAGGAGACCAATCACCGTTATGTCGTCCGCAAACTTGACGATAGAATTAGATCCATACACAGGCTTGCAGTCGGTGGTGAAGAGGGAGTAGAGAAACGGGCTTAGCACACAGCCCTGTGGTACACCAGTGTTAAGAGTGATGGATGTGGAGCAGGTGAATCCTGAACGAACATTCTGGGGTCTGTCAGTTAGGAAGTCCAAAATCCAGTTACACATTGAAGTGTTGATGCCCAGGTCTCCAAGTTTGGCTATTAACTTGGTTGGGATGACAGTGTTGAATGCTGAGCTGAAGTCAACAAACAGCATGCGTGCGTAAGTGTTTTTATTGTCCAGGTGAGTGAGCACAGAGTGCAGTGCCATGGAAACGGCATCCTCTGTGCTCCTATTGCTGCGGTAGGCAAACTGGTGTGAGTCCAATGTGGATGGTAGAGAGTCTTTTAGGTGTTCCAGGACCAGCCGCTCAAAGCACTTCATGACGATGGGTGTGAGTGCTACAGGGCGGTAGTCATTAGGGCACCTCGGGTTAGAGTGTTTTGGCACTGGCACAATGGAAGTGCGTTTAAAGCATGAAGGTACAGCTGCTTGGGCAAGAGACAGGTTGAAAATGTATGTAAAAACCTCAGCGAGCTGCTCCGCACATGCCCTGAGAACACGACCAGGGATGTTGTCTGGTCCAGCAGCCTTGTGCGAGCTGATCCGGCTCAGTGACTTGCAGACATCTGTGGTGGAGAGTGTGATTGGTGGGTCAGCTGAGGGTTTGAGCTTGGTGGCCGTTTCTCTGTTGTCTCTTTCAAAGCGAGCATAAAAATGATTTAGCTCGTTCAGGAAGTTGACATCAGTGGCTCCGGGGGTGGAGTGGGGGCGTTTGTAGTCACTGATGGCCTGAATGCCCTGCCACATGCGTCGAGGGTCAGAGTTGGAAAAGTGACCCTCTATCTTTAGCTTGTAGCAGTGCTTGGCCTTTTTGATCCCCCTCTTCAGGTTTGCTCTGGATGTGCTGTAGGCTTGTGCATCTCCTGATCTGAAGGCAGTATTACGTGACTTCAGCAGGAGTCGCACTTCCCTGTTCCTCCATGGCTTCTGATTTGGGTATGTGGTGATCTGTTTCTGGGTTGTAACACTGTCAATGGTGGTATTGATATGATCCAATACAGAGGAGGTGTAGAAGTCAATGTCCGTGTGAGCTCCACTGGTGGCTTGAGAAGCAAACACACTCCAGTCTGTGTGTAGAAACCTTTCCTGGAGTGTGGAATCAACCCCCGCAGGCCACACCTTGATGGTCTTCACTGATGGCTTCACACGGTTGATGAGGGGTGCATATTTGGGGATGAGGAACAAAGAAAGGTGATCTGACTGTCCCAGGTGGGGGAGGGGTGTCGCAACGTAAGCGCCAGCCATGTTTGTGTAAACATGGTCTAAGGTTTTGTTTCCTCTGGTGTGGCAGGAAACATGCTGGTGAAACTTGGGTAGCACTGACTTTAAATTTGAATGATTAAAGTCACCTGCAACAATAAAAGCAGCTTCCGGGTGATCAGTCTGTTGTTTACTGATGGCTGCATGAAGTTCTTTCATGGCAAGCTTGGCATCAGCATCCGGGGGAATATAGGCTGCAGTTATAATGGTGGAAGTGAACTCCCGCGGTAGATAAAACGGTCTACATTTAACCATGAGAAACTCGAGGTTAGCTGAACAATGACTCCCAACAATAGCAGAGTTTGTGCACCAGGCTTTGTTAATGTAAATGCACAATCCACCACCTCTGGTCTTACCGGAGCCATCTAATGTTCTATCCGCCCGGAGCGTGTGGCATCCCGCTAGCTCAATAGCGGTGTCCGGTATTCCGCCGTTTAGCCAGGTTTCCGTGAAGATTAGGACGTTACAGTTCAAAAGTTTCTTGCTGTGTGTGATGCTGAGTCGAATCTCCTCCATTTTGTTCACTAGCGACCGTACATTGGCAAGGAAAATACTGGGTAAAGAGAGCCGATGTGGGGTTAGCCTTAGCTTTAGCCTTAGCTTAGCTCTCAGTCCTCCGCGTATACCCCGCCTTTGTTTACGATCTCGGCGCCGCCTGCGAGCACTTCCGCCCGGCCGGGTAGAGTGCATAGCCTCGGGTGTCCTAGCGATCTCAGGAAGGAGTCGAAGATTGTCCATAAAACTGTCGGAAATTCGCAAACCAATATCCAAAATCTCACCACAGGTGTACGATGTTAAGGCACAACTATTCTGAACGAACAGACCCGAGATGAGCAGGAAAAATACCGCAAAATCGCAGAATCTGGAGAGACCCAGAGCCTCGCGAACTACTCGCGCCGCTATCTCGGGTGATCTAACATTCATAATAGGAGATGCTTCCTCAATTTCGACACTAAAACTTTCAATGTTTGGGTTGTTTTAAATGTTTTTAAAAATTATTAAAATATCATAGAGTTGTTTGTGGTGTGGTAAATTAAACGCAATATGCGTTGACGTCACATTCGTGTTGCATTGTGGTATATGAAGCTGCCTCAAGTGTACATATGAAGTAGACTCTGTCCATATAAACTCCACGAAGTGGAACGCACTTCAAAATGGCGGCAGGGATTCCCCCGAGGGGAAGTGCTTAGGGAAGTTCGCAAGTGTGTGTCTAAAAGTGGAGTGGAACGCAGCCTAGTTACTCCCCAAAACTGTCTATCATCACGCGTCCTGGACAACTTCAACGGGCTGCCTACTCACCTGTCAATCATCCAACACGCTAAAAGGGATTTAACCACTGATCTATCATATTATTATATCTATTAAATCAGCATCTTTCCTTCTACTGTGTGATGATCCATGAACACTATAGTGAACATCCTGTTATGCACCTGTCAAGACGAACTGTCCGGCTTTTAGGGGCACTATGACTCATTTCCATGATTTTCATTTGAAGTGAAGTCTTAAGGAAACAGATCTGACTATTCACCAGGAAAAGATGCCTTGCGAACTCATAAACAACATCACTCTAAAATGTTTGCGCACATGAGGGGAAATGATATTACTTTGTGCAGTGGCCAAGGTCAGCTGCTACTGATCCTCCCCCTGTTGTCACACTGTGAACACATGGGATCAAGGCATCGGAAATTCTCTTTTGTCAGAATAACATATTTGAGGATAAACGCAATGGTTTTTGGTATTGCTGTTATGTTAGTTGTGCTGAAGTTTTCAGATGTGCTACGTGCTTTTATTGTCTTCGTAGGCAAATTCTTGAATAATGACGTTAAGCACGTATGCTTTCTTGCTCATGTGATTTGTCTAGAAAGCAGGTATAAAGTCCACACCAGACGTAACAGGACGAAACAGATTAAAACATCTCTCATCGTAATCATTACTGTGCTTTCAGGAAATTGGTTGAGTAAACACAGACACAATAGTTAGCGACTTCAAACAAGAAGTTGGTGGTCAGCTATGATTGATCACAAGCATCACGTTGTGCTAAACTCCTCAAGACGTTTCTTTTTGTCGCACTATGAGCTGTCAAACCTAATAAATATTTACAAACACAGAAGCAATGCTGCCATTTTCATTATCAGAGACTGAGCAATCTCGAGCATCTCTGAAAGTAATGCTCTTTAGTATTTCGCGGTTCATAAGAATTTTAAATAAATGGCTTAATGCGTTTTTGCAGTTCTTATAGGTCATAGATCACTGGAACAAAAAATTCCAGAGTGTTGGGCTCACCAAAACTCTTGCCAGCGGCAGGACAGGAAATGACGTGACTTTACACAGACTAAATGAAAGATCCACATTGCAATTAGGAAGCACAATAGGAACATCCTCCTCCACATTGGGGTTAAGAGTTATGACACTCCTGGGAGCTCCTGTGCTTTACAAAAACAAGCTTGTAGAGTTTGCAGTCTACTCACACTGACCCTGGTAGGATGTTCACAGAATCAAGATCTGCAAAGGATTCAGTGAGTCTGACTCTGGATGCTGATTACACCTACAGTAAATGTCAGCTCCTTCATGGGGATTGTGGGTCAAGTGTGGAAGATCCTGGCACAGACGTCACGTAGATTTCTGAAACTATTCTTATAGCTTTGTGTTTTCTCAGGATGCTTTATGGGTTACATTAACATGGGTTAATTGTGCCTTGACTTTTTAGTCATAAAAAAGTTTAAAATAGTAAAGGAACTCCACACAAAAAAAAACGTAAAGGATCCTAGGGGTATATGATTCGACTTTCTTCTTTCTGATGAACACAATCTGAGTTATATTAATAAATATCCTGATGCCTCCAAGCTTTATAATGGCAGTGAACGGGGCCCATGAGTTTAAAGCTCAAAAGGGTGCATCCATCCATCATAAACTTACTTTTGTAAGAAAACGCCTTCTGAAGAAAATCGCAGAAGTTTGCTGGTTCGGTCCCAGCAGTCGCCACCACCAGTGTATCATAAACACATTGTAAATGTAAATGTAAAACTTTATAAAGTAAAATATCTAGCTTCCGCCAGACCGCCTTCCGTATTCAAAAAACATAATTGACGCGACATATGATGTCGGACGTAGCGTAAGCATTTTGAACAGTGAGAGGCTTGCCTCATCAACACGACATCGTAAATAAACCTGTCTCCGGTGTGATGACTTCGATCTTTCGAATATTCCTATCTAATAAATGCCTCATCGACACGGCATCCTCAATAAACCTATCTCCGGTGTGATGACTTCGATTTTTCGAATGTTCATATCTAATAATTGCCTCATCGACATGACATCCTCAATAAACCTATCTCCGGTGTGATGACTTCGATTTTTCGAATATTCATATCTAATAATTGCCTCATCGACACGACATCCTCAATAAACCCGTCTCCGGCGTGATGACACCGATCTTTCGAATATTCCTATCTAATAATTGCCTCATCGACACGACATCCTCAATAAACCCGTCTCCAGCGTGATGACTCCGATCTTTTGAATATTCCTATCTAATAATTGCTTCATCGACACGACATCCTCATATAAACCCGTCTCTGGTGTGATGACTCCGATCTTTTGAATATTCCTATCTAATAAATGCCTCATCAACACGACATCCTCAATAAACCCATCTCCGGCGTGATGACTCAGATCTTTTGAATATTCCAATCTAATATGACTTCTGATCTTCTGAACATCTAATATGTTGCCAGAATCATAATCATATACTCTTTGTTCATTGGCCAGAGGAGAACTGGCACCCAGACTGAGCCTGGTTTCTCCCAAGGTTTATTTTTTGTCCATTATGCCACCTGATGGAGTTTTGGTTCCTTGCCACTGTCGCCTTTGGCTTGGCTTGCTCAGTTGGGGACACTAAATTTTCAACTAAATTACTGATCTGCCCGCATTGTCACTATATGATAATTGAAATGAGCTGGATGACATCACCGTTTTCTCCAGAGTGTCTGTACAGCCGAATCAAATTCTGTTGCATTATTATTCTGTTTGCATTATTTTCCTGTTTAACTCTCTGAAGCTGCTTTGAAACAATCGGCATTGTAAAAAAGCGTTATATAAATAAAGGTAACTTGACTTGACTTACACCTAGGATGGCTTAAGGGTGAGTAAATCATGGGCTAATTTTCTTTTTTTCAAATGATATGAAATACTTTGACTTTATATTGTTTTGCAATTTGCACATTTAAAAAGACAACAAATGTAAAATTTAAATATGTGAAAAACCTTAACCTGGTACACTACTTCATTTTACATTATATTATTTTATATGAATAATATCAACTTTTTTTAAATGAATGCTTCCTTCTTTGAAAATTTGTCATTAGTGTTATTGATGTTAAAAACGTTTGGGAAGCTGTGGGAAAAGTACTTCCAAGGTCAATTTTTTTTTCAAAGGTTTGGGGTCAGTAAGATTCATTAAATGGTTCAAGTGACAGTAAAAAACATTTATAATTTAACGGGGGAAAAATCAATTTAAAATAAATGCTGTTCTTCCTATTCATTAGGGAATCCTGAAAAACAAAATCATGGTTTTCGCTAAAATATTAAGCAGTACAACTGTTTTCAACATTGATAATAATAAGAAATGTTTCTTGAGCAGCAAATCAGCATATTAGAATGATTTCTGAAGGATCATGTGACACTGAAGACTGGAGTAATGATGCTGAAAAGTCAGCTTTGCCATCACAGGAATAAAGTAGGGTAAACGTAGGGTGAATTCTGGGTGACTTGGAAAAAGTGTCCCAATCACCCTGAATTCACCCTACCTAAATTAGGGTAAGCTCACTAAAATCTACATTAAGACATTTTAGTGACATTTTATATTTTATTTTAACATAACTTCTTGTACTCAAACCAATACCCTATTGGTTTGAGTACAAGAAGTTATGTTAAAATAAAATATTAATCTCTCACACAATAATATTTTATTTTATTTTAAATGACAAAAGTATTTAAATTAAGATAAACATCATTAAATGCAAAAAAGTCTGGCTGTGCTTAATGGGTACATGTTTGTACCCTTTAACCCTCTCGAGTCGGCCGTTGCGCTGGCGTGATTGGCTTGCTTTTTTCTTATAGGTGCCAAAGAGACTCAAATAACTGTTGTTTTTTTATCATTCATTAAGCTCACATCATGTTTTTTGGGGAAGAATCTTGTTTATTTTAATCAACATTTTTAAAGAATAATTTGATACAGCTTTACTTGAAGTGACAACCATCAGTTAATATTTAAAGTCTGGAGCACACTGAGCTTTATTGGAACAGCAACCCTTTTTTTAATGAATAAATATTATTACATTAAATTTAAAAGGACAATTTTGTTAAATAAATAATCTAGGTCATGTATTAAGTTCATACATATTTTAATATGAACAGCTATTATACTTTTTCTTATTGATATCACACTTAAGATGTGATTTTCATAGTAGTGCACCCTTTAAGCTCACCGCACAATAATATGAAGTCTTTAAAAAATACAGCAGTGTTAAACCACAGAACATCAATAAACTAAATTTATAATATAATGGATTTAAAAGTACAAGCCAGTAATGCCTGTGAAGTAATATATTAGTGCAGCACACAATCTTATACAGCTAGTAAGCTAACAATGTTCTGTAGCACCTGCGCTATGTCTTTTAGATCTAACTGTAATTATTTCCCACATCCAGGTTCCAGGTTATAATATGCAAAAGTCTAAATATTAATCTATTTTGCAGTAAGAAGTTATACTTATCCAAAATAAAGGTTTCAACATCTAAAAAATGCACATTTAAGGGGCTCCTCTTTTGGTGAAAGTTTTCAGGCAGCCACCAGACAGTGTGAACACATGACCCATATCTCAGTGTGCAATGGTCTGATCAGCTTGAAATTACAGGAGGTATATAGTAACAAACACATCAATTGGTTAAGACATCAAGTAGGATGATACATTTTTTTTTTTCCTTTTTATAATCTGAGCTCAAAGATAGTAGTGTGCTTAATGGATACTTGAGCTTAATAGGTACGTTTACCCTATATTTTAAAACAGTTATTTTTACGCCATGTTGTGATATTGTGTAAAAAGCCTTTTCAAATATTTCCATGACGTAGAGGTGCATTTGTTAAGCTGTTTCATATTTAAAACATTCCATTTCACAATTAGTATGCATGGCGAAAGTATCCTGACAATGCTGAGCGGGAGGAGACAAGGCGTAAAATGTTGATATTGGAATCGCTTACCTCTGAGAAGGAAAATGAGGAGCTGTATTCCCTCTCCCGTGGTTGGCAGTGGAACTCCAGCCTCATTTTCTCAGTTAATGGCACCTTTCAGTATCTGCGGTAAACAGGTGCTGGACTCAACAGGGCTGGCGTATTCACATGCAGGTACAGGTGGGTGGCCGTTGGCTGCATGCAGCATCCCTCAAGTTTTCCAGGGGTTCCCATCTGTATCCATGCGCTGGCTCCACCACATGGCACAGGGCCCTGGGCCGGGTCTGGTCCATTCTTTAGCTGGCCTTGCACCACGCCTGCACCACATCTGCCTGCCGAGTCTGTTGTTCTACTACAATGAGCAGGAATGCAGGAGAACAGCTAGACCTATAATCCCCAGCCACCAGTAATGGATGCCAAATATGAATAGTAAGCAGGTTATTATTCTTCTCAATCCACATGCTGGTATATGCAGTGACCATATTGACAGACACAAACTCCTGTTCCGTTTGGAAGGTTTGCTGTGACATAGCAGTGTGATTGGGTATAAACTGTTGTCATACTTTAATTTGAGACAATGGCTCTGTAAAATCACAGTCGCTGTCATTGTTCCCCCTATAACTTTACAGTTGTTTTGAGAAGAGTTGTATGGGACACCAAATGTTGATTTGAATTCATGAGGATGGTTAGGTTATTATTGAAGACTGTTTCTGCTTCAAAATTGGTAACAAAAAAAACAAAAAAAATGTACATGGGTTGTTGACGTGACATGGCATTTTCACTGTAACACAAGATAAAGATGAATATAATTAGTATTTTCATCATTTAAAATGCAGTAAATGGTTGTCTTAAATGGACCTATTCATATAAAAACTGCTTTGTCTTTAGATTTTTTAAATTTTTGAGTCAAAACTCAAAATGTTCCTATGGTGTGACTGTCTCAAGCATGGTAAAACAAATAACATCTTTTATAATTTAAAGTTAATAAATACCTCAGGCATAACCAGGCAAATTAAAACTTGATACATTTTGTCACTGATAAACATGTCCTCCGGTGTGACACCATATCCTGATTTTAAATCGGGCAATTCCACTGATAAGTTTAATTAGTAGAAGGACCCCATTCAAGGTCATGTTACTTTGAAGCCCATGGTAAGTTGGCAAGTCATGGTAAGTTTTTGTCTCAGAATTGTTCAAATATTTACCCTTTTTTTAACCACTGTAAAAATTTTACGTTTTGTTGTCCTTTGGTGTGACACCCCAATATTCTTAAAGGAGTTCTTCAGTGCTGGGAAGATGAATGTATATTTAAACTGGGTCATTTATGTAGTAGAAATGTGAAATTATTTTTGAATTTGGTGCCTTCTAGACTGAGAAAAGACAGAAAATGTATTTTTGTCTCATGTGGATGAAAGACAACAACTCCCAGAATGCACTTGCTTCGCTGCCCTATGAGGCCCCTCCCAAAGCCACGGCTACTGGTAATAACTTGCCCACCATTACACCGCCCCCACTATCGTTTTGATCTTCATAGTAATACAATCATTTCGTTCAGTTAGAGAATGACGATATTTGCGTTATAGGGGGATTTTTTTCCAGAAATAAAATACATAATTATCTCGTCTCAGGGGGATATGAGGGGGGAAAGTACCATAATTTGAAAATACTACCGGGTTTCTACTGATACAAAGCTTAATGCTAAATCGCTGAAGTAACCCTTTGTTGCTAAGTAATACCATAGGAAATATTTCTGTAAAAATGTTCAAAAAACTGAAAAAAGTGACAACGTTAGTGACCCCTTATATTTTCTCAAACATCAGACTTCACACTGCATAATAATATGTATTTTTTTCTTCAAAAATAGTGTTTTACAAAAAAAAAATACTGCATATTTGTCAACTCCGAAATAAAAATGTTTAGACTGTCCCAGACAAAAGATCCCCAATCGTGGCGATTTCTGTGTTTGTGGCTCCTCAACAGTGGTCCTACTTCAAATATGGCCATTGTCACAGTCTTGCGACCAAAAGATAGCCTGCGATAATTGTTGTCTGACAGTGTTAGAAATTTACCATGATCATCTCACAGTTTTTGCTGTGACCTACGTCTACTGAATAGCCAATTAAATTCAACATGAAATGGCATATTGATCAACGCGATGGTGCTAAAACTTAAAACTACTTACCTCAAGCTCCATTTATAAAGTTGGCATGCCAAGTTGGCCTTTTTTCCCTAGCCATGACCGTGTCCATATTCTCCTCTTTTGCTTCCTCCTCTTTTTTATCAGTGCACATAAAAAACACAATTGCCAAAATGCAATTCATCTTGCTCTGTTTTTTTACCACTAGCGCATGCTGATGACATTTTATTTAGGGATGCACCGAATATTCGGCCACCGAAAATTTTCGGCCGAAAATGGCCCAAAAGTGCATTTTCGGTTTTCGGCCGAAAGACTTTTATCACCGAAACAATATGGCCGAAATGTTGTAATGACGCAAACAGACGACCTGCACGTGCATGTCTGAAGCAACATGTCTGCGGTGTGGACGTATTTCAGTATAGCTGAGAAACACCCACGTCTGCTCCATGCACAAACACTGACAGCGAGCGCTCGTGTTCTCGATGAGAAGAGGACCAGACTTCACTGTGAAACCGAACGGTTTCCCAACGCAATCTTTAACAGTGGGCATGTTTTAAGCGCGGAACACACTTAAATCCGATTTCCCACACCAACATCGATCAACATGTATCACGAAATTCAAACGATAAATGCCGTTTTGACGCTCTTTAATGTGGCATCACTGATCACATCACAGTTCAAGCCGCGGCGCGCGCGCGTGAACGCGATCATCTGTGAGCGCGATAGATAATTTCTTCCTTAAGAATAAACATGAATAAACAGCAAAGGTATGTTGAGCATACATTACAACTTACTGTCACGGATCATATGTGGTGTAATCGCTCTGTCAGTGTTTCAACGGCGGAAAGACCTCAATATAACTGAGGCTAAACTAAAAAGTCATGTAAGTTAGCATCACATTTAACGTTACCTCAGGCAGTCATTCAGTGTCCACAGCTGTTAGTTCACTTGAAAAAATCAACTCTTTCACTAAATATATGACCTATATTAGCCGTTATATTCATTATATTCTAACCTGTTAATGATATCTTGATTATTTCATGCATGTTTAAATAAACCTGTCATGAAAATGACAGACACAAATGATCATATTTCAACAACGAATTCGATAAAAAATATTTTATAATTACATTTAAGTTATTGCAAATACTGCCTTATGTGAAGTTTACATGTTTGCGTACTATGTTATTTGAGTGTTGATTATTAGACCTAAAAATAAATAGCAACTGAATTTAGGCTAATAGTTTGTTAACCTTTAATATTAATGTGCAAATAAGGGCTCCCTATATAGTTTACAGCAATATCTTCAATAAACATTTAGTTATAATATAATTTATTTAAGGACAGATGTGTTTTTTTTCAGTAAACCAATACAAATAAATCCCTATTCTACAGTTAACATATGGGGCCCGTTCTTCGTACCTCGTTTAATACATCTGAGATGATTTGACAGATCCCAGATCTTTTAATCGTGATAACTGATCTCTGGCTAATTTGGTTCTTCAAACGAATTTGCGGATTGGATTAAAATATCTGGATTAAATGATCTAAGATTACTGAGCGTTCTTTTTTCCCCTGAAGAGGGCAGATGCATCGATACTCGAAACCACGATCAGCAATGCAGCGATTGGCTGGCGTCAAGGCAGCAACGTAATGACATCATATAATTAAAAAGCCACCTGGCAAAAAACTTGACAAATTACACAAAAAACCCCCACGAATTTCTGAACCTTTATAAGGAAACAGCCAAACAACCAAACCAACACAAAAGTTATAATAGATAAATGATAAATGTTTTTTTTTTAACATGATTACCAATTATTTATATTCACGATTTTATACAGTATTTGTACACCCTTTGCATTTTTATTTCAATGTTGTAATTTAATTTTTAATTCAATTTCATGCAGATTTGTAACGTGACAGTATTCAAGTTTCTTATGGGTCAAGATCAAATTATCCTCTCTTGCGCTGCATCAAGCCACTCCCATAATATCCGTGATCACTTAATGCACGGCTCAGATTAACTGTACAACATGTGTGTAAACCAATAAAAATAAAATTATATAAAGTAATTATTCCATCACAAATAAATCGCTCAATCAAGTGGCTGTCTATAGTATTATACACAACATTATACATTCTCATATACATATACAATATAACATTTTTATATTATTATTTAAAATGATTATTATTGCCCCTGGTTCAGTAATGCACTCTTGTAATAAAGTAGCAGTGGCTGGGACAGATTTTAAGTATCACCTCAAGATGCAATCTAATCCTGTTTAGATGAAATAAGCCTGCTCCCGAGCAGGTTTAAGCTTACGGACCTGTTGCTATGACAGCAAGTCCAGGATGAGCTTCGAAGAACCAAACAATCCAAGATCATGCCAAATCGTCAACAATCAAATCCAGCTAACTGAGTTAGCGAGGTACGAAGAACGGGCCCATGGGCTATGGCAGTCTTTGTTTTGATACACTATTATGTTGAAGGCCTACAGAGAAAATAGTTGTATCTTTAAGCAGTTGCACTTGTTCTGAATGCACTTTCTTGTAGTAGTCCTACAGAGAAACATTTTAAATGCACTAGACCTAAATGCACTTTGTTTTTATGAGAGAACATTTAATTTTAAAACCTTTCTGTAGGCCTGTACATTATTATTTAATGTACACATGAGTGGGGTCAAGTTAAACATTTTAGTTTGAATTTTATTTTATACTGTGTTGCAATGTGCTAAATAAATATTGCCATAATTTGTAATTGATTTATTCTTTGAAACTTTAATATTAATTTATGCAATTGCAATGCCTTGATTTTAGCAAAGTTGGCATAATTTATTTCGGTGTTTCGGTTTTCGGTTTTCGGCCTTTGTTTCCTCTTTTTCGGTTTTCGGTTTCGGCCAAGAATTTTCATTTCGGTGCATCCCTAATTTTATTCTTGTATACTAACTTGTGTTGTAGCCTACGATTCAATAGGTGTCATCATCGTACAGTCTACATGCACATCATACTCAAGTTTATTAGATCCATGTCATACAGAATGATTTGTAATGATCTTATAGGATTGCCGAAATCGCAGTCTGTGGCAGGCATTAGTTTCTAGCTCATGGCTTTCTTTTGCTCGGTACCAATTCGTCTACCATCCGTCCTAAATAGTATTTGAAGTAAGAATTAGTGTGTCCCAAATCGTAGTATGTTGAAATGAGTATTCCAAAGAATATTTTTTCCGGTTAGAATCCAAAGTGCAGATCCATGCACACTCTAAAGGCTAATATTGCCCACAACCCATTGCATGTTGGATGAGGGTTCGATTAGAACTACAAACATAAATACAATTTTAAAAAACTACAAACACGGCAGATGTGCGAGTCCGGCAGTTAAAGGCAAAAATGAAAATCCCATGATTTACACACTCTCAAGCCATCCTAGGTGTATATGACTTTCTCTTTTCAGACGAACACAATTTGAGTTATATTAATAAATATCATTGCTCTTCCAAGCTTTATAATGGCAGTCCTGATTTGAAGTCCAAAAAAGTGCATCCATCCATCATAAAAGTAATCCATTCGACTCCAGGGGGTTAAAGGGTTAGTTCACCCAAAAATGAAAATTCTGTCATTAATTACTCACCCTCATGTCGTTCGACACCCGTAAGACCTCCGTTCATATTCGGAACACAAATGAAGATATTTTTGTTGAAAGCTGATGGCTGAAAAAGGCTTCAGACTGGCCTCCATTGGCATTCAGTACATTTACACTCCCAGGACCCATAAAAGGCACTTAAAACGTTGTTATTAAGTCCATCTCACCACAGTGGCTCTACAATAATTTTAGGATGCGACGACAATAGTTTTTGTGAGCAAAAAAAAATCTAAATAACACCTTTATCCAACTTGTTCTTGTCTTCCGTGTGTGCCTCCACGACGCATGCGCGAGAATATGACGTAGCGCCGGGGTTCGGGAATCCATGAAATGCACACTTTAACCCCATTTTGAGAACTACGCCGAGACCTAAAGCACGATCAATGTAGAATTCAACAGCTTAGACACGCGCGTCTTCCTCTGCTTGTAAACAAATCGCTTCAGGGTCATGTGTCCGAACGCCGGATCTGCATCATATTCTCGCGCATGCGTCGTGGAGGCACACACAGAAGACAAGAACAAGTTGGATAAAGGTGTTATTTTGATTTTTTTTTGCGCACAAAAACTATTGTCGTCGCATCGTAAAATTATTGTAGAGTCACTGTGGTGAGATGGACTTTGTAACGACGTTTTAAGTGCCTTTTATGGGTCTTGGGAGTGTAAATGTACTGAATGCCAATGGAGGCCTATCTGAAGCCTTTCTCAGCCATCAGCTTTCAACAAAAATATCTTCATTTGTGTTCCGAATATGAACAGAGGTCTTACGCGTGTCGAACGACATGAGGGTGAGTAATTAATGACAGAATTTTCATTTTTGGGTGAACTAACCTTTTAATAAAGGATCAAACAAATAGGGCTGGACAACAAACTCAAGCTCCTCTTCTCTTTTATCTAAATACTCCGACATTTCTCTTTTTAAATTCTCATTTTAGACTTCTAATTCATGAGCGGTGTTTTGTTTTGCTCTATCGTCTGTGCTTCCATGTTCGTCAATACGTGATGCGTCAGGTCAGGGGTTACTGTAAAATGCGTATGGCCGTCTATTGGAAGTTTTAAATATGGATATTTTTCTTAAACAAAGCATCGCTTCGCTTCAGAAGGCCTTTATTAACCCCTCGGAGTCATATCGTTTACTTTTATGATGGATGGATGCACTTTTTTGGGCTTCAAAATCTCATCCTCCATTCACTGCTATTATAAGCTTGGAAGAGCCAGGACATTGTTTTAAATTTAACTCCTGAATGCATTCGTCTGAAAGAAGAAGGTCATACACATACACTCAAAAATTGTGCTATATGGCACTAAAAGTGGTTCTTGTTCGTAATCATAGGGGAACCACTTTTGGTGCTATATAGCACCATATCTTAACATGTTCTGTATATGGTAGCGTTGCTATATTGCTCCTCAGTCAGCGGTGCTATATAGCACCTCAGCCAAAGAACCGGTGAAGAATCGCTGAAGCACCAAGATTGGTGAAATGATTACGAGCCAATGTAACTAAATGACAGAGCTATTCTGTCCGTTAAGGGGGGGGATGCTGTGTCATGCATATTGAGCTTTTTTCACTGTTAAAGACTTGGATCCCCATCCTAAACAAAGTTGGACGTTTGATGGAGTATTTCTGTGCCAAAAATACTCCTTCCGGTTTCTCATAAGTTTCGGAAAGTTTTTTTTGAGTATGGGTCTATTTGACGTCAAATAGGGCGTAATGTCCTTGCACGGGCCGTACGGGCTCTTCTCCTGGAAGGGCGCGCACACGACTAGAGCGAGAGAGCAAACGCTTCTCCCGGAAGCCGGCTGTGCTGCAGTCACAGGACTTCACGAAATCAACAATGTCACCAAAGAAGTGTGTTTTTGGTTGTCAGGGCAAGACAACCCTGCACAGCTTCCCAAAAAACCCAGTGTTAATGGGACAGTGGATGGAGTTTGTATTTCTTGAGCAGCAACAGAGTTGTGCAAGTGTTTTGTTTGTTCCCTGAATTTCGGCGACGATGGTTTATAAACAAGGTACAGTTCAACTCCGGATTTGTAGCTCGTCTAATGCTGAAAGATGGAGCAGTCCCAGCTATTAAGGTTCATGGTCGTATGTTGGAAGCAGGCGGTGAGTAAAACTGCTTCAGATGTCTTTGTGTTGTTGGCTATCGACTCGTACATTCAAATGTGCTACTATTGTATGTAAACACGCACTAGTCTGACGTGCAAAGCCGTTCCGCTTGCTACTGCTAACATTAAATCGCATACAGTCCATAAACCAAATGATGTCCTCATAAACCATGAGTAAACACACACAAATGTTGTAAAACTCGCGAGCATGACAAGCCGCTAAGCAAGTATATAAGTTACAGTTACAGTACACTGAAAAAACAGGAAAACACATGTTGTCCAATTTACTTAATCGTATCATTTGTGATCTACGCAACAAATTTGTGTTTCTCTTCTAAACATGATTTCATTGCTTTCGATTAATGGAATTCTCTAAAATGTGCAATCTACTAGATTAAATTATTTGGGGTGAATGTGAACCAATTAAGTACTTGAAAATGATTTTTGCTGAAACTGTAGTTCCCAGCATGCTTTGCTTGGGACTTGATGACTAGAGTTAAATTGTTGAAATTAAGTGTTATTTTATGTGTTTTTGGGCAAAATGAGAAAAATGGGGAGACTTTATATTGTTTATTAGTGTTTAATGTTTAATTATGTTGGAATTATTCGAACCATTTAAATTACACTGGGTTACCATAGTGGAGAAGAGCGGAGCGATTGCTTAGGCTGTGGACTGACTCAGCACATGTCATTAAAGAGCATTTCACACTTTAAACATTTACGATGTGCTATTGGTGGCAAATATAATGAAAGCTATTGAGTACTGCGATATAGATCAGTCAAGTGACATCAAACATATTCAAAAACAAACATGTGTTTTGATTAAAGAGGCAGGGTCCCAAGCCCCCGTGTGCACCACTTGTTAGGGAGCCATATTAAAATCATTGTGAGACTACTCAATTCGGTTACTTAAAAATTACTTAATTCTATTATGTAGAAATTATGTGAACAATTTATGTTTGTTTAACTTAATTGATTCAAGTGGAACCGATGTACATGATTAAATCATGTAAATCCAACACACCATTTTTTTCAGTGTACATACCATTGAGACGTCCAGCTGTAGTCGTCGTTGCTGCTTCTCCTGTTCAATTTCAGCCTCTAGATCTGATTCTAGATCATATATGTATGGCTAAATCTGATTGATCTCAATGGTTTATTTAAGATAAAGTTTTTTTCTGCAGGTTAAAGGATGTCAGAGCTTTCAGACGCTCTCAACGCAATAGCTGCGCACGCTCGTGACTCTTTAGCTCTGCCCACACGATACGCCCCCAGCCGCTCTGTTTTTTTCGGAAAGACTCGGTACAGTGTATCTTTCTTTTATAAATATAATACAACTTAAGACTTTTCGGAGATATGAAGGATGCAATACTACTCTATAGGTACTTAAGATTGACATGAGATTGACTGAAACTGAGTGTTTCACCCCCCTTTAAAGACGCAACTATGACGAAGAAATATGTCCCAAAGCTTGCCTACTCTTCTGCTACACACTCAAAAGTATGTGCATGTTTTTAACCATTTGCTGGTTTATTCTGGTCCAGGAGATTTTTTCAACAGTTTGCATCTGCATTCATTTCAAAGTAAAAATCACAGTATTGTATTGTTGAATCTTGAAAACCTTCGCAGTTTTACAGTGTCCAGTATGTGCCGTCTTACTCATTTTAGCATATGGGCTGACATTATCAGGTGGGTTTTGTCCACACCCAGTCAGAGCTCGAGCCAGTATGTCTCCGACAGGGGCGTCAATATGCATGACCTTCTCTCCCTCAGGACATGTAATACTTTACCCAGATGTGCTCAGCAAGGTCGTCACACCATCAGATACCCGTTGTGAGGAAGATGGCGCGTGCTGGACCGCTCTCTTGCATATTTGCCCAGTGATGTGACGTCACTGCTGGGGAAACAGGAAACAGTTGGGACTACCTGACATCCACGTTCCACAGGGCTGACCTGAGAATGGCGCTGATCCAGGGAGCAATCAGAGAGAAAAAACAAGAACCCATTAAAAAGGGGGATTTTTTAACTTAACTACACAACTATGAGACATAATGGCTGTAGTGAGACGGATACAAATTCAAACATGGATTTGAAGTTGTACTGTAGGAAAGTGCAAAGAGTTTGATAGACATTGTAAACCAAAAAATAAACATGAATAAGTTATTAAAATAGACACGGTTGTTTTCATTTTTAAATTGAATAAAGAATGCATAATCTCATTTTACACATAACAAAAACATTCTGCACATTAATGTAATTCTCAGGCACTGTATTGAACTATCCAACACCGGCCTATAAGGAACATGGAAATAGAGGCCATTCTGTGGGTGACATTGAGTGCAGTGTATTCTTAGTATGTTGCATGGAGAATTATTCAAGTTTCACACAGGAAAAGATTGTAGCAGATGAGTTGATTGTTTGCCCTGGTTTCCTGAAAGTCAGCAGTCTCCACAGTGACTACAATGGGCCGTGGTGTTTATGAGAGGTATTGGTGAAAAACCTAGGCTTTTTATTTGTTCATGGTCACTGCACTTAAGAACACCTCTTATTTATAATGCAGGTAATGCGTCCAGTGAAATAATTGCAATTTTGGATAATAGTTTTTTAAATATGCCCAGTAATGAACTACTTCATCTGCGTGACTTTTTTAGCTAAAAAAACACTCACCTAAACGGAACGGTCCACACCTAAACTCTGTCTTAAGGAGGGTAATGTGTCCAGTGAAATATAATTAAAATAGTGGATACTATTTTGAAATAGGCTATATATTGACGAGCTAACAGTATCGCTGTTTTAGCTGAAAGAATCACGCGTTCAACTGACACGGTCCTTCCTTTCTCTCGGATGCAGGAATGAAAATGAATCGCTTCGTCATAAACGGTGCTTTTCTGGCAATTATGATTCCTTCTTGTGAATCGGTCCATTCTAAACGTTCACTCAATTTATGCATAAAATTCAAAACAACTGATAAAACATTGCCAACGTTCACACTTCTCAGTCAATAAAACAGCTTGTAAACAATATGACACGTTACATTTACCTCAGAAAAGCCACTCAATGACCATAGCATGTTAGTTAGCCAATAATTAACTCTAGTGAGGAGCATTTAAAAAAGAAAAAACACTCTATTAGCCTACATGGTCAATTTTACTATTTTAAAAGATAGGCCTATATTATAAAAACTACAGCATACAAATCAGTGCATTTTAACGAATAATGTACCAGAGAGTCCTTGTTAATTAGTAGCCTATTTACTAAATAGTATTTAGTTGAGAGATATTTTTGAGAACAATTAACTGATAGGCCTATCCGAAATGAATCCATATTGAATCGAGATCAGAATCGAATCTCAAGCTTCGAATCAAACATAGAATCGAATCATGAAAAATGTCAATACACAGCCCAATAAACAGTAGTCATTTCATGTTTACAAACATTGTAACATGTTGTCAATAAACCTAATGTAAAATAGTGTTCCGCTACCAAGTGTTTTGACAATCTCAGTACACTTCTTGTGATGCATCTTCTGTGTGATTTTGCACTTGAACAGACAAATACACACACAAATGTCTGATGCAATAAAGTCACATTTTCCCTTGCTCCAAATTAAAGGTCACTAAACGATTTTTAAATACAAAATTGTCTGGCTTTTAGCAATGATTATTTATTATAATTATTTATATGATTTATATAATTATTATACCGCTAATCCGGAACCCGGAAGCGCTGCAGTGTGTTTACTAGCCTACGTCAACAGTGTAGGAGACTGACACAAGAGAAGAAATTCTTCAATAAAGGTATTTTTGTTAGTTTTTTTGCACACAAAAAGTATTTTCGTTGCTTCATAACATTAAGGTTGAACCACTGGAGTCACATGGACTATTTTAACGATGTCTTTACTACCTTTCTGGGCCTTGAAAATGGTTGTTGCATTGCTGTCTATGGAGGGGTCCGAGAGCTCTCGGATTTCATCAAAAAATCGTAATTTGTGTTCTGAAGATGAACAAAGGTTTTACGGGTTTGGAACGACATGAGGGTGAGTAATTCATGACAGGATTTTCATTTTGGGGTGAACCTTTAATCTTCGGCAGTAGAGAGAAAAGAATCTTACTGATTCTCTAATGATAGTGAATCGCAGTTTCTCTATGTTTCACATACTTTTCGCATACTCTCTTTAGTACTTCTTTTGAATAATTACTTCACTTCTGTGTGTAGTATGAATGTAATCTGGATGTACTACATCCACCATTTTGTCATTATCACATGAGCTACCAGCCTCAGTTATGTCGCTTCACTAGGCTTGAAGCGGCCTTGCACAGATTGATGTATGATATCAAAGTACTGCGAGAGCAGACGGCTCCGTATACTTTTGAATAGCTCTCGCGGTACTTCACAAATCCTATCCTCTGGCCTCATGGGATAGTAAAGTGTCCATCGTATGCACACTTCTTGCCGGAAGTAGTAGGTCATCTGGGTACTTTTTGCCTACTGTTTTATTAGCACTGTGAATTCGGACATACTACTTCTGTCACATACTGTTTTTCGCCTACTATATAGTATGATAGTTTGCAATTTCACTAAAACAGCCCACTTTACCTGAATTCACCTATAGGTACCTAGATTAAAGTCGCCATGAAATCAAAATGGACAATTCTTATTTGTTATAGAATATTCCAGTATTTATTATACATGATTTATTTGTGCACATCATTATTTTTTTGGTTACACTTTATTTTAAGGTGCCGTAGTTATATTGTACTTACTCAGATAAGTACTGAGTAATATTAATTAACTACATGTTAGGGTTTGGTTTAGGGTTAGTTACTTGTAATTATGGATCATTTACTGTTATTACTAGAGTAAGTACATATGTGACCCTGCACCACAAAACCAGTCATAAGTCGCACGGGTATATTTGTGGCAATAACCAACAATACATTGTATGGGTCAAAATTATGGATTTTTCTTTGGATATTAAGTAAAGATCATGTTCCATTAAGATATTTTGTAAATTTCCTACCATAAATATATAAAATTTGTATTATTAGTAGTAATATGCATTGCTAAGGACTTCATTTGGACAACTTTTAAGGCAATCTTCTCAATATTTAGATTTTTCTGCACCCTCAGATTGTTCAGTTGTTCCTCAGCCAAATATTGTCCTATCGTAACAAATGGAAGCTTATTTATTCAGCTTTCAGATGATGTACAAATCGCAATTTAAAAAATGTGACCCTTATGACTGGTTTTGTGGTCCAGGGTCACATATTGTAAAGTGTAACTACTTCACCTTGAAATAAAGTGTTACCTTTTTTTTTTATTATTCATTTGCCCTCATAATCTTTAATACAAATATCTTCCCCTCCCATTTGCACGGAAATCTCTTATCTGATTATGTGTTTACTGGCATGAGGGCGAGACAACTTGTCACTCACATCATGACATCACAGCAATAGCAAACCACAACCAAACAATTGTTCTTGTTTGAGAGGCCGTTTCCCTCACAACTTTCATTTCATGCCGATTTTAAATACACGTTGCACATCACCTCGGTCTTAAGCAGTAAGGACACAATGGCGAGGTCAATTGTAGACAAATGACTGTTTCACTCTAACTGAAATCAAAAATGTACAGTATATAAACATATTGATATTGAAGTGTGTGTGGGTTACCATGACACAATGCCCTTCCCCAAGGCCAGTGGTATTGAGCCCACTTACTCTGACCCTAAAGGTGTCCGCATGTATCAGAAGCCACAATTCAGAGCTCGGCCTGCGGCTGGTGGCCCCAATCACCCCCTTTCTCCCAAACCTTAAGCATTCAGTCACAGGCTGTTAATAACAACCTCAGTTGTGAAAAGAACATGATGAATGTGCCTTGACTGAAACATTTCATAACAACGCATACGTCGCATCATAACCACGAGCTACTAGCGCTTGTCTTTGGAGCCGGTGACAGAGACAGATTAAGAAAATCTGTGCTGAGCCCGGTGTGTGGCCAAACCAGAGGAGGGTCAAATCGAAGCCCTAAAAAAACCACAGTGTGAGATATTAATCAACGAGAGCCATGTTTCCTCCCAGCTAAAATGAACAGCAGGTTCCCTTTCCCTCGCCATGGGCTCTTTTAATGCGGGGACCGGCCGGGGCCCAAACATCCTGACGGAGAGAGGCTTTACTCTTATCAGGCAGGAAACACTGCTTCTCCGCCACATCCTCTTTACAAGAAACACGACTCAACCGTTCCCAAAAAACGCAGGAAGACCAAGCCAGACTCCAGGATTTGTCAAACGCCCGCCACCGCCTCCCTCTCTCCCCCACTTCAGATTCCTTTTATCAAAAAAGAGGAGGAATTTGAAAAGAGAGGGAGAGACAGAGGGAGAAAAATAAATAAAAAACGTGTAAAACAGTTGACGGGGACGAGGTGTATTTATTTATTTCGCAGAGATTATGAAAGTCTGCATCAGCAAGATAGGACGGGCAGCAGAGGGGGGCGAAGGTAGGGTAGGAGGGGAGTTCCAGCGTTCTGCTTAAGACACGCACCCAGAATAAGACAGGGGGAAACAAAAGGCCCGTGGAGATGGAGGCGGAGAGAAAAACAGCAGAGCCTGTTTTACACTAATCCTTTGATCCGCGGAGGAGTGAAACTGAGTGCGTAATGGGTGTTGCTGATAGCAAACTACGAACGTAGGGTGGATACCGCCAGTGGTTATGGTAACGGCCTGCCACAAACAACACCAAAAATTTACAGGTCAGCTTCTTGAAAGGACCTCAAACGGTAGCGCTCATAGGCATGGAAAAAAGCTCCAAAAAATATATAAAATTAAAAAAATTTTTTAGCTATAAATAAAAAATGTCTAAGAAATAACTGTGGATAAAAATTCATGAACATTTGTATTCTGTAACTTCCCATAAATCAGTTTCTATACCCAGTAATGATAAATAACTTACTTTTTATATACTATCACTATTATAATAATGAAAGAGCTGAATAATAATAATTACACTGAAAACCTGTAATTACAAAAGCAAGAGGCTTTTTTCCTGTATTTATATTGTGTTTTTATTTAGCGGCATCTAATTCAGATGGGACCTCAGAACATTCACTTTTAATATATCACAAAACGATGCAACATTTCTTCTCAAGTCCAGACCGACAGACAGAATCACTGTGCTGTACTTATATGGGCAAACACAAAGCAATTCATCATGAAATCGGACATCCCCAAGTCCTTTTCATCAAGGACGGTGTTCAACAAATATCAATAATGAGCTACGTTCATCCGCTTGTTATTGACATCTGTGTGGACATCCAATGTGAGACTGCCAAACGTATAAACTCAACATTTTATTCAAATTAAATTATTATGGCAAACCTAAATCGGCATACAATAGTATTCATTATTATTCTTTTAACAGTTTATGAGCATACATATAATTTTTTTTAAATGAATGCAAAGGGAAAAGAAAAGGCAAAATTTCCTTCAAAATGTTCCTATGAAGGAAGAGACCAGCCTCACTTAAATAATTCTTGAGGTAAAACAATTGAGGTTTGAAAAAAAGACAAACGAACAAAAACAAAAAAAAAAAAAAGAATATATCTGGACTGAAAAAACCAATACAATAAGCTTTAATGCAAAGCAATTCGATATATAAATAAGCTTTATCGCATATGTACATGCTTTTGTGGCAAGATATGAGAGCATTTCTATGTTTGTCCATTTTTTTCTTTTTTTTTACTTCCGTTCTCCTTTTGGAAACAAAGATGGGAATGAACTTCAGTTTTTTTTTAATCTATGCATCCCTGAGGTGTCCTTTGACTTCCTGTAGCTTCTCTTTTCCGCTCCCTCCACAGCCCCCCTTTCACCTGCCAGTCATACTGCTGACCCACGTTGAGCCCACAGTCTCTGTCTGTGTCAATTGTCCCTGTTTTGGTGTTTATGAAATGCTGTAGTTGTTGTAGTAGGCTGCCGTGGCGTCAGCCAATACGGAGATGAGACTAGTTTCCGTAGCGCTGCTCGTGCAAACGGAAGCCGGCGTTACCTGGATGTGTCCCGTGACTGTCATCCCACCTTGCTCAGGGTGATAACTAGTGGAATTTAGGTACTGGTCGAACTCGTCTCGGTCGACCTCACCCAGCAATTCAGCCTGGCTCAGCTGGTCCAGACCCTCCAGGTGCCCCTGTTCTGGAGGGGGTGAAAGCTGGCCGAGGTGCCCCTGGTGCCCGTGATGGATCTGAACCTGTGGGAATGAAGGGCTGTAATAGGACAGCGGATGTGCTGGGATAAAGGTCGCCCCACTTCCCTGGTGAGACATCTGAATGTGGCCCAGATGTGAGCTCCCACAGTGCAGAGGTGCCTGCTGGGAGTAATCGGGATGGTAAGGGGGTGGACTGCTCATGTGTGCCGGCGTGTGACGCCTGTCGTCTGGGCAAGAGGTGGAAGACGAACAGGAGCTGGTGGAGACTGAGCTGGAGGACGAGTAGTAGGTCTGGTGTTCGTGATCTACGACATCCAGAGGCGACATCTCAGGTGGCGTGGGCAAGCCGTACGGGTACGTATCGAAGCTGCTGTTGGAACTTGCGGGGTCTCTGAACACTCTGACGCCGGGCAGAGATGCGCTGGGAGAACCGAAGCCACCACTCACGCCACTCTCGTCGTCTTTATCCAGAGGGTGACAGCAGCCTCGCGGATCCGGGAGGGAGTTTTGGTCGGGACCGAGAGTGGTCAGGAGGAAGCCGGGGTCCACGCGTTTACAAATGCGCTTCAGCTGCTTCTTCCTACGGGGGCGATATTTATAATTGGGGTAGTCCTGCATGTGCTGCACCCTCAGACGCTCTGCTTCCTCCACGTACGGTCTCTTCTGCGGTGGAGTTAAAGCTTTCCATGACTTTCCTGTTAGAGAGGAAAAAAGAACAGACACATGAGACTTTATAATGTATTTTTAAAGGATCCATTTGGAGTTTTTGAGATTGACCAATTACAATCAAAATAGCTTAACAATCACATTAGCACCAACACAACATAATCACATGGTTTTTTATAAGCATCGCAACAGAGCCACATTTAGTTTCTCTAGTTTAATGTCTTCAGCATTTTTGAATATTTCAAAAGAAATAATAAAAATAAACAACTAGTATAATTGTTTATAATGTCAGTTTTTCACAAAATAAACAAAACTTTTTAACGGTACATTAGTTGTTGCTTGGCATTAATTGTGTAATGTTTGAGTTCCAATATTGGCAGTATATTGAGTTTTCATTTTTAGCTTTTAAAAATACTTGAAAGAGTTTTTAAAACCAGAGCAGTACATTTGCCTGTAAATGCCAATAACTGTTAAATAATGTGTAGTAGTAAACAACAACAACAACACAACACAAAAATGATACACAAGCAAATTATAATTGGAAAACTTCTTATTAATTCATTAAATTTTTTCATTATCATTAGTTGCTATTTCCTATACAAACCTTACAAATGAATGAATTTAAAATAATTTTTTGTATGTTAATTATATATGTAATTATTTTAGGAATTATTGTCTATTATTTAGATGCTTTAAATATTTACATTAGTTTTTACATTTTATATAAACCTTATATATAAAAATTTATAAAGGCCTAGTATTTAATGTTGAATGTTGAAAAAAAGTCTCCCACACTTGTGAAATTATAAATATGTACCCTTGATCTAAATACAATTAAATACAATCTAAAGATGTGCCGCATTTCACCGTGACTGCTTTATTTATTTCGGTTTTGTTTCAGTTTATTTTCAATTCAGGTTAGTTTCGGATAGTTTCACGCACTCTGTGTGCTTTACGCTAGCAAAAAAAGTATTTTAATTTATGTCTACAATTCCTTTACAATTAGTAGCTTCAGTTAAAATACAATTAAACATCTCCCTTTCTGTAGGCTAATCAATGCAAAAAAACAACAACAACAACTTTGTAACAGTGAATGTCTCACAATGAAGTCTCACAAAACTTGTCACTGACAACATAATCTACTTTAATAATAATAAATATGAGATGTTAATATTAATATTAGACAATTAATAATGACAATATCTTACCCAGCATCTTGCTAAGCTCCGCGTTGTGGAGATCGGGATTCTGCACCGCGAGTCTCTTGCGCTCATCTTTGGCCCACACCATGAAGGCGTTCATGGGTCTCCTGATGCGCGGCTCCGACACCTTGTCCGCGGGAGCTCTGTGGGAGGTGTGTCCGTCAGGTACGTCCGCGTTTCCCGCAGAGCACTCAAAGCTCTCCGGCCAGGACGAATACGCACTTATCAGAGCAGCCATGTGCGCTCTCAAAACTTCCCTTATGTTTCAAACTTTGTTTCTCGGGCGCGAATGTGACCTGGAGATTTTCCTTCGGTTTTGAATCTAAAGCAAAGCAAACCCGCGATAGGAGATGACTTTGACTGAGCAGCTGGTGGTTGAAGAGCACTGTGAGAGAGATCAGTGTATGGTCCTCGACTCCCCCTCTGAAGCTGTGATTCACTGTTTCCTCCGGCATTGGGAAGCGCTTTATATGTGAGGAGCAGCTTCCAGCACAGGCCCACGGGAGGATCTCAGCTCCTCCTTGACTGCAACCTGAGACCAACGACAGAAAAAACGAGGTGTCAAAAATATTTCAACAGCTTTACTAGCCTACTACTAAATCACGTCATTAGCTGTCGGTTGGGTTTGTTTTCATGACACTTTATTTTGACGGTGGACGCTGCTGCCCGTTTTCAGTCAACGTAGAAGACACTTCATAACAATTATTCAATAGACAACAAGATACTAGAATATTAATTTAAAGATATAGCCTATTTAACGTTCACTAAAAAAGTTTTTTTTTCTCTTCTGGTTTATTTGACAAGATAGGAGGGCCTGTTTGTGAGGGGAGAGCGCGGCACAACCTAACGCTTTTTGACTTTATCATTTTGTGTAAATCCACTTGGGGTTCAGAGTATTTATTTTTTCCCCACGTTAATTTCACAAATATCTAGTACACTTATGTGGTTTTGTTTAATTTATACAGTATATACTTTTTTCTTGATTTACCTCGAAAGAATGGAAGTGAAATGTGACAACATGCCCCATAGGTGGGAGCTAAGCAAGATGGGGTACATTGTAACATGTGAGGGGCATGTTTTAACATGAGCACATGTCATGACAGCTTAAAATGTTATCTGATCTAGTAGAAAAAGTATATACAAGACAAACTGAAATATTTTGTCAATAAAATACAATTATTAACTTTTTCAAATAAAACAACGGGATAATTTAATTTGAGTTTGACAACAAACACATTGCAAAACACAGCTAGCATAGTTCAAAACATCATAATAATGAATAATTTATGAACACTGACTCTCAGTCTATATTCACCTGTTTCTCAATAGAATTCATAAAAGTATAGAATATAATAGCATAGTTCTAATAGGGGCTCAATGTAACGCAGTGTGACAACATGCCCCACCTGTGCAACTGGGATTTTCTGCTGGTTAGATCAGCATTAAAGAACTATCTCAACTGTTAAATAACAGATATAAGATTCAAATCATATTAGAGTTGTCTAATTTTACATAAACACAAAAAAAACGGAGATGAAAAATGAACTTAATTAGGAAATTTACTTTTGCCATGGTTAAATTTTTTTTCAGTGATATCTTCCAAATATTTTTTTCTCTATATAGTACTGATGTGCCAACTATTAAATACACTAAGTTCCGTCATGCTGGTATGTGTGGAAAGTTTAAACCATGTGTGTTACAACTAACCCTTCGTCAGGTTGTGCCCCGCTCACCCCTACTAATACAGGTTCTTCAATGGTTCTTAAATTCAATAAAGCACTTTCTCAATATGAATAATTTTCTGGTTCTTTGGAAATTAAAAAAAGTTTATGCCACTTTACAGGTTCTTCAGATCAAGGTATCTGGATTTTTCAAAGCACCGGTATATGTTCTGAAGTGATATTGAAGTGACACAATGACATTATCAAGAAATGATGATAACACATTCTCACAATTTTCCAATTTCAAAACGAAAATGCATCTATTGTATAGCCTTAGGAAGCTATTTAAAAATTGTAGAAAAATAAGTTATTTAGCCAGTAAAGCAGAAGAGGCGGCTATATTGTGAATAGTCACGGCTGGTGTTATTAGACACAACCTGCATTAAAAATAGCAGTCAGAAGCCAGGACCGGGATTATCCTTTTTATGAATTTTGATTTAAAATTTGGAAGCCTGATGATGCCAGGCTGGAAAGAGTGCAAGTGGGGTTATTTGGCATATGGATATAAAATTAGAATAATTAACAATACATTCATGTTGGGGTTGGTTGGCACTGATTTGTTTTACATGAATGTTTTGACCAACTAGTTCCAAATTAAAGCTAAGGATATTAAGCAAATAAAAACTGGTTTCCGCTTTGCTACAAAGGACTAATAATGTTGATTAAAGACAGCAATAGTGTTGACATGCTGCTTAAAAAAATGCTATATTTAGCTAAAAGAAACCTGTTTTGAAGGGGCAGTCTGCAAGGATATGTTTATTTCACAGTCACAAAAGCGTGACACAGAACAGATTTCCCCGTACGGGCTCTACATCATATTACTCATCAAAACCGGTCATTGTGCACATCTCAGATAGTTCAGATCCTCATACTTCTGGTGCTCCACACTGACTTGAGGGCTGCTGTACGTTTGGGTGGATTGAACCCCTGTTGTCATGATCAGACGGTGGAGATCCTGTTGACAGCTTTACTGGTAGTTTATGAAAGCTGCAGGAAAGACAAGAGTTCAGAATAAACCAATAGAAGCTGAACAGAGAAACTGATCCCAGAACTGACTTCAATGAATGTTAGAAGTATCGTTGTGTGAACGACCTTTGAATGAGAGCTCAGGTTCCAGTGCAGCGAACAAGCAGAGGATGAACACCAATAAAATGCGGGACTATTCCTTGCAGGAACAGGAAGAGGAGCTTGTTGCCCCAGATTGCAAAAACATTACCAGTGAATATGACACTACACTTCCTGCTCTCCTCGTCCTATACCTGGGTGTGATGAGGTGCAAACTATGTTTAGGCCTACTCATTTGTTCCGATCACTAGACAAACATCTTTTTCCTTCGCATTTTGAGGCATGATTTCCTGCTTTGTTTGATTGACATTGAGGAAATGCAGACGGATCTGCTGCTTTGTGTCGAGTGTATCTGTCTATCCTCCATGCAGGGTTTAGACCATTATATTTGGACCATACAGACTTTATGTAGCCACGCCCCTTTTCAGCGCTGCATGCGCTCGTTGTGTTCTGTCCTCTGGTTTGTATTTCCACAGCATGAAGGTAAGATCTTACGGATTTATGAATGATCCACTCATTTTCAAATCTTCCCAGTCTAACTGACATTTGTTATGATATCTGCTTCAAACATTACAATGCCGCAAATCCACTTCACCTGCTATAATTACTCTTCGACAGTGATGCCAGTTACCGCAAAAAAGGAAGTTCAAACAAAAACGTCTAAAGATGGCTTCACGCTTGTTTCTCTGCTGCATAAGGTCTATGTACACTGCAATGCATGAGGCTAATAAGATTGATGTTGGCATGATATTAAAGCAAACACGCTGTAAAAAATGCGGCAATAAAATGTCATATGCTTGGTATGATAAGAATAAATAAGAATAAACGCTGCTGTAAATAACGACCCAATTCAAAGGTTTACGTGCTTTTCTTCTTTTTATTTTTTGAGCGGTGATGAAATATATTGCTCTTGTAAATACTTGCCAGCATTTATAGAAATACAAGTCTAGAAATCCATCCAAATTACAGCGAAGTGCAACCGCACGGTGCTCTGCAGTGGTCAAAAAGGATATAAACAGTGAATTTTGAAGTGATATATTCTTAAAAAATTAGAGATGTGGATTCGGACAGCAATTAAATTACCTCACGACCTTGGTGTTTGTCTAAAACGGTGTTTGTTCGCTGATTGGACCGGTAAAAATTTGTTTGGAGAAAACCTAAGAATATACCGCAGTCCCAGACGGAGTACTGAAGGAAAATGAAAATTGAGCCGAAGTACGTAGGAGGGCGTAGCCAGGCTAATTTAAAAGTACAAGTCATTTTAACTCACTATATTACAATTTACATTCAACTGACTTTTTGAATTTTGAGTTGAATCTTGTATAACTTAAATGAAAAAGTTGAAATTGCTTAACTTATTTTGATGAGTTAAATTAACTTAAAAACATATGGTTGTCATAACTTCTTGATCCTATCATTTTTACAGTGCACCTATTAAGAGGTTTTAGGTAATTAAGGTAGAGGAGAGTGGGAGATGAGGGTAGTGCCCCCTTAAAGGGTTAGTTCACCCAAAAATGAAAATTCTGTCATTAATTACTCACCCTCATGTCGTTCGACACCCGTAAGACCTCCGTTCATATTCGGAACACAAATGAAGATATTTTTGTTGAAAGCTGATGGCTGAGAAAGGCTTCAGACAGGCCTCCATTGGCATTCAGTACACTTATACTCCCAAGACCCATAAAAGGCACTTAAAACGTCGTTACAAAGTCCATCTCACCACAGTGACTCTACAATAATTTTACGATGTGACGACAATAGTTTTTGTGCGAAAAAAAAATCAAAATAACACCTTTATCCAACTTGTTATTGTCTTCCGTGTATGCCTCCACGACGCATGCGCGAGAATATGACGCAGATCCGGCGTTCGGACACATGACCCAGAAGCGATTTGTTTACAAGCAGAGGAAGACGCGCGTGTCTAAGCTGTTGAATTCTACATTGATCGTGCTTTAGGTCTCGGCGTAGTTCTCAAAATGGGGCTTAAGTGTGCATTTCATGGATTCCCGAACGCTGGCGCTACGTCATATTCTCGCGCATACGTCGTGGAGGCACACACGGAAGACAATAACAAGTTGGGTAATGGTGTAATTTTGATTTTTTTTTGCGCACAAAAACTATTGTCGTCGCATCGTAAAATTATTGTAGAGCCACTGTGGTGAGATAGGCTTTGTAACAACGTTTTAAGTGCCTTTTATGGGTCTTGGGAGTATTAATGTACTGAATGCCAATGGAGGCCTGTCTGAAGCCTTTCTCAGCCATCAGCTTTCAACAAAAATATCTTCATTTGTGTTCAGAAGATGAACAGAGGTCTTAAGGGTGTCGAACGACATGAGGGTGAGTAATTAATGACAGAATTTTCATTTTTTGGGTGAACTAACCCTTTAATCTAAAACTGACCATTTTTGTCACATTACTATACATTTTCAAGGGGCAATGTTAAAATTTGGGGTCAGGAAGATTACATTTTTTTCACTGAGGCTGCTCACCAAGGCTGTTTAGTTGATTAAAAATACAGTAAATAAAAACTGTAATATTCGAAAATATTGTTCCAATTTAAATAACTGTTTTCATTTAATGTATTTTAAAATGTAGTTTATTCCTGTGAGGAATTTTTACTTTAGTCTTCAGAGTCACAGGATCCTTCTTTGTAAATCCATGTTAATTATTTGGCCGTAAATTATTAAATGATGCAGTTTTTTTCAAAAGGGTAGTCATGGGGGTAAAGTGTGTCAGAAACGTTGTTAGCTGTCAGTCAATCAGCTGTGCTGATTACATGTAATCAGATTCCAAAAATGTATCACTTGTAATTAGACTATATTACATTTTAAAATACTCATAATGGATTACATAATCTAAAATATTTGCCTTTAGAATTAGTTGACTATAAACTGACAGCTTTGGGCAGATTTCTTGCAAACTGTAGTCTGTTACTGATGACAAATTATATGATGAAAATTGTAGATATAGTAACTAGTTAGTAATCTAGTTTAGGCTACTCCTTTTAGATTACTTTTGACTCATGATTACGTGATTGCATGTTTTTTCACACAATGACAGTAAATTATAAAAATAATAAATTAAAATAATTATTAAAAAAGAATCCCTAATTCTTAGAATAAATGTATTTTCTAAAAATGTGCCATATCCGTTTAGCTTTGACTATATTCACAGAATGGATCATGTAAATAAATTTGTGATTCTTCTAAATTTGGAGACAAACACATCCCTCAATTACACCATGTGTGAAATGAATGATTATGCAAGTTACTAAACACTGCTGATATACACCGATCAGGCATAACTAATATTGTGTTCCCCCCCTTTTGCTGCCAAAACAGCCCTGACCCGTCGAGGCATGGACTCTACTAGACCCCTGAAGGTGTGCTGTGGTATCTGGCACCAAGATGTTATCAGCAGATCCTTTAAGTCCTGTAAGTTGCGATGGGGGGGCTCCATGGATCACACTTATTTTTTCAGCACATCCCACTGATGCTCGATTGGATTGAGACTTGGGGAATTTGGAGGCCAAATCAACACCTCAAACTCGTTGTTGTGCTCCTCAAACCTTTCCTGAACCATTTTTGCTTTGTGGCAGGGCACATTATCCTGCTGAAAGAGGCCACAGCCTCCAGGGAATACCATTTCCATGCGTAGGTAGGTGGTACGTGTCAAAGTAACATCCACATGGATGGCAGGACCCAAGGTTTCCCAGCAGAACATTGCCCAAAGCATCACACTGCCTCCGCCGGCATGCCTTCTTCCCATAGTGCATCCTGGTGCCATGTGTTCCCCAGGTAAGCGCCGCACACGCACCCGGCTATCCATGTGATGTAAAAGAAAACATGATTCATCAGACCAGACCACCTTCTTCCATTGCTCCGTTTTCCAGTTCTGATGCTCATGTGCCCACTGTTGACGCTTTCAGCGGTGGACAGGGGTCAGCTTGGGCACCCTGACTGGTCTGCGGCTATGCAGCCCCATACGCAACAAACTGATGCACTGTGTATTCTGACACCTTTTTATCAGAACCAGCATTAACTTCTCGAGCAATTTGAGGAACAGTAGCTCGTGTTTGATTGGAAAACACGGGCCAGCCTTCACTTCCCACATGGATTAATGAGCCTTGGCCGGTTCACCACTGTTCCTTCCATGGACCACTTTTGATAGATACCACTGCAGACCGGGAACACCCCACAAGAGCTGCAGTTTCGGGGATCCAGTCATCTAGCCATCACAATTTGGCCTTTGTCAAACTCGCTCAAATCCTTACGCTTGCCCATTTTTCCTGCTTCTAACACATCAACTTCAAGGACAAAATGTTCACTTGCTGCCTTATATATCCCACCCACTAACAGGTGCCGTGATGAAGATATAATCAGTGTTATTTATTATTACTTATGTTATAGTAATAGTGTTATGCCTGATCGGTGTATAGCTGTGAAACACTGTCTTCATCATATCCAGTGACCTTCATTAATTATTGATCTGCACAAAATTTTGAACAAAATATTTAAAACCTAGAAAACTTTGAATGTGTAATATAATATCTGTTTTCATGCTTATTGTCGTTTGTCCAAGTAATGCAGGGATTCCAAAAAAATGTTGTCAGACAAATCTCTTTTACCTAAAATATTTACTTGGAGACCCCTCACCTCTGAGATTTTAAGTTAATTTTTCAATAATTTAACAGCACATTTGCATGTTCACAGTTCTCTGAAGTCGAATAATGGTTAAGTTGACATGCAGGTAAACAAATAAAATATTCATATTTTATTGTTCAACCATTTTAATTTGAATCTAAAAGTAATAAAAAAGTAGTCAAAATACATTACCTAAAAGGAGTAATCTAGATTACGTTACTAACTGCAATATTCGTCATGTAATTTGTCATCAGTAACGGACAAAAATTTGCAAGTAATCTGTATTATATAAATAATATTGTATTATTAAATAAAGACTAAAGGCAAATACTGCATTTGATTCTATTAACTGAAATAGTTTTTACAATTATTGCTGTTACCTATAAAATTAAATCAGGATCAAATACAATATTTTTGCAATATTATCAATATTAAGCACCCATGGAACTAACATGACACAGCTTACCCCTATTGTGGTTAAAGTTGTGTAACTGTACCACTTTGTTTTTATATGTATTCATAAAATCATCATTTATCATTCACTAGAGGGTAAAATAAGCAAAACGTGTCACTCCCCCTATACCAATTTAAGGATTTGACAAAATAATCTGCATGTTACTTTTTTTTTTAAAGCAACAATTGAAACAATATCCATTTTTTGATCCCTCTCCTTTTGACAAGCACCTCAATAGATTCTGGACATGGACCGTGGGAATAGGTAGGATGTAGCTCCATTATTTCATCATCACAAACGGGTTTGACGATGCTTTCAGATTTACCTCAGAAGCAGATGCCATTTATAGCGGCAGTCAAGACACATAAACAAACTAAGCCATTGCTGTGTGTGGCAGATTCTACAATTATTGTTCGGAGTAACATAAGCTGTCTGTTTCCTTTTCCCTCTTTTTGCTCCAGCGCCCACTCAGACTCCAAACAAGATTATCTTGTTGGGGTTTCTGCTATTCTCTCAAAATGGCGTATTCTTGAAAATGTTACTTTTGGCCCGTCTCTTTAATGGATTCTTGACACAGGTGAACAAACAGCGCAGGAAAACGTCAGTTCCATTGGATTTGATTAATCTGGTAAAACAGGACATCCTTTGGTATGGCAGATTTTCAGAGGATCAATATTGACCGTGTGACAAGGTCATTAGGATTTTAAACAAAAGCATCATATTTGTTTGCCAGTTACTCTGCACCATCTCAAGACTTCAGTCATATATACTTAACATACATTGGATAAGCTCAGCCCAATGGGCAACATTATCATTATGAAAAAGACCACAAAGCTACACATTAGCGTGACAAAGAAAAGCAGGGTCGCACGATTAATCATGCGCTTATAAAAAGGAAGAAGTGTTTGTTTGGCGTCATCATTAAGGATACGTGTATAATAGGGGAGATTAAAATTAAGTCCCATGATCCATGTCCAAAAAAAACGTCTATTTGTATAAATCATACTGACAGTAAACACTGCTGACATGTTGGGCTGGTCAAGTTATTCCAGAGAAGACAAAGATGATGGACTAATGGCAGATTCGAATCAAGACAATCATTTTCCTATAAAACTGGTGAACTTGAATTGGAATGACTCATTTCGTCACGTAAACCATAAATAGCCCTTCAGCCATCATTTGATGCGAATGTTTTAAAGGTGGAAAGGGCTATTACACAATTTGTACAAGCAATATTCACAGAGCTGGTTTGTCAACATTGCTTTGTCAAGTTATGCAAGTAAAGAATGATTCTTCATTGTAATGGAGCTTGAGGTGACTTTTCCCACCTGCCACAAATTTCACAATACACTATAAATAAGCTATTTTAAACACGGTACACTAGTATAAAGCTTAAATAAAAGGAACTGAGACCTTTGTTTTGACTATTTTCAGTCATTTCCAATCATTTTAATGTATGGTTTTGAGAGAGTGCATGTGTTACTCATAGTAATGCCATTTATGATCTGGCAAAACTCAGAATTTAAGACACGAGTCAGAACTTGGACTGGAATGGATTCTCCATTATGTAGAATACTGTAAATGTAAATATACATTTATATTTGGTTCCATTTACCACTATTTGGGGGTATTTTGTTCTGGAAAATTACGTGTTCATATAAAAAAAAAAAAAAACCTTTAAATAGAACAAGAATTATATGAATTAACTTCTATAGGTGGCATCTGAAACATTATTAATATAGTTTCTCAAAACATCTGCATATGTTCATTATTATGAAATGACAGAAGAAAAACTTTTCCCAACTTGGTAACACTTTACAATTAGGTTGTACATTAGTTAATGCGTTAGTTAGCATGAACTAACCACGAACAACACCTCTGTTCGGCGTTAATCTTAACTCATACATATATTAATGCATCTATTCACGTTAACAGTGCAATTAGTTAACATGAACTAACCATGAACAATGCCTGTAGCTTTAAGGTTATCTTCCTGTACATATTTACATTCGTTTACGTAGCAGTTGACACACACTAAGGATGAACATTTCTAACTCACCATCTTACCCTAAATGCTGTAGTGTACTTTATCAACATTATTAAACAAAGCATGTATTAATGGTTTTTGAGAACCGTATTATCAAGTGTACACTATTTCAACATTAACTGATGTGTTAACATTTGTTGGTGCATTACAAAGCAGTATAATAAATGCTTTGTTAATGGAAAGTCATGTTAAAAAGAAGTCTTCACTTCTTCAAGTCTTCGTCAGTTAATGTTGAAATGGTGTACACTTTACAATAAAGGTTCTCAAAAAACATTAATACATGCTTTATTAATGGTAAGTCATGTTAATAAAAGTCTACAAATGTTAGTAACAGGCGGGCCCGTCGCAAGGGGGGTGCAAGGCCCTGTGCGAATGTGATGTGCGAGGCCCGGGGGTATATTAACGGGGGTCTATTGTTGCTATGGTAACATTTTTTTTTGTTTATGTGAATATTTAAGAAAATCGTATATTCAGTTTAACAGCGATAGGTTCAAGAAGTTAAACCGTGTAACTGAACTGCGCATTTTGACGCTTAAATTATATTCTAAATTATGAATGGGTCAAATGCGTTTGCAAAACGGCATGAATTAATTTGGACTGCTCTCTCACCGAATCATCTGAAGCGATTCTTCAGTCAGTAAAACAGACAGTATTGACAGAACAACCAGCGCTGTTTTTATGTAGTTTTCCTCTGTGAACATGCGCTAAATGCATGTCTGACAATTTCTTTGCTTTTTGCAGTTTTCAGATTTAAAAACGTTTAAAACGTCTAGACTACACTCATTCTGCAGCACCGTTGCACTCACTCCGAAAGGTGCGCAGCCTACTAGTTAGGCTATGCTTATTTAACTTTATAGGTAAGGGATAATGTACATCCAGCCGGATGTTATCGCAGAATAAACCCATAGACAGTAAAAGGAAAGGACACAGCGACCCCATCGGCTTCGACGGGGAAAAGTGAAGTTAAATAGAAGCACTCACTTCCTGATGGCTGGACGTACTGCACAGCCGCAGACTGAGCTTGACGACGTAGATGTGATTTAAACAACCAGTCTGACAGTTGTAAGTCTTCTAGTAGTTGTGCAAAGTGAAATCTGAATCACGTTGTTGAAATATTTTGTCCCGTTGCTTTTGGCTCTCTATGGGCTTCTCCCCTGACTTTATCGGACTTTAGCCTCCACGTCCCCCTGATTGCCTCATAGACAGCAAAAGATTGCCTGCGAGCTTCTCCTCCCGTCTATATGGTAATTTCTCTACTATGCGTCAGGGAGTCGCGTGTTTATGATGCAATCGGTAGCCTATTTTTACAAAAACGGCTTCTACTGGGCGATACAAGGTAATGGAGCCTTTTATACATTGTCGTGTTTCTTTAGAAATAAACAATGGACAAATGGAGTCTTTAAACGCCTCAAATGTAAAGTTATTCGCTGCCAAAGTGACACAAAAATGAATGGGAGTCAATGGGATGCTAACAGCAGGTGATGGCTTGGTTAGCAATGGCTGCCCCAATGGAAGGTACGCTTTCCAGGTGCTGGATTACCCCCTTGAATAAACCCCGACAGAGTGATCAGGAGCCCGATGCAAAGCGGAGGGGTCTTGCGTCACTCTGAAGGGGTTTATTCCGATAACAACCGCCTGGATGTACATTATCCCGCTTATTACACGGCTACTTGTCTCAAGTAAATTAGACACAAAATATTGTCTTGAGTTTAAATATTTTATTAGCTCTTACGCAAAGCTTCCATAAAAAAAAAAAAAAAGCCTTTAAGCCTTTATCCATTGCTGAAAATATTTGTTTTTACCATATATGTTGAAATGAATGCGTCCATTGTAACCTCTGGTGGTTAAGTGTTTTTCAGCCACAAGATGGCGCCAGACAGTCAACGACAGCAGAGTGACACGTTAAGCATACAAGTAGTACCGGTCAAGATAACTCGTAGTACCTGGATGAGCAGTGTGTTATTCACATGGACATTGTATAGGGACGTAAAGTAGGAACGAGCTGGCCGTTGCCATCTTGGCAGCGCGTCATCGCACATCACTCCCGGATAATAGAACATGGGCAAAGAGGCGGGACGTGGGTGGAGCTGAAGTGACGCGATGACTAACAGATAGCAGATAAATGGCTATCCACCTGTCACTCAAAGTGGCCACGCCCTTAATTATGCAGAACTTTAATGCTTTATATAATATAAACGAATGAGTTATAAAAAATTCACCCCCCTCACAGTTGTCATGAAGGGCAAAATTAGCCGTATAGACCAAAACCACAATTTTTACCAGGCTGTAAACATGTTTTCTTCTGTAAAGTTGGGCATTTGAACATGGGGCTCAAGAGAGAGATTCTGCTCCCTTCTGGAGCCTGTCTCTAGCAGCCAGTCGATGAATGGCAGTTTGATTCACTTCTGCATTGGCTTCAAGAGAAACTGCGGGAGGTTGTTCACTTTGGCGGTTGTTATCTGGAAATAATATACCGCTGGAATGTGCGATTGACCAATCAGAATCAAGTATTCAACAGAGCCGTGAACTAATGTTAAATAAAAACCTTTTGTGCATACCGTCAGATGAAATCTTGTGGGCGTCCATGCTTTCTCTGTCCATTCAATAAATGTACATCCATGAATGCGTGCAGATTTCTAGCGTATATTTAGACTATTTGAATTTCTTAGCTAATATCTATGGTTTGACCCATTTCAGAGGCGACCAAAAGCAGAATTTGAATGGACTGAATAAATCTCTATACGAACTTGATGTGCGAGGCCGCGCTGATATATAGCCTATGCGCATGAATCACTCTCACACATAGAGAAATATTGTAAGTTACTACAAAATACATTTTAACAAGCAGAATAATACAGCATTACGATACACATTTTGTCTTTTTACATCATCAAGTCAGCTGTCACTTTACTTTGCGCGAGGCCCTGTGCGGTCGCACACTTGGCACAGCCCTTGTGACGGTACTGGTTAGTAACACATTAATGTTGAAATAGTGTACACTTTAAAATAAGGGTCACAAAACCCATTAATAAATGCTTTGTTGAATGTAAGCATTAATAATAAAGTATTCCGTATTCAACTTATGGAAAAAGAGTAGTGCTTCTAGCAGTTCAAAATGCTTACGAGCGTAACTGGTGTGCAATGTCGACAGACATGGCGCAAACATTTTGAACTGTGAGAGGCACTACGCTTTTTCAGTAAGTTGAATACGGAAGGCGGTCCGCCAGAAGCTAGATAATTTACTTTATATAGTTTTAAATAAGGATATTTGTCTTACACAAACGCATCAATTCGCTTCAGAAGGCCTTTATTAACCCTCGGAGCCGTGTGGTGCAGTTATATGATGGACGGATGCACTTTTATGGACTTCAAAAACAGAGCCACATTCACTGCCATTATAATGCTTGGTTAGCCAGGACTTATTTTAATATAACCTCTTGATTGTATTCGTCTGAAAGAAGAATGTCATATACACCTAGGATGACTTGAGGGTGAGTAAATCATGGGCTAATCTATCCCTTTAATGTGAATTGATGCATTAATATACGTGCGAGTTAACGTTAACAAAGATTAACTAATGCTGAGCATATGTGTTGTTCATGGTTAGTTCATGTTAACTAATGTTAACTAATACAACCTTATTGTAAATTTTAACCAAAAACCTAACTACAATTCTGTAGCTTTTTTTGATCTCTGAATGATGAATGAAACACCATTTCATCTCAATATATCATATATATTGTATAGGGTGATCTTTGGTTGATTGGGACACAATTTGCCATCAAGATGACTGGGAAAAAAGTGCCCCAATCAACCTGAATTCACCCTACATACTACGGCCTATATTGGTCTTGTAGAAAGCATAATGCTGCTTTCTGAAAACCTGACAACATAAAAAAAATCTCTTACATATAAATAAACGCGCAACTTCACTTTGAATTGACTTTCATGTTTTTAATGTTTTGTGATTTAGTTTAAAGATGGAGAAACAAACCAATTATGAATTTCAATTCATGGGCTTCATTGCCATTCATTTTGGCGATATCGATATTAAAATCATGATGATATCAAAAAGCCAAGAGTTTCAAAAGCAGTCAGTACAAAATAATTTTTTACTGTTTTTTCTTGTTCTTTTTGGGCATCACTTCCTCAGTCGCTCCCTCCTCTCTATCCTGTTGTCTCTTTTTCTTTTTATCTGAAACTTTAGGGTCCATATTCTCAGTTTCTACTGTTATATGTTCATCTGTATGAACCTCTAGAGATGTTTTTTTCTCCTTCCTCTTCCTTGTGGTGGGAGCCTCTTCTTCAGTGGCACCACCCGTTACTGTAGGGGCGCTGCACGCATCCTCCTCTCTCTCTTCTCGTTTCCTCTTGTTCTTTTTCTTTTTCTGTGAGTAACTAGGCTCTTCAACACTCCCTCCTGTTACTGAGGTCCGAGCATCTTCCTCTACCTTTTCCCCTGTGCCATCTCGATCACTCTCTCTGTCCCTTTTCTTCTTTTTCTTCTTTTTGGACGGTTCCATATCACTGGTGTTCAGGGAGTCCTCCACGGAGGCAGATGTAGTCAGTGGAGATGATGCGTTGCTGCTGACGGCTGGGTCACATGTTCCCCGAGCCTTCTTGATCTTGGCCATCCGCTGGGCAAAGTACTCTTGCATGGTCAGTGTGCTGGTCACTGTATTTAGTTCCTTCTCTGGGTTTGAATTGGTTACGGTGTCACTGTCCTCTTCTCTCTCTTCCTGAGAGTCAGATCCACTGCTTCCCTGAATTAAAGAAATGGAACAAACATGAGAACACGTTATGACATGAGTTATTTAATAATTTATTGTTTAAATATTTGATAATAAAATGTAATAAAATTGTATAAATAATATAAAATTATTATTATTATTTTTTTACAATTAAAAAACAACAACACTAGTACTTTTACTACATTATCATCACTATTATTATGTGATAATACAGTATATATATATAATAATAATGCAGTATTATACATTTTGTTTTGTTTTTTAATTATAAAAATATATACCCTTATCACGTAGTAATAATAATAATAATAATAGTAATAGCGTTTATATGTATTTATTTATTTATTTATTTATGTGTGTGTGTGTATTATAAATTGTATAATATTACTATATTATACAGTTTGTTTTCATTCGTTTAATTAAAAAAAAAAAAATTATATATATATATATTTTTTTTTTATTACTATATTATACAGTTTGTTTTCATTTGTTTAATTAAAAAAAAAAAAAATTATATATATATATATATATATATATATATATATATATATATATATATATATATATATATATATATATATATATATATATATATATATATATATATATATATATATTTATATATATATTTTTTTTTTTTTTTTTTTTTTTTTTTTTTTTTTTTAATTAAACGAATGAAAACAAACTGTATAATATAGTAATATTATACAATTTATAATACACACACACACATAAATAAATAAATACATAAACGCTATTACTATTATTATTATTATTACTACGTGATAAGGGTATATATTTTTATAATTAAAAAACAAAGCAAAATGTATAATACTGCATTATTATTATTATTACTATTATTATACAATTTATATACAATTTTATAATAAAACAATTACAAATGATTAGAATTATTATTATTATTATTATTATTATTATTATTATTATCATCATCATCGTGATTATACAGTAAATTTTACTAAAATGAAAAATTAACATTTTAAAACACACTTTTTACTAAAATTATTATTAATATTCGTATTATTAAGGGATAATACAGCATGATATTTTTATAATAAAAACTGTATAATAAATACATATTAATGCATTACATGTATTGTTGTTGTTAATAATAACAATAAATGTAATACACTAGTATTGTATTATACAGTTTTTATTAAAAAAATATCATACTGTATTATATCACTTAATAATAACAACAACAATAATAATAATAATAATAATGATAATAATAATAATAATAATAATAATAATGTAATAACAGTACTATTCCAAAGATTCGAAAACACATTGTGCAAGTGGAACAAACTGATGAAATGATCGCGTCAAGTGTGAGTAACTGACCCTGTCAGTCAGGAAGGAACAGGACAATTCATTTAAAGTAACATGATGTACACACCCACATACGTGTCATTAAATGCTTAAACTGTTGTCAATCAACTTCCTGTCATGCTGAGACTTGTCCCAGGTATCTAATGACATCGCAGAATTGCGTCTGAAGTATCAGACGTTTACAAAACAATCTTGCTTCATTTTTAAAGAAAAAAATAGAAAAGGTCTAAAGAGACATACATTTCTTCCTCTAAATCGATCAAGAATCTGATTCTGTTCATTTCTTCATATTTTCTGTTGTATAATATTCACCACCACCTTTATAAAGAAAACGGTTTAAAAGGAGGCGTATCTACAAGTCACTGTGCAAATGACTGGATTAAACAACTGATTCCTGAAAAACTTGCCTGATGAGTAAGAGTCAGTGCTCGCTTTGGCCAAACTAAGACCGTGATTATAAGCATTAAGAGAGAGAACAAACTTTCCACCGTAACACACGGTTTAATCATAACAGGCAAACTATAGCAAGACACAGTGACTATGTTGAAAGACCACAGAGGAACACTTTAGATTAAACTGTCGTCCTCCAATACTTTATCACGGTGACTCTCTCTCCCATTCGTCTTCATTTTGCTAATGGCCTCCTCAATGCATAATGATTTGCAGTGAAGAATACCCACTTCTGAAGCCTGCGCTAAACCACGCTGGTGCTCTACATTACGCGAGAGACGGTGGTGAAAACGGCATTTTTCAAAAGATGTATGGAGGGACCGGACGGAAAAAAAAAACAGTGTGCAAAGGATTTGTACAGCCAAGAAACAACAATACACATATGGACTACCTACAATTCTTACAAGGTTAAAAAGCATTCTATATACAAATAGTGAAAAATGGCTCAACTACACACACATTACAATAATAATTATAAATATTGGGTATTCATATATGGGTATTGGTACAACCCACTCTTAGCAGGACTATTTTAAAACACTTAACGTGAAAAACACAGGTTTTATTGATTGAAATACTGCAGCAGGTGCTGTATATGGATCACAAGTGGCCAAAACTTGCATCTTGCAAGAGGTCTTCAGTCTCTGCTGATGATGTTCATTCAGATGATGTGCGGAGTTGTGGGTCGACCAAGACCAAGGTTAGGAACCAATGCTCTAGATGGTCATTGTGACTACAAGTTGCTGCCACAGGCCCCTCAAAAGTTGGAAGTAGCCCAGAGGGAGACTGGAGAACTGCAGATGTAGGCTCATTAAAACAGAAGTCTCACTTTTCCCTCCCCAAAAAATAAAATCTATATTTCTGGTTTAAGGGGACCAAAAGAGGTCTTCAGAGGAGATGCGGCTGACAGCGTGTAGCAGGGACTTAGAGAAACGACTGGGGGGCATTTTGGAGCGAACTGTGAAATTACTCTCCGGAGAGAAAGAACGAGGGAGGAGAAGAAGAAGAGGAAGAGAGATGGAGCGAGTGGGGAAATCCTCTTCATCGGAGAGGTGGTGATAGTGTGTGTGTGTGGTGCGACGTCTCACCGCCTGGGGACCTCCATTAGGCTTATCTCTCTAATGTGCCGAGAGAAGTGCTGCTGGTAGCATTCCCTCAACAGTGCTGAGCACGGATTGGGTTATACCACACACATGCAAGCACACAACAAGCAAACAAACAAGCCAGCAGGAAGGCTGACACGGAGATAACGCAAGTCCAGGTTTCATGACTATGCTTGGACGTCCTAATGAGGGTGTAAACACAACAAAAATGGCCCCTGAAATGTTCTCAGACACTCTCTGGCTTCTTCTGCCTCCACATTCCCCTCGTTCTTTCTCTCCTCCTGGCAGATGGGAGGCCCCAGGAAGAGGATGCGTTCCCCGAACTGTGTGCAGCGTTCAGATAAGGCCCCTGCAGCAGGAGCTATGGGCTCTTTCCTGCTCCGCTCTCCCCAGGCATGGGCGGCTGGAGGGGTGGGGGTGGCGCGGCAGTGGGGTTGGACTTGGAAGGGGGCGTCGGGACATTCAAAAGGCCGCGATGAGGAAACAAGAACAAGACATCGTGGCTGACGCCAACACATTGCAGCAGACAGTCCAAAGCAGCCAGGGACAGTGGGAAAAAAAAAAAAAAAAAAACCTTTTTGAAATGCCTCAATGTGTTTAACAAACCAACAATAAAACAAATCGTGAACACTCTTGAATTTGCTGCTGAAAACTGCAACTAATTTGTCCCACTCTGTGGTATGTCAGAGAGTCCCTAATTTATAACACAAAAGTAATATTCCTCCCAGCATTGAGACACGGCGCTCTGACTACGCTAGTTTAACACCGCAAATGCTGCGTCAGCAATGAGAACTTCTAGTGTCCAGGGATTAAAGACTGCAATATGGTACAATAATACTGTGCTATATATAAAGTTAAGATTATTTCTAGTACAGATATTTTGTAATACTTTTAGAATAACCCTGGCTGAGGATGTGAAACCATCAAACAATACCTGTAGTAATGCATTAATAAAGTTACAATAATAAGTTCAGTTTGTTAGCAATGTGCTATCATTATAAAAATGACAAAATAAATGTATATTTATTCATTTTTAAATGAAAATAATGGTTTGCTTTGGTCTCTTTTGGTTTGATTGTATCTTGCAAACCAGACTTAAAATTGTCATATTTCTGCAATAATAACCCGTTTAGATAAACTTAAAAGACTTAACATAAATAAACGTACATAAATGTGCCTGACTAGCTCTTGTTGTAGCATTCAACTGTAGAAAACATCATTAGATGTTAAAAAAAGCTGTAGTTGAATGATCAATCAATCTTCATTCGGGGGACTTTTATTTCAAAGAGACATCAATGGTGCTTTTCCTCTTTTTAAATCACCCCAATGTTTGAGGATGGAAGCATTTGAGGATAATTTACTCCTTCGAGGGTTCCAAGTTAAACTATATTCTAAACAAAACGGATCACGGCCCATTACGCTCGCAGGCCAGTGGATAATATTGAGACAATATTAGGAAGAGGGCTGATTGTGTGAGCGTGTTCTCATTGTCCTGCCACTATTATAAATTTGGTGGTGGCCTGGGCTTATGGATCGGGACCCAGATTACCCAGCTGTCCCTCCCTGATGAGGAGAAAGGACCCTCCGCGCCATCCTTCATATCATTCACGTGGGCGGACAGCAAAACAGGTGGCACCCACGCAATACAGTGCTTTGCATGGTTTAATGAGCATTTTAACATGCATCATGATATAATACATTATGTTAACGTAATGTAACGAAGTAGAACAAAGCAAATGGTCCAATTACAAGCCATCCTTTGATTCAAAGTACTTTAAATGTATGCTTGGTATAATGCTCTTTAACAAGGCAACAATACACAAGTTAAGTACACAAAACTTTAGACAACTTGCTCATTTAAAACAATGCATTCAAATGTTGCGTAAAATGGCTTCATAGCATTGGATCAAATTGAAATACAGATTAATGGATGCAAGCACATTGCTGCTTATAATAATAATTATTATTATTATATTAATATTGTTAATAATAATAAACCAGATATACACCAAAGGCATTCTTTTGGGTTGTATGGTGTATGTTCATTTGGTATTATAACAATAATTATAATAATTCATAATAATAATAAATACATTTGTATTAATATTAGGGCTGTCAAACGATTAATCGTGTGTGTGTGTGCGCATTCAAATATACATAATTATACACAGTACACACATATTATGTAAACAAAATTTTATTTTGGATGCGATTAATCACGATTGTTTGACAGCACTAATTAATATTACCATTGTCATCATTATTAATTTAACTACACATACACAAAATACATTGTTTGGGTGCATGGTGCATTTTAAATTGGTATAATAATGGTAATAATAAATAGTGTTTTAATAAAGATATTATTGTTGTTATTATTATTATTATTGTTATCATCATTAAACCAGATATACACCAAAAACATTCTTTTAGGTTGCATGGTGTGTTAATTTGGTATCAATAATATTATTATTATTATTATTAATACAATTTAAAATTTAAAACAGGCAACATAAAAGTAAATACATTTTTTTTAAAAATTCAAAACCCTGAAACGGAATGAATAAAATAGGGTAAATGAAGGTGTAATTGATGAAGGGGTTTTTGAATAACAAAAGACGTAGACCTAATGCAAACAGTAAGCCTGCGTGATGCAGACCTCTCCACCAACCCTAGACTTCATTACTTATCACGAGTAACAAATGGCAACAACACACTGCATAGGGCATCATCACTAAACTCTGCTTGCTTTACAATGTAAAGTGCTTGCCTTTCTGTGCCCTCCAAGGAGCTGATGTGTCAGCCCCAAGATGGAGGACACACCATTTATTCTCTGCCCTGCGGTGATTTATTAGATTAAACTGGCGGTGATTAAATGCAAGCCGAGACCCACGAAAACAGCAGTGGTGGTGGCTCTCAGGAGCGTCGGGTGGTTAGCTTCCTCTGTTCGCACTGTAATCACCATGCCAGGGCAGCCCTGCCTGGGCTTACAATGACTGCTGAAGTTGGCCACTTCAGTTACCCTTTTTAGTTAATGCCGTTTTTATTTTCACACTAATTTGTACATGTCAGTGGGTTGGGAATGGGCGTAAAGCCAGTAGCCGGATGGTATGTAGCAAGCAGTCATTTTGGTCCGTTTCTTCATTATTCTGTAGCCCTGTCAACAGCGTAAGGGAGGTTGTGCTTTTGTTTGAGGCAATTAGATGTTATCTGAGAACATATTAGGGCTCTCTTGCTTGAAAACAAACATGCCTTTGAACACCGGCGCACAGGCGTCGGTTACCGCATTAGTTGAGAAGTTAAACATGCTGGACCACATGGTTGCAACGTGCCAGTTTGCACTGCGGTCTGGTCCTGACTGAGCACACATCTTCTAGTCATAATATATGCAGTCCTATTGTGGGCTCTTGCAATTTATTGTGCAATAATGGGAAAAAGCTTTCTGGTTCTACGTTTTTCACTTTTTTATTTTTAGCAATTTGCTACAGAGGACAGAAAATTATAGGGATAGAAAAAAGGAATCTGGAAATGTCGCACGCCAGATTTGAACTTGCACCACCCGCATAAGCACCAGAACTCAATACTAACCACCAAGCCATGGTTCCAACATTTACACTATCGTTTAAAAGTTTGGGTCAGTAATTTTATATATTAATATTTTTATTTAGCAGGGATGCATTAAATTGATCAAAAGTGACAGGTAAGACAGTTATAAATGTTACACAAGTCTTTTAATTTCATATTAATTTCTATTCATCAAAGCAGCATGACATTTTTTCCCACAAATATTAAATATTAGGCAGCACAACTGTTTTCAATATTGATAAGAAATGTTTCTTGAGGATCAAATCAGCATTTTACAACAAGACATTGTGACACTGAAGACTGCTGAAAATTCATACTGAAAATTCTAATTTTAAAATACATTACAATACATAGTTATTTTAAATTGTAATATTTCACAATATTGCAGTTTTTACTGTACATTCTGACCAAATAAATGCAGCCTTGGAGCATAAGAGACTTCTATTAAACCCATTTAAACTTGCCGACCGCAAACTTTTAAACAGTAGTGCAACTTTAAAATAAAAAGACTAATTTGCTAACAAATAAATGTTGAATTGGTAATGAAGCTAATCTTTAGAATTTTAAAGTCTGTAGTAACCTCTCATATAATTTCCAAAACATCATATATGTGTGTAATAATATATTAAATGTGAAATAGAGCTCCCATAATAAAACCGCTGAGTTTTAAAGCCTGCTGGCATATTTGGAGCTCAACTTTTGCATCCTCAGCAGCATTTCACTATTCAACTCCGCCCACCAGCCGACTCCCATGCGGCCAATGACATCGCTGCCTCTCGCCCCTTCACCATATCTGCCAAATGGTGCAGCCTCTTCTCCTCATTTGGTGAGGTGGCGGCATCGGGGGAACGGACAAGTCAACTGGCTGGCGATCCTTCATGAGGACGGGCGTGGGCTGATTCAGAACAGCTACAGGTACCACCCTCCAGTCTGAGGGCTTTGTGTTAGAGCTGCCGTGGGAGTGGGAGAGGCCACAGGGGGTCACGCCAACCCCTGGAAACACAGCGCGACGAAATGTCTGACTGGAACCATGGAGACAACCACAGACGCTAACCCTCTCGCCGCTTACTTTAATAAAAGAAAATCACAATTCACAACAGTTTAAAAAAAAGAAAAGAAAAAAAAACAATATATAGACGGTTTGCGCATACCGGTATGCATGTAGTATGTTTATGTAGTGTGAAGAGTGGTAAAAAAGGTACACAGATGTAATATTTGCTGAATAAAAGATATGCATGACCATTCCTAATAATAATAATAATAATAATAATAATAATAATAAGAGAGTTATATATACACATTTTTGAACCACACAAATCTGGACTTAATTATTAAAATATTCAAGTACAATTTATATATTAGAATTTTGAGTTGGGAAAATATTTTAATGTTTTTGAAAGTAGTCTCTTCTGGTCACCAAGGCTGCATTTATTTGATTGAAAATACAGTAAAACAGTAATATTGTGAAATACAATATAAAAAGACTTCTCTATTTTAATATATTTACAATATAATTTATTCCTGTGATGGAAAAGTTGAATTTTAATAAAATAGATACATTCTAGATAGATTCTTTGAGGAATAGAAAACATTTATTGGAACTGGAAATATGTGGAAACATTGTAAATCTCTTTACTGTCTGATCAATTAAAAATGTATAAAGTCATCTTACTGAGCACAAACTTTTGAATGGTAGTGTACATATTGTACATTTTGAAATTAGTTTATTTTAAGCAACGCACTTCCAGCAACAGGTAGCAATTGATCTCTTTTGGGCATAATTTTGGGGTAAATCACAGGCACAAATATTAAAAAATAAAAAGTAAAATGGCCAAAACCATACTAAATTTATTTGGATTTAAAATCACAAGAAATATCAAATTTATCATTGGATTTTCAAACTAAAAGTCTATTGTTTCAGGCTTCAAACTGAAAAATCTAGGGCACAATAATATTGAAACTAAAACTTTGATGTGGACATTATGCTGAATAGACGATATTTATTGAGCAATTTAAAGTACGCAGACCAAATCAGACGATTGTCTGAAATGCATTCCACACACACACACACACAGACAGAGTTTCACACAAAATATATAAGTGTAGGCCTTAGCGATCCACCATTGACGCAAAGAGCAGTGGTAAAAAATGACTAAGTTTCACTGATGTATGAAGCAGGAGGGAGTCCATTTATCAGCGGGCCCTCAGCGGTCGCCTGCTCGGGTCCCTCAAGTCACAGGCCGCGACGCTCCCCTTTTGACTGATTAATTAGCCAATCACAGGACATTTTTCACCAGCAGCAGGAGGGTTTATTTCAGCTAATGCTGGGGCCTCGCAAACCGAGCCACGTTCAAGCAAACTCGGCTCTTTCCTTTGGGCCTGCCGGAGTGGAGGGGGCTACGGAGGGGCCGAGGGAGATAAATCACACCCACTCCTCATGACTCCGTACACACTAGCCTACAGCCTAACTAAGGCCCCCGAGAAGAGAACGAGCCAACGAGAGAAATGGGATGGGGAGGGAATGAAATAAGAGACATCAAGAATAAATACTGAAAGCTAAAAACACACAAAAAAATGTGATGAAGTAAAAGACGGTTGTGAGCAAGGCACAAATGCACTAGTCATGAACATTGCTCTCCCTGCCACTGAGACTTTCCCACATCCTTCAGAGAAAAAGGCAGTGATGGATGGCAGCACGGCCTCCAGACAGCAGTCTGTTCGGACACTGCTGGCTCTCTAACAAGGGGGCCGGGGCCCACTAGGGGGCCTCAGCAAATTTCCAAAGACCCGCAAGATGGGTTAAAAATATTTTGAAAAAAGACAAAACAAGATTTAAGATCAGAAGAAAAACTGATAAAAATTAAGATGGAAGCTTGCATTATGATTCCTACTTTAGGTTTCTTCAACAACTGTTTATTTATTCCTTTTTATTTAAGAACAAGGATTCCCACGGCCTTGGAAAACCTGGATATAGGAGGACATTTTTAAATTGTGGAAAAGTCATGGAAATTTCTGGATTAATATATTTTTTTATAATTATGTAATGGTCTGAAATATTTTATTGAGTGGAAATTGCTATTTGTGAGTCAAAACTGATCACAGAAAAGTTGAAATACATTGGTAAAAGAAAAAAGAAAAAAAAGCGCAAACACTAAAGTACATTAAGTTATTGGAATTATGGCATTATTTTAATGAATTTATAATTATTTTAATATATTGCCACTCCTGGTTTCTATAAATAAAAAAGGGGATATACACTCACCTAAAGGATTATTAGGAATACCTGTTCAATTTCTCATTAATGCAATTATCTAATCAACCAATCACATGGCAGTTGCTTCAATGTATTTAGGGGTGTGGTCCTGGTCAAGACAATCTCCTGAACTCCAAACTGAATGTCAGAATGGGAAAGAAAGGTGATTTAAGCAATTTTGAGCGTGGCATGGTTGTTGGTGCCAGACGGGCCGGTCTGAGTATTTCAAAATCTGCTCAGTTACTGGGATTTTCACGCACAACCATTTCTAGGGTTTACAAAGAATGGTGTGAAAAGGGAAAAACATCCAGTATGCGGCAGTCCTGTGGGCGAAAATGCCTTGTTGATGCTAGAGGTCAGAGGAGAATGGGCCGACTGATTCAAGCTGATAGAAGAGCAACTTTGACTGAAATAACCACTCGTTACAACCGAGGTATGCAGCAAAGCATTTTTGAAGCCACAACACGCACAACCTTGAGGCGGATGGGCTACAACAGCAGAAGACCCCACAGGGTACCACTCATCTCCACTACAAATAGGAAAAAGAGGCTACAATTTGCACGAGCTCACCAAAATTGGACAGTTGAAAACTGGAAAAATGTTGCCTGGTTTGATGAGTCTCGATTTCTGTTGAGACATTCAGATGGTAGAGTCAGAATTTGGCATAAACAGAATGAGAACATGGATCCATCATGCCTTGTTACCACTGTGCAGGCTGGTGGTGGTGGTGTAATGGTGTAATGGTATGGGGGATGTTTTCTTGGCACACTTTAGGCCCCTTAGTGTCAATTGGGCATCGTTTAAATGCCACGGCCTACCTAAGCATTGTTTCTGACCATATCCATCCCTTTATGACCACCATGTACCCATCCTCTGATGGCTACTTCCAGCAGGATAATGCACCATGTCACAAAGCTCGAATCATTTCAAATTGGTTTCTTGAACATGACAATGAGTTCACTGTACTAAAATCTGGCCCCCACAGTCACCAGATCTCAACCCAATAGAGCATCTTTGGGATGTGGTGGAACGGGAGCTTCGTGCCCTGGATGTGCATCCCACAAATCTCCATCAACTGCAAGATGCTATCCTATCAGTATGGGCCAACATTTCTAAAGAATGCTTTCAGCACCTTGTTGAATCAATGCCACGTAGAATCAAGGCAGTTCTGAAGGCGAAAGGGGGTCAAACACAGTATTAGTATGGTGTTCCTAATAATCCTTTAGGTGAGTGTATAGTGTCCATCACAATCTGTCAATGTGTTTATGCGAACAAAAAAAGTGGGCAACTGGATTTTGAGAGAAAAATGAAGAGCAATTAGGTCACTTTCCAATTTTTGTTGAACTTCCTCAGAGATGTGATATTTCCAAGACCTTGAAACATTAAGTAGTGCCTAAAAAAAAAAAAAAAAAAAATTCAAAACTCATGTTACCACAAAAAAAAACCTACAACAAAACAATTGCCACTCCGTAACAGTTTTAAATCAAGGTAACGAGATCAGGGGAGACTTGGAACGGGCTCCCATGTGCACGTATGTGTGTGTCAGAGAACACTGTGACAAGAGATAAGGGACTGGCAGGAAGCTCTGAGAGAGGGGAGGAAAACCCCTGGTGCAAGAGGTGGGAGTGAGGGCGACCAAGACACAGCAGTAGTGAGATCGGCCCTTTGCATGGTCGCTAACTGCGTGATGCACTTAAAACCTGCAAGGTAACAGCGATGACACAGGCTCAGTCACTAAAAACTGTATTAAACAGGTTTACAATCACCTTCACGTCCCGTTGTGAACCCAGGATGCATCTATGAGGCAAAAATCTTCCACAGGCTGCATCACCGCACAAGCACACAATGCACACATAAACAACGCCCCCTCTTTGGCTTCCTATGCAGGCCTAACTGCCCCTCGTTTACAGGGCTCGCCACCAGCCCTTCGCCATACGGCCTCCTGGGATACCATTGTGAGCCTGTTCAGATTGGTTTTCAATCCGGTCAATGAAGTCCCTCCAGAGTAGGACAATAACAAACTGCAACAAAACGATTAGCGGAAGAAAAAAAAAAATATATAGCACACTGCCGGCACTTCCAAATTCAAGCAAAGCATGAGATGCTGCTATTGTGTTGCTTTCTCAGTAAAGAGGCAGTTCGGCGGGGGCTTCAGACCTGCAGCACATACATTATGTACTTGGAATTGCTATGTCACGAAGGCTGAGGTAACCACAGACAACCAAGAATGAAAGGTCAAGAAAATGAAACTGGGATGTAATGTGAAAAACTAAAAATGGCACCTGAACACCAAGATATAAAATGTATTAATTTAAAAAAAAAATTAAATCCCAATAACCAATAGATTACTTTTGAAAAATGTCAATATGACCTCTGTTCAGACTCCCTCATTTCATTTATTCAGTTTATAACACAACCCATAAGTATGTCGCAAGAATGTGAAATTCCATACACAACTGGCACTTAGCAACTAGATCACTAAAAACTAAACAAAACAAAGTAACCAAATCTTTACAAGACACATTAATAAATTGGGCAATTACCTGTTTGCTCAGTTTGTTACACTGAGGAATGAATTTACTTGCATTTCCTTCAAGGCAACACTGTTTTTCCTTCTCTCTTTCCACAATTGCCCACAATAAATTCAACTGGAACTGCTTACCGTATATTCAAACTTTAATTGTAAACTTTCTACTTAAAATGTTTAAGATTAAATAGTAGTTGAAAATCCCCATTGACATGGTTAATTTTGTTTTGAATGGCAAAGATTCTAACAATCTTTTTTTATTTATTCGCATTCTGAATTGTGGTATAAGAAAACACCAAAATAACCAAGCGTTTTACACTGTATGCGAATCAACATATAACACAACACCGTCTTTGCACAGCAGCCAGAAAACGAGACATGCCGAGTGTCATGACAACAGCAAAGCTGCTCTGATACGACATTTCATTCACGAGCCAAAGCTTAAAACCTAAGCTTACCTAAAACTATTCTTCTGCTGCCTTGCAAGCAATGGTGTTTCTTTGTGGGAATACAAATCTCACTAAGAACTAAACCACAAACAAAAAAAATCCAGTATACATTTACATTTATATTTAGGACGTGTCCGCTTGCAAAGTGTCGAAATAATTACAATACCAAATTTAAAGGTGGACTTCCAAAGGAAATACAAACACAACCATGGCTGGTGGAGCTACCTTCAAACTGAATCCAAACTATTAGAGCCATGTAAGCCAAAAAGTCTACTAAATAATCCCTTCAAACCAACTTCTTCAAACCAAGTTTTGAAGGGATCATCAGTAATTCTGTTTTTTTTTTACTTCCATCACTGCCTCCTGTACCTAGGAGATGATGGGGAAACGGAGTTTGATCGTGCCCACCAGCACATAATCAGAAATACACTACCTGTGATTTGACCACAGAGGTGGCCGACAGGACTATGGGGTGAAAGAGGAAAGAGCGGGAGCAAATCCGTTAAGGGGATTTGAGCGGGATCCCTGCCTACAGTGACTTGTGTGTGGAGTCAGACTGCACGCTATGACACGGCTCATTATCAGCCTGCAACTTGCTGCGAGCGGGTCACGTGAAAGCAGAGGTCAGCGGTGCTTACAGGTGGGCTGGACCGTAAGGTGACATGCAACCCGCAGCAATAGCTTTGCCACATCTCAATATCATTCTCATGTTTTATGTAACACTTCAAATGTCAGCTCAACATTGAGGAAAAGCTCATATTTGGATCTTTAAGGATTTTTCTGGTTTAAACAAGTGCATTTGAGGCATAATGCTGGTTACCATAAACAACCTTATTCTTTTGCTTTTTTTTTTTAATGCCAGTGATTTCAGCAAGTCTATAAAATCATTACAAATCACACTGTACAAGATGGATCTAATAATTTTGGGTAGGACATATTGTATAGTTATTATAGAATAATAAAATGTCATCAGCATGTGTTAAGTGGAAACCAAACAGAGCAAGATGAATCTCATTTTGGCAATTGTGGTTTTTATGTGGGTTGAAAAAAAAAGAAGAGGAAGCGAAAGGAGAATAAGGACATGGCCATGGCAAGGGAAAAGAGGCCAACATTGCAAGCCAATTTTGTAAATGGAGCTAGAGGTAAGTAGTACAATACGCCATTTCATGTTGCATTTTTATTGGCTAGTCAGTAGACATAGGTTGTAGCAGCAATTTTCAGTCCATCTTTGGTCGCAAGACCGTGACAGCGGCCATTTTTGAAAATCTGTGTGCAAATTTTTAGGATCCACGACCCCAGAAATCACCATGATTGGTCATCTTTCGTCTGGGACAGCCCAAAATCTTACAATGTGTACTGGGCATTAGGTTAAGGTGAGGCACTTACAATGAAAGTGAATGGGGCCATTTTTTGAAAAGTAAAAATTGGTGCTGGCGAGTATATGAGACTGTCAATCGCCAGTTAGCCGGTAACATTTTTATAAATTCACACAATGCAAAATTGTGAGAACATGAATGTGAACGACGTTCGCGGCAGATGACAGGCCAGTGCTGCATCTTCGCAAAAGTTTTAGCCATGCCAATTTAAATATTAATGCTCAAGAAGATGCGAAAGGGAACTCAATTCATTACTCACATGCTGTGTGGGAAGTTACAGTGGGCAGAACAAGTATTTGATACACTGATGATTTTGCAGGTTTTCCTACTTACAAAGCATGTAGAAGTCTGTAATTTTTATCACAGGTACACTTCAACTGAACAAACAAAAATTGCTGGTCTCAACAAAAGTCCAGAAATTCACATTGTATTATTTTTTAATAATTATTTTGCATTTTATTGCATGACAGACCTGTTCGTTTTTCTTTAAGAAGCCCTCCTGTTCTCCACTAATTACCTGTATTAACTGCACCTGTTTGAACTCGTTACCTGTATAAAAGACACCTGTCCACACACTCAATCAAACAGACTCCAACCTCTCCACAATGGCCAAGACAAGATAGCTGTGTAAGAACATCAGGGATAAAGTTGTAGACCTGCACAAGGCTAGGATGGGCTACAGGACAACAGACAAGCAGCTTGGTGAGAAGGCGAGAACTGTTGGCGCAATTTTTAGAAAATGGAAGAAGTTCAAGATGACGGTCAATCTCCCTCGGCCTGGGCACCATGCAAGATCTCACCTCGTAGGGCATCAATGATCATGAGGAAGGTGAGGTATCAGCCTAGAACTACATGGCAGGACCTGGTCAATGACCTGAAGAGAGCTGGGACCACAGTCTCAAAGAAAACCATTAGGAACACACTATGCCGTCATGGATTAAAATCCTGCAGCGCACGCAAGGTCCCCCTGCTCAAGCCAGCACATGTCCAGGCCCGTCTGAAGATTGCCAATGACAAGCTGGATGATCCTGAGGAGGAATGGGAGAAGGTCATGTGGTCTGATGAGACAAAAATAGAGCTTTTTGGTCTAAACTCCACTCGCCGCGTTTGGAGGAAGAAGAAGGATGAGTACAACCCCAAGAACACCATCCCAACCGTGAAGCATGGAGGTGGAAACATCAATTTTTGGGGATGCTTTTCTGCGAAGGGGACAGGACTACTTCACCGTATTGAGGGGAGGATGGATGGGGCCATGTATCGCGAGATCTTGGCCAACAACCTCCTTCCCTCAGTAAGAGCATTGAAGATGGGTCGTGGCTGGGTCTTCCAGCATGACAACGACCCGAAACACACAGCCAGGGTAACTAAGAAATGTGGCTCCATAAGAAGCATCTCAAGGTTCTGGAGTGGCCTAGCCAGTCTCCAGGCCTGAACCCAATAGAGAATCTTTGGAGGGAGCTGAAAGTCCGTATTGCCCAGCGACAGCCCCGAAACCTGAAGGATCTGGAGAAGATCTGTATGGAGGAGTGGGCCAAAATCCCTGCTGCAGTGTGCGCAAACCTGGTCAAGAACTACAGGAAACGCATGATCTCTGTAATAGCAAACAAAGGTTTCTGTACCAAATATTAAGTTCTGCTATTCTGATGTATCAAATACTTATGTCTTGCAATAAAATGCAAATTAATAACTTAAAAATCATACAATGTGATTTTCTGGATTTTTGTTTTAGATTCCGTCACTCAAAAAACAGACTTCTACATGCTTTGTAAGTGGGCAAACCTGCAGAATCAGCAGTGTATCAAATACTTGTTCTCCCCACTCTATGTGTGCAAACATCTTATAAAATCAGCGCACAAATACTGAGTGCACTTCTTGCAAGTGAACAGACATTCAAACAAAATTGTCAAAATGTCCATCTTGGAAAGTATCCTTGTAAACATAACACAGCCGGTTATGGCTTTAGTGAACGTAAAGAAAAGAGTTGAGAAATAAAACACATGTGTAACAGTGCATTAGCTCTTAAAAGTGACAGCAGCCTAATATTCCTGCTGCCGTCTGTGTTTTTAATGTTAATCAAACAACAAAAGACAAAAAAAATAAATCACTCATTGCTCTTGACTGAGTAACTATTATACTTTAATAAGGATTAATCTATGTTTCATGGCTGGTAAAACATATTTATGGCCATTACATTTCAAGTCACCAGCCATTGGCAGATGCAGTGTTGGGGAAAGTTACTTTGAAAAGTAATGCATTACAATATTGTGTTACTCCCTTAAAAAGTAACTAATTAAGATACTTAGTTACTTTTTAAGAGGCTTCAAGGGCGCAGCACTGCTTTGCTGTGCTGCCATTCTGGATAACGGAAGAAAAGGATGCCGGAAAAACCTAGTAATTTTTGCTCATGGTATAACTAAATCATCGAAGGTCAGCAGCAAGACATTGGTCAATAAAAGTAGATTAAATGGATAAAAATATTTGTTTTAGTTAACATTATTGGAGGTTTGCATAGTATTCTGATTTTGCATTTTACTGATTTTATTCATTTTGAGGAGTACTGAATCTTTGTGCAAATGAGATGAATAAATGCTCACATTTCATCTAGAACTATAATAACCATCATGTTTACACACAACGCCTCTGCACTTACTCTCGATTTTTCTCAACATGGGGACAGGAGAGATGTCAGTCAAATAAATTTGAAAAGTAATGAGTTCCTTTACTCGTTACTTGAAAAAGTAAACTGATTACGTAACTCAAATTACTTCCCCAACACTGGGCAGGTGTGACTGTTAGTTTCTAGATTTGCGTTGTCATGGTAACATTGTAAAATTGGATATAACATTACACATGAAAGTTTAAGCTTTTTCTTCGCACAATTTTTTTTAATTGTAGGCACAATTATTTGAATGTTAAAATGATTTAAAGTGATCTAAAAAAAAGGCCCCATTCAATTGTAGGCGTTTCACTGTAACGGTGAGATCACAGAAAAAAAAATGCTAAAAATGTATATTGTATTATTGTCAATAGTGTAGTAATGTATGAATCACAGCTTGCACAGCTTTCTGTTGGTCAATGCGGCAAATCAGTAAAAAACTTGAACCTGTTGAAATCTGCGTGTGGAAACCCACATGAAATTCTCAATCGTATGGATTGACAAATATGATTTTTTTGGGGGTAAATAAGCATTATGCTTATACTAATCTTAAATAAAAAAATTAAAATTAAAAATTGTGTCGCCAAAGTTACACCGCTTACCTCATTTTGGTCTCTTGTTTCTTGTTTCGATCGCTTCCCAAAAATACAAGCCAGGTCTGTTTTGCTGCGACTGGACAGGTCCTTTCCTGTGAGAAAAGGTTAAAAACATGGGAGACTTTTTATAGATCTTTGACATTATTCCACACAATAGAACATTTGTGTAAACATTTTGAGTTTTGCTTCATTGTAAGGGCAGCAGAGTTAATTTCAACCTGTCCTTCTGTCAAACTATCATGCACTACCAATTACATATTTAAAAAGACATTATTGATCATTACTTTCCAATTTAAAAGGGGAAACGTGTTTATGCATTTCACAAACGTCTGGAGAGATGAAAAGGAAATGTTTCCGGTCGCAACCTGTTGACAAATGGATATTTTTCTAGTGGCGTTGAACGGTGTAAACTATTGATTTTAATGGATAAGGGTCACAGGACAGTTTTGAACTCCTGCCGAGAGGAAAGGTTTAGAGGTAAAAAAGGGCACATTGCGTGGTCGCAGGGGATGAAACGGCTGAGGAAAAACAAACGGTGCAGGGCCGGCCCCACCTCACACCTCCCGTTTTCCAACAGCTCAAAGGCTCCAGGAGTGCCTGGGCGCCCGTCTCAGCCGCGAGTCCTGTTCGTACAGCTGCATCCTCTTCCTCCAAGCAGCTCCTGATAACACTCGCTTATTTATTGCTCTAGGGTCTTTTTCAGCGTGGCTTTCAAAGGGGAGACCTTGCCTTCAAGTAACCAAGGTATCCTGTAAGCAGTCTAAACAAAAGGCCAGGCCGAACAAGCTTTCCACTGATCATAGTGGACATCAAGTGGAGCCTAAAAATGACCTTTTTACTTTTGGAAAAGAGATCTATCAACTAACAAAGGTTAGTTTTGGGTGTAACTACAAGTGCCACAGAAAACCTTTAGAGGATTAACTCAACCAAAAAGGAACATTTGAATCATGTACTGATTGAAACTTCTGTCATTAAAGTGTAACTTCAGTGATTTAGCATTAGGCTTTGTGTATCAGTAGAAACCCGGTAGTATATTCAAATGATGGTATTTCCCCCCCTCATATCCCCCTGAGACGAGAGAATTATGCATTTTATTTCTGGAAAAAATCCTCTGATGACGCAAATATCGTCATTTTGAATCATCTGAGGATTTTTTGGCCAGAGGCTAAAGACTACAGCCACTAGATGGAGCTGTTCCACATGGTATCAACCCGCCCATAGGGGAGAGATCTCACGCACAGGCGGCCGCACAGACAATCATAACGGAGCGCGGTGCAGAGTAAAGTGAGTGTTTCAACTTTTCAATGAATTCCTGTGATAGTTTAGCTTCCATATGCGATCTGAAAACGTGCCAGACTGACGCTTTACGTTACCTCAGCTCGAATGAAATCTGACACTGCTGCGACTGTGCCGACTTTCGTTCGGCTCACTCACACTTTATTGAAAAGACACGTTCAGTTTTTAATTGTAGTGTTTATTCTCTAACTGAACAAAATTATTGTATTACTATGAAGATCAAAACGACAGTGTATGGAGTGGCCTCGTAGGGCAGCGAAACAAGTGCATTCTGGGAGTTGTTGTCTTTCATCCACATGAGACAAAAATAAATTCTGTCTTTTCTCAGTCTCGAAGGCACCAAATTCAAAAATAATTTCACATTTCTACTGCACAAATGACAGTTTAATTACAAAGCTTAATGCTAAATCACTGAAGTTACCCTTTAATTACTCATCCTCATGTCATTCCAAACTCCTTCGGAACACAAATTAAGATATTTTTGATGAAATCCGAGGGGTTTCTGAACCAGTCACAGGCAGCAACGTCAATGCAACTTCCAAGGCCCACAAAGGTAGCAAAGACATCGTTAAAATAGTCCATGTGACTACAGTGTAGGGCTGTAATCAACCAAAGAAAATCTTGGTCGACTGAAGTCCTGAAATTTTCGACTAAAAATCGACTAAAAATTACGTTAGGAAAAAAAACGTTAAATTAATTAGCTGCACACTGTGCGCAGTACTTGGTAGCCTTGTTGTCTGCCTAAATGAATTATAAATAAATATAAACTAGTAGGCTATTTGCAGTATATTAAATCGTTTATAAGCTGATTATTTTGCACTGAAACGAGTCAGACACACGAGTCTGTCGGCTCTGACAGCATTGCATCACGTGCACCTGCGCAATATAATAGCCTATGATTTCCGAAAATATAGTCCTATGTTGTCAACTATTGATATCATCACAAGAACTTTTGAGGAATATACAACATCATTTAGACAATTGTTATTGTCATATGTATTATAATTGACAGATAGTATCATTTCAGCCGCTCTGTGCAGCTCGAACATAGGAGCTCAGCTCACCTTCGCAGCTGAGACACGAATAGACTATTAACTTAAAGCTTTTACTCTTAAACAAAAGGCACATCCACTTTAATAAAAAAGGAATATTTATTAAACAAACCAGATCAAGAGCAGAAAAAACGCTCACAATTAAATAAATAATACAGCAAACTACCGGTACTTCAATCGGTCTCTCTTATCCAGTGGGTTGTGCTAATCCAAAAGAAGTGAAAACAAGGGGGGTGTTCTGAAGACAGAATGTTACCAGTGAAACAGGGGTGCTCTGAAAACACCCCCATTAGCAATTAGTGCTTTCCACCTGATGAAATGAACACGGCAAAACTGAGAGTACAGATCCACTTTTGCGGCACGACTGAAGCGTGGTGTTGTGACGCTTCCCCTCATGTGTATATTGATGGGCGTTCCTCAAATTTACCGCTATGGGCATGCGCAAGTGTTTCGCTAGTCCTTTGTTTTTCATTCCCCACTGGCTCAAACGCACGCCCATCAACATACACATGAGGGGAAGCGTCACAACACCACGCTTCAGTCGTGCCACAAAAGTGGATCAAGTTCTGACTCATCCTGTCTACTTACAAAAAAGGCCAAAAATATATCTTTGGGGAAAAAAAAAAACAGTGCTGTCAAAATTAGTGCAAGGCATGCGATTCATATTTTCAGTTTTAACGTGTTAAAAATATTTAACGCAATTACCGCAGCATCCGTTTTTCTATCATCCTTTGGCTAGCATTACATTATATGATCACGCTCTTATGCATGCTTATATCATTTAAGCGTGACAAGACAAAGAGAATGTGTTGTCTGTGAATGTCCTGTCTATGTCACACACACACACACACACACACACACACACACACACACACACACACACACACACACACACACACACACACACACACACACACACACACACACACACACACACACACACACACACACACACACACACACACACACACACACACACACACACACACACACACACACACACACACACACACACACACACACACACACACACACACACACACACACACACACACACACACGACAGTATCAGAACAGAATTATGCCAAATCGCCTGTTTTATCAAGTATTCTCATAAGAGCAGTCTTAAATGAGTTAAATAACATCTTAAATTACCTTAAAGAGTTGTGAGAAAATCAGATGCATGTGACAGCGCATCAGATCGGCGTCATGATCGAAAGGTGACAGCAGCCTAATAAACCAGTTGCTATGATGTCTGTCATTAATTTTAATCAAAGAATAAAAAGCTATCAGAGAAGATTGTTGCTTTAAAGGGTAACCCAACCCCTGGTCAGAGCCTAACTCCACCCACTGGCAATATTATAAAAAAATGCTGGAAAAGTGGTCGAGCCCAGCAGAGACAGAGGGGACGAACCGAGGGCGGGGCTGAGCGGGGGGCATGCACCTGAGACCCGCAGTGATGGATTGATTGACAGTTGTCAGTCAGACTCGCAAAGATACAGAGTGACTGGAGTGACGCCAGTAGCTTTGCAATGGAGCGGCCATTCGAAGAGGACTTATCTCCCCCACCTTCACCTGAAGTGGAGGAGGGTGAATTGTCTGTGGACACAGGGCCGCTGGCTCAAACTGCGATCTTAACTCCCGATGCCGACGATGCTACCGAAGCAGCAACGATGCTACCGAAGCAGCAACGCAAGAGAGAATGGAACCACTGACCTAATCTATGAACAGTCAAATCCTGATACTGAATGCCACTAAAAATAGATCAGATACATGCAATGTATTTATATTCAAATGAACTGAATCAATAGGCAGAGCAGGACCAATAAGTTAAAATCGAATAGCCTATTATAAACAGATTTCCTCAAATAAAAGTTAGACTATCTACGCAAGCACGTTACGGTATTGTTGTGCGTTACCACGGCAACCACTTGTGTGTCAAGGTTTGAAAGCATGTCTCATGTATGAAAAGTATCTATACACACGACGGACGGCAAAAATAGCGCAAGAAAAGCTTGACGTGTACTGACAACTGCCTTATTTAACCGTATTTTCGTCATTAGAATGTAAATAGCAAGTTTCAAGTGAGTTTCATTCATAATGTTTCTACTTCATGTAACATGAGAGTTCATTCTGGAGTGAAGCAGTTCTCATGTGATCAAAACATTTCTTAGGGCGTGGTGAGCTCGTGCCAGGGGTGTGGGTAGTGAGCCGTTGGAAGAGCTAACATGCGTCACGATGGCAAACAACATCCAATAGGACAATTTAACTGCAGTAGCCACCGTCCAACCTTAAGAGGGCACTAATAAAGCCCAAGTCTTGTAGATCATTAACTAAAAAAAGTTGTTTTAGGGTTTAGTTACCCTTCAATTAGCATTAATTAATAATTTATGCAGTTAAGAAAGGCGTTTAATGACTTCAACTTTAATACATTTCTGTATATGTCTAACAGGTAGGAAGACCACAGGTAAATATGAGATTTATAATAATGGGTTAATGTGAAGATTGTTTTAAAGGGGTCATAGAATGGTACATGCACTTTTACAAGTTGATTATACGGAAATGTGTGTTGGCAGTGCCTGTACACAACCATCCTATAATGATAAAAATACATCCAGTGTTTTTTTTTAATCTCCTTATATATTTTCCCCTGTCTCAAATCGAGCCGTCTGATCGTGTGACGTTACACGGTGTACGCCCCTCCTAAGATTGTTGATTGACAGCAGCGTTTCAACACAGACCCGCCCTGAGCGAGCTGACATCAGTCCGCCATTGTTGATACGCTGGAGCAGAATGGCGTCTAAGCGATTGTGGTGTTGTGTTGTTGGGTGTAATAACGAACACAGCAGTCATTTTGATGTTCCTAAATCCGAACCGCTGAAGACCCAGTGGCTGCGGAGTTGTTTTAGAAGGGAATATTCCCCCAGATCAACGTCAATGTTTGTGCGAATCATTTCTCAGCAGACTGCTTTATAAACGAGCGTCAGTATAAAGCAGGTTTTGCTAATAAGCTGCTCTTGAAAAAAGGATTGTGTTCCTGCTGCACCTCAGGAAGATGTGAGTGTAACGTTTTATTAACCTTTATATTAATCTTTGCAAATCGCTTGCATGCTTCACAATGAATGAGGCTAAAGTTTACAGGGTAAGTTACATTACGGCATGCTTTCTGTGTATGACGTTCTCAATATAATTCATAATCCCACGTTTATAATGAACAACGCGTTATGTTTGTTATTACAAACTGTGTACTCCGGTGATAAAGTTAACGTGGTAACACTACACTAAGCTTACTTTTGTACATGGTTTATAACGGTGTCTGTTACTGATTAAGAAGTAATGTAAAAAAAAAATCTTATAACATAACATCAATCTGTCAATGAACTAACATATACATCAGTAAACACATAGCAACTACGCTACTCTGCCAGTACAAAGATAGATCAAAGTGACATGACGTTAACCAACCATTCAGAAACGTCCTGTTCGAACTTCGATGGGTTCGTCATCTGTTCCTGGTCCGACTCCGGTTCAAAATGATAAGGTTGCTCAGATGTTTCCTCAGAGACTCCCGTTGCCATTATTTCTCGAAAATATACCCTCAAATGTTGTCAAGGCAACACTCCACGTGTGTTGTGGTGTTGTGTCGGGTCGAACCGAACGCCCCACAGAGCAGAGGGGGCGGGGTGAGCAAAGCTCATTATCATTTAAAGTCACATACACTGAAATGACTTGCTGAAAACTGAGCTGGTTTTGACCAGGTAAAATGAGTGTTTTCTTACAATACTAATGAGAATTTTTAATTAAAGTATATTACAAACTTTTCATTTAGACACTAAAGAATCATATTAACTTGTACAAAAATGTCATTCTATGACCCCTTTAAGTTCACTTAAAAGCTGCAAGTCCGCAAGTTTTGCCTTTTGTCGCCATCTCTGTTGAAAATCTGGAACTCCAGTTAGTTGCGGAATGATTATATTTACGTGGGTTGTGGATATTCACGGCTCATCAGCGCAGATGAATCTAAAGGCTGATTTATACTTCTGTGTCAGACCTACGCCGTATCCTCTACGGCGCAAGTTACGCGTTGGTTTTCATTTATACTTCTGCGTTGTTGTCTGCGTCAATATGCAATTCCACATGCAGACCGTTAGTTGGCAGTGTCTACGGGAATGTTGATGGTAACCCAGAGTATCAAGGCAAACGGCGAAGAAGCATGTTTACATTGTCGGAGTCAAGTCAACTTTAAGTCAAGTCAAGTCAACTTTATTTATATAGCGCTTTTAACAATGTAGATTGTTTCAAAGCAGCTTTACAGTGTTAGACAGGAAAATAATGCAGCATAATTTTATTCAGCTGTATAGCCATTCTGGAAAAATTTCAAGTATCATACAGTGACAGTGTGGGCTTTAGATTAATAATTTGATCAGTAATTTAGTTTAAATGGTTAATTTAGTTTATTATTTAGATGTATTTCGATGTTTAGTTGAAAAATTTTGTGTCCCCAACTGAGCACGCCAAGCCAGAGGCAACAGTGGCAAGGAAACCAAAACCCCATCAGGTGACCTAATGGAGAAAAATAAACCTTGGGAGAAACCAGGCTCAGTCGGGGTGCCAGTTCTCCTCTGGCCAATTAACAAACAGCGTATTATTATTATTCTGGCAGTTTTACAGCTCGGAGGTCATAATAGATCAGAATATTCGAGGGACCGGGGGCAACATGCTGGAGACGGGTTTATTGAGGATGATGTTGATTAAATAATTATTAAAGTGCAATATTCGAATGATCGGAGGCAACACGCAGGAGACGGGTTTATTGAGATGCCGTGTCGATGAGGCAGTTTCAGGGGGAGTCTAATCACGGTCTCCCAGACACTTATCAGCAGCCGTCATGGCGACAGATATCGGCTTTTCTTGCGGCTTGAGTTGTTGTATGTAATACAAATTAAGCATCTCTAGTTGATTAGTAGAGTTACAAAAGAGGCGATCTGGCGCTGGAATGCATTTTTTAAATCATGCCGAGTGCTCGTGACGCTTTTTTCAGTATCGGCTCATGCACAGACAAGCGCTTCAATCGATTGCTGTTGCGGAGACCATTCATTCCGTTGAAATCACAAAACGAAATAAACCCTAATGTGTCCCTGTTCTTGATATACAATCACTGATTAACATCTTTGGTTTTAATGAGAAAATAAATAAACTATACACAGCGGATCTATGTATTTATTCACTAACATAAACAATCGCTGCACAACAAAATATTGTGTTATATAGCAGATATAAGGATGAAACTATCATCCCATTTCTGGACACACACATTCCTATCGCAGATTTATTTATTTATTGACCTGAGGGAGGGGTTCTGGCAGACCAATCACGGCGCTTGCGGTCCGCGTAGAATTGACGCGTTTTTACATTTTTGGAGAGGTGCGCGTCAGGGTACGTCGTAGGGTACGCGCGCATCACACAGCCTACGGCGTACACTCGACGCCGAAGTATAAATTGGCCTTAAGGAGTAATATATGTGGGCTGTCACTGCACCGGTGTGGATACTGTACTTCGGAATTACAGATACTACACTATGTCTTGGAAGTACGACCAAAATAATAAGTTTCACCGAAAAAAGTACAAGTAACATGTCTGCCACTTTTGTTCTGACTGAGGGGGGGAAAAAGCAGAAATAAATGAAGCTACCATCAGTGATTAAATCTAACGATCGATTAGCTCATAATTTACATAAAACCATGCAAATTATTAGTATCGTTATACCTCGTTCTAAATTTGTTAATGTTAACAACATTAGGATTGCGTGCCTATGTGTATTTATTGTGTATTGGCGTTTTTTCTGTACAGTCTAATCTTTTGATTTTGACTACGGGTGAATCTCCAGTTGTCACTGATGATTGTTGTTTGGACCTTTCTGGATTACAATCCGCCATCAAAATTATAAATGTAATTATTCCAGTTGCTGTGAGGAACATGCGATACGCTCCTCACATGCAATACTGCTACTAGCCGGAATCCTTCTTTATGTATACAGACGTGACGTAACGACGCAAAGACATGCTCGAATTTCCCGCGGAAATCCACCAGTACCACTAATAACACATTATTACCGTTGTGAATCGGGGCTAAGATGAGGAGATCGTTTTGAACACTGGCTGGTTATGTACTTGCTCAATTTGAGTTTGGATCGTTTTTAACCAAAAAGTGTTATCGACAGCAGCTTTAAATTAAAAGTTGTTATTTTTTTAAAGCCTAATGTTGAAATTGATATAGCTTTCAGTTATACTATAATGTTGAATGTCTATCATGTAACGTTTTTTAAATAATCTATTACATCGAGACAGTAGCCGTATTAGCGTCAGTGATACTGGCCTTCATTCATAAAAAGATGCCATTTCAACAAATAGTTAAAATATAGTCTTTAAGTTGTTTCTACACTAATTTGGAGAGTAACTGAAATTACAAATATATATATATATATATATATATATATATATATATATATATATATATATATATATATATATATATATATATATATATATATATATATATATATATATATATATATATATATATATATATATATATATATATATATATATTTTTTTTTTTTTTTTTTTTTTTTTTTTTTTTTTTTTTGTTGTTTTTTTTGTTAAACGAATAAATCCTGATTAATACAGAAAAAAAATGTGTGGTTATGTAATTTTTTCAATCGATTGACAGCACTAAAATAAATAAGTGATGTCCGATTACCTGTGGCAGTTGTTTTCACAAGTTCCCACTTACAAATGATCGAATAGAGTAAAAGAGTAATAAAAAAAAAAAATTGGGGTGCTGTCCGAGAGGAGGCCCAAACACGGAGTGCTGCCCTTTATCCCCTACTGGGAATAGGAACCAGGCAAGAGTGAGTCGTCGGGGTGGCGAAGGGATGCAGAAAACGGTTGAGGTAATTCGGTGGGACATTTGTGTATATAATATATGCCTCTCTCGACCTGATTAGATAGACCATTTGAACGTGTTCCACCCGACCTTTGTTTATAAAACATATGTCGCTTGAATTCTGCAATCTCTCGAGATGCAGACATGCAAAATGCTGACAATTGCTTAGTTATTGACACTTGGCCTGCATTCGAAAATCTTTATTTGAAAATGGCAACATTTTTATTTTTAGAATCTTTATTTGAATATGGCAATGGGATCCCTAGTTCTACAATATTTCTATGATTAAATCACTGACAGAGACTCCTCCCCCATCAGCCAATTACTGTGTGTGCATAGTTAGTAAGCATGTCGACATCATCCATAGCAACGAGGTTAAACCCACCCTTTCTCTTAGCTGAAGGCTTCTCTCTGTTCCCTAGTAAAAGTCGGTCACCGCAGCTTTGTGAATGTATTAAGAGGAATACCCAAGAACTTTTACTGCTTTTTAGGAGAACTCTTAGTGGTGAGATCAAATGTTTTGTGAATACGGCCCCAGACATTTATTTTCTTTAAATAACAAGAAAATGAGTGTTGTCATTGCTTTAAAAGGCTTCACCGGGTGTATGGTGCCCTTTTTGCTTAACTTTGTCATTTTAGAGATTGACAGTCCCAGTCATCATTTACTGTGATTATATTGAAAGTAGTAATACATTTTAACTTTAAAGCATTTTTATTTTATTTTTATGATTATCATTTTGTTTTTAAGCGTCGGTGAGTGGCAGTATAGTCTAGCGGTGCACATGAGGTTATGAAATCCCGTTGGGAGCAAGGTCACTGTTGAGATGGCAACGAATGTGACGGAACTCTGGCCAAACCAGATTAGCAATCACAGAGGCTTTTTTGGATCGACTTCCTAATCTGACAAGTGAAATACTAATTGACTGCCCCATAAGACACCTGGATAAGATCTAAGCTTTTCAGTTGCAATTAAATGAACAAAGAAAAAGGCTTTTCTGGAACAAGAAGTGAAGGTGACAAAAACGATCAGGAGGTGTTCTTTTAACTGCTTAAATAGCAATGATGAAAATATCATACGCACTGGTTTGTTTCTCAAAAGAAATTGGGTTAATTATTAATGAACGGGTCCAAAATTGTTCCGTTCATCTGTGTAACAGCTTGACCCACTCAGATGATGAAGTGCTTGCAGTTCAGCTCACATCAAGAAATGCTGGATCAGTTGATAAATGGGCAGCCAATTAAATCTGGGTTACTGGTTTACGCTGCTTGTGTCTGAGATGGGTGCTGGAGACGCTGGTGCCTTTCTCCTGTTCTGAAAGCCATCAATCTTTGAAACAAGCTACCTCCAACCTGTCTAGAGCGGTGCTCAGCTTGCTTCCATTCTAAAGGATCAGTCCAAAATCACTTATTAAAAATGACATTAAAAAAAATTGTAGAAATATATGCAGTTGCACCTTTATTATCTTTTGTCAGGATATGAATCAACAACAAGAGACCTCTATACACTACATTTAAGGTTGCTAATATTATAGTCAAACATTTGGACAACGTCTCATTATTACTGTTTTTTGAAAAAATAGTGAAGTCATCTAACTAGTATTGGAATTATTTGACTAGAAAAACATTTGCTTAGATAAAAGGAATATGTGATTTCTAGTCCAATTAAAATGAATACAAATACATACAAATATAAAAAAGACATTAAAATTATTGTTTTTGTAGAAAGTTCTGTTTTTTAAATATATTCATACCTTACCATTCAAAGGTTTGGGGGGCAGTAAGATTTAAGGTTTTTTTTTTGCAAGGATGCGTTCATTTGATCGGTTTTGAAAGTAAAGACATTCATAATGGTATATAAGATTTCGGTCACACTTCAAATTAGGGTCCAATTCTCAATATTAATTACGACTTTTGCCTCAAACTCCTAATTACTTCTTACTAATAGTTAGAAGGGTAGTTTGTAAGTTTAGGTATTGGGTAGGATTACGGGATGTAGAATATGGTCATGCAGAATAAGGCATTAATATGTGCTTTATAAGTACTAATAAACAGCCAATCGCCTAGTAATATGCATGCTAATAATAAGCAACTAGTTAATAGTGAGAATGGGACCTAAACTAAAGTGTAACCAATATTTTGAATTCAAAAATAAATGCTGTTCTTTTGAATTTTCTATTCATCAAAGAACCCTGAAAAACTGTAGCATTGTTTCCATATTATCAATGTTGATACTTTCAACATTCATAATAAAAGGTTGCTTGAGCAGTAAGTGGCAGCTTTGCATCACAGGAATAAATGACATTCTAAGATATATTCAAATAGAAAATCATTTTAAATTGTAATATTTCACAATATTATTGCTTTTACTGTATATTTGACCAAATAATTGCAGCCTAGGTGAACTAATAATAGCAATAATTTATATTAATATTAAAGAAACTAGATCAAAAGATTGTCCACTTTTTATCACAACTGTATTGTGGTAGTTTACCGTTTAATGGACTCCAGACTAACTAATGTTTAAAAGTGTAAATGTAAATACTTCAGATATAACTAATTTATCTCTGTTAAATCCATTAAAAGCCTTAACCTGGCAACGGCTTTGGTGGGGCGTACCTGGGAAACGTACAAAGGGTGAGGCCATCTGTGGGTTACAGACCAACTAATATCAGCAAAAGGTGATCCAATCAACAAAGCCTCCACGGGGGACATGGGCGGAAACCCCACGCGCTACACAACGAGACAATTGCCATGACAACAAACTACAAATCCATTAGCAGTTGTAACAACCAGTGTCACGCCTGCAATTTCAAAGACAGTTAGACATCTTAGTTCCACTTTCAGACACAGCAACATAAATCCCAAACAGACTGTTATGGATCAAATTACTGACATCACACATTCAGAGAACAGAGTCGTCTACTGAGAATTCATGTATCAATACAGCATCCCATTGCTATATTTTTACTGTTAAAGAGTTAGTCCACCTAAAAATTAATTCTGATATTTATGTTGTTTCAAGCATGCATTTTTTTCTTCTACAGAACGCAAAAAAATGATATTTTGAAAAATTTCCGTAACCAAAAACAGCTTTGGTTCCCATTGACTTACATTGTATTTTTTTTAACAAATAAACAAAGTCATACAGGTTTGAATGAAATGAGGGTCAGGAAATGATAACAGAATGTTTATTTTTGGGTGGCCCATCTCTTTAACCTCTAAATGGTGATGCTTTTACAATAGGGTGTCAATCACACCAAGAATAGAAAAAAAAAAACATTTTACTAATGAGCTTGAGGTGATGCTTTTTCACTTCAGGAAGACACAAAATGAGACTTATGGAGGCAGAGGGCAAAACAACCAATCAGAGCAGAGCTGAGGTCACGGACATGAGGTTAGCGAGGTAGCCCAATTGCCACGGGGGGTCGTGATGAGGTTGTGTAAGACGTCCATTCTGTCTCATGAGACATGAGACCCATCCACTGAAAGTACGGTCTTCCTTCTTGTAGTTAAACAAAGGCTTTAAACAAAGACAACAACAACATTGTTCTGGATGCAGTGTTATCTGTGAGACTCATCAGGTGCTGATTGAGACCTTTTTGAGAAGTAAGTGCACTGGCCCGTGCTCCTCACAGGAAACAGGAAGTCAAGCTTAGGAGCGGTATGCTACGGTGTCCTCTCAGGTGATGAGACATCGAGTTTTTTCCCAACATTCCTGGCATTTTTTATAAACATCCATCATGGAAAATAAGACAAGGTCTAAAAATACTACCCGTAAAAGTGTCATAGCATCATGGATGTTTAGACCTGAGGCCAAATAAATTTCCCACTCATAGAGACCACCAACAAACATCAGGCCGCCCTGCTTTCCATGCTGGGAAGGATGTGAGCCATTCAGCAGAGGTCAACTCTACGTGACAAAACATTCAGGGAGATTGATCAACTGCCTGATCAGACTCAGGTTACTTGTTTGTCTACACGATAGTCAGAAAACATGAAGCGACTCCCTGTACTAGGGGCGACCCAGGCTGCTGGTTAAGCTGACCGCCAACTCGATCATGCTGATCTACTGCAGCAGTGACCCGTGAGCTTTTACTACATACGCCAAAGCATACAAGGTTCAGCTTCTGAACACAGGAAGTGATGGAAGGGGGGCTTTATTTATAAAGGAAATTGAAAAATAATACCCAAAAAAAAAACCTGGCTTTGCTGCATGAATGTTTTTCAAATTATCACGTCATGTAGGTTATTTAAAAATAAAAAAACAACAACCTTTCACCGCCTGACTTAAAGGGATAGTTAACCCAAAAATGAAAATTGTCATCACTTACTCACCTTCATGTTGTTCCACCTGTAGGAGTTTCTTTCTTCTGCTGAACACAAATGAAAATCTTTTAAAGAATATTGTAACCAGACAGTTGACGGTAGCCATTGACTTCCATAGTATTTGTTTTCCCTACAATGGAAGTCAAGGGCTACCATCAACTGTTTGATTACCAACATTCCTTAAAATATAATTTGTGTTCAAAAGAAGACAGAACTTCATACAGGTTTGGAACAACGTGAGGCTGAGTAAGTGATGACAATTTTCATTTTTGGGTGAACTATCCATTTAAATAGACAAACCTGCCTATGTAGAGATCAACTCAAGTCATCTCTTCCCAGACAGACCAATCAATCACCAAATATAGGCACACAAATAAAAAAATGTTTCTTTTTCAATAAAATTATAAGAAAACTATTCACTCTACAGGAGTGGTTCTCAACCAGAGGGGCTTAAGATGACTTAAAAAAAAAGACAAAAGCATTAATATAAGACAAATCAATAGGGATGGGAATCTTTTGGTACCTCGTGATTCGATTAAAAATCGATTTTTGATTTTGAACCAAATTTTTAATCCAATTTATGCATAGATTTGATTCTAGTTTACAGTTGTGTTACGTTTTCTAGCTACAGTTTAATAGGTCTTGAAGAAGAAAAAAAATCCCTCTGAATTAAATGTGAACCTTGAAATGCATTTTGTTTCTTCCCATTTTAGTCAACCCAATATTATAAAACAAATCCCATTTAAGCTGACTGCAATCATTATACTCATGACTGCCATTTTTATTTTATTTTTGATATTAAAAATAGGAACAAAGAGGCAAATTACAAACAATAGGACAAATACAATAGAAACAAAATATGTTTTTCAGGTACAGTAGCTTAGGTTTATTTAACATGTCATGTAGTAAATACTACATATAATACTACTAAATAGAATGGTCGAATGTAAAAATAAAACACTAATATGAATTAAATATAAATTGATTCGTATTAAAAGATACAAAAGTTAATCAGTCAAAAAGTAGTGAGTGATTTTTGTATTAACATTAATTAAACGGATCTGATTTTCTCGTAACGGTTCACGCTCGCGTAGAACATAACAGACTGAGTTTACGTGAATACTCCACACACGATATGCTTTTTGACATAATTGCGTGTATTTGACTATTCAAGCACAATTAGTTGTGAAAGAGAATTGAATTCGGGATTGCATGCATCAGAGCTCCCCGAATTAAGTCCTTTTTGTGATTAATAACACTCTAATGAGTCAATAACGGAGTAGTACTGAGAAGTTAAAGAAATGTAACACTTTAGAAATTGATTTTTGACATTTGTGAATCAATACAAATCGGTAGAAGATAGAAATGGCAATTCATATGTAAAACTACTTTTTCCCCCACACCTACAAAACAAATTTTCTTTGAAAAAAAAAAACAGAATTCCCACTGTCTTGAAACCCTGGTTATATAAGGAAGCCAACATTAAAAAGTGTGATTTCTAGCCCTGGAAAAATCCTGTAACACTCATTCATTATTATATATATATATATATATATATACACACACACAATATATTTTATCACGTACAAACTGTGAGAAATTTAATTATTGTAATGTAAATAATTATTTAAAAAATTTGAACATCACAAAAAACTGTCATGGGGCCTTTGAATATTGTTGTGGACAACTGGCCTTGGAGTTAAAAAAGGTTGAGAACCACAGTTCTAGAAAAAGCTCTCAAAATACAGTAATGTCAGATGTGCAAGACGACACTGAATGGCTCACCTTTAGTGAATTTCATGTAATGGACCCTTTTCTTTGAGGTCTTTGATTTCTCTTCCAAACTAAATCCTTGATCCTGTGAGGGTGTGGGGTCTGAAAATACACAGCAAGATTAAAAATGTAATAAAAATAACCAGTACAAAAATGGCATTACACAATGTTTTTAACATAAGAGTGATTCACATGAAAAAGATAGGCTGTATACAACATTAAAATGACCACAAACCATAGCCCAGGTCATTTCAACATCACAATAGCACCACCTATTGAACATTAAGGAGACTACACACACAAACAACCCAACTGACTTTTTACACAAGTGGTGTTTTGCCTTTTATGTTCAAAATTCAGCTTACTGTCAGTGTGGTTCTGTCCATGGCAGTTGTTAAGGTCAGCAAGCAGTTGATTAAAATCATCCTGGTGGGCAATCCAGTTGTCCTAACACAAACCACCAAAAGGAAGATTGATGTGACCAAAAAAACTAACAAAAAAAAAGTTTAAAAGAGTAAAAAATGGCAAATGTTTCTCACCTCATTGTTTACAGCGGTGCCCAGACCCATCTTGTTGTTCTTGACTTTAACCTTAATGTTTTCTGTAGACCCCTGTTCAGTCTTGCCAAGACCCTGCCATGCAAACAAACCAGGAAAAACATGTGAGCACATGCAAATAATTAGAACTGTTCCATTTCCATTTCCACACAAGCAAGACATGTGCTGCGTCCGAAATCACATACTGTACAGTTCTTCTCAACTATTAAAAAAAAGAGTATGTTCTATATAGTATGAATGTGTGTAGAATTAAATAAATTAGGACATACTACATTTGCCATGTTGTCACTGTCATGTGACCTACGGCATCCGTACTGCCATTCACAAATCATCTCCCGTGGCCTCATGGAATAGTAAAGTCTCCATTGAATGCGCACTTTAGAATCTCACCAGAAGTAGTAAGTGATCTTTTTTATGAATACTATGAATTGACATACTACTCACCTCACATACTATATAATATGGAAGTATGCATGTTCAGACGCAGCGATCGAGTTTAAAAAATAAAAAAATATTCCAGTTCACTGATTTTCACCATGAATTCCAACTCATCCAACAAACAACATTAATTAAACAAAGTAATTTCAGCTCATCTCATTCTAAAATGTCAAATGGGAGGCCAGCAGAAAAAAAGTATATTGAAATAAAAGGAGAAATAAACCAAAAGCAATGATTACAAATTTTTAAATGCTGAAAAAGCCTTTGATTCAGCGAGCTGGACCCATCTCTACAAGTTATTACACAAATGTGGCCATCACAAAATTATAATTAGAAATATACAAGCACTTTATGATACACTAACTGCATATAAAGATTAATGGCTCTTTATCAAAATCATTTACTTTGGAAAGAGGCACCAGGCAAGGATGCCCAAGGTGCCCTCAGCTATTTGCACACTCTTTGGAAACCTTAGTACAAAGCATCAAACAGGATAAAACAATTCAAGTTATTAGTATAAAAGAAGTGGAACACAAAATAGCCTGCAATGCAGATGATATAATGATTTATCTTGGAGACCCAACCAAGTCCTTCTATATCTATTGCAATGTTTACCTGTAGAAATAACCGGAAGACAATTCACAGAATGGGACAAAATGCATTCACGATTCATTTGGCAAGGGAAAAGCCCAGAGTACGCTTTAAAACACTACAGCTGCCAAAGGAGCAGCGCAAATTAGGGCAGTGGAAAACTGGTGTGACCCACATTATCATGCTCAATGCAAGGATATGAAAAGTTGTAATACAAAGAATATCCCTTTACAAGCAGTATTAAGAGAGAGCAAATTATGACAATATACAGGGAGTGCAGAATTATTAGGCACGTTGATTTTCTGATCATATTTTTTTTCCAGGCACATTTGATCAATTCCAAACCACAGTAATCCTAATAACTACTATTGATTTAGTATTTAATAATGTATAAGTGATATATAATTGTTCATGAAGGCTGGAAATGAAAAACACCTTATATTCAGGTGTGCAGAATTATTAGGCATGTTTTCTTTTACAGATAAATTGAGCCAAAAAAGAGATTTAACTCAGACTGAAAAGTCAAAAAGTATTAAATGCCCATGAGAAGGATGCAATACTAATGCAATACTAGACATTGCAGTTAAGGCATGACCATTGGACAGTGAAATGCTCGTTGGGTCAGCAGGATCTGACAAAAACAGGTGGTGAAGAAAAGACACCTGTTAACTGCAAAAGAATTAAGAATTAAGGTGAAGAATTAAGGGTGAAACCATCAGGAACCCTTTAGTCTCCAGCGCATCCATTTTCCAGAGCTGCAACCTACCTGGAGTCTCCAGAAGTGCAAGGTGTCAGGATCTCAGAGACTTCAGTTAGGTAAAGAATCCTAAAAAATGACCCCCACTAGATAAGAATCACAAGCTGAAGTGTTGTAAAATACATGAAGAAGGTTTTTTTTATAGGCTTTATGGACAGATAGGTTGAGAGTGACTCTTGAAGGACCAGCACCACATCCTCTAGTACCACTGTTTGAAGAATTCATCTTCCAGAATCTGGCAGTACGTTTTGGGAGTTCCTTTTAGTCCATCCTGAAGTCCGTTTTGCAGAGATGGGCTAAAAATGAACTCCCAAAACGTACTGCCACAGTTATATATGACATTATATATGAGATATATATATATATATATATATATATATGTATATATTTACATATTGCCCCTTTTTTACATTTGAGCCCCTGCCCCTGACGAACTCTCTGCACGGCCCTGATCTATATCTATATCTATATCTATATCTATATCTCATATATATATATATATATATATATATATATATATATATATATATATATATATATATATATATATATATATATATATATATATATATATATATATATATATATATATTTATTATATTATACAATACACAAGGAATGTGTACAAGGTTTTTTTTTTTTTTAAAGTAAAGTTTTAAGTTTAAGTAAGGGTTTTCAATTCTTTTAAGTAAAATAAAGAAAGTATTGCAATAAAAAGTATTTTTTCTCCTTAATCTCTTGCTGTTCCTGTCGCCTAAGAATAGAATAACAAAAAACTGATGTGACAAGCCATCAGAACCGAACCGAACCGAGATATGTATTGAACCGTGGACTAACTGTATTGTTGCATCCCTAGTAAATACCTGATGGGTGTGCTTTTGGCAGCCAGTAATAAGGCAATTACACGTAAAGGGTTTAAACAAGAGAGACTCACATTAGATAACGGGATAGATGTGACAATAGAGATTAATATGACGTAAAATATGTACATTTCTGTTAATTTAAAGAAGGATGTGTTCCAGAAAATAAAATTGAGGAAATGAGTTGAATATCAGAAAGGTCTGATTTTGCTGCTACACATAAATGGGAGATTATTATGTAGAGAGATGTATTATGTTTGCACATATATAGGTACACATTAATGTGGATATATATGAATGAAGGACTAATATCTACATGAAAATATATGCATTTTTATTTATTTTTTGTATAAAAAAAAAGGACGAAAAAGGTTTAAAAACCTTTTACATTTAAAACACATTAGGCAATTGTTCTTGTCTTTATACTGTAAAGACAATTTATGATTGCATTGAGCACTATATGTTAATTGAAATGCGTTACAAAAAAAAAGATAAATAAATAAATAAATGAATAAATAAAAGCATGATTTGACAGTGTATTTATAATGTATATTAAAATATATCTCATGGGTCATGGCTTAACAATACAATTTCTTTCTTTGCCAGACCACGACACTATTCAAAATAAGTGAATAATTCAAATGAACCTTTATTAGTTTAATAGGTACTTTCAAGACTATCATAAATAGCTATGGAAATTTAACTCCTCATCTATGTCAGCCAGCTAGATAACATTGCCATGGCAAGCAACATATATGTAAAAGCAGAATTTAAAGGTGTTCAAAAGCAAGAATACATAAAGTTGAATCATGTTATTTAAGTCATAACATGTAGGTGGATTGACGAATTTAAGATTTATGTGTTGATTAATTGATTAAAAAATATAATTATAAAGACCTTAAATTATCTTACATTAAGGGATACAAGGTATTCCTCATGTTTTTAGAAACACTGGAACAAATGTTTGTTACTTCTACATTTGTTGCTTTGAAATATACTTTTTATTGATATAGAAAAAAATATATAAAGTAAATTTAAGATGTAGAGAATGTGCCAGCTGTCATGGCAAGTGAAAGATTTGTCAATTGGCTAAAACTCTCTCCAGCGTTCTTACACCTTTTGATTTTGAGTTTAATATTCCCTACACACATTTGGCATATGATTAATGCTTTACTTCATCACATTTTACCTTTCCTTTGGCCCAGCCCATACGTTCCAGCATCTTCTGTCCAAATTTTGACTCATCGTTGCTCCACGCGCTGTTTCTGGGGTCCACAGACCACTTCTGTTTACGACGTGCTAATAAAATATGGAAATTATGAGAGATGTAAGTTTTACAAACACTAAACAACTACGATAACAGATTTCATTTCATGTTATGTTTCTTTATCTCTATAGTTTATTTAGCCACTTCGGTCAAAAATGAGATAACGATACGGAGTGAATGCTCTCCGCATATAGTATGATTTCATAAAATACTTTCACTTCAAACCCACTAAATCTCAGCCTCAGCCCATTCAGACGCACCAGTACTTAGGTAGAAACCTATACATAGGAGCCTGACAAAATTGCTCATTTTAAAGAAAAACGTCAGACGGACTTAGAGGCTTTTGCATCTGAACTCATATTTATATATATATATATATATATATATATATATATATACACATACAGTGAGGAAAATAAGTATTTGAACACCCTGCTATTTTGCAAGTTCTCCCACTTAGAAATCATGGAGGGGTCAGAAATTGTCATCGTAGGTGCATGTCCACTGGGAGAGACATAATCTAAAAAAAATCCAGAAATCACAATGTATGATTTTTTAACTATTTATTTGTATGATACAGCTGCAAATAAGTATTTGAACACCTGTCTATCAGCTAGAATTCTGACCCTCAAAGACCTGTTAGTCTGCCTTTAAAATGTCCACCTCCACTCCATTTATTATCCTAAATTAGATGCACCTGTTTGAGGTCGTTAGCTGCATAAAGACACCTGTCCACCCCATACAATCAGTAAGAATACAACTACTAATATGGCTAAAACCAAAGAGCTGTCCAAAGACACTAGAGACAAAATTGTCCACCTCCACAAGGCTGAAAAGGGCTACGGGTAAATTGCCAAGCAGCTTGGTGAAAAAAGGTCCACTGTTGGAGCAATCATTAGAAAATGGAAGAAGCTAAACATGACTGTCAATCTCCCTCGGACTGGGGCTCCATGCAAGATTTCAACTCGTGGGGGTCTCAATGATCCTAAGAAAGGTGAGAAATCAGCCCAGAACTACACGGGAGGAGCTGGTCAATGACCTGAATAGAGCTGGGACCACCATTTCCAAGGTTACTGTTGGTAATACACTATGACGTCATGGTTTGAAATCATGCATGGCACGGAAGGTTCCCCTGCTTAAACCAGCACATGTCCAGGCCCATCTTAAGTTTGCCAATGACCATTTGGATGATCCAGAGGAGTCATGGGAGAAAGTCATGTGGTCAGATGAGACCAAAATAGAACTTTTTGGTCATAATTCCACTAAACGTGTTTAGAGGAAGAAGAATGATGAGTACCATCCCAAGAATACCATCCCTACTGTGAAGCATGGGGGTGGTAGCATCATGCTTTGGGGGTGTTTTTCTGCACATGGGACAGGGCGACTGCACTGTATTAAGGAGAGGATGACCGGGGCCATGTATTGCGAGATTTTGGGGAACAACCTCCTTCCCTCAGTTAGAGCATTGAAGATGGGTCGAGGCTGGGTCTTCCAACATGACAATGATCTGAAGCACACAGCCAGGAAAACCAAGGAGTGGCTCTGTAAGAAGCATATCATGGTTATGGCGTGGCCTAGCCAGTCTCCAGACCTAAACCCAATAGAGAATCTTTGGAGGGAGCTCAAACTCCGTGTTTCTCAGCGACAGGCCAGAAACCTGACTGATCTAGAGAAGATCTATGTGGAGGAGTGGGCCAAAATCCCTCCTGCAGTGTGTGCAAACCTGGTGAAAAACTACAGGAAACGTTTGACCTCTGTAATTGCAAACAAAGGCTACTGTACCAAATATTAACATTGATTTTCTCAGGTGTTCAAATACTTATTTGCAGCTGTATCATACAAATAAATAGTTAAAAAATCATACATTGTGATTTCTGGATTTTTTTTTTAGATTATGTCCCTCACAATGGACATGCACCTACGATGACAATTTCAGACCCCTCCATGATTTCTAAGTGGAAGAACTTGCAAAATAGCAGGGTGTTCAAATACTTATTTTCCTCACTGTGTGTATATATATATATATATATATATATATATATATATATATATATATATATATATATAGCATGACACAAGTCACAAGGCTATTGTGTCAAAGATGTACAGTATAAAGTACAGTATAAACGGAATTTGACAGCACTTGACAACTCTTCTTCTTTGATTTTTTTAACGGTCGCAGTGCATTACCGCCACCCTCAGGTTATGGATGATCTCTAATAGCTTACATGCTGTCATTATATGAAGAGAGAGGGAGGAAAAAACAATTTAATCCAGCTTGGTAGCTCTCAGAACCTGAAATAAATATTTAATTATTTTATGGCCTGACGATTTATTCAATATTTATTTTCGACTGAAAGTCTCTCCCATGTCCTCAATTTTCCTCTTGACTACTGCTCTTTCTCTATCATATTTATTACACATCATAACAACATGCTCTGCTGACTCAGGTACATTACAATTATTACGTAAACCAGTATCATGCTTGCCTAGTAGATGCAGAGTTTTGTTTAGTCCTGTGTGGTAGTGTGCCATTTGACAACTTGTGATTCGCCCTGATATTAAAGAGCCAATATGGCTAGCCTGCTAGCAAAAATGCTAAACAACTTGGGATGAATGCAAGAATGACTTTAATATACGATATTCATCCAAACCAAATGCACATCACTAATTCAATTTTACAAAAACTGCCAAATAATATTTTCAAACAAATAAAACTATCCTAAAATACATTCCAAATTGGAAACTCACGTTCGGCAAGCATGGACATCTTGGGGTCCTTGAACACATGGAGGAGGAACAGGCGGCAGGTTGTCCTATTTGTGCATGATTAAAAAAGATGTGCATGATTTTGCAGTTCATATCTGTGGTCTCAAGCATTACAATATTATTATATGATCGATAATTATTAAAAACGCCAACAAACTATATCATACACACCAATTTGGATTATTTACGCCATTAACAGAATACACGTCATCGTAGTTGAACACTTTTGTAACAGTAGGTGTCGCAAGTGTGTTAACTGCTCAGGATAATTTTTAGATTTTATTTTTTTTACATTAATAACTGCTCATGGAACTTATTTTAGCTTTTACAATTTTAGTTTAATTTCTTTAATGATATATATATATATATGTATAAATATATGTATAAATATATATATATATGTATAAATATATGTATAAATATATATATATATATATATATATATATATATATATATATATATATATATATATATATATATATATATATATATATATATATATATATATCCTTTTTTTTTTTCTTTTTTTTTGAAAACAGTGGTAGTGCTATCAAGATCTTAATATTAACATTTTATATAGTAATAACTGCATCTGACAAACTCTGGTTTCCATGGAACATCATTGTAATGCCTGGCCAAAGTTTCTTAAAATGATGTGCTGTTTTTAAAGTAATTAACAATAATATCAATGAAAATATTAAGTAAATGCGTATAAAAGAAAATCCCCATAAAGCAGTATAAGCCTTTATGTCCTCTGTTAATGTGGTCCTTAAGAACAAAGTTTCCTATGGAAAATGTTTTTACCGAGCACTTCCACAATGACTGTTACTCTCTCCAGTCTCTAAGCATTGAGCCGAGGATGAAGTGATTACCATAACAACCAATGCAGGTATATCAGATATTGACAACACTGTATGAACAAACAGATCAAATTTCATCACTTACAAAATTACACTGTGGGCAGTAAGTCCAAAAGATCAGATTTGAAAGCCCAATCAAATGTATGTGCAATGTTAGCAAAGTAACTTGTAATGTTCTTCAAATCTTAAAAGTATATTTATAAAAAAAAAAAAAACTGTACTTGCATGATAGTATAATATTAATTACATAAAGAGAGTATAAAAAGTTTCAACGAGTTTACACTTTTATACATAAATATCATGTCATGAGCCTGTAATTACCTCAAATGTATTGTGTTCTCTGATTATTGGGTTTATTTCGGTTTTAGACACAAGCTAACTACAATAGGCCTAATTACCAGAGAATCCTTTTGTCTGTTTTCAGACAGAAAAAGTCTTAGACAAGAATGACTGCAGATGGGCTGTTTCTGAACATGAGCTGAATAAATAAACTACAGATGGATGATTTATGTAAGCAATACAAGGCTGTGCTGTATCATGAATAAGTGAACAAAAATATGATGTGACTTCCCTGTTATATGACATATGCTGGTTAGTTATGCTTTGAAGCATGGCAGCTGGTTTGAGCTGGTCCTCCTTAGCTGGTCATGAGCTGGTTTAAGCTGCATGAGCTGGTTAAGCTGCTCAAGTGCTGGTCCTAAGAAACTAGCTTCAGTTCAGGACCAGCTTATTACCAGCTCAGGACCTGCTTAAACCAGCCCATGACCAACTAGGACCAGCATTTAACCAGCTGCCATGCTTCACCTACCTAACCATCATATGGTGTTTTTTTCAACAGAGTTATGAGACTTAATCACGATACAGCACTAGCCTCGAGTACCTTATCGCTTTTGTAAAACGGTTACCACACAATACAAATACTAAAGCTAAAAAAATGTGTCAATGCAACTTTCATGAAGTAAAATCATTAAAAGCCCTCATTCCGCTGGAAAAAATTGCCGTGAACAGATACAGAAGTTACTTTATTACGCCGTTAGATGGCAGCAAAGACTGTCTTTATGAGTGAGTCACTCAGAGACGAAGACTTTTATATTGAAAAGACTGAAACTTGTTGTTTTTTATTGTCTATGTTGTGAGCACGGAGCAAGACAAAACTATCGTGACCATGCAGCGCTGTCATCGCAGCAGACAAACGGATTTTTTTATTATGAACATAGGACTGACCTGAAGAAAAATGCAATATCTAAATGCAGGTAATTTAATACTCTTAATCTTAACTTAATATCTCTCTCTCTCTCTCTCTCTCTCTCTCTCTCTCTCTCTCTCTCTCTCTCTCTCTCTCTCTCTCTCTCTCTCTCTCTCTCACACGCACGCACGCACGCACACACACACACACACACACACACACACACACACACACACACACACACACAGAGTAAGCTTCAATGACCAATATCAATGAGAACAAACATATGTTGCTAAGAGTGATAAGGTGTTGTGTAAAGGCCGCTACATACTCTGCAAGAACAGAGAAAAACGTTTTTGCTCCCAGGGCTGCGACAACAAAATGACGTAATTTTGTTCTCGGAGCCCTGGTTTGGGAGTTCTCGCATCTCGTTCTCGACACATCGTCTGAGCAGAACTTTTTTCTTGTGGGTGTCCGAGAACTACGTTCGCTCAAATCCCACTCTGACATGACATTTCTCTGTGCTATAATTGTTGCAGCCATTAAGGTATGTTTAAATATTATAATGTTGTTTTTATGTTGTCAATCTGTCAATCTATGTAGATTATGAAAAGTGAACAGCATGAGTGAGAAAGGACACCTCATAAGATGCATGGAGTGGGTCAGACATGATTGTGACCACTTCATTAAGTTTTGTTTTGCATAAATTGTATCTTAATTTGAATCAATGTTTCATCAGCCAATTGGGGCATTCTGGGTTGAGCGAGCGGAGCTTAATTGGTCAGTATTATTAAATTGCAGACAAAGATTTTGGATAGCTAGGTTGGTGTGGTAGAGGGCCCAACATCATATTCTTTCATAGGGCCCAAAATTGCTAGTGGCGCCCCTGCCGAGAACTATTGTGTGATTGGTCAGGATTTTCAAGTGACCGGGGTTAATGCGGAGAAACGGAGATGCTCGGCACCTGCTTTTCTCGTGAATGTCCTGGCCAGAACGAACTTTGTTCTTGTTCTTGCCACCTCGAGAAAACGAACAAATTTCTTTGTTCTTGCAGAGTATGTTCCAAGCTCAATGATACACAGATGTTTTATCGAACACAGCTATTGGCCAATCAGAATCATGGACTGGAAGTAACCTTAATTCATTTAATGAAAGATTTAAATATAGTTTAAAAGTCAAACTCTTTGAGTGGATTTAGAAAAACATTCTTACAAGGCTGAAATGTCATGATCCATTTTGGACAACACATACGGTAATTTCACTGGAAGCATGTCATTATGAAAGTGAAGGCTGAAATTTATCTTGAGGTTGAAGAGTTCATCTGCTGTCTGTGGTGATATACAGTGAAAGAAGAGTCTGGGTGAATAATGTTACCTGCTGCTGATGTCTTATTGAATTCCCATCTCACTGGTCATTGATCCTGCATGCTGTAGGCTACTCTGCACAACCGTGGAGGTGAAAATGTCACAGATTGAATTGCCATTAGTAATCACTCAGAATTGTGGCAAAAAGGGGATGTACTGGAGCACGTATTGCAATATTTATAAAAAAAAAAAAAAATACTACATGCACTAAATAAATACACTTTGGTGCCCCACTGATTTTTTTAAATGCATTAAAGGCACAATATGTAAGATTTTTGGATTAAAATGTCCAAAAAACACTAGAATAATGTTATATATTTTGTTGACTTGTGTACTTGCATTATCCCAAATGTTTCCAAGAATGTTTAAATCCAGAGAAATAAGCAATTTTAACCAGGACAAGGATCGTGTCCGTCTGCGCCTATCAATGACATCATACCGGTTTTATTTTGTAGAAACCATGGAAACACCAAAGACACTTTAATATACAGGTGCTGGTCATATAATTAGAATATCGTCAAAAAGTTGATTTATTTAACTAATTCCATTTAAAAAGTGAAACTTGTATATTATATTCATTCATTACACTCAGACTGATATATTTCAAATGTTTATTTCTTTTCATTTTGATGACTATAACTGACAACTAAGGAAAATCCCAAATTCAGTATCTCAGAAAATTAGAATATTGTGAAAAGGTTAAATATTGAAGACACCTGGTGCCACACTCTAATCAGCTAATTAACTCAAAACACCTGCAAAGGCCTTTAAATGGTCTCTCAGTCTAGTTCTGTAGGCTACACAATCATGGGGAAGACTGCTGACTTGACAGTTGTCCAAAAGACGACCATTGACACAAGGAGGGCAAGACACAAAAGGTCCTTGCAAAAGAGGCTGCCTTTTCACAGAGCTCTGTGTCCAAGCACATTAATTGAGAGGCGAAGGGAAGGAAAAGATGTTGTAGAAAAAAAGTGTACAAGCAATAGGGATAACCGCACCCTGGAGAGGATTGTGAAACAAAACCCATTCAAAAATGTGGGGGAGATTCACAAAGAGTGGACTGCAGCTGGAGTCAGTGCTTCAAGAACCACTACGCACAGACGTATGCAAGACATGGGTTTCAGCTGTCGCATTCCTTGTGTCAAGCCACTCTGGGCTAAAGACAAAAAGGACTGGACTGCTGCTGAGTGGTCCAAAGTTATGTTCTCTGATGAAAGTAAATTTTGCATTTCCTTTGGAAATCAGGGTTCCAGAGTCTGGAGGAAGAGAGGAGAGGCACACAATCCACGTTACTTGAGGTCCAGTGTAGAGTTTCGACAGTCAGTGATGGTTTGGGGTGCCATGTCATCTGCTGGTGTTGGTCCACACTTTGTTTTCTGAGGTCCAAGGTCAACGCAGCCGTATACCAGGAAGTTTTAGAGCACTTCATGATTCCTGCTGCTGACCAACTTTATGGAGATGCAGATTTCATTTTCCAACTGGACTTGGCACCTGCACACAGTGCCAAAGCAACCAGTACCTGGTTTAAGGACCATGGTATATGGCCAGCAAATTGGCCAGCAAACTCGCCTGACCTTAACCCCATAGAAAATCTATGGGGTATTGTTAAAGGGTAACTAAACCCCTGCTCAGAGCTTAACTCCACCCACTGGCAATTTTCAAAAAATGCTGGAAAAGTGGGCAGAGCCCGGCGGACACAGAGGGGACAAACCGAGGGCGGGGCTGAGCGGAGGGCGTGCACCTGAGACCCGCAGTGACGGATTGATTGACAGCTGTCAGACTCGCGAGTCGCAAAGATGGAGAATGACTGGAGTGACGCCAGCTTTGCAACAGAGCGGTCATTCTCCTACTTTTACCTGAAGTGGAGGAGGGTGGATTGTCTGTAACAGACACAAACCCGGAGCCTTATCAATGCGAGCCGCTGCTCAAACTGCGTTAACTCCCGATGCAGACGATGCTAGTGAAGCAGCCGCGCAAGAGAACTGACCTAATCTATCTGCGTCCGCGGCAACCACTTGCGTGTCAGGGTTTGAAAGCGCGTCTCATGTATGAAAATTATCTGTACACATGACGGGCGGCAATAATATCGCAAGAAAAGCCTGACGTGTACTGACAACTGCATTATTTAACCGTATTTTCTTCAATACAATGTTAAAGCAAGTGTCAAGTGAGTTTCATTCATAATGTTTACTTCATGTAATATGAGTGTGACAGTTCATACCGGAGTGAAGCCGTTCTCATCATGTGATTGGGGGAAACATTTCTGAGGGCGTGGTGAGCTCGCGCTAGGGGCGCGGATAGTGAGCCGTTGGAGGTACCATCCTACGTCACGATGTACCACAACGTCCAATAGGAAAATTCAACTGCAGTAGCCACCGTTCAACCTTAAGAGGGCAGCACTTTGGCGGTTTTACACCATATTTTATAGAATTAAAACACTTTATACTCAAATGTCAAAACATTTACTCGAATCAATGAACAGCATTAATAAAGCCCCAGTATTACAGATCATTAACTAAAAAAAGTTGGTTTAGGGTTTAGTTACCCTTTAAGAGGAAGATGCAATATGCCAGACCCAACAATGCAGAAGAACTGAAGGCCACTATCAGAGCAACCTGGGCTCTCATAACACCTGAGCAGTGCCACAGACTGATCGACTCCATGCCACGCCGCATTGCTGCAGTAATTCAGGCAAAAGGAGCCCCAACTAAGTATTGAGTGCTGTACATGCTCATACTTTTCATGTTCATACTTTTCAGTTGGCCAAGATTTCTAAAAATCCTTTCTTTGTATTGGTCTTAAGTAATATTCTAATTTTCTGAGATACTGAATTTGGGATTTTCCTTAGTTGTCAGTTATAATCATCAAAATTAAAAGAAATAAACATTTGAAATATATCAGTCTGTGTAATGAATGAATATAATCTACAAGTTTCACTTTTTGAATGGAATTAGTGAAATAAATCAACTTTTTGATGATATTCTAATTATATGACCAGCACCTGTATTATGTGTTTTATTAGACAGGTGAGCAACTGTTTGGATACATTCATCGACAGAAAACGAATCACTGTTATACAGCTCAACACAGTTAGTCTTATTGTTTAAATCTCGTTTTCTTGATTTACCGCGAGTACCATGTTTTACCATGCCTAATATTGATCTAGCTTACTGCAGTGTGCAACAAGTGTCTCAGAGTTGCCACCAAGCGAACGCACAGAGTAGCATTATAACATAACTTTCAACACACTCAGATGTATCTAATATGATAAAACAGTGCTGCGTTACCCCATATATATATATATATACGCATGACCGGAAAAAGCGTAAGCGATCGTCTGTGGAATAATAAAAGCTCCGCTTTGCTCTCCCGTTATGAACTACATTCCCCATAATCCATTTCTCCCTCCTGTGGTTCATTAGCTTGTTTGTGTTTGCCTATTTAAGCGGTGTTCTCGTTTACTTTTGTTGCGTAGTCTTGTTAGTGTTACTACTGCATTTCTGAGCACCTGTGTTCTTGTGCTGTGTTTCAGGTTGTGATGGTGAATGAAGCTTTGCAAAGCACTTCCCCTCAACTCAAAAAATGGTTCATTACTGGAAGCTTTTCAACACTGTGCACACTAACAACATCTTTTGGTCAAAAGGTAATTCAGTTTGTGTTACGAAAACAACAGTATTAAGGCAATACAAATATTTAATATATATAAATAATGCTGCCTTCATGTGCTATTGGGATTATCGTAAATACTAGTTGAATTTGACATGAACAAATCAAATCTAAATTTGAACGCAATAAGCTCATAATCATGAAGTGGGAAGTAGGACATTTCTGATAGCATGTGAAGGCAGCATAAAGCCCAAAGTATGCTTGTTTTTTTATGCGTATGCTTGTGCACGCACACACAGCCTTGCAAAGTATACTTTGTTTGACTCGTACGTGTACACGGACATTCGACGCAGGTTTGAGCAATCTCTCACCACGAGTTACAACCCATGTAAATGCTGCAAAAAAATAAAAATGGGCATGTACGACCCAGTTAAAAAAAATCTGGCGTTGCACGTAGTCTTCTGATGATGAAATTCGCGTCACGCGCACAGTACACTGACCCTCGCGTATGCGTAAAAAGTGAAGTGTACTTCGGCCTTTCTGATGATGAAATTTGCGTCACGCGCACTATATGCTGACTTTCACGTATGCGTATAAAGTGAAGTATATTTCGGCTGTTCGCATCTGCACATTGTCCGCATGACGTAATTATCGTCATCAGGAGGGTTTCGCAGACGTCTGCAATCTAAAGCCCTAAGTATACTTCGGTCACCCTCGTTCGTTTACGTCCGCGTGATGTAATTTTCATCATCAGGGGGGTTCGTGAGCATCCACACACCCCGTCCACGTGCAGCCCAATTTTTGAGACCGCGAGGACTGTCCGCGTACAACAGCCACGCGGTCTCAAAAATTCGGTAGCCTTTCTTGCGCATGCGCTGTTGTGCCTGAAAGTCTGAAGAGTCGCAACAATTGTACTGCGCATGTGTCGAACTCTGCCATCCGCGCTCATCTGCGGTTGTGCACGTCCGGACGTGGAAATTGAAGTATACCCGGGGCTTAATTTGAGACCACGCAGATGGTGCGCGCACAACAGCACCTGTGCAAGAAAGACAGAAGAGTCCACTAGGTGGCAATATGCACAGTACTGTGCACAGTATGCAGTCGTCAAAGAAAAGTGTGGAAAGAGCGATTCAAAAACAACACACTTGAAACAGCAGGAAAACACTACAATGGACGGCGACCTTAAAGAGCGTTTGTGCGAAGTTTGTGCGTTGTTGTTTCTTCTGAACTATGTTGCAATAGTTGATCCACTACTTTTCTTCTTCGATCCTGCAGAGCGAATGTCCTGTTTATGACATTACTCGGTGCTGCCCTCCGATGTCTGGTAGATTATCAAAATTAAAAAGTTGAGTATACTTTGAAAGCTGTGCGGACATGGCTGCGTGCAAGAAGTGTCCGGACGCAGAAATTGAAGTATACCCGGGGCTTTAGTCTTTCATGTGTCATCACTTACATAATGTATTAATACATTTTGTAGTGTTGTACAGTACAGGCTACTGTAGCAGTTTTTAGGGATCTTCTTCGATCGGCACAATCAGCCTTATTCACTTAAACTTTTAACTTAAACTTTTAACCTAATAAGCCAAACATATATGAGTTCATAGTAGGGCTGCAACGACGCGTCTACGAAAATACGTCGACATGCGTGAAATGCGTCGGCGTCACATTATTTACGTCCTAGAATAGAACAGATCTAGAAAAATGCCGGCTTCTGCTCCTGGGCATAGTGAAAATGATCATTTATCATATAAAGCCAGACCGCGACATTCAAAAGCGTGGGAGTACTTTAAACAGAAGCCGAGTAAAACTGTGCTTGGTTCGCTCTGTAACACCGGTTTCTTACTGCACTCAGTGGCAGAGCAGAAGCTTTGCGCGTGGAGAGCGGGAGCCGCGCGCGCCCGTTGGGCTTTCAGACTGCCAGTGTTCGTCTTGCGCAGCTGAACCGTGGCGTGTGTATTGAAAATACAGACGAATATTGTCCATTCGGTCACATTTTCCGGTGTTATTCTCCGACCCCAGTACGTCTCGTGTATTTATTTGTTATGGCCAGCATATATCTGCTTCAAATGCGACCGGGTTCCCCTCTGTCCCACATACATGCATAATAACATGCTGTATATAGGTCGTTTACAGGATTAAAGTAACATTAAAGTTAAGATATGCCTCTAGTTTTAATCATTTAAATGTGAATTATAAGTTTGGGCAAAAACTTCTGGCAGCTTTAGTCGTTGTTAATGCACATGTATATCTTCAAAATAGACGACTAGTTATACATTAACACTATCTGAAAGCTCCTGTATGTGAACTTTTTGCAGATAAATACAAGTGCATTTTCGTTTACTATTGACAAATCAATAAGTAAATCATACTCAACTATTATAGTAAACAACATTTCCTAATTAGGCCTACTCTGTATACATTTTATGATGAATAGTAACATTAGTTATACATAAAGGCCTGGACACACCGGGACGAATATCGCACGCGCTTATCGCCAGCGTTTTTCGTGACGTTTTTCGGCGCGTCTTGAGTGTTCACACCCAAGCGATTTTCACTGGTGATGCGCCGAGTGAACGTGCACATTCAGAAGATGCGCTCCCGGTACACAAGGTGGTGCTGTGGCACTTTGCGCTTCTGACACTCGCTTGTCACACAGAAGAAGAGGAGAGACAGTATTTACGTGCTTGCCAAAACCACAGATATAATATGTCTATGGCCAAAACCATTCACACACTTTTTGCTAACTGGCAAGCAGCATTAGCAGCCCATCTTCTTCTTTGTCTACTTACTACTTCTTCGTCGTATCAATGTGTGCTCGGCAAGACCGATTTTGTGCTTGAGCGCCACCAAGTCGTGTTTTACTGTCACTTCAGCAGCTCCAGGCACGTGAACAAAAGCGCTGATCTCATTGGTCGGCCAGTTTTTAACGCGCCGCGTCAAAATAAAAAACTAACCCGAGGCGTTTTTTTTTTAAATGACGCTTTTACGCCTGCAGTTTTACACGTTGGTGTGCACACTCACATTGGCGCCCATTGTTTGGTCTCGAGGCGTTAAACGCGCGCGGAAATCGTCCCGGTGTGAACAGGCCTTAATGTTTAAAATGCTTCTTGTGTTCATACATTTCATTATAAAATGGCTTAAGTACACTACCCTTCCTGAAATACATTTAATTTTGTGATCATTCATTGATTTCATGTTAAAATAATACAAATTCACTACCCTCTTTGAAATACAATAATCGAAAAAAAAAATATTCATCAGATGAATCTGGAAAAATAATCGTTAGATTAGTCGACTAATCGAAAAAATAATTGTTAGATTAGTCGACAGAAAAAATAATCGTTAGCTGCAGCTCTAGTTCATAGGCTCATTTAGAATATATGATCAAAATCAATTAAGATTATTGTGTAACGGTCAGTTGAAGTGCTTGTGAACTGGGGCTTAATACTGAAATGCACAAAACTACACGTTATGATTTAGCGAATGACAGTCGAGCTGATGTTATACACCGATCGGTCTGTGCAGCGCCTAGTGCCTCAACATGAGATGTTTCATTTGTTTGATACAAGCTTTGAAGCCTCTGTACGGAATGTCACATCACTAGTTTCAGGTTGGCCTGTTTCCTGGGATTCTGCCTAGTTTGGATTGCTGTTTGACCATTTGCCTGTTTTAGACTACTCTTGTGGATTGTTCTAAATAAATGGATCACTCATAAAGTCTTGGAGCAGTGACTCCGTAACAATATAAAATATTATCTAACATACAATTAACCATGAATGAAAATACATCATGAAAAGTAGCTCATTTTAAACACAAATGTCTTTTATAAGGTAAATGATCTTCCACTTCTCACAGATTGTAGCTTGACTGCAAGTTATTGTAAGAAATTGTATACATTTTGTCTATTTAATTTTGATGTTTGACTGAGTTTAGCAACTATCTTATTCATGGAAAGTATCTGGAAAAGACCAGTAAAACATGTTTGTTTTTTTTCCATTTAAAAGACAGTCATCACAGCAATATGGAAGTCCTTATATGGTTGTTGTGGGTGATTTGCTATGTGTTTCCATAGCAACAGGTTACCAAGTGGCAGCTGCAACACAGAATTTTCTGGCACTCCGCTCTTTAAGGAACTAGCCAGGAATGTTGATATAGGCCGATCTTTACTCAATACAGACAGATTGCCAGCTCTGATATTGAAGACTCCTTCCTCTCACATTGGTGAGAGACATGTACATGAGGAGGTGTGTCGAATCAATGGTTACACAACATGACGCACATTAGGGGTTTTCAACCTGTTGGGGGGCACTCCTGTAAAAACTGTAAGATTAAACTTTGCATGTCCAAAAAAGTTGAAAACCACTGCGTTAACAGGAAGTACAGAAGAACGTCTCTGACTGCGATCTACCTCCACCAGACATTTGAATTTATTGCTCAGTTCTGGGAAACACAACAAGGGTTTCTCGGATTAGGTGTGTGCAAGAATATCTGAGGAGAACGAGTGGGAGGAGGTTATGCAGTCATATGGTGCCATGTGTGTTATGCAATGCATGATATTTAGATTATGGTAAACATTGCTGTCATCTAAAAGGGAGAGATGGATGTTCACAGTAATAACAGGATTTGAAAGTCGGAAGGTTTTACTGTGCAAACCCAACGTCCAAGAAACTGCCTGTAGAAAAGCCTTGCATTTTGCGAAAGAACATTGTTTTGGTTGTGTGCTGGCTTTGCGTGACAGTGTGGAAGAATATGATCCTCACCTGTTGAGTAATAAAAAACGCCATCTCCACGTCGCTTTTACAACATTTCAAATCCCTCAATTCTCGCCATCTCCTAAAAGCCAAGCCAATGTTGATTCTAGTTTTATTATGAGCTCTCTGTTGTGAGCTCTTTTTTGCCAGCAGACTCTCCTTTGTTCTGAGTTTGTAAACCTCTCACTCGTTGTGACAAGACAACTATGCCACTCCCACAATACACGAGTCAAAGTATAGCTGAGAAATGTATCAAAATGTAATACATTTTTAATAACAATAATTGCTGTTATTATGTAATGCACACCCGAGGTGTAACCGCGAGACCGCATTACCACCTCGGGTGTTCATTATTTTTCGAATAATTCAACGGCCCGTCGTCAATTATTCCGCTTATACTACATTTATTACACCTCAAAACATTGTTTAGATGATTTATTTCAAGACATTTGTCAGGTTTTGTCCTTAAAATGCTCTTGTGTGCAGGACTAATTTCTTACGCATCTAAACCCAAGCCTCCGTTGCTAATGCTAGTTGTAGGCTTGAGCTACTGATAACAGACTAATGCGGTTATTAAAGGCACATATGTAAGAATGTTGGATTAAACTATTCAAAAAACACTAGAACAATGTTATATATTTTGTTGACTTGTACTTGCATTACCCCAAATGTAATTTATTTTGTAGAAACCATGGAAACACCAAAGACGCTTTATTAGACAGGTGAGCAACTGTTAGGATACATTCATCAACAGAAAACATATAGCTCAACACAGCTAATCTTTTTCTGTTTACATCCCGTTTTCATGATTTACCACGAGTACCATGTTTTACCATGCCTAAAGCCCTGGATACACTGCACGATTTTGTCAATCCTATATGATCATCACAAATCACACTGTGCGACATGGATCTAGACACAGTTTTGACTCTCTGTGGTCATAAAAAATCCCAGGATTTCCTTCGATAAAGAGTAGGGGTGTAACCCTGGCATCCTGGCCAAATGTGCCCATTGGCCTCTGTCCATCATGGCCTCCTAATAATCCCCATACGATTTGCTTCTTCACTCTGTCTCCTCTCCACCAATAGTCGGGTGTGTGGTGGGCGTTCTGCCGCAATATGGCTGCCGTCGCATCATCCAGGTGGGGCTGCACATTGGTGGTGGTTGAGGAGATTCCCCCCTTCTATGTAAAGCGCTTTGAGTGCCTAGAAAAGCGCCATATAAATGTAACAAATTATTATTATTATTATTATTAAACTTGGGTACGACATGCATGTAGACTGTGCGATGATGATGCCTATTGACTCGCAGGCTGCGATGCATGTTTCTATAGAAGAATAAAACGTCATCAGCATGCGCTAGTGGTAAACAAAAAGACCATAATGAATCACACTTTGGCAGTTGTAGTTTTTATGTGTGCTGAAAAAAAGAGGACGCGGCGAAAGAGGAAGGGAAAAGAGCTTGAGGTGAGCAGTTTTAAGTTTTCAGCACCATGTCGCAACAAGTAGTGCTCGCTGCAGAGCATCTGGAGCTCAAGGGTGGAGCTTAACCTGTGTAATGGGTGGAGAGATAGGGTTAGGGTGTGGTTAGGGGAGCAGCTCCTCCCATCACGCCCGCAGTAGGTCAAGAGAGGCTGGAGGTAATGTCGCATTGGTTTCATGTTGCATTTTTATTGGCTGGTCAGCAGACGTAGGTCGCAGCAGCAAACACACTGTGCGGTGATCATGCTGATTTTTCTGACACTGCCAGGGCAAATTGTAGTAGGCTATCTTTGGTCTCATGACTGTGACAACGGTCGTCTTTGAACCTCTCTCATTGTACAACATAGGACCACCGATTAGGAGACACGATCACAGAAATCACCACGTTTTTTTCACGATGGCAATCTTTCGTAGCCTGGCTCCGCCCTCCTACGTACTTCCGCTCAATTTTCATTTTCCTTCAGTACTCCATCTGGGACTGCAGTATATTCTTAGGTTTTCTCCGAACAAATTTTTACCGGTCCAATCAGCGAACCAATCAGAGTGGCTGAGAACGATGACGTTGATGTCGTGCGCTAGTTTGAGTTGTAGTTCAGTAATGGCAGCGGAGAAAGATGCGAGCGAAGCCGTTCATTCTGTTGTGGCACCGCTGCCGTATATCCAGAAGTTAAAGCCGGAGCAAGAACAATCTGAGTTTTGTTGGTGGCCATGATGTTGTGTCCCGGGAAAAGTTTTATTTTTCCAGCTCGCTCCGTTAGTGGTGAAGGAGTTGGCTGAAGTCCCGGTAATTGTTTCTCGTGCAGTCGGAAGGTAGCCTATTGTCATCATTTACAGGGGCTAATCAATGATTGCCGTCCGTCTCCCACCACCCGCGTAAAAATCCCCGGCCGAATGACCTACTACTTTAGACAAACGCCAAGGTTGTATGGTGATTTAATTGCTGTCCGATTCCGCATCTCTGAGTTTTCAAGAATATATCACTTCAAAATTCACTGTTTATATCCTTTTTGACCACTGCAGAGCACCGTGTGGTTGCGCTTCGCTGTAATTTGGATGCATTTCTAGACTTGTACTTCTATAAATGCTGGAAAGTATTTACAAAAGCAATATATTTCATCACCGCTCAAAAATAAAAAGAAGAAAAGCACGTAAACATTTGAATTGGACCGTTATTTACAGCAGCATTTATTCTTATCATACCAAGCATATGATATTTTATTTACAGCATACAATCATGTTACGGACCACGTGAACAGCGCCCGATCACAAAACTCTCCCCTCCACCGTGAATAAATCACAATCCGAATGCACAAGGTTTTATCACTGAGGTGGCTGCACATTTATTTCTACGGACTTCTTCCATGTGAGAAATAAAGGCGAACAGCGCATGTCATACGTCACGACCAAACGTTAGCGATTGGTTGTGGCTCTTGGCAGATCCAATAGTTTTAAACTTCAACAGAGTACCCGCCTTCAAGGAAGTAAACGCTTGTCAATGGACAAATGAAATGTACAAGAGTCTGGTAAAACCAGGCTTAATCTTTCGTCTGGGACAGCCAAAACTCGTGCAGTGTGTCCTGGGCTTAATATCGATCTAGCTTACTTAGAAAGAGTATGTGCTTTCCATAGATAATAGACAATAACGAGATTGTCCATAGATAATAACGTAACTTTGTGCCAATAAACATGTTAATAATTTGGTGTTTTTATCCTATTGTTCACTATATTTATTTGCTTGATCATTGTCGTTGTGGGTTTTGTTTGAAAAGACTGAAATCATTTGGCGAAGTGATATGGAACTGCAATACGGTCAAGACCTGCCTTGAACTACTTTTACCGTGCACACCTTAGAACGTTCATCAACCAATCAGATTCAAGCATTCAACAACCCTGGTAGTATATTATTTAATTTTATGTACCTATCAGTTATAAATATCTTCTTAAATGTAACAACTACATTTTCACTTTTGACTGGGCTTTCCATTTCATCGCAGTTTGGTGGTCAAGTAGAGGCCATGTTTGTTTTAATGCATGCCTCATACCAGTGAAGATTCCAGACAATGTGATGAGTGACAACCTCTACATTCCACAAAGACGTTATGAAATGATGGAATGTTGTGAAATGACGCAACAATGTATAAATACAATTTTGCATAAGTGTCATTGAACAAAGGATTTATAATGATATCAGATACAGAAAGAAGTCGAATAATCCTGTTTCAACCACTTGCAGTAATGGATATTAATACTTGTTACAACATGATGTTAAGAAAATGAATCATTTCAAGTGTAAACCTGTCTGTGAAGGTTTTTTTTTTTTGTCGCATTACAATGTCACACCATCGCTCACGTTGAGCAACAGTGCAGACAAACAACTTGTGTATCACATGATCATATGTTACATAAGGTACAATTTCATTTGGAAGAACTGCTGACATTTAAAACGGTCCTCAAATGAAACTCGCCTCGGCTTGTGCATAACTCTCATATTACAGGTGGCAAAGTGGCTTCTTTGCCAGGCAACCCACCACAAAACCACACTATGCAATCTTTCATTTCTTTTTTGCGGTGTTCGTGCTCGAGACAAAAAAAATACTTCAAAGAATCTTTTGACAATAACTACAAAACTTCCTAGTGTAACACAATCTAGTCAACGTTGCCAAGTACTTACATAACCTATTTATCATATAACTACCGCCCATATTATTGTCATGCTTTATGAAAGAATGGCAACTCTTTTGTTACTGCGTATACTGTACAAACAGTCATTATAGAACTTTCTTTCAGTGTACATTTGCAATCTAAATAAAAAGGAGACTTGTTCTAAAGGCACTAAAATATTTGTGGCACGACTCCAATCAAAACATGCAAAGGCATTGCTGCAGATAAGGAAAATAACTCAAAAGGTTCAGTGGTAACTTAAGGAGATTAAAGTATTAAGTCAATGCATTGTGTACTAATCACCTTGATCAGAGGTGACAAGACAGGCAAAGCAATGTATGGATGAGCATAGGGCTGTAACGATTTGACCAAAAATAAAAACCTCGATTAATTGAACATTTGAACTCGATTACGATTAATGAACGGTTATTTTGCTCTTTTCTTTTTTTGTGCCAATTTTCCCATTTTTTATTTTAAAATACTTGAAGGAAACGGTTCACTTTCAGCAGTTATTGTCTATGGGGCAGATTTCTGCTTTTTGTACATCAGATACAGATAAATTAACACAGTAGGCCTACATTAGGCTACATTTATTTGAATGCATTAATGAGAGAGTGATAGTGTGTGTGAATTACTCATACCGTCTCTATTCATTATGAAGCTGTGGTTTGTACTTCAAAGGTATTAAAATATATGCCTATAACGGTTGAGTTTCTAAGCTACTTTAGTGTCTTTACTTTAGTCACAGGACAGCATTGACACTGCGTTTCTGCGCTGCTCTCTGCGCGAGATCTTCACGAGCGATCTGTGCGAGCTTCTGTCTGAGTGTTCGTTTGTCACAATATATCAGGCATTAGTTCAACATAATACACATCTGATGGTCTAAAATTGCTTTAATGTTCTAACTGGCAGGCCTTAAAACACATACAAATGATAAAGCTTTGTGAGGACGCGACACGGCTCGGCTCTCTGTGTCACAGAAAGTCGCATTTACTTGACAAACTTTATGAGGACAAAAGTGAAAGCGATCTGGCTTTGGGGCTTGCGCACGCGCCGTCTGTGTGTGTGTGTGTGTGGCAGCGCGTAGGCAATAAGAATGGCAATTAACTTACCTGTATAAACTGCGTAAAACATGCAGTTACTATAGTGATTCTGGGCATCTATAAACAAAGATAACTGCTCCTGCATCTCTCTAGGCGTTTCTCAATGTCAAGGAAGGATCCGAGCCAGTATTCCGAGGATGCTACGTCTTCGACATCCGTCGAAGGACTGTTCCAATGTCGAGGATCCTCTGAATTTCAACCAAGGTCTGAGTCCTTCGTTCGAAAAATATGCCATATACAGGAAAGGATGCATGCGAGTAGCCTTCGCGCTCTTAGTGTTTTCAAATCACCCACAATCCTATGCGTGCAGCTTTGCTTTGTAGGAGCGTTAACGGGGCAATATGCTTTCAAGTGTAAGTATTTACGTTATCAAACATTTGTTATAACCATAGTAAATATAAGTAAAGTTTAACGTTTAAATGCCAGTACAAATTACTACCGTATTGATATTGTACAAATTGCATTATTGATGGCTAACGGACCTTTTCACTGACGTAATGACGTGCACTTGCTAGCCTGTTTCATTTGCGTGTTCTCCGAATGCTAAAGAAGAGCCTCGCCTAGCCTCTGAAGGAAGTGACTTGGAAGGACCAATCCTGCAGAGGAAGTATCATTGACATTGAGAAACACCTACTGTGTGCCTGCAAACTGCACTTGATGTGACTGACGGGGCAGAGTCACTTGACTAAAACCGAAATAACCGACATGGGAAAAATATGTCGGTTAGAGGTTCTGAATTCCGGTTTCGATTATTTTTCGATTAGCCCTAGATGTGCATTAATGCACAGATATTATCTTGTGCAGTCAATTGGCTTTATGCACATCTGCACTACTTCCTGAACTTCAGCCAGCTCCTTTGTTTCCTGTCTGCCATTATTGGACAAACTGATTAATCCAGGTGTGCCTGATTATTGTTGCTGTGACTACAGAGGTCAGGCACACCTGGATTAATCAGTTTGTCCAATAATGGCAGACAGGAAACAAAGGAGCTGGCTGAAGTTCAGGAAGTAGTGCAGCTGTGCATAAAGCCAATTATCGCTGCAAGAGAGATTGCCATCAAAAAGTTTATCATATTTCTCACAGAAGTTTTAAATAAAATGTTTAATATGACTGGCACGATAGTCAACAAGCACAGATGAACACCAGGGATCCGTTATTCTTACCTCGCTTAATACATCTGAGATGATTTGACAGATCCCAGATCTTCTAATCCTGATAACTGATCTCTGGTAGGGCTGTGCGATATTGAAGAAAAATGCGATATCCTTGTTAAATAATGTGATATTCGATATGCGATACAATATTGTTTTAAGTGTGTAAAATCTATTTCTTTCCCCAACTGATATCCTTCACTTAAAGCATAACCGACTGTGTTTACATAAATACTCATCAAGACAGCCATTTTGGCATAACTGTGTGTGTATTTGACAGTTCGAGTGTGTAACAAGACACGAAAAAAAGAACGGCTTGTGCGCACATTTCGGTGTGTGTGTCAGACAGCAGACAGCGCGAGACTGCAAGGAGTTGTTTTTCGCAAGTTATTGCGTTTAATAACTCTTTTTAACGTCAAGCAAGTCACATAAGTAACAGTCGTGTGCTCAGTCTATTCTCTGGTATATGTATCAACTTAAAACTTACACTTTTCACAATGTTGAAGTAGCCTATTAAAATCATTCAGATATTGCGTACCATTGCGATATGTACATTTGCGATATTTCGATATATTGCGCATCCCTAATCTTTGGCTAATTTGGTTCTTCAAACGAATTTGCGGATTGGATTAAAATATCTGGATTAAATTATCTGAGATTACTGCGCGTTCTCGTGTTCCCTGAAGAGGGCAGATGCATCGATACTCGAAACCACGATCTGCAAAGCAGCTATTGGCTGGTGGCAAGACAGCAACGTAATGACATCATATAATTAAAAAACCCACCTGGCAAAAAACTTGACTAATTACACAAAAAAGCCCCACGAATTTCTGGATCTTTATAAGGAAACAGCCAAACGACCAAACCAACATAAAAGTTATAATCGATAAATGAAAAAAAAAAAAAAAGATGATTACCAATTATTTATATTCACGATTTTATAGTATTTGTACACCCTTTACATTTTTATTTCAATGTTGTAATTAGCAATTCATTTAATTTAAGTTAATTTAAAGCAGATTTGTTACGTGACAGTATTAAAGTTCTCTGCATCAAGCCATTCCCTTAATATCCGTCATCAATAAAATTAATGCACGGCTCAGAGTAACTGTACAACATGTGTGTAAACCTCCAATAACATTATAAAGTAATTATTCCATCACAAATAAATCTCTCAATCAAGTGACTGTGTCTGTAGTATATACACCTTTTACACAACATTATAATATTATTTTCAAATACTTTTTAATATTATTATTATTTAAATTGATTATTGCCCCTGGTTCAGTAATGAACTCTTGTAATAAAGTTGGGACAGATTTTAAGTATCATCTCAAGATGCAATCTAATCCTGTTTACATACAAGCCTGCTCCCGAGCACGTTTAAGCTTACGGACCTGTTGCTATGACAGCAAGTCTAGGATGAGCTTCGAAGAACAGATCATGTCAAATCGTCAACAATCAAATCCAGCTAAATGAGTTAGCGAAAAATATTATACATTTAAAAGGGTAAATTATTTTGTTTTTTTAAATCTCGATTGAACTCATGAAAGACTCTGAAAGACAAAGCACAATGCAGATAAAAAAGCTTTATTGACACAAGTTTTGTGATCATAAGAACAAAACGTGGATGCAAAGCTTAACTAAAAAAAAATAATAATTTAAATTGGTTTCCCACTTTCCCCTTCATACAGGATAATATATAACCTGTGGGAAAACCTTCATGGCCAAATGCAAGACATGAGAGAAATTGCATTTAAGCAAGACGAAAACTTGCAGTTTATTTGTGAGCAGTCTGAATAAATAGATAGTGCACGAGAGGAAAAGCAACCAAGAGGGATCTGATAACGTCATTTATCATGACGACCCCCCACTTTCCCTGAGGACCTACATTTGAGTCCCACCCTGTTTGAACCACAGACTCTTTTGTCTGTTTATTTTAGAATGGGCTGCAACAATTCCTATTACTTTCATTCCCATTAGTCTGAACACAGCAGCCTTTTTTCCCTTATATATTATGCTGTTCCACAAACAGTACAGTAAAATTATCTTAAATAGAACAAAAAAGATAAGAAACTCAGAAAGAGTAGAATTTGGGAAGCTAAGTTTTAGGCGCTGCAACATTCATTTTGGGATTTTCTTGTCTGTTTGGTTTATTTTGCCTGGAGACATAATGATCCGGTCTCACGTCGGGTTGAAACCCATTCCTTTTAAAATACCTGTGCATCTCTGATGGTTTTCCACCCTGACAAGAAAAGAGACCCGACCTCTTTGTATAATCTGCTATTATACATACATAGCCTGTGCTAGTCTATACAGATGACACAAAAGAGAACAGGAATATGACTATTTACAGACCATGGATCTCTCTTCTGCATCACTATAAATCTTCATAATATGTACATATTTTCATTGTCCATGAGCAGACTCAGTTGGCCTGAGCGATGCGGGAGTCTGAGCCGATGAAGTTGAGCATCGTCTGGACCAACTCCGGCAGATCGTAGTCGTGCTTCCAGCCCCAGTCATTGCGGGCGTTGGAGTCATCAAAGTTCATGGGCCAGCTGTCAGCTATGTAGACAAAAACAAGAGCACACTCGATATTTTGCACCGTTTATTTGTACCGAAATGTTTGCTTTCTTAGTGAAGATTTTTTGGCTCATACCTATAGCCTGTCGAACAGAGTCGATCTCATATGTGACCTGAAGGTCAGGCAGCTGTTTCTGGACCTCATTTGCAAGTTCCTCAGGAGTGAAGCTCATGGCATTGATGTTGTAGGTGCGCATACTGAGCGTTTCCGTCGGCGCCTCCATCACCTCCAGCGTGGCCCGCAAACAGTCGTCAATGTACATCATGGGCAGCCGGGTATCTGGCTTCAGGTTACACTCAAACTTGCCGGTCTTGACTGCGTCATGGAAAATCTGCACGGCATAGTCTGGAAAAGGCAAACAAAAGATGACTCATTGCTGCTTTTCGGCCAGCACGCTTATCTAGCTGTAACCGTAACAGCTGTAAAAGGACTTTCACATGTGATTTTAGGCGGTGGGAGGTGTGGGTCAAATAGCTGGAAGGCATTGGTGCAGGCTATCAGTAGATCTAAAAATACTCAGTGAACAACACCCCGTTTCTGAGTATGTGCCAGTTGCATAACCTCATTTACGTCCGTGAGCAAGGTCATGTGGCAAAAACACAGATGGAGCAGAGTGCACCGTACCTGTTGTGCCACCGCCAGGCTGCGAGTCTGCAGAGATGATACCGGGGTACCGCAGACAGCGGAAGTCAAGGCCATAGCGGTGGTGGTAGTACTGCAGAAAAAGAATGACGGGAAAAGATTAACATTCGGAGTGACATAAGGCCCAGGACAGTACTGAAATAAGGGTTAGCCGTGTCTTACCTCCCCCATAAGCTCCGCGTGGACTTTAGAGACGCCATATATGGTACGTGGTCTCTGCACACAGAGATCAGGAGTGGGGTTTCGAGGTGAAGTTGGTCCAAAGGCACCAATGGTGCTGGGCACAAAGAGCCGGAGCCCGTGTTCTGCTGCAATGTCTAGGATGTTGTGTAGTCCTACAGAGAAAATAAGGTTACGAATTAATTAGTATTTATTGACATTTTCTGCCGAAAAGGAACCAAAAAGGTTGAGCTATTTTAATAGTAAGATTTAATTGGAACTTTCTGTTTGATATTTGAAAGAAATGTTCCAGATAAAACTTGGAAGTAGATTATCATGAGAAGTATAAAGAATATTAAATCTAACAGTATTGTCTAAATGCCACTAACGAAACGCATGGTAAGGCACCGCATTGTGTTCAAGTTTTCCAAAGTCTTACCCGTGATGTTGACTGCTCGTGCCAGTGCCACATTAGTTTCCCCGACAGCACTTAGAAGAGCACTGTAATGCACTAACCAGGTGATCCTGTTATTTACTACAATCTCTCGCAGGTTCTTGTAGTCCAGAATGTCAGAGTAGATAAAGGGTCCTGTGTGGGAATGGTTGAGAACTGTTAGTCAACACATCAGTGTGATCTGTCAAAGCTCTGTGCCTGGGGTATTGTATATTAAAAATAATGCTACTAATTATAAGAGACTGTACAGAACAGGTCATTAAACCACCACAATTAACATAATCATTCGCATTTTGTTACTGATCTAAATTACCTTAACATATGGAAAATATTAAATTATCCCTAACAATAACTACATTTGACAAACATCCGGTTTAAATGAGTATGGATTATGTAATGCAATGATAATATGACAAAACTCACTAATTGAGCAAACCCAATTATTTCTCTCATTAAATTAAATTAAGAAATCACTGCCTTTCATTTGAGATGAACAAAAGACGTACCACTGTGAAAGACGTTGCTTGGTGGTTTCCTGATATCTGAGAGGATCACGTTGTTTTTTCCAAATCGCTTCCTGTGAAACAGGAATTATTGTTTTATAAGGTTTTCATGTAAAACGCATTCACAAACGATACACTTACAAATGCATCTATAATGCAAAAACTGATCACATTTTTCTCATGTACTGTAACTTGCATACCTTAACATTTTAGCAAGCCCAACCCCTAGTTGCCCAAGGCCACCTTGACAGAGAGAGCAAAAAATACAGTTAGGAACCACCTTTCTTAAAAATGTGCTAAAACATGGAGATCAACAAGTCCCAACTTTAATGCAGTCGTTTTTAATACCTGTGATGAGAACTTTGGGGTGGTCCGTCTCAGAGAAGGACACAGAATGAAAGCTGGCATCAGATCCAGAGGTGACCTGACGTGGGGAAAAGCTAATGTTGCGTATCGCCACCGTCAGAGACTGACATCCACACGCAGGGGGCAGCAGGGCCTGCTTTGCCACCTTACTGAGGGCTCTGAGGACTGGCATACTCAGTTACCTGCAACGACAAGAGGGTTGGAATGGTGTTGAGACATAACACATTATCAGATCATTATCTCACATTATACATCACAAGCAAATTAATGAATATTAAAAGAATAGTCCACCCAAAATGTGCACTGTCATCATTTAGTCCCTGTGTCCTTCCAAACCTGTATGACTTTCTTTCTTCTGTGGAACAATGATGACAGCCTAAGTCACCATTCACTTTCAGTGCATTTTCCCCTCATACAATGGAAGTGAAAGGTAACATTGTCCTTTTGCCTTACTTCTTTCCCCTCATACAATGGAAGTGAAAGGCAACATTGTCCTTTTGCCTTACTTCTTTTTTTCTTTTTCTTTTTGTTCCATAGAGGCAAGTCATGCAGGTTTGGTGGATACTGGACATTCACACATAAAAGATATTTGCTATATTTAAATTAATATCTCGAGTTAAACATCGAACATATGTTTGTTATTTCAGAGCTATTTACTCAGGCAAAACATTCCGGTATCTATACAAACTTTAATTAACTAAACCCTAGAGTAATGAAGTTCATCCTTCTTTTAAACTCAGTAAACTTGAGAGAACATTTCAGTAAATTTCCAGGTTGTCATCGTCGCACTTTCCTTACCTTGCAAATGTAAAGGCACGAAAGGAACGAGAAATGTAACTTGAGAGTATTTATACGGCCCCGCCTTCGCCGGCAGCCAATCAGCACGCGAGAACTGTGCGCGAGCGCTGCTCTGGCACCAGGCCGAGCACGGTGGCAAGACGCCGAACACATCCTTCAAATTCGACCTCTTGCTAAAGACTTAATTGTGCCAAGTCTTTGTGGATTGCTATGTTCGTGTCCCCTGTTTTTCCTTCACAATGCCATTACACACAATCCGAGCCTTACTATCAGCCGGTTTGATCTTGAACGGAAAGGTCAGTCAGCCTTCTGGGAATTTAGATCAGTTAAGACTTGCTTTTTCACTGTAAACCCAGGGACATAATCCTGGGTTGTCTCGTTCCACGTTCACACAGTTCATACACTATCCTGGGTTAGCAATTCATCCTTGTTAGACATGTTTCGAGATCGTAAACGCCGTATTAAAGTTCTTATTTGCATATTAAATACAGCACGCGACGAGCACCCGGCCCGTATTAATAAACGCTTGCTCATCGGTGCTCAAATGTCGCCACGTAGACCCTCTCTGGTCGCTTTCAGCATTCGCTATCGTTTTTCATTCTGCCAAAATAAAACGTCTCTTCATAAACCACGTAACGTTAACCCATCTGCTGCCGGTCTTCGACATATTTTATCCGTTTTACTCAGAAATGGAGACTAAACACTGCGCGTGAAAGCATAAGATAAGTACGTTACTGAGGAAGATCATTATTGGTTGTCTGTTGCTAAACAACTCGCCTTAACAGTCTAAGGCAGTGCTAACCTAGTTTTAAAATGACAAGTTATCTAACCCATGGTTAAAACTAGCCGATAAGGGAACTGAAGTGATGTGCAACCGTTACTTCTGCCGGTGTTCTGTCGCAAACCGACGTGCTCACGACGACGACGACGACGACACCCTATGAATGAACATCTTAAAATGACGACCACATTTCCAGAAATTGAATATTCTTTGTTTCATATGAGCTATATTATTTTGTAAATACTATCGTAACACTAAAGGGAAGTCTTGCGCTTTCGGCAAAGTGACAAAATGATAAAGATATATAAAGGACAACAGCATCTTGAGCTTCGTTACAGGCCTAACTTACCAATCACACATCAAATATTTGCAGAGATCTTTAAGACAAAAGCGGTAAAAGCGATTCAACAGAAACTATAATGCATTTTATCTTTCCAGTCAAGGCCACAGAAAGCTAACGTTTAACGTTAGATAAGGTTTGAATTGCAATCAATTTAAAAGCAAAACGCAGTCGATTTCAGTAAATGAATTCACTCACCTATTGACTAGAATAAGATTCAGAGAATTGGCAAAAAACGTGTTTTCCCAGTCGACGTGAGCAGCTTTCTTAATATGGTTTTCCGCCACTGACGCTTCTTTCACTATCTTCCAGTATTGCATCAGCCCGCCGTGGAGGTTTTATATCCGCAGCACAAGAGGCTTTCAAGAGAAGCCGGCTGCGCTCTGATTGGCCAGCGCTGGAGGTGAGGCCCTGGCCACGCCCTCCTGACGTCTGTAGAACTGAAACATGACGACTGAGGGGTCTCTTCAGGGTTGCACATGTTCGACCCCCCCTCTCACGGCGAATGCAGTCAACGGGACCTTTGATTATGGGATGGGGGTGGAAAGTGAGAGCTAGTAAAGAGTGGGAGAAAATTTCGTATTTCTTGTAGCATATTCTGTAATGGAGGACCAAACAAATAAATAAATGTCACAACTTTCACTAAATTTAGTAAGATTTTTTTAACATGTTAAATAGCCTAGGGTACTACTTAAAGTCGGCATGAAACGGAAGTTGTGATAGTCTTTTTTACCCTATTGTGATGTATAACCGAGCGAAGGCTTCTCAGGTAAGAGAAAAGTAGGGCGGGACTTAATTTTGTTCATCGGGATTGATTGGATGTTCGTGGTTTTCTCTTGCTGTGATGTCATGTGAATGACAGGTTGTCCCGCCCTTGCAGTATTAAACACGTCGTCAGAGAAGAGATTTTTTAAATTCATTTTTTTATTCATTTTTTTGTATGGAACACCAAGAACAAAACAGAACGAAAATATACATCTACAAAGGTATTGCTGAATACAATACAAATAAACAAGTAATCAGCAAGGCACGTATTAGTTAAATATACAAATAATAATAAAAGAAAATGACATATTTGAAGAAGTTATATATATATATATATATATATATATATATATATATATATATATATATATATATATATATATATATAAACCAAAAACAAGGTGTCTCTTCATTCCTCTTCTAGGTCTCTTATTATTCCAACAAATTTCTGGGCCATATACAATTTATACAATCCAATTATGGAAAGTAATTACAAATAAAATCTCTTTTGAATACTGAAAAATACAGTCTTCACATTTGCATTTATGAATGAAAAACTTTATTAATGGAAATTTCATTTTTTAAAGAGAAGAGAAAAAATTATGATGCGCATGGATAAATAATTTATAATAACTACTGCAATATTCCATAAAAATTAACAAAGGAAGGCATTGGCAATGAACAAAATTAAAAGATGAATCAGCCTTTTTTTATTATTTCTGCTATTTTCTGCCAATGCTTGGACGACAATTCAGAGACAGGTTATGGTCTGCCACACACCATCAATATGATTAAGCTTTCCTGTGATGCTTCAAGGCCATTTCCGCTCAAATCAATCTAATCTTTACCCTGAAAATCTATTAAAATCTCAGTTGCATCACTCCGAGGCTTCTCAATTTAAGAGATCAATACTCGGACAGATGTGTTATGTGTGCAGTTCATGGAGAAAGAAGGACAAATCTTCCTCTTTCCACAAGGTTAAAAAGCATCTTCCACAAAAACAAAATAGTGAATGAGTAACTCAAAGTGACACACACTTTTAGGCTTGAGAGAGGTGTTTGCCCGAGGGGTTACTTCAGGTCTGCTACCGTCTCTGTGAACATAATGTGTCTATTAGACATTGTTTTTACAAAATTAAAAGCAGAATAAATAGCAAGCAGACATTGCAAAGAAATCGGTACTGATCCATCTTCACAGCAGAGCTCCAGTATAAGGGGCATTTGAACCTTGAGTATAGCTGTATTAGGCCCGTCCCCAGGAAGTACTGCATGTTCCTGATAAAAAACAGGAAAAGCACACGTTTATGTGACGAGAGATATGGTGCTTTACACGGCCAACAGTTGTATATGCAGCATAAGCTTATGCCGTTTAAAACTGTTGCTGTTAACTATATTATTTAACAATATGTATATATATATATATATATATATATATACACACACACACACACACACACACACACACACACACACACAAAAGTGTGTTGACTCAAAAGTGTCAACAGTTTGCATAAATTATGACTACTTTGAGTGAATTTACATTCAACCAACAAACTACATTGAGTTAGAGGAACTTAATTTATAGCATAAACACACATTTTTAAGTTGATTACTCAGAAAAATGAAGTCCCTCCAACTAACAGAGCTGTAGCCCTGGAACCAATTGAGCTTATCTATTTCAGTTCAAATCATAGCATATACAGCTATCATAGCACATACCATAACTTATTTAACCTGTATATTTAATGAACAAGTAAAATATTACTTGTCACTGGCATTAGCACAGTCATTGCTTATAGAGTAAATGTATCGTTTACCTTCATCTACTCTTCAGCACAATGATAACCACACAAACTTCAACATTACGGAAACTCTTTTAAATGTCAAACATAACGGCATTATACACTAACAGGTCTTTCCCTTCACTAAAACAAATAAACTAACACTTCATTTCAACATTTATTCTTCTTATCCAGTCCTATGCAAAGCATGCTGGGAACTAGAAATCCACTACCTAATTTCCAAAGTTATCAAGAAAACATAAAATTTTGTGGTAACAGGTCCCTGAATTACTTTTTAAGTGACGCACACGCACCCGGTCATCCACATGATGTAAAACGAAACGTGATTCATCTGACCAGACCACCTTCTTCCATTGCTCCGTGGTCCAGTTCTGATGTTCACATGCCCACTGTTGGCGCTTTCGGCGGTGGACAGGGGTCAGCTTGGGCAACCTGACTTTTCTGCGACTATGCAGCCCCATACGCAACAAACTACAATGCACTGTGTATTCTGACTCCTTTATCAGAACCAGCATTAACTTCTTGAGCAATTTGAGCTTGTCTGTTTGATCAGACTAGACTTGATAGAGACTGACCACTGCAGACCGGGAACACCTCACAAGAGCTGCAGTTTTGGAGATGCAATTTGGCCCTTGTCAAAACCTGCTTCTAACACATCAACTTTGAGGACAAAATGTTCACTTGCTGCCTAATATATCCCACCCACTAACATGTGCTGTGATGAAGAGATAATCAGTGTTATTCTCTTCACCTGTCAGTGGTCATAATGTTTAGGGTTGGGCACTACCGAGCACTTACGTCGGTACTACCGAATACCGATTCACATTAAATCAATCGGTGCCAAATTTCGGTACCTGAGAACGCATCTGGTGATATAGTGTCTGTGAATATTAAACCACAAAAAGACTATTTAAAAAGTCCTGCGTGTCTCTGTGCGAATGAATCATTTTTTTTATTGTTATGTGGGGCGCATTTATAATGTTAGTATGATTTTTACATAAAAAATTGTCATAATTTATAAATAAAAGGCATTTTTCCGACCCTGATTTTAGCCCTCTGCTCTGAACGCTCTGTTTTAAGGGGCGTGTCCGCTGGGAGACTTCAGTGTAAACACCCACTGCTGTGATTGGCTAACGTCTTTCCATTTGAAATAGTATTACTCCCTCTTTTAGCACGTTTTTACAATTACAGCTCTCATGGTTAACTAATCGCGAAAAGTGTTGCATTACATTTAGATCTATGCCGTTATATTTAGATCGTGGCATGAAAGGTTGCAGTGATGATCATTGTAGCCGATCACACATGAAAGCAGTGATCTCGTCAATGCAACTCAGTTTCTGTACACTAACGAATGTTTTCATCTTCACTAACAGTGCAAACGTGATATAGTTAAGAGATTCGTTGAACAAAACTGAATTGTCACTGATAAACGCGTCACTGATAAACTCTTCTGTTTGATTGACAGCTGCAGCACGTGCTGCTCCAACGATTGCAAAGGGAGCTTCCTTTGATCACTTTCTTTATAGAATGTAATCACGTTAAATAACATTATTTTCATCCTACCAAGAGAAACAGCGCAAGTTGATGTTTAGTCACTGGTCTTATTAACTGACACACAGACAAAGAACATCTGACTACATTAATCATCACATTTCAGATCAGTCATTAGAATGAACACAGTTACTTACCTGTTGCATTACTGTTGAACCCAGTCGCTGCACAATATTTTCTAATCCTCAACGGCATGTTTATTGCTTTGTAGCTGGAAGGTTTAACACTAGGCCTATGTTACATGCACAAATCGGTGGGCGGGGCTAAACAGGCAGTGAAGTAGGCGTTGATCTTCTTCTGCTGAGGCGGTGCTTGCCTCCCTTTGACGTCATAGATCCCCACTTTGAAAAACCTGTTATTTGCTGGGCCTGGTGTTTATAAAAGCTTTTCTTTGACTAATAAGGAAGTTTTCAGCTCTGAAACGTACAGGATATTCTTATATTACCATGACCTTTTATATATCAAAAGCTCAAGGGAAAGTTGATTTCTCAATTCATCACCCCTTTAACTTACCTCTCTTTCTCACACACACTCTCTCAGAATCACGCGTGAAGGTCGCATGTTTCCATCTCTGCCTCAACGTCATCTCCAGAGCCACTGAGAGTCACTTTATGAGCATTTTACCGTTTCATTTGAGAAAAGCTACCTTCATACCATAAACACACAGAAACTCAAAAGGTCTTCACGGCAACCCATCAAAATAAAAGTTTGGTTTAACTTGACAAATACGTTACTGTTGCACAGTAGAATTTAGATATGGCTCAGTGTAATAATAATACTAACACTAATATAATGATAAATTATCAAAACCTTATTTTTTAAGTAATAAATAAAAAATGTTCTTCACGTTTTAATGAGCATAAAGCTCATTTGTGCAGCACTTTGTTTGAGAAAAAATGTATTTAATTAAATTAAATGAAAAGATTAATTTAATTAATGTCTTATGTCTTCATTTGATTACCAGAAAATACACAACACAATTTGTGGGTCTTTGTGACATAATTAAGTCTTTTCATAGAAATTTTATTAAAAAGAAAAAAAACGTAATATGGTTGTTTTTATGAATTAAATTAAGTACCTAGTAGCCTACTATTTACTGGTAAATATTACAGTATACAAACATCACAGAAAGTGGCAGACTGAGACCAGGGCAGCTCTGGCATAAAGTCAATAACACTTCTATAAATGACTTACAATTTCTTTACAGTTATTGATGTAAACATCCCTAAAGTACGGAAAAAAGGCACGGTTGGGTACCGGTACCGAATTTCAGGTACGGTACCAACCCTAATAATGTTATGCCTGATCGGTCTGTGTGTACACCTCATTTAGTTTGCTTTTTTCTTTGAAGCACATGTACCACCGGTAATTAGACCTTATCTGTCATTATCACGTTGCACTGATAAGATTCTAAGTCAAACTGACTACTGGTAATTCATATTTTATTGCCATTTATTGTTTTGTAACTTGACTCTTATAGACGTCAGTTTAAATATGAAAACACCCCACGGCTGTACATTAAACAATCTTTTAATGCCCACAGAACATTATGTACTTCAGTTAAACATTTGATCAATATTACATTTTGTAAAGCAAGGCATGTCACTGTACAGACAATTATACAAATCTTAAGGATGCATGTCAGTTTATGCTACTGAAGTGCCAGAATGTATTAATAAAAAATGATTAACTTGTGCACATGTATAAAAAAAACAAAACAACAACTGACTGTCTATACCCAGTATCAAAACCTGCCTTAAACTAAAACGCATTCATAAATGCAGCAGTCTTTGATAAGAACCCACTGGAATAATAAAATGACCTTTATATGCAACAGGAGTCATTACACAATAGATTTGAATATTAACATATTTATGAAACAAATGGTTGTAAAAACCTTAAATGGCACAATGAGTGTATATCTCGATTTATTGAGATGTGAAGAAAACACCTCCTGTCTAGATGAACATGTTCATGTCATTCATGGAGAACTGGAGGGAAAGAAATGCTTTTGTTCAGAACGGAAATTGAAATTAATCCCAGTGGGCTTTATTTTTAGATGTTCCCAAACAACGGCTTTGTGGATCCTAAAAAAGATCTTCATATTTCACAAAAAAAAAAAGACTTCTAAAGATTGTGGATTGAGATTTATGACATTATTTTGATTCACAATCTTTAACACAAATTTGTCTTTTTAAACAAAATACTAAATTATTACTCTATACAAAAATGTGTATATTCCCGTGCACAGAACATCTTACATTTGTAAAGCAAACAGTGCCACTTTTGGCAATCTTTTATTCATGTGGCCAGAGTTATGGATCATGTAAGACTATGTAAACCGCCGGCGTTATATTGAAATGATATTTCCAGCATCTCATAGTATGTCTCTAATTCTTTCCCTTTCAAAACAGCTTTTATAGCTGCATTTTCTATTGCACTGTGAAAAAAATGACTAAAAAAATGAAAAATGGCACATCAGCAGTCCCTTTTCTTTGAGAATGTGTAAACCACAGCACCCAGTTTACAATATCTAGTGAAATTACATTTATATAATGACCAGCTAAACAGTTTAAAGTGTTTACATTGAATAAGCAATATTAAGGACGAGTGCGGCATAGTGTTTGAGGAAGAAAATTACAACGATATGCTAATAGAGCAACAGATCCAGTGGCCATAGAGTAGAAACCACTGGAGACCAATGAAATATGGTAATGTGAATAAAGTTGAGCAGTGGAATCATAAGTAAAGCGTACGGTCAGAGCGAGGAGTGTAGATACATGTGTGTGTATCCTGTTGATGTCCTACGGTGTCTGCAGTGGGCTGTCCTCCGTCTCGAGCTGGGCCAGCTGTCTCCGCAGACTGTTCACTTTGTTCTGCAGCTCCTTGTTGTACTCTATAATATGGACCATCTCCTGGTAGGCCTCATCCAAACACTTTGTGGAGCGATTCCAGCGGAGGAATATTCCTATAGAGAAAACAAGACACAATGGGAATGTAAATATCCAAAGTAAATCTGTCACATGTGCCTGAGATGTGATGATAAAATCCTGGGTCGCTTATTGATTAACTTTTCTGGGGTATAAAAAAAAAATGTGTTGCTTCATGAGAGATTTAAAGGCGCAGAGTGTACATTTTAACGGCATCTAGTGGTGAGGTTGCGAATAGCAACCGCCAACCACTCAACCCTCTCCTTCAAAGCACATTGAGAAGCTACGGTGGCCGACACAGGACAAAGATATCGTCGTCTGAGACAGCAGAGGGTAGCTAGCGCTCTGTAGTTTGTCGGTTTAGGGCTACTGTAGAAACATGGCCGTGCAAAATGGCGACTTCAATGTAAGGGGACCTGCGGTGTATGTTGATAGAAATGGCTCATTCTAAGGTAATAAAAACATAACGGTTCATAAGGTCTTTATTCACAACTGAAATCATAGTTATGTATGTTATATTGTATTTCTGTCAATAGATCCTCCTAAATATTACACAGTGGATTTTCACCACTGGCAATAAAGCCTGGCTGCCTATGCGGTGGATAGGTAGGTTGCAGTCCAAGGCCACTCCGACAAGTCTGCACTTATTGGATTGGCCTGACCAGAGTCAAATACCACCTTGCTTTAGTAGGAAACACTTCTGGGCAAACCTTTAGTCATAATGGTGTCGACTTGTATTGTTCCCGGTGAAAGAAGAGCAAGGCAAGGCAAGTTCATTTATAGCACATTTCATACACTATGGTAATTTCTGTGCTTCACACAGAAAAGGGAATTACAATAATCACAAAATAAAAGTAAGGAAATTGAAAACAGTTTTGAAAGGAATTAACTGAGATACAAAGAGAATACAGTTATAAAAGGAATTAAAAGAGTAAAAAAGATCTCATCTGGTAAGACATTTTCAGAGTAATTTATGTTTGCCTCTTGTATTTAATTAATTTCCCCAATTGCTCTGGGACTTCCCTATACTGGTTGTCTCTATTTTCTGAGAATTTCTTTTGGCACGCCTAAATAATCTGTCGGACATCTCCAGCAGATCCGATCTTTCACCTAAAATCAGACAGGCAGAGCTAGGACAGTTTCAATTTCACTTCCAGAAACTTCTTAACTGCGCTGCATTTACCCACGTGATCTCAATTTCTCTTCCAGAAACTTCTTAACCAATAACCACGCTACATTAGCACAGAGCCAGCCCAACCACTATGGTTTGTTGTTCTGTTAATTACCCTCTTTCGATCTGTCCGTGAGCAGGGATACAAAAAATGCGGAAGTACAATCGGTAGTTTTCAAGAAAGCCCTGGAGCTGTCAAATGAATGTGCATTTCTCAGTCCAGGTAACGGCGTCTGGCCAATCAGAGCAGAGTAGCTCGCAGAATGGAGGGATTTAAAAAGACTGATTCATCCAAAGAGTTGTTTGAGAATCAAAATTGAGAATTGAAAAATGTGGTATTGTGCAATGTATATTATATATTTTTTGTACCTTTGTTGCATGTAAACCAAAATTAGGATCCTTTAGCATATAATAGCAAAAAACACTTAAACTGGTCACATGCAGTCTCCAAGACAGATATGTTTTTTTTTGCTTAGTTGAGCCACAGTCTTCATCTGCATGGATTAAATACACATTGCACAAAACACTCCTGTCTTGAGCAATCGCATAACGGAACTGGGGACACTTCCCATTACACTTGATGTACTCGTTACATCATAAGAAGAATGGCATTCATGCTAATATTAGTCTCTCTGTTTATCCCAAGGTTACTGCAGTCAGCCGGATCTGGGCCGCATCCAGAAAATTACGTTTTATTATGTGCGGAAAGCACACACTCTTGTCTCCCACTCAAACTCACTTGCACAGAAACGTGTTGCACACAAATCCATCAGTAAAATAGTTTAGCAACTTAAAAGCAAAAGCTACATGACATTTCTCACTAGCGAGGTAATAACTGTGCTGTTCTTGAAACAGATAAACTTACAGTTTCGCTATTAGTAGAGACGCTGCTGCCGAACACTGTTGAGAGACACACAGACTGAGGCAATTCACTAACACTTAATCTCTCTCTCTCTGTAGAACTGCATTAATCTGTTATCAATTGCTCATGCCCCTGTTACTAGCTCTAAAATGACTTTTTTGGAATTAGCAACAGAAGCTTGGGATTAGATCCATAAGAAATTAGTCTAACACACTAAGTTTTAGTCTTACAATTAGTCCTACAACCTAGACATTTTGAGGACAAAAACCTGACAAATGTCTTTAAATACAACATCTGAACAATGTCTTGAGGTGTAGTAACCGTAGTATAAGCGGAATAATGGACTCCAGTCCGTTGAATTATTAGAAATGCACACATTATTTTCTAATTCAGTGGGCCATCGTCAATTATTCCTAAATTTGTAATTACAATTTAGTAAACTTAAAATATATTAACTTGTAAAGTATTATCATACAACACTGCAGTTAAAATTATAATAAAAGTACTTTATGCATGCTTTCGTATGTAAGTTAGACAACACATCAAAATAAGGTACTTTAAAATCAAAAACAAAAGAATATTAAAACAATTATAAGTACACATGGAATACAATTAAGAATACTTCGTTTTCACAAGAAATAGTCTGACTCGCATATATAAATGAACTATAAGCAAATGCCATGCCATACCTAAAGGTTATACATAAGGAAACCTAAAATATACAGTATGACTAGAATCTCCGTCACCATACCAATGTTTCTGAGCACACGTACAGCTGACAGTTTTTTATGATGTCAGCAGCGTGCACTGGTCAATACCCACCCAACTGTGAAATTAACATTAGAATAGTTGTTTCTCAAAGGACCTTAAATGCTTTGGTCTCACTGTCCTCCCATACTTTCAATTATTGCTAAATGCAAAGGCTTTTCAAATCCCATATTTTAATACAGCCTACCTTTACAAGAGATTGTTTAAACTAGCTCTTTCGGTGACTACATAATCAGTTAGTTTCATTTCTGAGGTTAGATGACTATTATTCTAAAATGTGGAAAATACTATTAATAAAGAATGAGTAGGTGTCCCAACGTTTGACTGGTAGTGTATATGAAAGGTCTAAACATATCTGCGAGTTGTTTGAGAACTGCTCATGTGACTGAAAGTGAACCCCCATGGCATTAAACTCCGTGTCTGCTTGGCTGCTTTTCATGAAAGAGTCCCTTTCACTGCACCTTTAAAATAGAGGCATGACAGGTTCCAGAGGTGAGGACTAAAAAAAAAACAAAGAATGGCACAGGGGTCATCGGGGTTGAATCATTGTCACACTTGTCACACGTGAATTGAGTTGCTTCTTTAATGCGTAAAATATCTTAAACATGAAAAGGAGGGCGAGTTTTCCTGAAAGTAATTAAAATTTCAATAAGTTAAATGGATCATTGAATTAAAAAAAATATTTAACTGGGAAATTTATCTCCAGGGTTCCCACTCTTTCATGAACACCAGATTCAAGGACCTTCAAAGACTTTAAAGCAGCTTTTATTTTATATCAAGCACAATAAAAGTGCTCCATTTGTGTACTTTTTATCAGCCCAATGCACTCAGCCATATTGTGCCATCAGCCCATTTCACAGCACGGTTTCATGACCGCCACAGAGGACGCGATTAAAGCGGACATAAGGTCTTGATATTAGAGATAGCCTATACTGCCCTAATGAAAGGCAATTTTTTAGCAAATAGATCTTTATTAATTCATGCACATCCATACTCTCATTTCTTCATAGTAAAATGTCAGTGATGCACAAAAGGAAATATGTTATAGACAGTATACATAAAATGGAAATTGTAACGCACAAGAAAATCCCAATAGTTTCTTGTGAGCTCGAAATAAGTTTTTTGTGCGCATGCATTAATATACCTATACAGGGTATCTAAAGAGGTTTTAAAAATCAACTTTATTTGTTAAATTTTAAAACCTTTTTTTAGACCTGCACAAATGAATACTGTATTAGGGGGAGATCAGGGTCACATCCCAAACCATAAAGTGACTGTAAAAATGACAATTTACTTTACAGTTCATAAAATACAAGTTGAGACAAAAACAAGCTTAATAAACAAATAAATAAATAAATAAATAAATAAATAAATAAGAACTGTCAATCAATTAAAACAATTAACTAATTAATTGCGATTAAAAACATTGGAGTTTTTTATATTTTTAAATTGTAATAATTTCCATTACTCCCCAAATTAATGTAGAAACAACTTAAAGACAGTATATTTTAAATATTTGTTGAAATGATCAGTACCGTCGCAAGGGCTGTGCCGAGTGTGCGACCGCACAAGGCCTCGTGCCTCACCAGGGTACTCGTTACATCATAAAAAGAATGGCTACGCTAATGTTAGTCTCTCTGTTTATCCCGAGGTTTTCAGATGGTGGACCTGCACCCAGACATGACCAACGCATCCCTGAAGTGTCAGAGAGACCGGGTCAATTAGACTCCCCCCCTGAAATTGCCTCACCGACACGGCATCATCAAAAAACCCGTCTCCGGCATGATGACTCCGATCTTTCAAATATTCTTATCTAATAAATGCCTCATCGACACGACATCCTCATATAAACCCGTCTCCGGTGTGATGACTCCGATCTTTGGAATATTCCTATTTAATATTTCCTATTTAACAGTTTGCTCAGTTGGGGACACTACATTTTCAACTAAATATCCAAATAAATGTAATTACTAAACTAAATTAACTATATGAACTAAATTACTGATCTGCCCACATTGTCACTATATGATAATTGAAATGAGCTAGATGACATCACGGTTTTCTCCAGAGAGGCTGTACAGCCAAATCAAATTCTGTTGCATTATTTTCCTGTGAAGCTGCTCTGAAACAATCTGCATTGTAAAAAGCGCTATATAAATAAAGTTGACTTGACTTGACCAGGGCCTCGCGCAAAGTGAAGTGACAGCTGAAGTGAACATAAAACAATCTTCAGAAAAAACTATTATAATAAATGTCATATTTACCCGTGGCCTTCATACATAATCAATATAAAGAAATTAAATAAAGTTATCAAATACTTTTCTTAACTGCAAAAAATATAAATGAAATAGACAAAATTGTAGCTTTAATAAGGATTATTCTATGTTATCTTTGTTCTTTGATTAGCTAAATGACAGATATCGCGGCCAATTAAAGATCTGCCGCTGCCGAACATGTGGATCTGATGCGTTCCGTTTTCTTACAACTCTTTAAGTTTATTTACGATGTTATTTAACTCATTTAAGACTGCTCTTATGAGAATTTTTGAAAAAAAGGGCATTTTGGCATAATTCTGTGTGTTATTGTTTATTCAAGCGTGAAAGAGAATTCGATACTGGCACGAGTCTTTCTGTGCGTCGTGTGTGTGTCACATAGACAAGACATTCACAGACAGCATGTTTTCTTTTGTCTTGGTGTGCTTGAATGGTTTAAAACCATTGGCATGAATAAGAGCGTAATCATGTAACGCTAGCCAAAGATGATACGAAAACAGATGCTGTGTTAATTGCGTTAAATATTTTAATTTGTTAAACTGAAAAAATTGCATGCGTTAACGTCCTAATTTTGACTGCACTAATTTAAATATGATTTATAAAATCCACATTTAAGCCTTTACATTTTTTTTTTGTACAAAAAGTAACTATTATACATTTTAATTTAAAATATGTCTATAATATGACTATATAATATTAGCTTCTTATCAATCCACTGGTTAAGCTTTACAAAACTGCTTGTAAGCCATGTAAAAATATGTGTTGCATTGGTCTGAACAAAAACGGCAGAGGAGCCATCTCTGACAGTAGATGGCACTTATGGAACAGCAGAAATATATCGGTTTCTTGGGTTACCTCAGTACACAAAGCAGCGCTGCACTTATAAACACTACTTTATTATGCACCATTCATTGGCACTTTGAGTAACTCATTTTTATGCAGTTCAATACGGAGCCAAGCATCATTGAATTTGCACTTCCCTAATATTGAGTTCGTTAAAGCTCCATGCTTATCACGCGTTCATCATGCAGGGCTGTTTGCAAGTGATCATGATCCATCCGCTTGGTCTAATTTGTGTCTAGGAACCCATCATCTTTGCCTTACACTTAACACAATTTTTTTTTTACTTTGCAGCAGACAACTGGTGTGTTCTTTAATAACTAATTTCAATAAAATTATGTTAAAATATAAATAATTTAAATAGTAGCTTTTTATTAATTATTACTACATTTAAAGTTTACAATTTAATATAATTGTATTTAAAAATTTTAAATAACAGTTTATAGTTTTAAATAACAAAGTCTAAAGAGGCTAGATGGCTTTCATTTTCATTACAGCAAGACAATTATAATTCAGATGGAAAGATTGTTAAACATGTTTTTAAAGTTCGAGATATATATAGGTTCATGTACAGCATGTAATGGAAGAATGGTGACATACTGTTACGGTCATTTCAAAACACACACTGATCTCACAATCCACACATTCTTCAAGCAATTCGCACATCCAAAGTGTCAAGACAGAAATATGGCTAAAGCACCAAACAACACGTGACTGCCACCTACAGGTTAACTGGGTAAACACACGCCGTTTAATATCACTGTCATGATATTATAATGTTCACAGTTCACAGGAATTCAAACATGTGTGTGTGTGTGTGTGTGTATGCATGTGTGTGTGTGTCTATATATATATGTATATGTATAATATAGGGATGGAACTGTATGAAAATGTAATATCATGATTATAGGGACCCAAATTATCACGATTATCAATATTATCACGGTTTGCAGATGCAGAACAGATGCACACACTGAAAAAAATTCAACAAGTTTTATATTTGAAAATCAACAAACAAATAAAACAAGCAGCTCTATGCACTTTATTAAGCAAGATTCTATTCTGGGGGATTTCCTTCCTTATAATGGCCGTCGTCAATAGCAACGCATTATAACAGCGCACATCCACGTATCACAACAGACGTGCTCTCTCGTTTCATTAATGCAACTTGCATCTCCGTTTTTGATTTTTTATTGAAAATGAAAAATCAGAGGACTTTACTATTAATACTCTATAATTATTACTATAACTTCTTGTGATCATAATGTCTGGACGATTGTTTTGTACACTGTATGAAATGGATTTATAAACAGGTAAAATGTAAAACATTAATCTCAATTCAATATGTCCCCGTAATTATTTATGTGGTAAAGAAAATCGGTGTACAATGAATATACATTATTATCCCCTAAATGTCACCCTAGTCTTGTCTGAACTTGTTCGTCTTTGGCTCAAAGCCACTTGCTGCAAAATTTCTTTTTGGAAGCTTCACGTTAATTTCAAGTGAGTGAGATGAAATATTTCAACTCAAAACTGTGTTCAATTATTTCCCAGATGTAGTTTTGGTAGCGAGGTCAAAGTCCACTTGCCTTGCGTTTGCTATACAACAGTGGGTGGTCACGAAAACGACTCGGCAGATTTGAAGTGTTTGCCCCTATAGCAACGACTTTCTTTTTGCATGTTCTGCAGACGGTGACCATCCTCGATTAAGTTTCTTCCCTCAGGACAGCCAAAATATGACCACACCTCAGATTCGGTCCTTTTAGAAGGCTGAAAAATCTCCCGCGCTGTAACTGCCATTTCTTCTCATTCAAAAAAACAACATTACGTGCTGCGTCTGCACCAGACTGACGCTGGCTGGACAGGATTCACCACGAGTTCTCCAAATCGTGATAATCAAACACGGTTTTAATGATAATTAAATGTGAAACGATATTACTAACCGTCAGTACATTTTATCGTGGTTTATCCCTAGTATAATATGGCACTCACCCTCCCACAACAGCAGGCTCTGAGGTGCCACAGACGGCCAGATGACCAGGTTATTGGGCTCATACAGCGGGTTGAGAAATCGCTCCAGCTCCTGAGGACGGTTCACCCACGACCACAGAGACACGGTTTTCTGAGACAGCTGCAGCTTCACCCTGAAACATTACACAGAAAGTACTAAGTTTACATTTACACCCAAAATTTACAGTAAAGTTTATGTTATGAGAAGGCAGACGCATCTAGCCGTTGCCATCCATTATCTCACAATAATCAAACAAAAAGCCTCTCAACAATTCTACTCTTCAAGCTTAACCCTAACATTCATAAACATTTTGAGCTGCTGAATCTTACAGAACAAATAGTCAGGACTCATATATCACAAGCAACACTCTTAAAAATAAACATTTCAAAAGGGTTTTTTTCAGCAATACAACAGAAAAGACCACTTTACAAACCTTTAGTGGAATGGAAAGGTTCCATGGATGTTAAATCTACTTTTTGGAACCATAGATGCCAATAAAGTACCTTTATTTTAATTGTTAAATGTGAAAGCAAAATTAAACCAGTCCTCTTGAGTCTAAAGTTCAGATTTATGACATCACACACTACACACCATTCATTGTCAGTAAATGACTGAATCTGGACATTTTGAAATGTGATAGACATTTGAGCAATAAGTGGAAAAAGATTGCGCAACACATCTACCAATACATCCTGCTCAGAATAAGAAACAAACACAAAAGGGTCAAGGCCAGATACAAGTTGACCTCTGCTGACGTAGGAGTGTTGACGAAAAGGGTCTTGACCTCTGCTCTTAAACATTTCTGTCCATACGGATAGAATTACAACCTGCCAACTTAAATGTGTAACACGGAGTTCACATTCAAACACCAAGTGCAAAATACGGCCCTATCCTGAATGCCAACCCTAGCAGTTGTCCTCCGAATCCACGCTTTGGAGATGCAATTGACGCACAGGCTGTTGGGTTAACTTCAGAATGATAAAATGAGCTTGGCATTTGGGACAGGGCCTGTGTTGGCTAGTTAGAAATTAGTGGTGATGCATCTAGGATTGTGGAAACAAACTGGAGGCTGATGTGATGTAATAGAGGAAATCAGATAGTATGTGAGAATCTGTAAACGGAGGGGAACACTAACCTTTCAGCCACTCTGTTTCCAAGGAAAGTGCCAAACTGTGAGGCATATGAATGCTCGAAGAGCATGATCAGGAAATTCTCATTGAACTGGAAGGAGCAGGGGAACTGCCGCAGGATCTGCCACACACAATCCAGGAAGAGCAGGAATACGGGCGCTTCACTTCGGGGCTTCCCGTTTGAGTATGCAGACTGCGCACAGCGCTGCTGGAAGGGGTGACCGGCCTGGAGGTAAAGATTACAGGGTCATAGGTTATTCCATACATCCCAGAGAATAACATTTTTACTAAATAAATCTCCACTCCCTAGTTCGCTGTTGTTAATCAGTATATCATTAAATTCAGCACTAGCAAGGGTGTTGATTCTCTTCACACTGACACGCCACTATATACAACGTTGCATACTGTGACATTATGAAATAAGCACTTATAGCAAAAATATATAAATGAACATGCATATATAAATGAATATATAATATACAATATATAATATACAATATATAAATGAATACAACAGGAAAGCTCTTCAGCGCATAGTTAACACAGCCGGAAAGATCATTGGTGCCCCACTCCCCTCCCTGAATGACATTTACTCCACCCGCCTCATCCGCAAAGCGACCACAATTGTGAGCGACACAAGTCATCCAGCTCACAATCTGTTCAGCCTCCTGCCATCTGGGAAGAGGTACAGGAGCCTCCACTCCCGCACCACCAGACTCAGCAACAGCTTCACCCACCAGGCTGTTAGGATGCTGAACTCTCTCCCCTCAGCCACCAGGCCGTCAAGAAGATGACCCAATAGATGACTTTAAAAAAACAACTTTTAATTTAAGTGAACTTAAAACAATCTTTACATAAACCCATTATAATAAATGTTATTTTTACCTGTGGCCTTCCCTGTTAGACATATACAGAAATGTAATAGTTATCAAACACCTTTCTTAACTGCATAAATAATAAATGAAATATAGATGAATCATCATTAAAGCGACACTTTTCTCTGTTCCCGTTGTTCTTTGATGAACTTTAATGACAGGCATCATCAGTGCTCCAGTCACTTTAAGAACAGCCGCTGATGAACATGACGAGGCGGATCTCACACGCTGTCCCGCGCATCTCATTTCCTCACAACTCTTTAAGTTAATTTAAGACGTTATTTAACTAATTTAAGACTCCTAATATGAGAATACTCAAAATTCAATTGTTGTTATTGTTTGTTCAAGAGCAAAAGAGAACTCGATGTGAGCAGGAGACTGACGCGCGTCTGTCTGTGGGTCGAGTGTGTGTGTGTGTGTGTGTGTTAGAGTGTCCCTCAATTAGCTGACATGAGACGCAGCCACAAAGACTGGACACACACACACACACACACACACACACACACACACACACACACACACACACACACACACCGCGTTCTCTTGTGTCTTGTCGCGCTTGGAAGCATTTACAAGAATAGGAGCGTGATCATGTAACGCTAGACAAAAATGGATATAAAAACAGACGCTGCGTTATTTGCGTTAAATATTTTTAATGCGTTAAGCTGAAAAAATTAATCGCCCGCGTTAACGCATTAATTTGCCCAGCCCTATTTTTTTTATTTAAAGTTTTAAAAACAATTATCTTATATTCACCCAAGCCAAGGCTTCATTTATTTGACATACAGTAAAATTTGTAATATTTTTAAATAATACTACAATTAAAACATTTTTAATATGCAATTTATTCCTATGATGGCAATGCTTATTTTTCAGCATCATTACTCCATTACTCCAAATATATTTTAAAGACAGAATAAACATATACACTTGTGCTCATCCTCCGATGCCCTATAAAAATAATTCTTCTGTGTAAAAAAATATAGTGCACAGCCAGTTATCGACTACTTTTTCAGTGGAATTTCGATGGAGAGAGCTGAAATGATTTTGACAGTGGGACAGCCTTAGAAATGGCCGACCCCTGTGGTGATGTGATTAGGCACATTTGAGTAAAAGGGTTCTTTTCTCACCTGTAACCACTCTCGCTCAATCAGCGTCTCAAAGCCACGGATGGTTCTGCATGCCGGATCGAGGATGATCTGGGCGAGAGACGTCACCTGCAGTGTTGAATCAGTGCCCTCCGTGCCATGAACCAGAACTGACGCCCCTTCCCTGCAAATCACCACAAATAACACACATTATGAGAATGCCCTAAGAGAGAAAAAAAAAACATTTTAGTGGCGATTTTTGGGATGTTAAGCACTTTCTCTTATCCCAGTTTGAAACGGCACTCAGTTTGAGATTATTTAGCACACACATAGTGCTACAAACCTGATAATGAGCGTTTAAAACAGCAGTACCAGGGTGGTATGAACATAATGATGATTACAGCATGACAACAGCAGTAATTATCACCACAACAAGCTTTGCAACAAATGTGGGGAGAAACAGGGCGACAGCAGCTTTTGTAATTAACTTAGAAAAGAGCTAAAACAGTAATTAACACAGCTGCACAGTATGGCATAAGCAGATCGGTCTGTGGTGTAATGGGTCTGTGTGTGTGTGTTTGAGAGACAGGAACAGACAGACGTATTGACAGATGTACCTGTCAATGCATTGTGCGGCCAGGCAGGCCGTGGTGAGGATTTCCTTTACATGACTCTGCCAGTTGGAGGCTTCAAGTTTACTGAGCCAGCGGTCCATGCTGTGAGACTGATCATTGCACGCCTCCACCAGCTTTATCAGACTCTCCTGCAGAACATTAGACCTGTGGGAGAACAGCTGTCAAATTATAGTCCCAGTTACAGAACTCATTTATGCAGCTGTGTTTGCCTGCTTCCAAACGATATGCTTCAGCTCTGAATTAGCATTTTAGCTGCAATAGATGTGTATTTTCAGATATATGCCGTAACTATTTTAACTAACAAGTCCCCTTATAAATGTACAGTCTCAGATGGTACGAAGCTCCAACAGTTCGTTCATTGACGGCCTGAAGCATATTGATCACAATTTAAAAGTACTTTCTTGGTTTGGCAAAGTCTAATCTGACTGATTGATTTATGCAATTTTATTGGATTTGCCAAAGTTTGTCATCAAAGTTAAAACTGCGATGAACAGGAGAGAAGATTAAGTTTTGTTTTTGATTATACATTACAATGTTAATGAAAAAAAGAAACAAAGATCTTATTGTGAACGATTCATCCATGTTTGGAAATACATTTAATCGATAAAACCTATCATTGCAAATGCGTGTGCGTGCTCCTCAACCGTGAAACAGACACAAGGTTACACCTTCGCCATGACTAGAAGTTTGCGTGTGCATTCGCAGCCTTTTGTTTTGTGCAAATGCAAGTTGTAATATAGGGCCTCATTCACGAAACACGAGCAGAACAAATTTTTGTGTAAATCGTTCATAAAGTCATTCTGGCGTAAATCTTTGGATTCACGAAAATGTTTGTATTTTCAAAATGTACACCTGCTCCCTACCATGAGTAAATTGGGCGTAAAACATTTGAATGTTCTGTGTTCTAATTTAGGCAAACTGATGACTTTTCATTTTGATGCACTATGTACCGTAATAATATTTCAATGTTTTTTTTTTTTTTTTTAACTGTTCAACTTTGGGTAATAGGCAGCGCTCGTCACTGTCACTTTTTACCCAGCTGTCCAATCACAGTGGAGGAGGGGCAGGACAAACACTACAACGACAAATCATCCTACTTGTACCACGACTGAACAACAATGGATTGATATTGAGTTAATAATGAGTTAATATTGCTGGTTACTGCATTTTTATATTCAGTAATATTCTTCAAAATGAGACACTAGTAATTACTTTCATGGATATTCTGTATCATAGCAACCAAAGTATCTCTGGAAAAATGTTGAGCTTGCAAAGTGCTTTCAAGCGACACCAGCTGGCAGTTTTCAGAAGTGCACCAGGCATTTTTAGCCAGCTAATATCTAGTAGTAAAAGTACAATATCTAGCTTCTGCCAGATCGCTGTGAACTGGTGAACTGAACTGAACAGAACTGGTGTGCAATGTCGTCAGACGTAGCTTAAGCATTTTGAACTGCAAGAGGCACTACACTTTTTCCGTAAGTTGAATACGGAAGGCGATCTGGTGGAAGCTACATAATTTACTTTATATAGTTTTAAATATGGATATTTTTCTTACACAAACACATCGCTTCGGGCCTTTATTAATCCCCCGGAGCCGTGTGGAGCAGTTATATGAGGGATGGATGCACTTTTATGGACTTCAAAAACAAAGCAACAATTCACTGCCATCATAAACTTGGAAGAGCCAGGGCATTTTTAATATAACTCTGACTTCATTCGTCTGAAAGAAGAATGTCATATACACCTAGGATGACTTGAGGGTGAGTAAATCATGGGCTAATTTTCATTTCTGGCTGAACTAACCCTTAAAAGATGGCCATTTTGAAGCATGACTGTTTGGATTCATATGAAATGGTAACACTTTACAATAAGAGTCCATCTGTAATATTAAAGGTGCAGTGTGTAAATCTTAGCGGCATCTAGTGGTGAGGTTGCGAATTGCAAACGCCCACCGCTCAGTAGCTAGCGCTTTGTCCGTTTAGGGCTACTGTAGAAACACGTCGGCGCAAAATGGTGACTTTACTGTAAGGGGACCCACAGTGTATGTAGATAGAAACGGCGCATTCTAAGGTAATAAAAACATAACAGTTCATTATGCAAGGTCTTTATACACCATTGAAAACAAAGTTATGTATATTATATTGCATTTATGTCAATAGATCCTCACACTGCACCTTTAACTAAGGTTAATAAATGCTATAGAAGTATTGTTTTTTTTTTGTAATAAAGTTCAGCACTAGTTTACCTGGATACTGAATGAAAACAAAATTCTCAAATCGGTTATTGGTCAATTGCGGTCCAATCTAGTTATTGTTATCTGTAAAATCCATAAATCTACCTCTAGTTGATTGAATTGGTTACACGTTTGTGACAGTAGGAATGGGTGGTTTCAAACCACGTTTGGTACACTGCAATTTTAAAGAGAAATTTGCACATGGTTTGTCCTATTAAAAACACCACATAGACAAATACATTTTTACCATAGGTAAAAATGTTTTACTGTTACTGTACTTATCTAGTAAACCTAAAATCTAGTAGGCCTACCTAAAGCTCATTTATTATGCAGCTCATTATTATGCAGGTCTTTGTTTCTCAGGAGTGATCACATTATTATTCATGGATCGTTCACGCCTACTCACATAAGGCCTGAGTAAAGAAAAAGTGTTTTACAAAATGTAAATTAATATATTGTTTTATGTGAATGAGTAGGGTCAATGATTCTCACATCAGTTTAAAGCAAAAACTCTAAACAAAAACACCCAATAATCAAAGGCCTTGTGAACACATATCAATTGTGTGTTTTGAAGCTTTCATTTTAAAAAAAAATTCAAAAATTATGCATAAACATTATTCTCTCAAAAATACAAGCATGTACATACATGTTGCTCACATATTATGGTAGCCCAGTTTGTGCTGAATACAGTGTAATTACACTTTTGCCATTAATATGTTTATAAGCAACTGAAAAATGCACAAAAGTCAGAGCAGGTCAAAACTTCTAAAGGGCCCCAAAACAGCTCAGACTCCTAGGGGTTAATATCTGTCATAACATGAAAATGATTTTCAACCAGAATATTAATATTGTGCATCTCTACTAATGCAGCTAGTTTGGCTCTGCGAGAATAATTGGATACACACCTCTCAATGGCTTTATGGATCCTCCTCCACTGCGGGTAGTTGGCTTCCTGTTCGAATCCTCCTCCGCGAGCTTTAGCCTGCTGCGCTACAGCTATAGTGCGTGTGTCGATGATGTAACCACGCTTCCCTGCGCAAAGCGTGGCATTAATCAGTTTCTCGTCTTCTTTGCAGCGGCGCCCATTGGTTCCTGTTAGTGGCTGGGCTGCTCGCATCATCACCTGTGGACATTGTGATCAGGGTCTGAATTAAAGCAGCAGTCTGTAAGTTTTGCCTCTTTGTCTCCATCTCTGTTTGAAACCCGTAATTGCAGTTATTTGCGGAATTATCATCTTTACGTGGGTTGTGCATCGGCACGGCTCCGCAGCGCGGATGAATCTAATGTTTTGAGGAGTTTGTGTGCCTGGCTGTCAGTCACCGCACCGGTGTGGATTAGTGTTGTCATAAGTACCGATCCGCGATACCAAATCGGTCTGAAATGTAAAAAAAGTGATGCTTTAATATGTCTGTGATTGGCTACAATGACCAGCGCTTCAAAAACATGATATAAATACATCAATGACGCTTTTCACAGAGCGCTTACACAGATACAGTTGGGAGCGGTCGACGCCTGCTTGTGCTTTCAAAGGCTCCCGCTTTCAAAAAACTTTCAAACACTTGCGTGTGCTTTCAAACACTCCCGTGTGTTGATCATTGTAGCACATCACAGACACATCCGATGAGTGCGTGAGCACAATGGCCAGTCAGAGGTGTTTACGATTCCAGCTCAACAGCGCTCAAAGCGTTTTTTAAATTTCAGTACCGACTTATATCGCGGTCGGTACTTTTGACAACACTAGTGTGGATACTGTACTTCAGAATCACAGATTGACCAAAATAAGAATTTCCCCCGCAAAATGTCATCTGAACAAGTAATTAACATGTCTGACACTTTTGTTCTGACGCATTACAATAAATCACGCTACCAACTGTGATTAAATCTAACGATTGCTTAGCTCATATCACATCAAACGACTGAGCCTGGTTTCTCCCAAGGTTTATTTTTCTCCATTAGGTCACCTGATGGGGTTTTGGTTTCCTTGCCACTGTTGCCTCTGGCTTGGCTTGCTCAGTTGGGGCCACTAAATTTTTCTTAATTTTTTCAACTAAAGATCCAAATAAATCTAATTATTAAACCAAATGAACCATATAAACTAAATTACTGATCTAAAGCCCACACTGTCACTGTATGATAATTGAAATGAACTGATGACATCACCGTTTTCTCCAGAATGGCTATACAGCTGAATAAAATTCTGTTGCATTATTTTGCTGTTTAACACTGTAAAGCTGCTTTGAAACAATCTGCATTGTTAAAAGCGCTATATAAATAAAGCTGACTTGACTTGACAAACCGTGCAAATTATTATTATTGTTATACTTTGTTCTAAAATGGTTAACGTTAACAACATCAGAATTACGTGACTATGTGTATTTAGTGTGTATTAGTGTTACCTGTAGATTTCAATTTCTGTACAGTCTAATCTTTTGCTTTTGACTAATCTCCACAAGCCGGACTCCTTCTTTATGTATACAGACGTGACGTAATGATGCAAAGACATGCTCGAATTTCTCATGGAAATCCACCAGTACCACCAAATTATAACACATTAGTACAAGATTACTTTTGTGAATTGGGCTAAGGTAAGGAGATAGTTTTGAATACTGGCTGGTTTTGTACTTCCTCAAAAATTGATTTTGGAGAATTTTTAGTAAACAAAAAAAAAAAAGTTAAGGACTGCAGCTTTAAATAGATAAAAAAAAAAATGTAAACAACATTTTGTAAACAAGTGCATTTCTAACCATGCCGTTTTTCTTGTGGTAGTAACTCAGCATAGGGAAACGGCCACCGTGCCGGAAGGAAGCAGCTTTGCAGAGACTTTCATCATCGATGTCTTTAGGCACGGTCAGTAGGGACGGGTACGAGGGGCACACGCTGAAGTCTTTATTGACCTCACTCAGTCTCCATTCATCTGTCTGAGAGAGAACCACAGAATTCAGGGTCACCTTTACAATTTAGAGTTTCTTTTTAAATGAAAAGAACAAAAAACCTTTCATGAATATATTGTTACATTCTAATTGTAAACGAATAGGGGTTTAGAATAAGCTGACACACACTACTGAAAACTCACTAAGATTTTGTTTTTGAAAGAAATTAACACTTTTATTCAACAAGAATACATTTAATTTATCAAGAGTGACAAACTTTTATAATGTCACAATGATTCTATTTCAAACAAATGTTGTTCTTTTGAACAAATGTATTAATAAAATAAACCTTAAAACAATTTCAAAGTTTCCACTAGAATATAAAGCAGCACAACTGTTTTTAACAGATTTAAAAAATAAGAGTTTCTTTATCAGCAAATCATCATACTAGAATGATTTCTGAAGGATCATGTGACACTGAAGACTGGAGTAATGAACTTTGCATTACAGGAATAAATTACATTTTACAATCTTTTAAAACAGATAATTTAAATTTGAATATCATTTGTGACCCTAGACCACAAAACCACTCATAAGTCGCATGAGTATATTTGTTAGCCTGGATGCCAGCCGAATTTAGCCCCGCCCACAAAATTTTTTGCTCGGGCAATTCGGTCTGGACTCGCTCCATAGAGGAGGAATTATGCCCGAACAGAAACTGTTCGGACCAATGAAATCATCAGGGCGGGCTTTAGACGATGATGGACAGATGATCAACAGTAACGTAATCATCCACGTCATCGAAGGCTCTTGGGTTGAATTTGCTCTTATCCTAAACGGAGAACTTGTTCGTATATGCATTCACCTTCACTATTTCTCTCAGAAACGATGATCGTGTTGGTAAGTACTCTGTGTATCCTTAAATTATTTTATTACTGGCAAAGATCGTTTACACTCATCTTTTTCTTGTAACGTTACTTAATCCAGCGTGCGCGCAAACAGGGTTTCCAAGTGTTTTTGCAATGTCGCGCACAATTGCTACTCAAAACTATAGCCCAAAACAATAACTTTCCGGGTGGTTCTCCGGAAAAAAATGGCGTTTGGTTGGCAAAATATGTTATTTTGGCAAGGTTGCCTGCTAAAATTCGCATTCCTGGGTTTATATAATCACATAATTGGGGTCGCTTCAACCCGCGGACATGGAGAAAAACACGGACTTGGTAACACAGTGCAGTTGAGTTCTGTTGACATTTGACAACTAACGTTACGGGTCGCTCCGTTGCTCTGATTGGTTGTGGGTCTATCCAATTGAGGTCTTTCCTGGCTCGGTTGAAACACGCCCCATAATCAAAGCTCAATGGAGCGGTACCAGACTCATATTCTGACTAGAATTGAGTATGGCCACGCTAGGCTATATATTTGTGGCAATAGCCAACAAAATGATCGATTTTTCTTTTATGCCAAAAATCATTAGGATATTAAGTAAAGATCATGTTCCATGAAGATATTTTGATAAATATATCAAAAAATTATTATTAGTAGTAATATGCTTTGCTAAGGACTTCATTTGGACAACTTTAAAGGCGATTTTCTCAGTATTTCGATTTTTTTGCACCCCCATATTCCAGATTTTCAAATAGTTGTATCTCAGCCAAATTTTGTCATATCCTCACAAACCATACATCAATGGAAAGGTTATTTATTCATTTATGATTAAATTTACCATTAAGACTTGTTTTGTGGTCCAGGGACACATTTCACAATGTTTTGGAGTTTGGGTTCCTTGCCACTGTTGCCTCTGGGTTGCTTAGTTGGGACACTGTTCACATAGTAAAGACAGTGCAGCACTTCTGAGTTCTACATCAGAACGCCGGCTCACTATTGGTCAACGCTGTTCATGTGAGGACAGCGACGCATGTGTGTGATGCTGACGCAGGAGCTGGCCAATAATGAGACAGCGTTCTAACATAGAACCCGGAAGTACTGCACTGTGTTTACTATGTGAACAGCGTAGGAGAATGACATGGAAGAGAAGAGATTGTTGAATAAAGTCGCTATTTTTGTTATGTTTTTTTTGCGCACAAAGCATATTCTTGGCGATTCATAACATTAAGGTTGAACCACTGGAGTCACATGGACTTCATCTTTACTACTTTTCTGGGCCTTGAGAGTTGCAATGACATTGCTGTCTACGGGAGGAACAGAAATCTCTTGGATTTCATGAAAAATATCTTCATTTGTGTCATATACGGGTTTGGAACTACATGAGGGCGAGTAGTTAATGACAGAATTTTCATTTTTGGGTGAACTAACCCTTTAGTATTCAACAATTTTATTGATTTGACTGCACTGACATTATTTGATGTGAACTGAACTGAGCTGGACGACATCGCTGTTTTTTTGCAGAACGGCTCTACAGATGAAGATAAACTAATTTAATAATTTTTGGTCTTTACAACAGAATTGAATAAACAGTGAACTGATTTCAGCTGAACGATGAAGCCGTTTTCTTTTAGAGCAGCTGTACAGCTGAAAGAACTGTTTGCATTATTGAATCATTTTCCTGTTATCATTGTAAAGCTGCTTTGAAACAACCAAGTATTGTATAAAGTGCTATATAAACAAAAGTGACTTAACTATATTACTGTTTTAGCTCAAATAAATGCACAAGAATATTCTTTCAAAAACATAAAAAAAACTTTACAGACCCCAAACTTTTGAACGGTAGTGTGTGTGAAATCCTAGCTGTATTTATATTAAAACTGGATCACAGAACATATGGTCGTGAGTATTTGTTCCCTGGCTTCTCACAGAGAACAATCAGAAAAAATGAACAATGATACACTGAGAAAATCTATCACCATTTTTTTCCTGATGACCTCAGTGTCAAGGCATCCAGGGATAAAAACAATACCATAGACTCCAGATCTTTGAAAGCCTCCTCTGGTATGAACAACTGCCATCCGTCCTCAATGACCTCAAACAGAGGACGGTAGAAGAAGGGATACATCAGGGACACCGAGTCCAGCGTGGACAGAGCCTGAAAGATGAACCATTAACCAACATGAACACTAACAGCATAAACTGAGAAATTAGGACATCCTCAGGTTATTATTTTTCCATTATTATTCTGCTTTATGAGTGAGTAACAATGCAGTCTTACCTCAATTGAGCTGGCAATATTAAGACACTCCTCCATGCCAGGTATGTCCAGCTGAATCACCCGCAGGTCTTTACACTTTACAATAATAGTTCCAAGGGATCCGACAAACCTGCGTACATTTGGTCAGTAAGACTTTTATGTTTTTGAAAGAAGTCTCTTATGCTCACCATAGCTGCATTAGTTTGATCAAAAAAAAAAAAAAACAGTAATATTGTGAAATATTACTACAATTTAAAATAACTGCTTTCAATTAGAATTTTTCAAATGTTTTTTTTTTTAATTGTAATTTATTCTTGTGTCACACAATCCTTCAGAAATCATTCCTATTTGCTGATTTGCTACTCAAGAAACATCTATAATTATTAACGTTGAAAACCTTGCTTAAAATCACAGTATGCAAGTTTCACCGCTAGAGCTCACTTATTTAAAGGGGTCATATAATGCCATTTTTGTACAAGTTAATATGATTCTTTAGTGTCTATTTGAAAAGATTGTAATATACTTTAATAAAAAAATTCTCATTAGTATTGTAAGAAAACACTAATTTTACCTGGTCAAAAACAGCTCTGTTTTCAGCAAGCCATTTCAGTGCATGTGACTTTAAATGATAATGAGCTTTGCTCACCCCGCCCCTCTGTTCTGTGGGGCGTTCGACACAACACACGTGGAGTGTTGCCTTGACAACAGTTGAGGGTATATTTTGAAGAAAGAATAGCAACGGGAGTCTCTGAGTGCAACCGTATCAATTTGAACCGGAGTCGGACCCGGAACAAGATGACGGCCCCAACGAAGTTCGACAATTAAGGTTTCTGACGTTTATAACGTTTCTGAATGGTTGGTTAACGTAATGTCACTTTGATCTATCTTTGTACTGGCAGGGTAGCGTAGTGAGATACGAATGCTATGTGTTCACTGATGTATACGTTAGTTCATTGACAGATTGTAGTGTTACCACGCTAACTATATCACCAGCGTACACAGTTTGTAATAACCATAACGCGTTGTTCAATATAAACGTGGGATTGTGAATTATATTGAGAAAGTCATACTGAAAAGCATGCTGTAATGTAACTTAACCTGTAAACTTTAGCCACATTCATCGTGAAGCGTGCAAGCGATTTGCAAAGATTAATATAAAGGTTAATAAAACGTTACACTCACTTCTTCTGGAGGTGCAGCAGGAACACGAATAGTTGGTAGCGATCCTTTTTTCAGGAGCAGCTTCTTAGCAAAAAACTTGCTTTATACGGACCCTTGTTTATAAAGCAGTCTGGTGAGAAATGATTCGCGCAAACATGAAAGCATTGACGTTGATCGGGGGAATATTCCCTTAGAAAGCAAAACTCAGCCACTGCGTCTTCAGCGGTTCGGATTTAGGAACATCAAAATGACTGCTGTGTTCGTTATTATACCCAAGAACAGAACACCACAATCGCTTAGACGCCATTCTGCTCCAGCGTATCAACAATGGCGGACTATGATGACAGCTCGCTCAGGGCGGGTCTGTGTTGAAACGCTGCTGTCAATCAACAATCTTGGGAGGGGCGTCCGACCGGGTCAGACGGCTCGATTTGAGACAGGGGAAACATATAAGGAGATTAAAAAAAAAAAAAAACACTGGATGGATTTTTATCATTATAGGATGGTTGTGTACAGGCACTGCCAACACACCTTTCCGTACAATCAACTTGTAAAAGTGCATGTACCATTATATGACCCCTTTAAAACAAAGGTGACGCCGTGAATGAGTGTGGAATCATGGGAGTTGTAGGCTTGCTCCATAGCCGATGGAAAGGGATCCGACAGACTCGGACAGAAATCACGTTCAAGAAGGAGCAAATGTATTAAAGTTACGGTGGTATGTAGGGCTGAAACGATTCCTCGAGTAACTCGAGTTACTCGAATTCAAAAAATCATCAAGGCAAAATAATTTACCTCGAAGCTTTGTGTAGTCCATTTAACTACACACGGTCATGTTGCAGAAAGACAATTATTGTGTGAGGACTAGCGCATACTAAGTAATAAAAAGTAACATTCTAAAAACTGCGGGTGGATGAGAGAATGTTTAAAACGCTTAAGACATTTGTGGCAGTTCGCGGAACTTCGCGCATCAGCTGAAGTGATACCAGCACTCGAAACACATAACCAGCATGAATGGAGTTTGCACATGCATCACCGTCATTGTGATGTGTATGTGAAACGTTTAATGGGACTTTATATACTTGATATTACCGAAATACACCATTAAAATATTCTCAAAGCTAAGCGCAACAAATAGCAGAACGAGCTGTAACCGTTGTGTGCGCTCCTGCTTTCAGAGCTGCGTGCTTTCATTGATTTGCGTAATTTAAATCCCACAGGCTATTTATCGCTCCTAACTTAATAAAACAAGCTGTGTTACTTTGATGAATGATTAGCTCAAAATGTAGATCTGTATGTGCAATGAACTTTATCTGAATTAAACACAAACACATCTCTCGCTTTTGCTCACGTTCTAGCGGTTACTCCTTCGTGTGTTGTAAAGGTTGTCGACCCTGGTTCCATTTCGCCAAAGAAGGGTTTTTAAAGCAACCCACTTCATTGTAACTTATCGGTTATGATAGCATTGCGCTTAACACTAAGAATGTGAATAATGTGACGATCGGGTGCGGATATCTAAATCAGAGAAAATCACAGGTGCGGGTGATGGTTTGTTTTTAACAGCGGATTCGGGGACGTTAGAGCTGATCCGCGCATCTCTAGTATGCCCATCTCTACTCTTGTTCTTGTTCCAAGTTTCCTTCCTGTCTAGTATTCTTTGCTTCTTACAAAAACCACAAAGTCTTCAGAAGACAGTAAAGGCTTGTTTCATACCTGAGCTGAAGCTGAGACTTGAAAGTTTCACAACATAAATGCAATGTTTAGGCATTATTATGTTACTATTATTTTGATTTATAGGTTGTAGGTTTAATAGTAAATAAAATAGATAATAGTAGTTTTACATTTATTTTTATATTTTTATTTACGATTTTTTATTTTATATATTTGTATTTGCATTGAATGTAATGTTGCAATTGAATGCACTAAATTGGTTTAGTTTTCACAGATATTAAAACTGCTGTCCGTAACTTATTTTGTGTTCAAGATTTACAAAAATTATATTATGAGAATGAGCAACATCCATTTTCCAAACCGTGTTTTTGTCTTACCCTGAATCACTACGGTACACTTATAATAAGTGTTTATATTGGGACTATTTCAGACCGGTCTGGTAGGAACCGCTGCGGAGGAGCACAGTCCCTGCGTGACTCGCCATAGACATAAAAAGAGAGAAGTAGCTCCGACTGCAATGTTCTTCCGCAAGACGCATGCAGTTCTGTTTATTAACCGTAAAGTTGTAAAGTTGCAGACTGCAGCTTTAATGTATGCAATTTAATCAATAAAATGTAAAATTTCCTCAAAAGGAAACAAATGAGTTGTTCATTTTAAGATACATGTCTTATTTTCTCTTGTATATTTAGTATCGCTCTTTCATAAAGAAAAAGTACTTCTTATCCAATTACTCGATTAAATCGAAAAATGGGTAGAATACTCGATTACTAAAATATTCGATAGCTGCAGCGCTAGTGGTATGAAGCAGGACCCACCATAATATATTGTATGATGGAGAAAGCTCTCTCTGATTATGCTATGTTACCCACTTTACAAAATAGTGTTGTCGCTGAGGCATGGTAAAAACTTTACCCGCAGTGAATCAATAAAACAAGCCATTCAAACAATAAGACTAACCGTGTTGCGCTGTATAACATTAGATTTCTGATAATAAATGTATATACAAACAGTTGCTTGCCTGTCTAATAAAATACATACTATATTAAAGCGTCTTTGGTTTTTCCATGGTTTCTACGGAAATCAAGGGTAGCGCGGATATGACATCATTGACAGGCGACGCAAGGACACGGTCCATAACACTGGTGATTTCTGCGGTCCATTAAACTGGGATTTAAAAGTTGTAAATGTTTGGGATAATGTAAGTACAGGTTAACAAAATATATTACATTGTTCTAGTGGTTTTTGGATATTTTAATCTAAAAATCTTACATATTGTGCCTTTAATATTTTATCTTTGATGAATATAAAATACAAATGAACAGCATTTTTTTTAAAAATAGAAATCTTATGTAACAATATAAATGTCTTTTAGGGCTAGGCGATAAAACGATAACGATATGTGTCGCGATAGACACGTAGTCAATTTCAATAAAAAATGCGTTCGATAATTTTTTTTCTTTTTCGGAAGAAACCAGAGGTTGCAAAGCAAGTTTGGTTGCGTGAACAAAGGAACTCACTCTCTGGTAACCAAGCAACGTAGGGAGTGACAGGCTAACAGCCAATAATGTATAATTTTGGTTGCGCCATATCGTTGTCTCGTGTTGGATTCATTCTTCAGTAAACAGAACCAGCGTGAAGTGATAAGTGGAAAATCAGTGCCGCAGCGAGCGAGGACATTGTTGATAAAACAGGAAAACAAGTCAGCTCACCAGTATGGCAGTTTTTTGGATTTTATAAGTCTGAACGTCTTCCCCATCAAGACTGGTCAGTGCGAGCCTCCGCTGACAGCGCGCGCGCCTCATTCGTTTGTGCTATTCTTGACTTTGGCTGAATCCGAAATCGCCCTCTAACCCCTCAATCACTACTCCCTACTTCAGTCCACTGATACAGTTCACTTAAAGGAGTGAATGAAAACAAGTGAGTGAATTCGGACAGCCGTTGTGTGTACATCAGCTGAGCACTCGTTCTTGCGGTGCAAAGTGGGATAGAATGAGTGCACTCAATAACGTCGACTATTGTTTCGGACACCACTACAAATGGCTGTCCCTTCAAATAATCCCCTATTTAAGGGTATAGGGGGCGATTTCGGATTCAGCCTTTGAAACTACATGGAGAGGTAATGTTACTCTGGATCAGTGCCTTATAACAAAGCAGTCTAAACGGTAACAGTTACAAAGAAATAACGGAGGCACTGCACCTTAAAGAGCACCTATCATGGCATTTAAAATGTTCCAAATATTGTTTTAGAAGTCCCCAACAATAGTTTTGCATGCATGCAATGACAAAAAAGACTTTAGTTTTCTTATAATATGCATTTATTTTTACCTGTTTTGACAGCGATTCTCAAATGATTCCTTTAGTGATTCACTTTTCAAAACCCCGCCTTTACGTGACGCTAATCTGCGGTGATTGGTCCGATGACCCAGTCAGTTGTGATTGGTATAGTCTGTGCAGATATTTTCAGAAACGGAGCGCCCATCAAAGTCTTATAGTGACAGTAATTTGTTAATATGTGTCAGGAGTTATGAATATGAAAACTGCGTCGGTACCGTTTGATTGTAATATGAGCCTCAGCTGATCTCATTCATAAAAAAAGAAGTCAAATTTCTAAACAGAGGAGTATTTTTTATTCAATACTTCCTCAAAATGCGCAGATGTCTCTTATGTGTTGTTTTCAATTCATACTGGCAGCCGGATGGCGCTCTGTGCACATGTAGTCCATATATGGTAAAGACAGACGAAGAAGATACCATGTGCCATAATAGAAGTCCATAATAAAAGCTTCCTGAGATCGCGAAACATGCAAATAGAGACATTTGAAGACTAATAAAACACACAATCGCGACGATGTATGGTTTGTCTTCAAGCCACTTAGTCTTCAAATGCTCATCCTTGGGCAGATGAAAAAAGTTTGCTTTTGAGTCGCACTTCAGAACACAGCGTCTCGTCGCCATGATGTTTTCTAGTTTTCACTGGCGTCTTGGAGCGCAATAAGTGGGCGTATCCTATTCAAATAACTTGACAAGTTGACGTCATCTAGTCAGAGAAAAATCTTCGGTCCTCTAACGATTCTTAAAAATGACTCTGAGTCGACTCTTACTTTTGAAAGAAAATAACTATATATACGGTGCACTGTCATATTTCAAACTTTGCAGGATGTTTTTTTTCACTTAGATCTATGTTACACACTACATGAAAAGTACATTTAAAAATTCCATGATAGGTGCTCTTTAATGTTAAGAGATAATTGTTAAGTGTTCATTGTGATTTTAGACTTGTGTTTATATTTTAATTACTTGAGTGTTTTCCATGCTTGTGTTGACATTTCTGCCTTTATAACTGAGGGGATTTTAATCAGAAGAAGGTTAAGTTTAAAATAAAAATTTTTAAATGTAAAATATTTTTCTCCTGGTCCTTATTTTAAATGGGTCATAAAACATATCAATAATTATCGATATCGACCGATATGAAACACTTATATTGTGATACAGTTTTCAGCTATATCGCCCAGTCCTAATGTCTTTACTGTCATTTTTAACAATTTAATGCATCTTTGCTGAATAAAAAAAGTCTTAATTTAATTAGAAAACTTTCCCAAACTTTTGAACGGTAGTGAAAAATAACATAAAAATGTTATGGCATTTTTACTAGTCGTCTCAGACTTTTGTACACAAGGAACCACACAACCTTTCAGTGTGTCAGTGGTACCTTTTCTCAATGGAGTCAATGTCGGTATGAAGCAGCCAGAGCTCTTCAGTGTTATCCTGGCGAGAGGACAAAATGAGGTGGTGTCCCGTCAGACACAGAGTTCCCTCCACAGTGGGCATGAAGGGTCGGTGGAGGACCACCCCATCCATACGAGGGGTTTTGATCAGCTCAGCAAACTCCATGATGCTTTGAGAGGCACAAGAAACCTGGGAGAGTCAATGGGACATGAAACAATACGGGGTGAATACTGTGATGCATTCAAAATACATTCATTACGTCTCAGTCTCGTTTTTAGGTTTGTTATTATTCTGTGATTTGTATTTATTTCTGTAGTAACATTCAGTTGTTTATTTAATTTATTTAGCTGAGCAATATCTTCGTACTACTGATAATAGGTTTGCTAATGTCTTGCAGAGATGGATTTGTTATGTGCTGAAGGCAGCAAAACAAGACGCAAGCAAAGAGACATCAGTACGAAACATACCACATTCGTCCATTTTACTTGAATGAGCATAAATTAGACATATACGTGTCTTTATAAACAATTATTTTAACATATTCAATGCATCTGTCCACCTTTCTCTCGGCTCGCTGTGTCATCACACTGAAATAATAACAACAGACGGGATTTGCAGCTTTGAGTCGCTCGTACTAAAGACTGTTCAAAGGCACTCGAGAGAAAAAAAAATGCAATGTATCTTTTCGAGAACAAAATGTGCATTATAAACATATATTTAGATTATATGGCAGCGGTAACAACAGCTTTTTTCTCACCTGACACCTCCACTTCCTTGTCTTCCACTCCTTTGTTGGATTTGACAACAGACCGCGAGCAAATTTGAAGCACTATCGCCACCTAACGCGAGGGAGAATGAGAACATATAAAGAGATAAGAGCGGAATAATCATATTTTGACTAAAAATAAAAATTATTGAGTGATTATTTAGATAAATATAACTATATATAAGTAGTTATATAAAATATAATATGTATAAATATAATTTCAGTGTTCTCTCCAGGTTTATAAAATATCTTGAATTCACCAGGAAAACATAGGCTATCACAAAATATTAGTGAGCTGGTCACATTTGACAAATACAGCACGCTAAAGTTAAATAATTTTAAACACACTAGAAGAGATGAGGAACAAGTTTTATATTTTGACATTGGGCCTATATTTGCCTGCCAATATATTAGGTAGGCCTACTTCTCAAATAAATAAATCAATAAAAATGAAATGCCTTATCTATATCTGTGGGATATTAATATTTTGTAAATAAACTGAATTTAGAATGCACGACAAGGATGCACGTTGACTCCACAATCAGGACTGTTTATTTTCATTATTGAACTGTGGACCGTACACTTGTGGAACTGAACAAACAGTTCTGGAACATATTCCAGGGAATACACACTTGCTTCTTAATGTTATTCATTAAACCTTGCAGGTGTTGCTGCAGAGCTGAAAGTTAAGAACACTGCTGACGGGACCATTTCTGGCAATTAGTATCCTACAACATCGAAAAAATCTTGCATACTTGAAATTCTGTAATGTTCATACACAAAGTCTTCTCGATGGATTTATGTTTTAATATGTACTATAATTTCAAAATAAAGAATAAATAAAATAAAAAAAAGTCTTCATGAAATTGACTGTTTTTCTTTCTGTGATATCTTGGTTCCGGGATTATTTAACTCTATTATACAATTGTACTTTAAAATCATTTTAATGATGAAATTAATATAATAATATATTTCTTTAACAAAGGTTTAATTGAGTTATTAAATAAAATTAATAAATAAAAAGAAAATAAATTAAAAAAAAAGAAAATAAATTAAATTAAAATAAAATATGAGATTTGGAGAATGGATCATTGAAAATCCTAATATATTGGTTACATTTTTGCACTGCATTATAATATTTCAAGCATCTTTGATTTGCATCATTTAGTGTTGACTTAAATATATTTTGTGAAGTGTGTGTGTGTGTGTGTGTGTGTGTGTGTGTGTGTGTGTGTGTGTGTGTGTGTGTGTGTGTGTGTGTGTGTGTGTGTGTGTGTGTGTGTGTGTGTGTGTGTGTACATGTGGTTTATCAGGACAGAAATGTGTATAATAACATGGGTATTACAACGTAAACATGGTTTATGAGGACACTTGGCTTAAAACTAAACTGTGGGTTTTTTCTGTGTGATTTTTTTCTGTGTTTTTGTGTGATGGGTAGGGGTAGGGTTTAAGGGTAGGTTAGTGTAAGGGGATAGAATATACACTCACCTAAAGGATTATTAGGAACACCATACTAATACTGTGTTTGACCCCCTTTCGCCTTCAGAACTGCCTTAATTCTACGTGGCATTGATTCAACAAGATGCTGAAAGCATTCTTTAGAAATGTTGGCCCATACTGATAGGATAGCATCTTGCAGTTGATGGAGATTTGTGAGATGCACATCCAGGGCACGAAGCTCCCGTTCCACCACATCCCAAAGATGCTCTATTGGGTTGAGATCTGGTGACTGTGGGGGCCATTTTAGTACAGTGAACTCATTGTCATGTTCAAGAGCACAAATTTGAAATGATTCGAGCTTTGTGACATGGTGCATTATCCTGCTGGAAGTAGCCATCAGAGGATGGGTACATGGTGGTCATAAAGGGATGGACATGGTCAGAAACAATGCTCAGGTAGGCCGTGGCATTTAAACCATGCCCAATTGGCACTAAGGGGCCTAAAGTGTGCCAAGAAAACATCCCCCACACCGTTACACCACCACCACCAGCCTGCACAGTGGTAACAAGGCATGATGGATCCATGTTCTCATTCTGTTTACGCCAAATTCTGACTCTACCATCTGAATGTCTCAACAGAAATTTTTCTTGACTCCCTGCTTGCTAGACTCCTGAAAATACTGAAATGGAATTAATTAACTGGTCTCTCAGCGCGATTGACAAGATTTTCTCACTAAGGAAGGGTGCACCGGGAGAACCCACCTGCCCGGACGGGACCTTCGCCGCGGGCTACACGCGGGACGCCTGGAACAGCTGGCAAGTCCTGTGCCTGGAAGTCCTGTCCGTGGAGGATGTGGAGAATTTATTCATAATTGGCATTATGATAGCGGGGTTCCTATTTCTCGGCCTTGGGATTGCCCTGACCTATCGGAAGATTGGTAAGACAGCTGCCAGTAAATTCACCCAGCCGCTGTCTGTGGAAATTAAAGAGTGCTTCGGGGATGTGTGACATGTGACATGGTGCATTATCCTGCTGGAAGTAGCCATCAGAGGATGGGTACATGGTGGTCATAAAGGGATGGACATGGCCATTGGTAAGACAGCTGCCAGTAAATTCACCCAGCCGCTGTCTGTGGAAATTAAAGAGTGCTTCGGGGATGTGTGTGACCGACTAAAGGTATTAGATCAAAGAGTGACACAAATTGAGGAACTGTATCTTAACATCTCAGCCCGGACTGCGGAGACGCAGGGAAGAGTGGGCTCCATCGGGGGTCAGGCTAGTGAACTGCTATGCAGTATGTCTGGTCTGACCATGAAATTGGATGAAATGTCCAAGTCCATTCATGAACCGGACGCTCGCCACTGACGCTGAGGATCAGAACGGATTGATCGATTACGGTCCGGAAAATTACAGAAGATCAGCTAAATGGATTAAGATATTGACCCCCTCCTTCCCTCACCCCAACGTCCAGCTTGTCCCTATCTCTCTCGGTTGGGAGGTCAGCTTGACAGCTGGGTCCTGCTATCTTACTTTCGTTCCCTGTGCACTGCCATATCTCCCTTCAAGGACAAGCCACCGAACTGAACTCGAAAACATCTTAAGTTATGGCTAACATTTTCACACAACACAGGACTCTTCAAGACTCTTACTTGCATCATACACACCTCACCCCCATCCCTGCCCCCATCCAACCGTCTGCCTCCCCTTTCCTCCTTCCTAACTCCCTTACTCTGTCCCAACAAAAAATCCCATCACGTGAGTACGTGTACTGTGTGTACTATGTATGTTTTGTTTGCATGTATGCTTTGCAATCTGCATTTCTTTTCTTTTTTCTGGAGAGCGTGTGGCGGCGCTTTAAATAGCTGCGGCTCGGAGGCTTGCTCCAAACTCATTTCGTTGCATTGTACTTGAACATGTGTAATGACAATAAACTTGAATCTAATCATCTAATCTAAATCGAGACTCATCAGACCAGGCAACATTTTTCCAGTCTTCAACTGTCCAATTTTGGTGAGCTCATGCAAATTGTAGCCTCTTTTTCCTATTTGTAGTGGAGATGAGTGGTACCCGGTGGGGTCTTCTGCTGTTGTAGCCCATCCGCCTCAAGGTTGTGCGTGTTGTGGCTTCAAAAATGCTTTGCTGCATACCTCGGTTGTAACGAGTGGTTATTTCAGTCAAAGTTGCTCTTCTATCAGCTTGAATCAGTCGGCCCATTCTCCTCTGACCTCTAGCATCAACAAGGCATTTTCGCCCACAGGACTGCCGCATACTGGATGTTTTTCCCTTTTCACACCATTCTTTGTAAACCCTAGAAATGGTTGTGCGTGAAAATCCCAGTAACTGAGCAGATTGTGAAATACTCAGACCGGCCCGTCTGGCACCAACAACCATGCCACGCTCAAAATTGCTTAAATCACCTTTCTTTCCCATTCTGACATTCAGTTTGGAGTTCATGAGATTGTCTTGAGCAAGACCACACCCCTAAATGCATTGAAGCAACTGCCATGTGATTGGTTGATTAGATAATTGCATTAATGAGAAATTGAACAGGTGTTCCTAATAATCCTTTAGGTGAGTGTATTGTATAAAAACCATTACGTCTATGATGAGTCCCTGACTGTACACCACATATTCAAGAATGTGTGTGTGTGTGTGTGTGTGTGTGTGTGTGTGTGTGTGTGTGTGTGTGTGTGTGTGTGTGTGTGTGTGTGTGTGTGTGTGTGTGTGTGTGTGTGTGTGTGTGTGTGTGTGTGTGTGTGTGTGTGTGTGTGTGTGTGTGTGTGTGTGTGTGTGTGTGTGTGTGCACGTGCATGCGTGTGTGTGTATGTGTGTGTGTGTGTGTGTGTGTGTGTGTGTCTGTCTGTGTGCACCTGTATGAATCTACAACAGCTCCTGCTGTAGTCTTAGCAGAATCCTGCTGGGAGCAGAGTGGCCCCCTGTTGAGGAGGAAGATGAGTGTTTCTTGAGCGCCGTGAACGATTACAGTCACTGCATTATTTAGCTCGAGTTACATGTGTGCCATGAACCCTACACTCCCCCCAAAAATATGCAGCTCCATTTGCTCTCATTAAAAATGCATACTGTTTGTGTGGGGGGAAAAACTCCCCTGACTGAGAGCTGATATATTTGCAGATGTAACTCGAGTGTTGTATATGGAGCCGGGCACACATAAGCATACATTTTCATCTCATGTTCTATCAAATCAAACCTCAACCTATAGCTTAACCTATCACATGGTTTTAAAAATATCTGTGAAGGCCTGCTTATTGTCATATGGTATATGATATGGAATTATTGTCTCTTTGTTATAAAAAAAAAAAAAATCCGGATGATACTGGTTCCACTATTATTGAACTGCATAATAACATTTCAAGCATATAAATAAAAATAAATAAAATTGATCAAATAAAATAAAATAAATAATCCGGATGATACTGGTTCCACTATTATTGAACTGCATAATAACATTTAAATAATAAATAAATAATAAATAAATAAAATAAATAAAAAATAAAATAAAATAAATATATATATTTTTAAATAAAATAAAAAAAAATCCTGATGATACTGGTTCCACTATTATTGAACTGCATAATAACATTTCAATCATAAAATAAAATAAATAATAAAATAAATAAAATAAATAAAATAAATAAAATAAATAAAATAAATAAAATAAATAAATAAAATAAAATAAA